>NC_133012.1:7084645-7709645 GCF_048564905.1 Vicugna pacos | reverse complement strand
CCCACTCATAGGAGTATTCCAGGTGTGTCTCCCCTTTCTTCATTTTTCTCATAACCTGAGACCAATTTAATGATGAACTTTTAATCCACAGTTTCTAAGAAGCTAACGCACCTTGGGAAGGGAAGGCTTTTTCTAGTTAAATTGTGTCTGTGATCTTCCTAAGCTGAACCTAGTGAAATATGATTGATAATCTATCGTGTGGTATAAATGCTGTGTATTCACCATGGCTATTCATTTCTATGGAGGGTTTTCAAATGGAAAATTTTAAAAAGAAGTTTGGGTGTTCTGCTGTGACATATGGCAATGCTAAGATAAAGAAAAAATATAGTTTGTAGTAACAGATGGATTTGAACCACACTTGGATCTGTTGAACACTTTTTAATATTTAATTTACAATGAATCTTTAATATAACATTTAACTAAGTGTTCTGTCATATTCTTTTTAAATGTATGAAGCCTTTTCAATGTAATTGTGTCTAGAAGATTTCAGAAGAATATTGAGTGGTTAAAATTAAAACCATCTTTGAAGAGAAAAAAACCCAATAATTTTTCTGAGATTTTTATGGTTCACTTTTATTTGTGCTGTTTAGAATGTTGTATATTTTTTTAACAGTCTGTCAGCCTCTTCTTTATTTCCTTTAGCTAAAAAAAAAATAGAACCAAATAATGAAAGTAACTTTTAGCCAAGAAAATAAAACATACACAAAAGCCGTGCTGAGGCCATTGGATCCATTCTGTTTGTTGATTTGGAGCCAAATACCGCAGTAGTTTTCTAACAATCCTAGAAATTATGATGGTAGGATAGTCATGGTTGCGTCCTTCATGGAGATAATCTGAATGAATGAAATCACCAAGTAAGTGGTGAAACAGTCTAGTCAATCACATCGAAAGAAATCCAAGGAAAAATTCTCTTGAGTTAAAGCATTTTCATGAACGGTTTCTTTTTTTTTTTTTCTTCCCAAAAATTTTGGATTGCTACGTCTTGGTCATGACTGTGACACCTGGATCGCATTAATGTAGAATAGGGAAATACAAAGCTGTGTTCCTACTTCCAGGCTAATCTTATTAAATAACTTTTCCCTCGAAATGGATGATACTCTCTATCTGGGCACGTGTTAGGTCGACATTATCATCTTTAAAAAATACAGATGTTAAAGACAGGCAAAGCTTATTGAGAATTATGTCTGGAAGTCAAGCCTTTGTGTCTAGTAAACACCTGTTCTGAGAGGGAGGAACACACTGAAGGTCTGGCTTTTCTGGGTTTGGTTACGGGAGCTTGAACCCAGTTACAGTGTGTTATGCCTTGATAGCTGTCATCACTTCAGAAGACTCATGCTGGTGAAAAAAGTACTGATCCAGGTCATAGTTCTTGAAGTCTGCGTCTCTGGACATTTTCTTATACATCCTTTTATGATTCTGGGTCCTTGAGGTGTTTTGTGTGTAGTTGTATTCGCCTCACTGTGTATTATGGTGAGTATTTCTGCATAGTGTCCCACTAGGAAGTAGATTTTTACAATTGAAGGTATTTCTATAACCTTTCCTCTTACTAGGACCTACAGGCTTATGGTCCTCTTGAACAGAACAAACAAGGAGTAGTTCCAGCAATGAATGGTTGTCTAACTGGGTGGGTTACGGCAGAGTCATGGTGACATTATCCCATCCAGTCTTTGGATCTTTGGTCTTAGCCTCTGACCTGAGTCCACTGTTTCTTTCCATCTGCCCTGCTTCCCTGACCATTTGATAATGACATGATATGTATGACTTGATTTGGGGCATCGCTAGTTTTTGGCTCTTGGATACCGCATCAATCTTGCACATTTTTCGAGGGTTCTGTAGTTCTACAGGGAAGCAGACGGGCTCTGCTACCATAACCACTGTTTGATATTTGAAGCTGAAGCTTCAGGATGAAAAGGAATAAGCACCCAATTTCCCAGTGGGTCAAACGGGCTGAATATTTTAACTCACCCCTTCCACTCATATTTCCTTTAACTGCACTAGTCTCTTTGCCCAACCCAGTGAGTGCCAAAAGCTGTTTAGTCCCAGAGTCCATAGTTTGCTTTATTTTACGTGCCAGGTAAACAGAATGTGAGTTCCCTCCGCCTGGTCCACTCCCTTTCTCCCACATTGGCCAACTTAGACGTCCTTTCCAGAGGTCATCCTTTCCTCTTGTATTTCTTCAGTGGCTTCATGTGTGGCAAAGAACCCCTTATCTCGTGCTTGGCCTGTCCTGATTTTGAAGGACATCGAATGGAGGTGTTGGCATCTCAGAAGAGTTTTACTTTTTAAACAAATAAGAGTACAAAGTGAAATGAATTGTGGGTTATTTGTGCCCCACTGTTCAGTGACATTAGCGTACCATATGGTGCTACACGGAAAGATTCCAAACATACTGGGAAATGTTACCTACTCCGCAGGGCTATAGGCATGTCTTTAAAAAATACATGTAGCAATACAGCCTGGACACATTTATCCTTCTCTCCTCCTGTCAGGCATATTTTTTTTAACACAGCTTTTATTTTCTAGTTAATAAGCATCACAGAATATGAAGCTGCATACTTGTTCTGCTTGTGCTGGATCATATGCCTGAGCTGGTGAAGGTTTAATTACTCTCTACAGTGCAATAGAGCCGACAGTTCACACAGCCGAGGGGCCCCCTGATAAGGCAGATGATGTTGTTATTTTGAATTTACCCCGTCTTGAGAACATATCAGCAAGTGCATTTGGGTTTGCTTATCCCGGAAGGGGTTTAGAGACTTGAGAGAAGAGACTGGAATCAGCTATCAGCAATTGTTCACTACTTGAAAGGTTAAACCCCAGAGTTAACACTAAATGCATGAGTCTAAACTCATCTTCACTTTTTTGAGTATCATTGTAGGAAAAGAAAAATAACGTTAATGAATACATCAGTACTGACCCATCCTTACCTCATTCGAGCACCGAATTCTGGCGATTAAACTCATCTTTCTTTCTTTGGCGTGCTTTATTTTCCAAAATGAGTTGGGAATTATTTTGTCTTAAGGGAAGGGATAAGCAAGTATGTGAGTGATGTGGATTTACAAGGATATTATTTTATACGATGGATTAGCTTCAAAAATACCATGCACTTTGCAGAGAAATCATGGCTTATTTATTTATTTATTTTTGGTGACATACTTGTAGTTTTATGTACATCTAAATGTGTATTGATGATTCTGCATTTCAGTTGGAGAAATTACCACCTTGCATTTCCTTGGCTTTTACCATAAATTGTTCCTCTGCTGTTTAGTACAAGAAGTAATTCACTTAAATGATGACAGAAAGTATGTGTTTTAAATAGCGTTTGTCTGGTGTCCTGCGCCAGATGTCCAAAGATGATGATATAATGTTAGAGGCGGAAAGTTGCACTGGTCAAAAGAAGTTGGAGGAAAGAAATAGAGGTGAGAATGATGTTTTTGAAGGGTATTCACCCATTTCTGGCTAGGATGCAAGCTACTATGGAAACAGTCCATGGAGGGGTTACAAGATGGTAACGTCCAGCTTAGAGAATGCACCAAGCCTTTATGTATAAAGAATGGGGTAAGGCAGAGCCATAAAGAGACCAAATCAAAAGGATGCTTTTAGGAATTAGGGACCTTGCTCCCTCACTGCTTCCTTCTGACCCACATTCACACCCGCGTTGAGGCATCAGCAAACGCTCAGTGCTTGTTTGTTAACAGCCTCAAAAGGACACACTACACTCTTATTTCAGGAATACTTAATTTTCCTTTGCATTCTAAAGGAGATATTAGATGTACCTCCAGGATCTTAATTGAGTCAGACCCTTTGTGAGGGGAGTAGAACAGTTGACAGTTTTGGATGGTAGAATTTGAAAAATGAAACACATTTTATTGCTGGGTAATGGATTGAGAATTAAATGCTCCCGGTTTTGTCTGAGGTTCTTTCAGGCTCTGCTTTAATAAGGAGGTAAGGCTAATTTTAATTAGCTTAGCAGATCAAATTTTCACACATAAATGAAGCTTCTAAGAAGAATGAGAAAATCTGCTTTACTCTAAGGAGCTAATTGTTCTTTTTACAACCTTTCCTGTATTATTTATTTTCATAGAATTTTTTTTAATCATGTAGAGTTTAAAGGTAGACTTCAGCTAACGATTGTACCTAAATTATTAGAGACTGTAATGAACGGTTGAAAGTAATGAGATTGTCTTATGGGGGAAATAGGTTGACTACAATATAGAGTGAAAAAAAAATCTTTATTTACTTGAGACTTTGTGCCATCTCTTCCACCTTGAAAGATGAAGGAAATAAAAGCTCTTGTGAGTTTGCTTTCTGTATAAAACTGTCTACAGAAGGAACCACAAAGTACTCAAAGTGAAAAACGTCTGTTGCTAACACTTTGTTAAAGGGGCCAAGACCATTGGTAGGAGTCCCTGAAGTACGCCTTCCTAATGCTTTGTGCTTTGACAGTTACCGCACTTTCTAGGCGCTGGTGAAAGAGAGGGATGAAAAAGAAAATGTGTGTGATGAGTTCCACCTGCAGAAATTAGAGAGGATTAAGAAATCCTCCTCCCACAGTTGAGCTTTTATCTTAAAAAAAAAAAAGACACACACACAAAGAAATAAACATAAGTTACAGTTCATGCACAGTGGTGGCCAGCCAACCCTCACACAATAACAATAGTAACAGATAAGATTAATGGTAGTGGCTTTACAATCTATATTTAATTTTAACAGTGGGAATTCCATTTGTTAGACATCACTGACATTTTAGAGTAAGCAACAGAAGGTCATTGAGAATTTTCGTCTGTAATCCAAACTATTGATTCCGCTGAATTTCATGGAGTCTGCAGTTCCTAAAGTGGTAGACCAGTTGCTGGGCGATTGAATTTGTCCCATTAGTTAAATTGCACTTTTAAAAGAGAGGAATTATGTTTTTAATCCCTTTAGAGTTCGAGCCCAGGGCGGTATTTGGAATCCCAAATGCTGATCGTTTTTAGATCCTCTTGCACTATGAAAATCGCAGGTAAAACATCCCTTCTGTACTCTCCCACCTCCTGAAGCTCAGAAGAAATGTGAGACGCTCCCAGACGATGGTTTCTGCCGACTACCGTGTGTTATGCTGAAAAAGTTCTTATATTGCGCATTTGTTTTAATCACAAAAAATCTTACCACTTTCTCAAGTAGAATTGCAGTTACAAAGATGAGTTAAAATACACTTTAGTGGAGCTCAAGTAGGATAAGGAAAGTCTTCAGAGTACCACCGCGGGGGACTGTGGTTTGGTGTGGTCAGCCGTACCGTGCACTTTCCCTCGGCACTAGGCAGCGTGTACGTGCCAGTGGTAGAAGTGAAGACCGGCGGCCGTGCATGGTAAGCCCCTCCTGAAAGTCCTCTGCTTACAAAGGTTCTGCTCATCCTAACTTCTAACAGTAGGCCGGAGAGAATTTCTGCAGAATGAAGTGTTTGGTGAAGAAAAAGATGTGGGCCTGTGAGATGTCCTTTGCGAGACAGAACAAACACAGGGCGCAGTGGTGAGCGAGCAAGATGCGCGGAGGGGTGGCGGGTTGGCTTGGTGGGGAAGAATTCTGAGGCAAGGAGCTCACGTTAGATGTGTGTGAGTAAGCGCAGCTTTTTGGAGGGGATGGACGGAATGCAGGTGCTTTTTTGCAAATGTATGCTGTTGATAAAAAGAGACAGTTGATGTAAATAGGTGAGAAGACTTTTTTGGTTCTTCCTGGAAGTCACTGTCCAACTCCAAGACTTTCTGAGGCTCCTCAAGCTAGATTATGAAATCTATTCAAAGCCTTCCACACTGTGGCCTCAACCTCCCTCTGCTATGCCCACTTGCTCTCCAACGGGATATCTGTGCTCTCTAACCAGCCCCCCTCTTCCTCCACACCCCTGTTCATAGCATCCCACCAGCCAGGAACAGCCCCCCTCACCATCAATTCTCGTCCTTGCCATTTTCAACGGGCAGCCCAAACCATACTTTCTCGTAAAATTATCCTGACTGCCTCATCTCGTAATGCTTGTTCTCGTTTCTACTTGCCTTTGGTAAACTTGGGTTGCCATCCATTGAGTCCTTATCTCCCCTTAGGTATTTATTTTCTGTGCATGTCATTGTCTTTAGTGGGATATGAGGCTTTTCTGCAAAAGCACCGCGTGCTGGATCATTTTGTCTCCTCAGATCATACACTGCATGATGCCTTGATGCTCAGCACATATTCTTTGTTTGGCCATACGGATCACTGCAGACCTTGATCACGAATCTGCTCATGGATATCTAACCTGATCTGGGGCACAGGAGTCCTGTTACGCTTCTAAGGGAGATGCTTTCTGGTAGAACCCGGCCCTGGCTCAGGGGTGGAGCGACTCTTGTGCTGAGCAGTGGAGCACAGGTGTTCTATCTGCATTTTAAATCTTCCTCGGAGCCACTGAACCCAGCTCCCACCGTGAACAGCTTCCTGCTGAGCACAGTGGGAGCACACAGGCAGAGAGCAAGCAGCGTGCCTCTGCGGGTCCTGGGCTTGGGGTTATTAAAGCAGAGTGTTTCTGTATTTGCAACACTGTGGGAAAGCTCTCCAGGTCACCTTCCAGGCTGCTGACCCCAGCCTCCTGCCGTGCAGCCTGGGAGTCCATCAGTAAACCTCTAGCAGGACTGTGGGGACAGCTGGAGTGCCTTTGATTCATCTGCCCTGGTTCCTCTGCTCCCTCTGTGTTTGCACAGAAAGGTGGTGATATTTACTAGAGCAGTTGTCAGGTGAGCCTCGGGGAAAATGTCAGTATCCCTGGATGCTGCTGGGTCGCTGGGACATGGTGGGTCACTTTTCTGCAGGATTTAGCCAAAGGGTCAGAGCTGGCCTTTTTTTTTTTTTTTTTTTAATATACTCTTCTGAGTCTATCCATTTGCTCTGAGCTTACAGTTTTCCTCCTGAGAGACGCTGTCCATGTCTATTACATATATTTATTTCTGTTTTCCTTTTTAGGAGGCATCCTTGGACCATATTACAAACATTCCAGTGTCATCCAGGGCTCTTGCTGTTCCTGTGTTCTCTTCCCCGGAACTCCCTGAATAATACTTGGTGCCAGTGATCAGGTGATGACAGATCACTTCTAGCAGCTGCTGTCTCATCCCTCACCTCCATCCGTCTCTGCCCTCCAAACTTTTAGTGTTTTTTAAAACCTTCACTGTGAGGAATAAACATCTCGGCTTCCTAACTGCCAGCCCCTGTCTCCTCGCCTGTGATGTCTTGTGACAGCCCTTTCTACAAGGGCATGCACACATGGTCCTTAAGTACATCTCCTTTCAGATAGAATAACTTGAACGAGTGACATTTTCTCCCCAGCAGGGAATTTTTACCTCGTGACTCACTTTTCACTTGGTCTCAACCCTCCAAGTCTCTTGTAGTTCCCTGAAGCGTCCCACCTACTGCCTGGGTTCCAGGCAGAGCAAAAGGATTGGAGGAAACTGGCCCTGTTCTGAAGAGCAAGGCAAGTCTTGCATTTCATCTGTCAGACTGAACAGGATGTGTCATATCACATGTGAGGCAGAGGCTCCAGTCCTTGGGAATCAGGCGCTGGGCCCTGGGTGCGCTGTTTGTCCCAGGTTCTCTTGCCGGTCGACCCCGTGACCCAGGCTGCCGCCTGGTCTTCCTGTTTGAGGCTGACTCCTCTCCTGCCCTCAGACTCCAATCCCTAGTTGGTGCTGAGAGGTTTGTCCTCTGCACTTTGCCCCATATCCAAACCCTGCCCTCCCCTGTGAGTGTGCACATTCTATTGTCTCCTGCTAAAAATGCAAAGTATCTGCCCTCGACTTTAGGACACAGCCCCTGTTTTCAGCTGCACTTTTCCTGATCCTGGCCTGATTTCCGGTCTTAGCCCCCCTGGAAAGCCCTGTGACCACCCGGGACCTGGTGCTTACACCATCAGTCCCTAAGTGTTTCAACTCACTCCACCACATCGGCTGCTGGAAACTACAGAGAGAGCTGAGAAATCTGTTTCTTTTCCACACCCAGCTGTAAAGATGCTGTGGATGATAGAGCCCTGCAGAAGGGAGGGTGAGGCAGGGACCAGGTGTCACCTGGAATTGTACTGGTGGGCTGGGGACTTCCCACCGTGGTCCCTGTCAAACTGCCTGCCCATCGTACCTCACTTGCGTCACTAAAGAGCAAAGGGCAGAAAGTCCCTGAGCCTGTCAGGTTGCAGGTGTGGAGATGCTCTTTGTTTTTTAAAGTTGTTTTATTTTGGGGGAGAGGTAATTAGATTTACTTATTTATTTTTAGAGGAGGTACTGGGGATTGAACCCAGGACCCTGTGGATGCTAAGCATGCCCTTTACCTCTTGAGCTATACCCTCCCCTTGAAGGTGCTCTTTGGGTTGGGGGGAGGGCCCTAGAGAAAAAGGATAGAAGACAATTCTCTAGTCTTATTTTTAGAGCTACCTCTCGTGTCAAGGGGAATAGATGTTTCTTTTGATTTCCTATATTGCTGATTGCAGAAATAGGAGTGATAACGTTAGAGTTGTAGCCTCTTGAGCAGAGGAAAGAGTGCAAGTCATCTAATTTAGCCTGCTCATTTGGCAGGAGATAACTGAAACCCGCGGTGATTTACGTGTCTGCCAAGGTCACGTGAGGGTGCCTGACCCCCTCCTCAGTGTTCTTCCCATTTGCTGTGACGCTGCCCCAATTGTTTAGCTCTGTTTCAGCTTCTTTCCCACGAACTGCATGAAACAGCCCACCTTCCTCTTTTCCCTTTTGTGTGAAAGGCATCACACCAACTCCTTAGTCCCCCATGTTGGGGGTCTTAACATCACCTCCATCCTTTCTCTTTATGCTCTGTGGGCCCCTGAGCCTAATGGATTCTACCATCTCTCCATCTTGTGTTCTCTGTTCTGTTCCTTTCGTTAGCTCCGTGCTCTTTCTGCTTGGCACGTAGGTCTGTGTGACCCTTCCCCACAACTGCAGCAGGGCTCCCAGTGGGCTTTCCTGACTTTCTGGGAGTAGCCCATCCTAAAATCCTGCTGCCAGGTTCACCTCCAAATGCACGGCTGCGGTCTCATCTCTCTTCTGCATCCCCTGTCATCCCCGTCTCCCTGACTCTCTGTTGCCTCAGCCTCTCCATCTGAGACCTCAAACTGGGGAAATGAGGGACTTGATGAGGCGAAAGCAAACACTACCGCTCACCTTTACACAAAGGCTGTGTGAGGAGAGACAAAGCAGGTATCCAGGCTTCAGAAAGGTAAACTTTCCTGTTTCTAGGAGCCCAAACAATGTACACTTTGACATGTTGTATTATATACTTGTGTGTATACACACACACACACACACACATAAATATGTCTGAATACATTTGAATATATTATAATAATATGGGACACATAAATTCTCCATCATGTCTGAAAGAATAATGTTGCTTTCTAAGGCCCAAGCTTTTATTTGGGGAATGTTGAAAGCTTTTTGAGGGGAATGCCATTTAAGGATTCCTTAGGTATGATTTTTATTAATATTGATTATACTTTTTAATTATAATTTCATGTTGGTACGAATCTGGCTATGGAAAGTCGAAAAGAAGGCTTCTTTGAACTTGAGCTCACAAAGCAGAGGAAGCAAAAAGTTTTCCGTAAAATTACAAATCAGATGGAGGAAGATTTAGGATCTTACGCAGTTAGGAGTGAGGCGCCCTGTAGTTATAGCAATAAGTCAATTCATCTGAGTATGTTTTGGGAGAGACTGATAGTACATATGTATTCGAGTCATAGTTCTTTTCTTAAACCTACAGCAGCTTTTATGTCCACTTTAAGGAGAAATAAAGAAGTCCTGAAAATTGAGTGTTTTGTCTAACATCACATTGGCCAAGACCCTGCTGGACATCCTCCTGCTGTAGACACTACCTTCTAATCAACCAGAAGATGTTCGCTGGATGATGTGTAGAAGGAAGCTATTGTGTTAAACTCTATGTATAGACACAAAAGGTGTGTCTGTGTGTGAAGATTCTGCCAGGAAAACTATTGATCTAGGTAAATATAGAAGGTGTTGAGAAGGGTACAGCTCAGTGGTAGAGCATGTGCTCAGCATGCATGAGGTCCTGGGTTCAATCCCCAGTACCTCCATCAAAATAAATAAACAAACAAACAAATCTAATTACCTCCCCCTAATAAAAAGCAAAAACAAAATTGAAAAAAAAGGTAATCAGATTAGAATGATCATTAAAAAATCAGCTTCCTGGAACTTATATATAAAACAGAAACAGACTCACAGACATAGAATACAGACTTGCGGCTGCCAGCAGGGAGGTGGGTGGGAAAGAATAAAGTGGGAGTTTGAGATTTGCAGATACTGACTGATATATATAAAATAGATAAACAAGTTTATGCTGTACAGCACAGGGAACTATATTCAATCTCTTATAGTAGCTTATGGTGACAAATAATATGAAAATGAATATGTGTATATTCATGAATGACTGAAGAATTGTGCTGCACACCAGAAATTGACATAATATTGTAAACTGACTATACTTCAAGAAAAAATAATAATTTTTTAAAAGTCAGCTTCCTAAAAATTCCGAAAGAGTGGAAGAGAAACCTCTTAGGAATTAGAATATCTGGGTGGGGTGATCATGAAAGATTTCGTGGAGCAAATAACACTTAAGTTTTGCCTTTAGAGCCCAAATAATTTATCTTGTTCGTTTTACCTCTACCTGTTCCAGAGCCCTGAATCCTAGGTGATTTGTAACTGCAGACTTTCACATTGGAAAGGAGCCGGGCCAGCTCTGTTAACAGATGCCTCCCAGCTCTTTGGTCCACACAAACCCCTCACTCAGGGACTCAGCTTTAGTGAGATCCTCGCATAACCACCAGCTCTGCCACCCAGACTTCCACAGGACTCCGCTCTGGGCTGTTATTATGTTTTTTAATTGTTATTATTTAGCGCGAGTAATTTAATTCAAGAGAAGATGATCTATATTCTTTTAAGTTTCATTAAGTAGTCATTAGAATGCTTAATCTCATGCATCTTTTTTTCTCTCCTGTCGGAAGCGCTGCCGTTAGTTTGGGTAGCACTTATTAAATTTTTAGCCCTGCCAGGCCACCGCGATGACGTGAAATATTGAAGTTTTGCTCCTTTGATTTTCGCCTGAAGCCCTATCACAAAGCACAGAGTCGCTCCGTGCTCTGCACGTTCGCCGGGGCCTGATTTAACAGAAATGTTGCTTCCTATTCTTTTCATGTTTTCTTGTCCCAGATTTCCACTGCTTTTGTTTTGTGCCAGAGTTTTCATTTCATATTAAATCTTTATTCACATAAAAGGTGAGTGGATGGAGTACAGCCACACCGCCAGGATCACCTGTTTAAAGGTTGGATGTGGTATCAAAAGTGAGTGTTGCCACGTTTTGAAGGGGTTCATTTGCCTTTGGGATTTTCATATAACTTTGTAATTATGGATTATTTCAGTGCAAATACACGTTTACGTAACAAGTGCCTGCAAATCTGGACACAATAAAGCAACGTTGAGCAATCTTGAACAACCTTGAGGAGTTCTTTGCAGCTCTGCCCAGGCTGAGACAAAAGCTGTCAAGGTGAATTGAAAGGCGTCTAGAAGCTTCGAATTGGACGTTCTGTGTTTTCCCCTACAGCGGTTGATGACAGTTTTTTGATATGTTAACTCAGGCCAGACAACTGTATTTCTTATCCTCTTTTACGTGTCTGTGATGTCCTTAAACAGAAAAGAACTTAAACATAAGACAAGATACAATAAACCTCCTAGAGGAAAACATAGGCAAAACATTATCTGACGTACATTTCAAAAATTTTCTCGTAGAAGAAATAAAAGCAAGAATAAACAAATGGGACCTAATGAAACTTACAAGCTTCTGAACAGCAAAGGAGACCAGAAGTAAAACAAGAAGACAACCTACGGAATGGGAGAAAATTTTTGCAAATGAAACTGATGAAGGCTTGATCTCCAGAATATATAAGCAGCTCATACGACTCAATAAGAAAAAAATAAACAACCCAATCTAAAAATGGGCAGAAGACCTAAACAAGCAATTCTCCAAGGAAGACATACAAATGATCAAAAGGCACATGAAAAAATGCTCAGTATCACTAATTATCAGAGAAATGCAAATCAAAACTACAATGAGGTATCACCTCACACCAGTCAGAATGGCCGTCATTCAAAAATCCACAAATGACAAATGCTGGAGAGGCTGTGGAGAAAGGGGAACCCTCCTACACTGCTGGTGGGAATGCAGTTTGGTGCAGCCACTGTGGAAAACCGTGTGGAGATTCCTCAAAAGACTAGGAATAGACTTACCATATGACCCAGGAATCCCACTCCTGGGCTTGTATCCAGAAGGAACCCTACTTCAGGATGACACCTGCACCCCAATGTTCATAGCACTATTTACAATAGCCAAAACATGGAAACAGCCTAAATGTCCATCAACAGATGACTGGATAAAGAAGAGGTGGTATATTTATACAATGGAATACGACTCAGCCATAAAAACCAAGAACATAATGCCATTTGCAGCAACATGGATGCTCCTGGAGAATGTCATTCTAAGTGAAGTAAGCCAGAAAGAAAGAAAAATACCATATGAAATTGCTCATATGTGGAATCTAAAAAACAAAAACAAACAAACAAACAAACAAAAACAAAGCGTAAATACAGGACAAAAATAGACTCATGGACAGAGAATACAGACTTGTGTTTGCCAGGGGGGTGGAGGGTGGGAAGGAATAGACTGGGATTTCAAAATTGTAGAATAGATAAACAAGATTACACTGTATAGCACAGGGAAATATACACAAAATGTTATGATAACTCACAGAGAAAAAAATGTGACAATGAGTGTGTATATGTCCATGAATGACTGAAAAATTGTGCTGAACACGAATTTGACACAACATTATAAAATGATTATAAATTAAAAAAAAAAAAGAAAACATTGGCGAGACTTGCAGACTTGCCTCACGTCACTTTTTCTAAGAGAAGACTGCTTGTTCAGGGCCCTTAGCTTACACCATTGTGAACAGCGGTGCCCCCCCCTTTTTTTCATTAAAAAAAATAATGCTTCTTTTTGCCGATTTGGAATTTTTATGCATATATTATTTACTTAAAAAATACACAGTTTTTCACTCACCTTGGCGTTTACTGGCTAAAGGATTTTATCTTTTGTGTTATCTTGAGACAGCTTTAATATTTTGCTGGTAATAAATTCCAAAAGATGAAGAAGAATCGCAAAGGAGACTTTTGCTTTGTAGGTTTCTAGTGACCGCGACTGGGCTTGGCTCCTGCTGTCACATTACCACCTGCCAGTTTAAACGGTGCTTGTTTACGGAGCCCGATCTGCTGGGAACTTGTCTGTGCCCTGGGCTGTGACTGTGGCTCTGAAGCATCCGTGAAGGTTTGTGTCTTACTTTTATATCCTTGATGATAATCACTGTCTTAGTTTTTGGATATTACTGACCTTCTGTTAATACATCATCTCCTTTTGGCCAAAAGTGCGAGGAATTTTGTGTGTAAGACTGAACAGGCTCGGTAACTTCAGATTTGGATGGGACCTGGGTTAACATACCCCCCACTGGGAAGTACAGAGAGGTGCATTTAGTGGTAGTTTGATAGCCCATTATAATTTAAAGAACACCTTCCTACCATGATCAACTTTAAGTAATTCAGTAAGAGGGAAGTTTATTATCATCCTTATTTTTTTGTGTGTGCTGAAACCTGGGAATGAAATGATCATCCTTGTTTTATGGACAAGGAACTTCATAACAGTGACAACATTAAACCATTGGTCCAGCAGCTCAACATCAGTAGAGCCAGAGCCCAAGCTGGGACCCAGGCCTTTTTATTTCAGGACTGGTGTTGCTTTCGCTCATCTGAGCCATTTCCTGTAATGCCTGCCACCAACAAATGTTCCAGTTAAATATCTAGTGAAGGGTGGGGGAAATCTGTGTACATGTTGCAGTAATTAGATCATGCCTGTGAGAAGTCCGCAGTCACATGGAGACGATAAACGTTACAAGGCAGGTTGAGAAGTGCTATTAGAATTAGTTAATTATACACCCATTCCTTTGAGATCATAGAGGGAAAACTGATGTTATCTGAGAGGTTCCAGGAGAAAAGATCTTTCTGTAGGAACTTAAAGGATAAATAAGTAGATAAAGACTATCTCAGGAAGGGGGATGGTGTGCGCAAAAACATGGTGGCATGGACGTGTGTGGTCTGTGGCTGAGCATTGGAAGGGGTGGTAGAAACTGAGGCTGAACAGGTGGGGTTTAAAATAAATTATAGACTGAAGCTTATCTTCCAGTTTACCAATTTGTTTTGTAGTTAAAATGTCCTTATTTGTTAATAAACTCAAGTCCATCACGAATACATGTGTGTGATGGTAAAAAAAGGTTTAGAATAACGTTGTCTTAGAAAATTATGGGTGTGTTTTTGAATTAGCTCTATTTCCCAAAGTGTTTAGAATAGGTTGTGCACATGGAATAGGGACTCAGTGAACGCTTGCTCTGATACCTGAATGCGCTAGCCATGTGAGGGCGTTGTGGATGTGGGACACGCCTACCCTCATGTGACATTCTCTCTCCTTCCTCCCCATGTAACTTATAAGTAGCTTGTGTCTTTCAAGTCCACGCTGACAGGCGCAACCTTCTAAAGGCCCCTTCTGCTGTTAATGCCCGTTTATTTGGTGGAACTTTGCTCCCGAATGAGTCTGCTTTGTTCTGTAAGTGCTCTGGGCTACCTAATGAAATGCAGGACTCTTCATCAAAGTTACAGATGGTGACAGTTGCACGAACCCAAACTGGGACAAAGGGAAGAAAGAGGTGAGCCATTGACCCACATTTATAGATTGTGCTAATTAATTAGCAGGTGAAAGTGGCAGTTTATTTCTTTCTCATTTTTTAACTCCACAGGCAGAGTGAAGATATTTGTGTCCCCCAAGGGAAGGTTTTTATCAGCCTCCCAGAAATGTAGCTCTGCAGACTGGTCTGACTGAACGTTTAGTTTTTAGGTCTGCGGGTTGATCGCAGTCTGGCAGCAGTTAGATCAGTCTAGACACCCCGGAAGGTATGGGACTTACCTTTGGAATCTGTGCGGAAGGACAGTAAATTACGTGGGAGCCCTCTGGGAGAGGCATCGACACCAAGGTGGTGAGCAGCGTCTCAGGCCCCTGTGCCATGTGTTGAAGGCACACCCCGAGTGGTCTTCTGAGAAAGCCAGTGCAAAGTTGGAGGAGATCTTGGCTGGCAGCCACGGCTCACAGCACACTGTTTTGCTAGCGAGATTTGCCTTGGCTTTGCAGGGGCTGTGGAGTCCCAGAAATTAAGATGGGAAAGGTCTGTTCGATCTCATCCGCCCCTTCCCTCACTGCCAGCCTAGGGAATTGTTCCTTACAGGTGCCCCTCGTTCTTTGTCCAGTCCACTTTGAAACCATGCAAGTGATAAGGTATTGATCTTTCCCGGTGCTGAATTTCTTTTGATTTGTTCAAGCTGTCATTCCGCACACAAACTCTTGTAGCTCCTCGTTAAGATTCTTGCACCGCCTGAAACCTACATGCCACGGGTTTTCCAACGGGGACGGTTACTCTATTAGACACAGCCACCCTAGCTGCTTTGTGTTCACATCCTTCTGGCTCCTTCTCAGCAAAGACAACAGTAGGCACCCTCTTCAGATTTTGTGTTCCATTGGTCTGATCTCACCCTTTCACCAACCCTGCATCCTCTTGATTGCTGTTGTTTTATATAGTAAGTCCTGAAACGGGGTTGGCTGTGTCCTCCATCTCTGTTCTCTTTCAGAATTGTTGACTATTTCCTGCCTCTGCTTTTCCACACACGTTAGATTTGGCATGTCGATAGCGCCCAAAAAGTTGCTGGGATTGGGATTTTGTCAAATCAGTGAATAAATAGAGGGGGATGTCTTCCTGGCTGGAAATTTTTCTTACGTTTCACGATAACTTCTGATATCCCCAATCATCTCCAAGCAACAGTTTTGTATTTGCTTGTAGTAGATTAGCTCAGTCTCACTTCTAACTATGATTCGATGCTGTATGTAATTGGCTTATTTTATTACTGTAGTTCTCAGACACGTCCTGTAGCATGGAACAATAGTTGTATGTATTCGAAGTTATAAAGGAGGTAATTCTGTATTTTAAATGCCAACATCCATGCCTAATTTGATTTTTTTTTAAATGTCTTTCTCCCTAGTTTTTCTTTTCTCAGGAAAAATTTCTAAGGGGAGGAAGAATAATAAAAGTCAGTTATCACTGATTTTTAAGCCATTTAACTCCAACTCTGTAAGAGCATCATGTGATCAAATTTAAAGATGCACTTTCCAATAGGGATTATTACACTCTGTAACCAAAAGCAGAAATTCGGTATTTCTTCCTTCAGAGGGACACACACACACACACACACACACACACACTTCATGATTTAAATAGGGAAATCTCTCAGTTCTGTAAATCAATTGCTTGCCTTTCTAACAACGGTACCTCATTGTATTTTTAACTGGAAGATTGAGTGATTTCTTTTGTTAATTATTTTTTCTTTGTGAAAGGAGACGCAGTAAAAAGAGAGATCGACGAAAAGCCTGAGGAGGGAAAAAAATTGTCGAGGTTGTAATTTTCAGAGAGCGATCGCTCTGTTGTTAAGCAAACTCCGGCTGCATCAGGTGTACTGAATCTCTGACCTATGAAAAATTGTCTGGATTTCCCCCATTTATCTTGTTTGAGCAGTAAAGAAAATATAATTGAAATGGCATTGAAGAGTACCCTGGGTTATTTGTTATCAAAAGCGACACACAGGCGGCTTTCCACGTGAAATTTAAACATAAGAAGCGGCTAAATCTGTGGCTGTGGGAAAGGGACAATTTGAGTTTCCTTTTCTTGAAATCTCTGGTGGAGAATGATATGGGCAGGGCTTTTTTTTTCTTTTAAAACTGAGACTCTTCTGAAGGTGATGATGAGGGGGAGTCAAAGACTGAAAATGAGAAGTGATGTGTGACAAGTGATTATTGTAGTTTGCAAACTGATGGACAGTGGGAAAGTAGTTGCCCCTTCCGCACAGCATCATCGTCACCTGGGTACTTGTTAGAAATGCAGATTCTCAGGCCCTCTGCCTGACGCACACTGATGTATGAGAACCTCAGACCTAAGCAGTTTTCAGAGATCAGCTGCTTCTCCTGTCTCCTAATTACCTTCTCCACCTGCTCAAAATGCCTCTGTTTGCTAACGCTGCAAAGTTCCTGAACACCAAATAAATAATTTCAGAAAACAAAGGTGGTCTGGAGACAAACAGAATTGAGATTCAGTGTGAGGACCCTTGAGCTGATTATCTAGCTAGGCCAGTTGGTGGCTGTGCAACTCTGGAAAACTTCCTTAACCTCTCTTTAGTGTCTTCTCGGGCAGGATGGGGATTACACAGTGATCCTTAGAGTATCCAACTCAGTAGGTTTTGTGAGTACATAAGTTTAGAGTGACTGGGACCTAGTCAGTATGCAACAAAAGTTAACTATGATTTTAATTATGACTAACACTAAAAATAATTTTCGAAGGGGTGATCTGTGCATTTAGGATTATAATCTTGTGTAAACGAATGCTCTCTGTTCTTTTGTAAAAAGCAGACCGTGGTAGGGATAAGAACCCCAGATTTCCAAAAGGGTAGCACACGAAAGTGTGAGGAAAGGGCCAGGAGTGGGAAAGGATTAACACTGAAAAGGAATTTGCTTAAGTCCTGTTCGGGAATCAGCTTTTTGTCAAGAGGGAAGATTTGGACATGGGCGCTCATCCGCAGCTCTTTAAACCGGCCCCTTTTCCCTGGGATGCTGAGCCCTGACTCTTCCATCTGCCATGTTTTGCGTATCTTCAAAATGCAGTTACAAAGGCAGTGCGTTTCCTTGTTTGCGCAACCTCAAAGGTTTAAATCAGGGTATTCTACAGTCTTGCAAAAGTAGCCCAAATAAAAGGATTGTAGTAGATGGATTCCCTGACAAGTGTGTCATATGCCTAGGTGTTTTGATGGAGTTGGCACATCTACCAATCTGAAGGCCTGTTTTCAATTAAATGCAAACGTTCTTCCTGTGTGTCATCTCCATGCTCCGTGCTGTAGATACAAAGATATATGGAAGACGCTCTGTGCTATCAAGCTTCTAGCGTATTATTTTCTGAAATGGCTGTTCTTGTTTGTCTGTGTGTCTGAGTATTGAAAATTACTGATTTGTTCCAGAATGTGTTTGAATTAATTATCTTTTGAGGTCAAATTTGGGCATTGCTAAGAGAGTCATTATTTAGAAAGGAAGTAACACTGCTCTTATGCTGAAAGCCTGAGGTTTCTCAGCTTAGGAAAAATGAGGAAGACGTTTTTTAAAGAGGTTTCAGCATCTCTTGGAGTGATGAGAGTGGTTCCTCCTACTGAATTCATTCATAGTTTATTTTGGTTGCTTTTTATTTTTTTTCCCATAAACTTCAGAGTTGACAAGTAGACTGAGGAACATTTGAGGGTGTGTGTGTATGTAGTTATTTCTTAACTGGGTAGAGAGGAGAGTCTTTAAACTTCTACCTGTGGTTTCCAATAGCAACCACACATCAGAACCACTTGTGTGGAATTGTCTTTACAAATACAGAAGGTTGGGGTCCATTCATGGAGATTCTGGGTTTGTGGATTATGTTCTGCCATGGTTCTAATGGCTAGGATTGAGTAGCTGTATTATTCTTAATTCCTGTTACGTTTTTCAAGCTGTAAGAGAAAAAACTAAGTCATTGCGCTCATTTTTTTTTAAATTGAAGTATAGTCAGTTATAACGTGTCAATCTCTGGTGTACAACATAATGTCCCAGTCATACATATATATACATATATTCATTTTCATATTCTTTTTCATTAAAGGTTATTACAAAATGTTGAATATAGTTTCCTGTGCTATGCAGTAAAAAATTGTTTTTTTATCCATTTTTATATATAATAGTTAATATTTCCAAATCTCAAACTCTCAAATTTATCCCTTTCCACCCACTTTTCCCTGGTGACTATAAGATTGTTTACTATGTCTGCAAGTCTGTTTCTGTTTTGTGGATGAGTTCATTAGTGTCTTCTTTTTTCTGTTTTTAGGTTTCATATATGAGTGATATCATATGGCATTTGTCTTTCTCTTTCTGACTTACTTCGCTTAGAATGATGATCTCTAGGTCCATCCATGTTGCTGTGAGTGGCATTTCAACTTTCAATGTGAAATCATCTGAGCATCTTGTTAGAATGGGGTAGGGGTAGGGGTAGGTCCCGGGGCTCTGCATTACTAAAAAGTGGGAGGTGATTTAGATGGTGTAGGTTCTCAGCTCTGATTTGGAGTAGAAAAGAACTGGCTCAGGATGTGCATTTTGGGTACCATACCTTGACTGTAATTAGAAGAATCCGATGCCCACTGTTCAACCCGCAAAAAACCCCATGTTCTTCCCCTTCCTATTTTATAATAAGCAGAAAAGAATATTACAACTTGCTAAATGAGTTGCCCTTTCTTCCTTTACATGATTAAATATATTTATTACCAAGCCTGAAAACTACTTTGCAGTATAGAAAGGAATTTGCAACCACGGTTCACCTCCTTAATGGAATTCTAGAAGTTAATGTTCTGACTGATAAAAAAGTCAGTCTTGTGGGACAATGTACAGAAGCAGTGAGAAGTTAAAACAAATGAGAAAGAATATGTATGTGGGTATCTAGGTACAGTTATATCTACATAATTATAATCATCATTGCCTATTAGGAGAAGGTACCTACTTGCTTTACTTACCTGTTAAGAGCATTAAGTTAAAGCAGGTTTGAAAAACTCTGCATATATAGTAAATCCTCAATAAATAGTAGTTATTACCATCATTGCTATTGTTGTGACTAGTGTTACCATCAATGATAATCTCTTAAGAGAGCTTTCTCAGCGTTGGGTACAATATAAGGAAAAAAATAATTCTGAGAATCCAAACCTTTTAGGGGTAGGATACAAGTGAAATATATAAAACCCTAAAAAAAAAAAAAAAGCAAAAAGTCTTCTTTTTGTTAAGTAAACACTCAAAAGAAAAATTTTTCCGATTCATTGATAATACTCTGGTCTGTCATTAATCCTAGCAAAGTCTCTCTAAATGTACTGATGACTGTATTCCATTGTCAAATATTTCATTACTTCCTCTTTATGGATTAAATGCTCATGTTTACTAGGGAAAAACAGGTTCAACTGACAGAAGTAACTTGGATGTAATGGATGAGAACTCTTCTTCATTGTCGTCTGCACTGATTAAACTTACGCATTAATTGCCTCTCCTTATTGTTCTGAGAGAGTTAAAAAGCAATTAGAACAAGAACACAAGCTAAATTCCACATGCAGAAAGGCCATTGGCTTTTAGCGTTAATGCCCAACTGCTTTAAGGCATTTGATGAGCATCTTTGCTTTGTGAGAAGTTGAAGTTTACATGGGTTAAGTCTCTGTCCTTTCATCTGTCACTGGCAACCAGGCACAGATTGGAGGGAATTAAAGCTGGGAGAGAAGCATTAAGCATGTCATATGCCTTAGGCATAGGTGGAATCATCTTGATAAAGACAGTTGTGAAGAAACTAGACCTCATTCTGTTGAAGTGAGACATTTGTCCAACCTTGATATTGTGAAACACAATGTTATAAAGGGGAGGGACGAGCCATCATATGTACTTCCCCAGGTAGATTCACAGGATTCTTTTTCTCATCATCATCCCTCAGCTCCAGATTGAATTCTTCAGTTCCACGTAGCATGGGACAACCAAACTCTCTTTTGGAAATGGTCTTGTCCCAACATGAGAAACAAATCCATCCAAAATTGGGGTGTATAATTTTTTAAAAAGCCACAAATCAAACAATGAAAAAATGATATTTAATAAATGTGTACTTTTATTTCTATAATTCTGTTGTTATATTTCCTATTTCAGCTTAAGAGTCTAAAGTATATTCTGGGTCCACATGCCTTTTGCGTTCACAGCTATACAGAAATGTTTTTCAGTTATGCTAGTGAAAGAAATAACCCCGTGTGTGTGTTTGTGTGCCCTCCCCACAAATAAGAAAAACTGTTGATTAAGCAGAGTAAGTTGAGTAGTAAAGAATAATACCAACCTGGGGAGTCTTAGTGGCCTTGCAAAAGGAGGGAGATGAGGGAGGGTATTTATAAGATAGACTGCCTAGCTAGGTGGGTAAATTTGAGGCAGGTCTTGCAGAGTGAGGAACTGGCTGGGATAGGGCAGCTCTGGGCATAAAAACTGGTCTGATGGGCACAGTGAGATCGGAGTGTGAGTATTGGTGAGCAAGTTGTTAGTCTGCTGGTAAATCACCTAATTTACTTGGTTTACAATCTGATCTTCCAGAGACAAAAAAAAAATTCCTTTTGCCTGGTTCTAGTATTCCTTACTACAGGAACTGGAGTATGTGGTTGTATTGGTTCTCAAACTTAATGATGGAGAAGTGGGATGTATTAGTACTCTATTGCTGCTGTAACAAATTACCACAATCTCAGTGGCTTAAAACAATACAGGTTTATTAGTTTACTGTTCTGTAGGTGAGAATTCCCAACGTGGGTCTCACTGGGCTCAATTCGTGGTGTCAGTAGGGCTGTATTTCCTTTCTGGACGTTCTCCAGGGAGAATCTGTTTCATTGAACTTCCTAGCTTTTAGAGGCTGCCTACATACCTCAGCAAGTGGCCCCCTTCTCCATATTCAAAGCCAGCGAAGTTGCATTTTCTGACCCTTCTTCTCAAAGTTATATCTCCATCTTTCTCTTTAAGACCCTTATGATTGTATTGGGTCCCCTTGGATAATCCAAGATATTCCTCCTGTTGCAATGTCTCATCTACAAAGTGCCTGTTGCCATATAAGGTAACTTATTCACAGGTTCTGGGTATAGTATGAGGGCATCTTGAGGGGTAGGAGGCTGCATTATTTGGCCTACCGCATGGGAGATAGATTCCACAGAAACTGGGTAAACCTTGTCCTCTTGCAGCCTTTGGCTATCAGACTGACCTCATGGTACAGACAATTCTTGGAGCATTTATTTACATTTATAAAAAGCAAGAATTGTAGAGCATCTCCCTCTTGTAATAAGATGGATGTCAATGAGATCTGTTTAATAACATGCATATATTTTGTTCTTTAAAAATTTTTTTCTCTTATCTCTTTTTATTTTTAAATAACAAACCTACTTCTGTTCTATCTATGCTAGTGAGCCCCGAGAGGACATGGGATACCTACTTTTGATGATTATGCAAATATCAATAAATATCAAATACTTATTCCTACTTTTCATCCTCTGTAATCTAATGACTTCTTTGACACAATACTGTTTCAAATTATCTTCAGTGAGGAATGACTTGCATTTAGCTTGTTACATTGCACTGTCATATAGATCATTCTTGGTAATGCTTTCCATAAATTAGGTATCTTTTCTTTCAGACACATTGCGAATAGTACTCACCAAATTAAAGACATCTGCAGTGTAGTCTTTGCATAATATGAAAGCACCAATGACCTGCATGCATTTGAGTGCCCTATTTTAGTTAGAAAATGAGAAGCACCTGTGATTTGGGGCGGCTCTTTCTTGCCCCCTCCCCATCATCACTGTAGGGTCTTTCAGGCTGGATGCCGTTCTCACTAAGTCTCAAACCACCTCGTGACGAGTTCATGGCTCTGATATGATGTATATTAAGAAAGGGGAGAAAAATTGCATTGTAATTGTCAAAGGAGGCATTCGTTCTAGTTTTGTAGAGGTTTTTAATTAGATTGGAATAATCCGCTGTAGAACTTAAACCGCGATGATCTCAGTTCTAAACTTTTGTATGGCTGAAGGAATAAATATATACCTGGTTTAGGAGTTTCTTGTCCTTCCTTTTTTTCCCTTTCCCTCTCTTCCCCTTTCTTCTCTCACTTTCTCATTGTTTTTTCCTCTCTCTTTTTCTTGTCAGCCCTCAATGTTTGAATAACATATATTTTAAGCAAACCACTTGACCACTCTGTCACAGAACTAATGAGATTTGTTACAGGAGCAGTTCTTACTAAGCAGAAGAAAATTATATGTATACGAATATTTTTATGATTCTTTACATAATGAAAAATTGGAAATTAGCTAAATGCTCACCACGTAGAGTTAAATAATTTGTGAAAGCAATGCAATGTTAGTGAATCTATGCTGACACGGAAAGTTACAGAACAGTAGAATCCAGTTTGTGGTATGTGTATGTGTCTTCATCTGGGAACTAGTTACAGAGGTATGGGAATTAGTTACAGAGGTATGGAAACATAGTTTATATGCCAATGACAAGTGACTTTTGTGTATATACATTTTATTTTAAGTAATATTCAAAAAACCATGTATCTGTGTTTATGCTGAGGAGAATGTGGAAGGATATATTAAAAATTAAGAGTAGTATTGAAGTAGTTTTGGAATTTGTACTTCCTTCTTTTTCTACATCTGGATAATTTGAAATTTATGATCATCATTTATTTTTATGTTCTAAAGAAGGAAATAAAAATTAAGGAGACTGGTGAATTTATGGTTTACATAGTACACCCCAATAAAGCTGTTTAAAGCAAGCATAAAAGCGAAAAGTACAATGAGATACTTCTATGAAAAAAATGAGGCACAGTAATGCCAGCTTCTGTGTCGTCCGGATAAATGAACATTAAGGAGAGAGGAGAAGAATTTCTGTGTGAAGATGAAGAGGTATTATTTCTCCTATTGCAAGACATCTTGTTATATTTGTCAGGTCACATTAGTAGTGAGAAAGGCACAAGGGACGATCTTTAGATCAAGAGTAATGTAAGTTGGGTTTCACACTCTTTTTGTATCTCCAGAATCTAGCAGCGAACCTGGCGCTTGCCTCTAATCCATTTGTTGGTTGGACCAGTGGGCCTACCTCAGCTTTCTTTGGCAAATATTCATTTGTTTTCCCTTTAAAGCACTTTAGGTATTCATATGTGTAAACAAAAACAAAACCCCCAAAACATAGGGCTAGTCTTCTTTCTTCATAGAACTAATGGGAATTACATGGATAATAAGTATGAATGTTTTGGGGACCTTGGGTCAGAAAGGAGACCTTTTATGCAAAGCAGTTGGTTCCAATGTGAAAATCCTAAAGAACAGGGAATATTTCTATTTTTATTGCTTTCTGCTAATATCGAGCACCTAACTTCAATATTTGGACAGTGAATAATGCTACTTAATGATAAAAATGAAGAGGTATATGTTGTTTTTCCCTAAAGATATGGCTATCAAAAATAGAGGACTTAACCAAAAAAATACTTGGAAATCTGATAGAGTAAAAGACAATATTGATTCGATCAGTCTTTTCATCACTTAAAGGAAAAAAGAAAAAGGGAAAAAGAAAGCTAGGAGAGATTATGTGAGGTGGAGTCAGCGCTATAGTACAATTATCTTAAAGTTTGTTTGGATTCTCTTCTACCTTTGTGGCTAGAATTGTTATTTTTTTATTTATAGAAGATTTTCTCTGAAGTACATGTTTTCAGACTTAATCCTAGAGAGTAAATCATTTCAAATGCTCGGAGAGGTTATTAATAATCAGCACACCGTCACCTAAATCTTCTCAACAGCCACATCTCTGTGTTCGGCGCTCTCTTCCGTCCAGAATAGGTAGGTGATGGCTAATTCTATGTTTTCACAAGATAAGAAAGAACTTTTTAGTCAGAAAAAAAAAATCTACAAGCACTTCCTCAGCCTCTGACCTTGTTTTCCTCTGATGTCAGCAAGTCTCAGTCTCTGCCTTCTGGAACCATCCCCGAGTCTTCTGTGGAGCCCACAGCTGTGGAATTTAAACTTAATTCTTCAGTGGCGCGGCCAGAGCACAAGAACACTGTTAAATGTAAGCTGAATGTCAAGAAGATATTGTGGCCTGTCATTTCGTTCCTTGGCGTGATGACTTGATCTCCCTGAGGAAGGGAAAGAGAAGCCCCAGAGCACGAGCCGTGGAAACATCCATTTGGAGATGTCGCATTTGGTGCTCATGAGATGAAGTGGTCCCTTCAGTCTTATCCCTGAAGTCACACACTCTATTGTCCACTCTCCCTTCTTTGATCTAGTATCTTTCAGTTATGAAATCTACATTTTGGCATTTGATCATCGTGTCAGGGGTCCACCCTCTGGTTTCAGGATTCCCTGGGAGAACGTACAGGACTCAGTATATGGTCGTGCTCACAGCTCTGATGTATCAACAGTGAAAGGTACAGCGTGATGTCGGCAAACGGAAAGAGACGTGGCAGAGTCTGGAGCCACCAGGCACCAGCATCCCAGAGCCTTCTCCCAATGAAGTCACACAGGAGGCACTTAATCCCCCCAGAAACAGATTGTGACAATACCTATGAGGTGTTGCCAATCAGGAAAGTCCATTAGAGACTCAGTACCCAGGGTTTCCATTGGAGGTTGGCAAGGTAGGCACCCTCTGCCCGGCATGAACCAAAATTCTAGACTCCCATGATGTTCAGCGTAATCTCTGCTGTTTACGTAAACAGTTTATTTAGTTCCAGTGAGACATGCTATCAGTTCTGGGAGTGAGGGAAACACTCTTGAAATCTAAGTTCCCAGAGACCAGTTAAAGGCCAGTGTAGTCAACGCACCTTTCACAGGATAGAAACCTGACCTGCTAGGTGAATCCTTTTCTGCACCATCTGTGTATTAATTTACGTTCTCCTCGATTTGTGCACCAGAGAGATTGCCACCTGATAGACAGCCAGCACTCCTTGAAAATTCAGGCGATACCTCACATTGTGCTGGTCACTTAGCAGTTGCTTTTCTTTCTTTCTCCCTCATCCCAACACACAATCATCTAAACCATATCCAGAGCACAGCCTCCCCCACGCTTTGTTCTCTCCCCGCTGTCCCCTACTTCAAGCCACTTTCATCCCGAGATGAATCAAGACTGCCACTGTAACCTCCAGACTGGCTTCTCTTTCAACATTTGCCTTCTGCTAATCCGTACACCACAAAGCTGCCTGAGGCTGATTTTTAAAACGGGAGGGCATAACTTCTTTACGTAAGATTCTTCCATGACTAAACATTGCTTGTGAGATGAACTCCAGTGTCTATAACATGACATCAGCTAACCCTGACCCAACCAGCTCCATCTAGAACCGCTCTCTCCGTTATTTTGTGGCTGCACAAGTCCTCCCTGATTTCTTCAAGCTCCCTGAGCTCTCCACATCCTCAGGCTCTGAAGAAGCACCTTCCTACCCCAGGAACACTAGAGTTCTTTCTTATCATTGGGCTAACACCTGTTAATTGGGGCTTACTTTAAAAGTAGGGCAACCACATAATTTATCATCCAAACCAGGACATTTTTCAGAGAAAAAAGAGGTATTATTTATAATTATTGCCGGTCAGCAGGTGTCACCTTGGCAATGTAATCATCTGGCTCATGGGTCCCTCTCTTGGAGAGCCGTTTCTTGACCGCATCCTTTTAAGTTGGATCACTGTCTCCTTCTATAACAATCACCCATTTCCCTTCATACTACTCAACTCATAATCTCTAATTACATACCAATTTTTGTGGTTATTTATTTAACATCTTTTACCCCTAGGATGCTGTGAAGTTTCACAAGTTCAAGGGCAGTATAGCCAGCATTCGGCAGTGTGAGTAGACCCAAATAGTCCCTAAATTCATAATAAGATAATAGTGGTACTCCCAAACAGGCATTTTTTTGATCTGTCTCTTTTTCATTTTGCTTGCTTTATTTCTCCTGCACTGACGTTGTATTTGGGAAGCTCTTCATTAAATTCTTGGGCTTATCTTTCTGATGCTGTCTTACCGAATGTATAAAGCATTCATTTGGTTATGTGTTGGAATGTTTCACCTCTGCCCAAACTCTCATACATGTTGGTTTGCTAGTGATTGTGTGTGTTTTAAATGAAATGGGCATGCTCCGAATTTCATGTCATTCTTTTTTAAAACAGGAGGACTATTTAATAAATTAAAAAAAAGGTTCTCTTTGATAGCAGTTAGTTCATCTCACCCTGTAGGAATAAATGTGCTCTGATCTCCTGGTAGTGGTTAAGCATAAAACAGGCTTCTGTGAACAAAGCCATAGACTCCAGATGCTAGGAAGACCCTCCAGCATTCCCCAGCTCTTCAGGTGGTGATCTGGACAATGCCACCTTCTTTTTCTTCAAAGGCCTTAATAATCAAATAGGTCTTACAAGTTGTGAGTTGAACTGAAAACTTGGCTTGACTGTTGTCATCCTGCTGGTCTGATATATTCTCTAGAGAGTGAGAGCCTCTATTTTGTTTCAGATTCAACCCAAAGGGAGGGGTTTGCCCATCAATTTTCAAGCCACATGTTTCCCACCATCTTGGGAAATGTGTTTATACGCTGATTTCTACATCTGGGCATCACACATTTACATGTGTACGTATGTCAGAAGTTAGTATATTTAACATCTGTGTCTCTTTAAAGGAGAAGAAAAACGAGAATTGGAACTGACTGCTTTAATTACAGAATAAAGGCTTTTCATTGATCTAAATTCAATATAACAGTTTATATTTTAATTGTCAAAGCTGGGTATAGACACAGTTGATTGCCTACCCACTAGAGTTCCTCTATGCCAGTAGAGCTATGCTCACCTATAGGGCTGAAGGATGCAATATTTACTTCTTTTAAAGCCCTGAAAACCAAGAAAAAGGCATATGGCACAATGGGACCTACAGGGAAGTCCAACAGTAGGGTCTGAGTGTAGTCAGCTTGGGAACTCCTGGAAATGTTTTTCTCATGATCAAAACAGCTGTGTGTAGAGAAACTGCCTTTCCTTTATTGTTAGATATGGTTAATAAGCATGTGATGCCTGGAGCAATGGCAGCCCTCTTTTGACCATGAAAAGCCAAACCTGATGGTGGCCAAGTGGAAGGAAGGAAAGAGATGGGTTTTAAATGACATTGTTGGGCAGTTGCACCAGCCTTGGAAGCAGCTATTCCTTAACACTTTTAAATATGAGATAGTACATGTCCTTATAGTTTAAGCCACTTTTAGTTGAGATTCTGTTTCTTGAAGCGGGGGGGGGGAAGCTGATACAATGGGAAAATGAAAATTCAAATTCATTTATGATAAATTTACCTTTTAAGATGCTCATTTTGAGGATGTGCTTGTGTGCATATTCTGGTGAAATATTTGAGCCAGTATTTGAATTCAGATGATAGATATTTACCACTGTGCTTAACAATCAAGCTATTCATTATCCTGGATTATACTAACAATAATTAAGGCAAATTTTTGTTAGCAAGGATACTTTCTCCTTTACTGGCCTTTTCCTCTTCTTTCCTGGTAGAACCTACCCCAGATGTAGGTTTCATCTTCTGATTAATAAAACAAAACCCTACATTCATCTCTCCTAATTGTGTTTTTATTCGGGCCGTTAGAGTAAGAAAGATACCAGCTTGGTGTGTTGGTTTTTATCAACACAGGAGCCATTGAAGTAGTTGATGAAAACTTTCTAGACCAGCTTATGAACAGTGATACATTTTGACAGTTTTGTAGCTGTTCCACCTCTATCCCCATCTCCCTCCATACTCAAAACAGGACGACAAGTATAATCGTTTATACCCCTCCCTGCTCAGCTCCACTATTGGAGAAAGTAGGAGAGGTGGTGTTAGGAAGTCTGTGATGGCCGTGGTTGCCCTCATCTCAGACTTTTAGCTTCCCAAGTTGTGTGCGCATGCACAGCGGAAAGGGCGTGTGTGTAGCTGGTAGATAACGCCTCCTCATTAGTCTTAGAAGAGACCCCAGGGAGAGTCAGTCTCACCGACGCATTGGCACCAGTAATACAACTTCCATGCATAATATCCCCTAGAATTACCAGACATAAACACTAGGATTGTATAATCCTAGGGATGCCAGCCCAGACCAGCAATACCTCCTTATAAAAGAAGATAAAATACTCATAATTTAAAGTGAACAGAGTCCACTTCACCATCACAAGGATACTGCCAAAAAAAAAAAAAAAGAAAAAATGAGGGAAAGAAGCTAAGAGAGAAATATTAGATGATTGAGGTGGTTCTGAGATCAGAAGGACACCTCATTTCTTCTTGCATATCTCCTATGAAGCCTTCCTACCATCAAAGATTCTATTTAAGAAAGAAAGAAAGAAATTGCAAGAGGGACAGAGACATTGCTCGTTCCAACCTCATTCTTCTCTCTTCCTAACCTAAAAGGTGGTACAGTGGACATTGGACTAGAAGGGAGAGATGTTTTGCTAAATCCGTGTGCAAGCTAAGATTCTCACCTGAGTTCATATTCTAGAACAGATAAAAGAGAAAGCATGTCTTGTGTTCGTGGGCCTTCCAGAATACTGCCTGAATGAAGAAATAGGGCAAAGACTCTTTTAGAAGCCCTCAGAAGAAACCAGCAAAGTCGGCATTACCTTGTGCAAATACTTCATCCTTTATGCTTCCTTTCAACTGCTGGACTGTCCTTTTAGTGAAATGTGAGAAATATTGATCTTAATTTTGCCTCGTAAATTATGAATTTTACCTGGACAGCATTTGCTCAGTTGCATAATTCTGCACTCTCTCTGGTCAGTCTTTGTGTGATGACATTTCTGCTCCGTTATTCATGTTCCAGGTGGGTCACTGAAAGGCCCTGCATTTCTGGAGTTTGGTCTGTTTATGCTATGTTGAGTGTCTTACAACAGAAAACTGTTTCTTTTTTTTTTTTCTAATAATTTTTAATAGTTTTTTTTTTAACTTTTTTTGGCAGGGGGTGGTGATTAGGTTTATTTATTTATTTACTTTGTTATTTATCTTTTAAATGGAGATACTGGGGAATGAACCCAGGACCCCATGCGTGCTAAGCATGCGCTCTACCACTGAGCTATACCCTCCCCCCACCTTAGGAAACTGAAACTTTATTTGATGCTGTGTCTCTCATTATCTCCTGTCCTTCTAAGTTGGAATTTGAAATTTATGCAAGCTCTGTGTTCTCATGAGACTCTAGGAGATTGGATTCCTTGGGCCATCTGCCAAGGTACCTGGTAATGGAGTTCAATTTCACCTTCCAAATGGAGAAGGCATTAGGATTCTCTGTTAGGAGCCTGAATGATTACCCCCCATCTTTCCCTACTACTTACTCTCCTGACTTTCTTTATTATCATTACCTCTTCTTCCTTATCAACCCCCAAAGAGTAGTGAGAGGTTGGGAACTATAACCCTTAAGGCAGTTTGATGTCCTTCAAATTATCCCATCCTGTGCTTATTGTACTTAGGGATTCTCTGTCTGTAGAGCCTCCCTGGTTTTAACGGTCCAATGTTCGCTTCTACAGCTTCCCCGATCTTCAAAAGCCACACCTTCATGAACGTTCATTTTGCCTCACAGACCTGTTCCGTCCTCCCAGTGTCACAGTCACATCCCACTAGGTCATTGCAAGACAGGCATCTTTAGGTCCTGAGAGGCAGGGATACGTGAGTTAACACTTGGGAGGTTTTTGCTGTTCCTGCTCCCTGTCATCTGTACTTATTAATCAGGCCAGGCCATCCCATTCCACTGTGTAAATCACACAAGTGAAAGTATAAGCCGTTTGTGATGCGCTCCCCTGTTGTCGAAGCTTGTTGGTCAGTGTCCTCGTGTCACATTTATAAAAGCTGCATTCAGGTCACTTCCTCAGCAAAGATCCCGTGTTAACACCTTTGGGCTGCTGCCTATTCCGGGCAGTCAGGACAGCTGGAGGAGGGGGCTTCTGTATCCAGCCCAAAGCTCGCTCCTTGGAGCTACAGTCCTCCTCGCCCTTCCAAGAGCCGTCGTGTTGCATCTGCTGCGTGGATGACACTGAAGGAGACACTGGGAAGAGTCTTGAGAGGTACCTGAAATAGAAGAAATTGTAAATACTTCAGTACCTTGAGCTCTCCGACAAAAGGACATTCTTCTGCTGATGTGGAGGATTCTCTAAGCAGGGATAATTGTCGGCATCTTCAAATGTTCTCAGAGCGACCTGACCAGGCTGCGTCGGCACAGTCACTTCTGGTGGGGCAGGATGCCCTGTTCTGGGACGGTGCTCCCCAGACCATCTTCCCCTTTGTCCCCCCTCTGACTCTTCTCCATTCCTCCCACCACATCTGATCTCCTGCCAGCTCTCCGGTTTGCTTGCATGGAGATTACCACGTGGGTGTTGCCATGTGTTGCCTGCACTTGTCCCGCCTGCCTGAGGTCCCGCAGATGGTGTTCCCATCTCCCGCTGGGCCTCCCTGGGGGCCTGAGACAGCCTGGAGGAGGATGCAAAGTCCTGAGAGCCTCCCTTGTATTGAAAACAGAAAGACAGTCATTGTAATAAATGGTAACTTCTGGTAGGTCTACTAGAAAGATCTATTCATAGGTGGAGATGGGGTAGAAGAGAGGGTTTGTGCCATACAGTTAGAAATTTCTGGAGAAATAGACCTCTTAATGGTTTGGGAAGAGGCTAAGAGAGCCATTCACCATTGAGCTACACACCACCATCCTGACGCCCAGCAGAGGGTCTGAGAAGGAAGAGAAGAGATAGATACCAGTTATAAATGGAATGGGGTTCTTGGGTACTTGGACTTGGAAGAAAGTTGGGGTTCAGTGGTGTCTATACTTTTGCTCCTCAAAGTATGATCTGAAGCTAGCAGCTTTGTCATCGCCTGGGAGATTCTTAGAAATGCAGGTTCTTGGGTCCCATGCCAAAAATGTATCAGATTAGAATCTACACCTTGACAAGATTTCCCAGATGATCCTTATGCACATTCAAATTCGATATGCATTGTGTCCACGAATAGTGGCTCAAGTCATTTTACTTGGTAGGTTCTTGATACCTTGTATCCTTATCTACAAGATGGAAATTGTAGAAGTTTCTTAACTATTGTTGTAAATATTTTTCAGACAAAGCACTTGTGAAACCATTAACATTTTTAAAAACAATATATGAACAGAGAGCTGTCAAGAGTTAAGAGACTTCCTACAAGGAATCTCATTTTCAACACCAGCAGCAATTCTAATAACCCAAGTGATGGTAGCTGCCTTTACCCAGGTGATGGAGAAAAGAGGAATGAATAATTAAAAGTCAAGTTTGGGAGTGAGGGGTGGGGGGGGTGAATATAATAGAAATCACGTGGCACCTAATAAGAGGCTATTGGCTCCCAATGAAAATGGACCCTGTCCCCTAATTCGTATGTTGTGCTGTTCTGAAATTCGAGAGATCCCGTAGACCAAATCTCAGCTGTCTTGTGGATTCATTCCGAGAGCCTCGTGTGAGATTTGACCCACTGACTTTAAATTGCATAGAAAGCTGACCTGGCGATGGCAGTATATATTTTATGATAATTGGAAATAACCAATGTTAGTTGTGCAAGAAGTTTAAAAAACGCCCCCCCCCCACATTTTTCATTTCCATAAAGATGCATGTTCATTTGGTAATGGAGGTTCCCCTCCTGTTACACTGTTTCCAGGAGTTGACATTTTGCATTCACAACTTCTTTTACAGGTTCTGAAATCACATTATCACAGTTGATTCATTTTCTAATTTTCAACTTCGTTTCTAATTTCAACTCTGACCAGCTTTTAGCACTTCTTTCCCGGAGGAAAATATTATTACATGTGACTATATATTTCCTTTTGGTGAGCTGAACTGGAGTATGTAAAAATACGATCTGTATGAATATAATTTGCTGAATTTAGAATTCTGACATGTGTAACTCAAAGACGTGTCTGTATTCTAGATTTGCAGATTTAGATGGACTAAAAAGAAGACAAATGCAAAATTAAAGGTTTCTGAGCCTTCTCTATTTGTTAATGTAGCATTAATTTGGTTTAATTATGGAGTGCATATTAATTCAGTGTGTTCAGTGAGGTTTTACCTCTATTTCCATTTTACTATATCTCATGCTTGTTAGTGAAATAGTGCCTCCAATAAGATGAAAGATAACAACTTTGATCCTCCAGATTATAATTACTTTTCATTTCTTTCTTTTTTTAAACTGAATCCTCAGCAGTGTAAGTTGAATGCTATACAAATGATGACAATAGTTGGTAAATCTTAATCATTTTTACATTGAAGACTCGGGTATTGGTAAGTTGCACATATTCTTAAGAGTTAGGAGAAATACTGATTTTTCAAGGACATCTTTACCATGATAAAGCTTAGTTACGTTAATTTTCCAATGTTTTATCCCAGTCGTTTGGGCTGGTCCTAAAAGATCAGTGTAGAGTCACTTGTTCTAAAAGAGCTTCAAGACTGCATGACACCTCTAGCCCCAGCTTCGGAGAGCGCCTTTCCCAGAGAGCCTCTGGCGCCAAGTTAGGCGTGAGACAGGCCGGCAGGAGAGATGAGCAGGAAGCGCTTAAGTTCCTCTGAAGGGTTTCGTCAGGACTGAGACAGAATTTTAGAACTTGAGATGATGACCTTCTGGATTTAGGAAACTGAAGGTTAAAGAAAACATATGTTCCGTCCAAAGTCCCACAGTGGGTGGCAGTTGGGGTCATAATCTTCTAGTGTATTAGGCGTGTATTCCAGGATAATTTTCATCGCAACACAAACCTATGTATCCAGTAATACATATATACAGAAAATATGTTGTATTTCTGTGTATGTGTGTGCATGTGTGTGGATTACCTCATATGTATGTATGTATATAAAAAGCATTTATGTATAAGTAAAAAATACCTTATAGTAATATTTTTGAGCATGAACTATTTTTGACTGTCCAGTGATATACTTTCAGACACACATGCATAATGTGTACACACACGCACACAAACCATTACACTGGATTGTATCACCTTCTGAGAAGAATTGCAAGGCCACATCGTAGAAATAAAAGTTTTAAAATGGAAGACTGAACTATAAATAATATTATTCCTACTTTTAGGTCATGTGGGATCAACTCTCTGCCTAGGAAAGTTTATGACGCTTTGTATCATTTTAGACAGGAACTTTTTATGAAAATATTTTCTAAAATTGGTATTTGGAAAGAAACCTGTTCACCTATAATGATTTGTTTTCAATGTTTTTTTTCCCTAATTCACTCAACCTTTAAACATTTAAGAGCTATTTTGTTCCCTTTATTTTTAATTGCTTGTGTTGCTAAGAACTCTTGCCTGAATTTTTAAAAATTATAATGTATATCGCCAACATTTTATAATAGCTATAAATGGAGTATAACCTTTAAAAGTTGTGAGTCGCTGTGCTGCACACCTGTAACTTACATAATATTGTACATCAACTATACCTCAATAAAAATAAAATTAAAAAATTGTAATATATAAATGGCAATCCAGGAATAAACATCCGTGTTTTAATAATGATATGGTCTTAACCCATCAGGCGAAATGAAAAGGACAGAATGTAAAAGTCCATTATAGTAACCACCTTTGCGTGTGTGTGCGTGGGTTTGTATGTGTGTGTGTGTGTGTGTGAGATTTGGTCACATTGTGTCAATCTCCAATTACACGGGGAACCAAACCTGGACAGTTAGCCCCAGTGATACTGCTTTCTGTTAGTGTTTGATTGTTCATTTACATGGCTGTCAGAACATGGCGAAAATGTTATTTAATGGGGAAAAAAAGAAAACCAGAAAGAATGTTTCCTGTATTAAATTGAAAGTGTGTGCATAACTTGAATGCCTCGATGCCACCACAATTTAAAACTCTTATTCACCTGTAAGATTTCAGGGAAAACACACACACACACAATGTAACCAAACATTTAGAGAAATCGGGAGATAGACAGAGATAAAAACAGAGATAGAGAAATCTGTATTTATGTTTATCACATATAGTCATGTATTTGCATTCCTTAAAATGCATTTTTAATTTACATGCAGTAAAGTGTATACTTCCATGAACCTTGACCAACGCATAGTCGCGTAATCACCATTACATTTGAGACACCGGCCGCTTCTAATATCCCCCAAAGATTTCCCTCCTGCTTTGTAGTGAATTCTTCCCTCCACCCTTATCCGTGGCATCCACTGATCTCTACAGTTTTTAATTTTCCAAAATATCCTATAGGGTATGCTGCCTTATAAATCTAGTTTATTTCACTTAGCTCAATGCCTTTGTGTTTTGTGCACATTGTTATGTGTACTGGTAGTTTATTACTTTTAATTTCTGGGTAGCATTCCATTGTCTGGATATACTGCAGTTTGTTTATTCAGCTACTATTTGAAAGATGTTTACATTGCGTGTAAGTTTCGACAATTATGAATAAAGGTGCTTTAAAAATTCTCACACAGGTTTTTGTGTGGACGTAAGTTCATTCTTCTTGGATAAATCAATGTGAGTGGAAATGCTAGGTCTTATGGTAAGTAGATATTAACCTTATTCATAAACAGATGAAAACTTCTAGACTGTTCTACAAACTGGCTGTACCATTTTGCATTCTTAATCTGCAGTGGGTGAGAGGTCTTGTTCCTCCGTGTCCTTGATATTGTAGCTCTTGTTGTTTTAATTTTAGCCTTTTAATAAGTAGAAACTGGTATGTCATCATGGTTTTAATTTAAGTTTTTCTAAAACTTGTGACGTTGAGAATCTTTCCTGCCATATGTGTATCTTATTTGACATACATGTATCTTCCTTGGTGATGTGTCTGTTCAGAGCTTTTACCTATTTTTAAATTGGGATTTTTATTTTCTTACTGGAGTTTTGAGAATTCTAAATATATATATATATTCTGAATACATGGGGTTTTTTTTTTCTTTCTTTTTTTTAACTGGATATGTGATTTGCAAGCATTTTTTTCCAGTCTTTATCTTTATTCTTTTAGCACTGTATTTAACAGAGCGAAAGTTCTTAATTTCAGCAGTCTCTTTTCTCAAGTTTTTCTTTTGCGATCATGCTTTTCCTGTCATTTTATAGTAAGTCTTGAAACTGGGTCGAGTGTGTCCTCCAGCTTTGTTCTTTTTCCGAGTTGTTGATGATTTAGTGTCTTTGCCTTTCCTTACAAATTTTAGATTCAGCATATCAATAGCTACAAAAAAAAAGTTGCTGGGATTGAGATTTTCGTTGAGTCAATAAATAAAATTGGGGACAATTGACATTTTCACAACAATGAGTATTCCTGTCTCTTTGTTTAGGTCTTGCGTTTATATTTAACTGAGGATTTATGATTAACTGTGCTTTAACTGGAGAAATCTAGCTAACTCCCAAGAACTAGTGTCCGGTATGTTGTAAGCATTCAGTATTTACTGGATAAAGTAGCAGCTTAGCAAAGATATAATTGATTTTGCTTTTTCTCATATACTTTAAGCAAGGGAGATCTTTAGGGGTGAAGGAAAGTACACAGTTTTTTTTTTTTTTTTTAAAGACAAAAGGCTCTTTCAGGGAACTCACTGTAATGGCCATTGAACTCAGTAGCTGAACCAAAGTTTTGGTAATATCGTGGTGTACCTTTCACCTTTCGAAAGGAGAAGGTAGCAAGTGGCTTTGTAAGCAGGATGAGTTTGTGTCTCAAAACATTCCCCCACCCCTGTCCTGCCACCACCCTCAAGTCTGGGAGGTGGCAGGAATCTTGGCATCGTGCAGTAGAAAGAGGCTTTGGAGAACATCTCTTCCCGTGATTATCAAATTGTTTGATTTCACCAGGGCACATGTTTTTCAAATGAAATCTTACCCAGAAACGCAGCCAACACAGATAAAAGCAGAGCTGCTCAGGCTGAACTGGACTCTGCAGAGAGCTTTGAAAGCCTCATGTCATTACTGTAATGATGAGAAAACGAAGTCTCTGAGAGATTATGTAACTTGCCCAAGGTCGCACAACAGATCATTTCGGGAGCGTAAATAAAATTTTCATCTCCTGATTCTTAGGACAAAGCTCCAAATGCCTGCCTTTTCAGATTTTCCTCAAACTGGGTTGTATGTTTCTATGGGAACTATGTCTGTTATCTCCTTTGTGCGCTATAGTGAGAAATGTGACTGGACGTTATCTTACCTTCAGTATTTGATTTGACAGGAGGATGTCTTGAGACCCCTCCCTTCTAGCAAGAAACCCTCATTGTTAGCTAAGTCTCCAGGATCCATTTTTTTTTAATTAAAAAAATTTATTTAAAAAATTTATTTATTTAGGTTCAGTATTTTATTATTTAATATTATTCCTGTAATCTAGGTGGAAAATACTGGCCGACTTGGGGGGAGATGACTGAAAACTAGGTGCCAGGTGAATCTAATGAGGCTTCCTGGTACAGGGCAGAGCTTTTTCAGCTGTGACCTCTGGCACCCTGAGCATCAGCGCTGGTGCCTCAGGGCTTCAAAAGTTTGTTCTTACCTTGAAGTAAAATGTTTCCCACGATCTCTGAGTGGACAAAGGGTTCTCCTAAGATTTGCCAGTTAAGCTACTTAAACTGGCTGCATTTGTAATTTAAATATGTGAATTGGATTGTCTTGATATTTTGTGAAGAAACGAAAGAACCTGCAGACATAAATTGGATGAGCCTTCCATTAAACTACAAAGGCCATTCCTGATTTCAGAGTCGCAGTGTTAGCTCTTTCCTTCCCTACCCCTAAGTCTTTCTTAGGGAGCAAAGCTTTGTGAAAGCCGTTTTCTCGGGTTCGGTGCTGGGTGCTTAGTAGACACTGATCACCTTTTTCATGAAAATTGAATGACTTGAGTGAATGAAATAGTTCTATTTAGATCTCAGGTTGAATGCTCCCTATTGAGAGAAGTCCACCCTGGCCACCTTACCTGGAAACACAGTCCATCACCCTCCCTTCCATTAGCTAACTTTATTTTCTTTAAATCTCATCTTAGAAATAGCCCTGGTATTGTAGTACATCTCTATTTATTTATTTTCTTACTTCCTCCTCTAGAATGTAAGCTCCAGGAGGGCAAGGGCTGTGTCCGTTTTGTTTACCGATGTGTGTCTGTAGTACCTAGAACAGTCCTTGGCAAAATCGTGTTTAAAAGTGTGCAGTAGGTGTTCCTTGATTGAATGAATGAAACTGTTCTTATCTGCTTGATTATGATTCTCCTCGAAATGAAAGAATAGATCACATGGCACCTGATGTTCTGTCCTAGTCCTGTGACACTCGGGAAGGATTAAAGAGAGGGAAGTGGGTGGCCTTTCACAATGAACAGAACATCTTTTTTTCTTACTGAGTATAGTTGACTTACAATGTTGTGTTAGTTTCTAGTGTACAGCATAGTGACTCAGCTATATATATATATATATATATATATACACACACACATATATACATATTCTTTTTCATTATAGGCTATTACAAGGTATTAACTATTTAGTTCCCTGTGCTATACCGTAGGACCTTGTTGTTTATCTTTTATATATAGGGGTTTGTATCTGCCAATCTCAAACTCCTAATTCCTACCCCCCACCCCACTGAACATCTTATGTTGAAGAAAGGTTGTTATGTGCTGTGGTTTACCTCCTGGTTTTTCCTGATGGTTTTTATACCTCTGTTACTTTATGGGTGTCTAAACTGCCTCTGGTAAATGTCGGTGTTCTGCTTTTATGTCTACTTCGGTATAGATGCTTCAGGTGTACCTTGAACGCAGTATTGGCTCCTAGGTTCCCTGCGCGCTTGCCACTTGTCCTATTTTCAGAACTCTCCAGTGGACTCCAGTGAAGAATATCCTTAAATTGTCCACGTTGACAGTAATAGGGATAAAGTGTTCTGCTCTGATTGGTGGTATTGTCTTTTCTGATCTGATCTTATGCTAAAAATACCAGCACTGTTGAGTTAAGTGAAAACAAACGATTTGGCAGAAACTTCAGAGATGGTCCCGTGGGCTGAGGATGCTCACTGTTTACAATGCCTAGGTCCTTTGCGTTTTGTATGCAGTGCCAGAAAAAAAAAAAAAAACACCCACAAATCAGAGAGATCTGTTGTCTAATCCCCAATTCCAAGCGTTTTTTATGACCCCAGGCAGGATACTTAACCTCTCGCTGCCATGGTTTTATCATCTTTTATATGACAAGATGGCGTCTTCTGTATCGGAATGGGGATCTTAAAAAATGCATCATTACATGCAAATAAAGCACTCTGAGCCTTTTAGAAAGGAAATTCTCCCAATCAGATAAGGCATTGGTAGACTTCCCATTCTGTTCATTGCTCTGATGAGCCTTTCCCACTGAGTAGACTGCTTATTATCAGGTTTGGGGAACGGCTCTGGTGTGCTCCTATTTATCATGCACAACTAGTTAGATGTTTGTTCCAACTCCCAAGACTAGTAATCTAGAAATAGAACCAAACTCTGACTCCATTGAGAGCTGCAGAAAACTCTTTTGAGAGCAAGGCAGGTATGCAGTCTACAGAGAGAGAGCTTTATAACTCACATGTGGGTCACACTGGATTCCTTTTCAGCATATCAAATGACCTGGTTCTATTGAATTTCACCGTCAAGGTAGTTTCTTGTTTACACTGAGCGGCTGCGAAAGCACCATGTCGTGGATTAGTGCCAGGAGCTGCATACCAAGTTTGCCAGGACTGGCTTGTTTATTTTGAGGAGCAACCATGAATTAGTCTGTGCAATCAATGCAAAAACAAATCCGCATTAGCTGTGTTCCATGGCCCTGCATCCTAGATTTCTGAAGATACTCCTCTCAGGTTTCCTAATTAGGGGTTGTGATTTTTTTTTCTTCTTTGCAGTCTTAGGTGAGTTGGAGATGGACATCTGGAGACTAGGGTTTTAACAGACTTTGCAAAAAAAAAAAAAGCACCCAAAAAAACCTCCCAAAAGACAAAACCCAAACCATTCAGCTCTTTATTCCTTTCCCTCTTAAACTCATTAAGAATATAGCCAGAAGCCTGATGCTACCAAGAGCTTTTTACTGCACCATTCCAAATGTAAAAATAGCAACTATCAGTGTACTGACGACAGGCATTAAGTGGGCTGGTGATGATAGTGGTGATGATGTGGGTGATGGTGATGATGATGGTGATGATGATAATGGTGTTGATGATGATGGTGATGATGATGGTGATGATGATAATGGTGTTGATGATGATGGTGATGATAGCAGTGGTGGTGATGAGGATGATTACCCTTTGACTTTCTGTTACCATCTAAGTCACATGACAGCATGTAAAAGTAGACAATCTGATCTTGATGAAAGGGTCTCTCTACCCAGGGAACTTGTAATCATGTGCAAAGCCTGAAATACTTATTTCAGATTCCCCAAATCATCCGTTCAACTTAAAGAATGGCTAAGATCTTTTCAAATGCTATGTCAAAGTTGTGAGGCTGGCCTAAGAAATCACAAAAAGTGAGAGAAAGAGAAGAGGAGGTACTATAATCCATCTTTTAAATTGGCAGCAGAGAGGGTTTCTTTTTTTCCCCCTGTCCTAGTAGAATAGGTCTACACATTTTCTGTTGGGTAGAATTTCATAGAGCACAGACTCTACATGGGTGGGTCTTAATGCTGGCCGCACATTAGACTCATTTTGTGAGTTTTAAAAATTACCTGTGTCCTACAGCCATCCTCCAATGGTTGATTGCGTTGGGTCCCAGCTATGGATGTGTTGTTTGTTTGTAAAGCTCCCCAGGTTGTTTTAAAGTGCTGTTAAGGTTGAGAATTACCTGTTGTGAAATTCACTGGTTCTCCTAGCTCTGTTTCCCCCAGCTCTATTGTGTTATCTCACCGGAAAGTCTACAGGTAATGCTTCCCATTGGAATCCAAAGGAGATCCAAGAGCCTCGGATGAAATTGTGATTTTAAGTCCCTCAAGGGTAGAAACTGTGTCTTATGTCTTCTTCGTGTCCTCTTGAATATTTATATTGTGTCTTATAGATGAGGAAACATTTTTTGCCTCTATCCTTCTAGCTTCTTTTGGCTGGTGTAATCATTAAATTGACTTGAGACAGATGAGCAGGAAAAAGACAAATTTAATTACATTTGTATGGGCTCCATGAGAACCTGAGATACATAGGGAAGCTGGCAATTGAGGCTTATATGCTATCCTGAGCTAAAGAGAAGGGGGACAGGGGTTTGCAACTTTAAATGGGGAGGAAGACAATTCACATGGTGGTGAAGAGCAAATATTTGGGAAACAAGTGTCTGCCATGCCCTGTAGAGACAATGGGACTCAGAGAGAGATTTGAACTAACAGACCCTGTGAGCTCCTACTGGCTACATGTAGCCCACAGTCTCGGTATTTGTCACTGGTGATAATTCTCTTCCTGGACCAGGCACCCTGTGTAAACTCTTTTAGGTAGTTAAGGGGAGGTGAAGAATTCTTCCTGAGTCTTTTCAGCCTTGATTGTCTTCAGGTCAAAATAATCCCCATGCCAAAGTGGCACATTGTGGAGAAACTCATTTTGAACCCCTTCCATGTCTAAGTACAGGACTTTAGTTGTCATTAAAGTTTAAAGTTTATGGTGATGACTTTGATGTCATGTAGTTGTAACGCATGATATCTGATCTCCATACATTCTCAAACTGTAGTCTTCTTTTTCTGCCTTTGATATGTTATACTGGTCTTACAATCTTCATTTTTCTTGCTTAAAAAAAACCTTCGAGCTTAGTTGTTCATCTCATGAAGGTTCTTCCAACTCCTACTTACCAACCCCAAACTCTAGAATGAAAACAAACACTATGATTTACTATTATTCAGATTTCTTTTTTAAAAAAAGAATATTTAAGAACCAAAACATTAAAATGACCATAATTACAGAGGAAGTTGAGCTTTTTGATAAATAATACATTGGGGGTTTTTTGTCCCATTTTATCATAGACATGCAAACTCTGACCTGGATGGGGACCTGCAAACTCTGACCTTTGTAGAAGTTCTCTCGTCCATCACACTGATTGTTTCATTTATTCTTCGTTTTCTGCCAACTGTTTAAGGGCCAATTTTCCAAATTATAATAACCTTGATCTTTTTTCCAGTCTCAGTAGCGAACATGGAAATGTGCTCTGGGCCTTAAACAGAAAGATTCATTATTTTTCTCTATCTCTTGTCATTTATTAGAAAATATCCTCTAATAAACTGTCACAGTGCTTAATGGAACGCAACTAGGAGCGTGAATCCAACTTATGCAGGGAATTTCTTCAAGGTACATGTGGCTAGACCTCATCTCAGACCAACTGCATCACAATTTTGTTTGGGGAAGGGAAGGTCTGAGACTTAGTTGAGTGTATTAAAACAAAATTACCTAAGGTATTCTGCTTAGAAAAAATTTGTGTCTCCCAGTCCTATTACAAAAAATTATTTTAGATTTTCTGCTGATAGTTTAACAGTTTGTTTTGTTTATAAGTCTGTAATGGATCTTGACATAATTGTGTAGGTTTTTGATCAGACAAACTTCAGGATCTTGCTTTATTCTTTTTCTAAATGGTTAGTCAAGTGACGATACAGCTAGGTGATTGTGACGTGAAGTCAGGGTTGAAAAGTAAAAGTAAAGGGTTCTATTTGACAACGCATCTGACTTATTTATTTTCTCCTTTTAATTGTATTTATTTATGTATTAAGTAAGCAACAAATGCATGTCCTGAGTTATTTAAAATCTATTCAAGGTTAAACAGAAAGGAGAAAGTCCCCCCCTTCTCCTGTTCCCTGGCTACTTAGTTTTCCCCTACTCCCCAAAGCAATTACTCTTTGGATTCTTAAATATTCTCCATCCGACTCCTTTTCAGCCAGGCAGTTATGGTAGCCTTCTCTTACAGGTTGATCATGGAGCGTGCACACAGCACCCTCTCACTTGCTAATGGAGAATTTCTAGGTCCGTACTTTGAATTTCCAGTCATCAGCTGTTTCTGTGACTTCCCTGGTTTTTGTGTGCACTTTTAGTTTACAGCATTTCAGGATCAAGTATTTCAGAAGATAAGCCAATAGTCATGAGAACTCCCCTTCTCTGCCCCAACTTTTCCTAACCTCAACTGTGTAAGCTACATAAAGGTTGGAATTATTTTATGGATCAAAAAAGGTGAATTGCAATGGAATAGAAAGATAACTGAGCTTTTGTTGGGAGATCTGGGTTTGATTTCCCCTGGGAATGCATCTTGCAAACTGTAAAATCTTAACAAAGTGAAGTTTATTTATTGCCACCTCTGTTGCCATCACCCTTATATAACGTGAGGTTTTACGGTACCAAGACGGGTCAGGAATAACCGTAGGAAACTGACTTGGTCTGGGGACTGCACCTGCTGGCTATATTGTTAGATTAATCACTAAATTAGAAAAGGAGAATCAGATTTTAGACACAGAAAGGCAATGTAGGGAGAAAGATAAAAAAAAGAAGCAGGCAGCCTAGCCAAAAAAAAAAAAAAAGTTGTTATATTCATACTGTACTGCACTGACTTTCTTGTTTGCACTTAAAAATGACTGTTGGGAGCTCATTTAAATCTGGCATTTGTTTTAATCAGTGTTTCCTAAGCAAGTCAATCTATAAAGGCCTGGACAGTGTAAATATATAAAATTATTAGTTAACTATAAGAGGTAAAGTTGATGATGACCCTAAAAATTTCTAATTATGATAATTGTATGAGGAAACACAGGTGGTCTCATTCTCTTTAGCTTTTTTGTGTTTTAGCAAGTTTTTGAGTTTATGTCATTTCCTTTCTCATAATAAGAATCGAGTCAGAAGCAACTTGTGATTTTTTTTTTAAGTGGGAGAGAAGCAAATGTGCATGACCTTGATTTACAAACAATGACGTACAGATTTGTCTCAGTTGCAGGCAAACTTCATCTGAAAGGCAGCAGATGAATATACAATAACAACTGTATAGATTTTTTTTAATTGAAGTATAGTTGATTTACAATGTGTTAGTTTCAGGTGTACAACATAGCAATTCAATATTTTTGCAGAATATATTTCATTATAGGTTATTACAAGATAATGGGTATAATTCCCAGTGTGATAGAGTAAATCCTTATTGCTTATTTACTTTATATATAGTAGTTTGTATCTGTTCATCCCACATACCTAATTTGTCCCTTGACCCTCCCCTGTCCTCTTTGGTAACCACAAATTTGTATTCTGTCTCTGAGTCAAATTGGTGTAACCACTATGGAAAACAGTGTGGAGGCTCCTTAAACTGAAAATAGAACTACCATATGATCCAGCAGTTCCACTCCTGGGTATGTATCTGGCAAAAATAAAAAACACTAGTCCAGAAAGATAGGTGGACCCAATGTTCAACGCAGTACTACTTACAATAGCCAAGACATGGAAGCAACCCAAGTGCCCATCAACAGACGATGTGGTGTATAATTGTACAGTTTTTAATATCCGTGATGATCATTGAGATGGAACTCAGTCATCTGAGACTTCTTTAAAATGAATGATTTGAATGTGGGTTATGCTACTAGGAGTTAATACCCGGAACTCAGTTGAGGAAGGATGTGCCAGGTGATTTTTACTTCAGATTCAGTTGTGCAAGATGAGTTTGGGTACTTGTTTTAGGTTTGGATATATATTTTAAGTAGGATTGATGTGGCAAAGGAGTGGGCTGTACAAACGATTTATTTTCTCCAGCAGAGCCATTTGGAAAAAAAAAAAAGTGTGCAGAAAAGCAATATAACATGGAATGAATCAGCCAGTATAGCACTCCATTCTTATTTTGCTTGAAGTAACAGGTCAAACATATAGATTAAAAAAAAAATAACACACTAGTCTTGTTGTTACACAAATAAATCTTCTCTTTTAAACATGCTAATGTCTTTTCATTTGCTTATTTATTATGACATGTATTCATCTTTTGGTTATTAAATTTCCCTGTTGAAATGGAAACTGTCTCTTCATTTTAAAAGTAATTGCCAAGGAGACACCCTGGGCATGTTATATTTCTGCTTCCATATTTCTAAGCAAACCAATGAAAGAATCATCATCCCAGATGCACAGATGTAAGAATGTTCAAGGCAGCGAATTTGTGTCACACAGTAAATCAGTGGAATGAAGACCGTCAATGAAGATAATTAATAAGCAGTCAATAATGAGAATAGAAAAGGGTTTTATTTGAGCCCAGCTGAGGACTATAGCCCGGGAGCCCACTTCCCAGATGACTCTGAGAAACTGCTCTGGAGAAGCAGGGTTTTCAGTACAGTTTTATATCTTGTCAGGACAAAGAACATGAAACAAGTCAGGGATGCATTTCTTCAAGGTTTTAGAAACAACAACAGCAGACCAGCACGTATACAGTGAGTCAGCACGGCCTTGGCACCTGGGAACGGAGTCTTACCATCAAAGGAGGACCAGCACTGGCACCCCAGGAAGGGACATATTTAATCTTTGTTTTCAACATAGACATTTTTTTACTTCTGATCAATTTACCCTTTTCTTTAATAATTAAAGCAGATTACAATATATGTTTGTTCGGCTCAAAACAGACTATTTTAGTTAGCATAAAATTCAAGTTAACTCATGTATAAGCCAGAATGGCTTCCCCAGATCTCAATATGTGAATATTTATTTTATCAAGACAATGGGACTCTGGACTCTGATTTCAGATTTTAACTCTGCTCCTCTCCAACTCGACTGGGCAGTGTGCTTACATGACTAGTTTCCAACAGGTGAGTGTATTTATTTTTCATTGAAAGCCCTGTGCTATCCTCTTTCCCTCTGAGTCTGCTGCAGAGTGAGTGCCAAGTTTTGAAAACAGAGTTGGAGATCAAACCACCTTGGAGCTAATTGCTGTTGAATATTATTTTTATTTAATTTTAAAAAAACTATCCTTTTTGCCTCTCACTGCCCAGGGCCCATGTCAGTAGCGTTTGGAAATAATCTCAGAGGTTTATAATGGGAACCCCTGCCTCCCTGGCTTTGCTCACAGCAATCTCACAGCCTCCAGGGAGCGGCTGTTATCAGAGATTCAACCTGTTCCCTCCCAGGGCTGTGGACTCACTGCCAGCAATTCATTTTTTTGTTCCATCTGCAGGTGCCAGAAGCTTGCTTCATACTTGACATGTAGAGGCATTTGGGGCATATTGTTGTTAATCTCAATGTACATTAATGATGATTTTAAAGCCTTTATTGCAGTCTGACTTTTCCACATGCTATAGACCCCTGTTACAGGCCGACTAAAGGCAAAAGTACCTCTGTTAAATTGGACAAATGCTAGAAGCACTTGCTCACCCTGTCTTCAAAATACATGTCAGAATGCCATTCAGTGGTTGGGGTTCCTGTTGTGATGCAAACCAACCAACCAACAAAAAGCCAGAAAAGGTGGAAATTGATTGGAAGGAAAGACCTGCCCCATTGCCACTCCATATCTCATTGATAGTATCAGGTTCTACATAAAACTAAAGAGAATGGTGGGAATTGCTCAGTGTTAGAGCACATGCTTAGCAGTGGGCATATATCCAGAGGGAGCTCTAATTCAAAGAGATACATGGACTTCAGTGTTCATAGCAGCACTATTTACAACAAGCCAAGACATGGAAACAGCCTAAATGTCCACTGACAGATGACTGGATAAAGAAGCGTGGTATATTTATATAATGGAATACTATCCAGCCAAAAAAATAATAAAATCATGCCATTTGCAGCAACATGGATGGACCTGGAGATTGTCATATTAAGTAAAGTAAGCCAGAGACAGAAAGAAAAATACCAAATGATATCACTCATACGTGGAATATATGAAAAAAAAGGACACAAATGAACTTATTTACAAAACAGAAACAGACTTACAGACATAGAAAACAAAATTTATGGTTACCGGGGGAAAACGGGGTGGGAAAGTATAAACTAGGAGTTTGATATTTGCAGATACTAACTACTATATATAACATAAATAAACAACACATTTCTACTGTATAGCACAGAGATACAAGATATTCAATATCTTGTAGTAATGAAAAAGAATATATGTATGCCTTAAACATAATGCTGTACAGCATCGATCGACACGACATTGTAAACTGCCTATACTTCAGTTACAAAAACTAAACAGAATAGGCTTCTTCTCACAAGCAGATTTTGGAACATTCAACTCTTCCCTCTGTCTCTACAGTGTCTTAAAAGTTGTGTCCAAAAATGTTGAACACGCATTCCTAGAACTTTCACTGTTGAGTCAGGGAAGTGTTTTGAAGGTTGGAAGGATAGAGATGAACAGGTGGGTGTTAATATTTTAATATTTGGTTCTGCGTGGACACTGCCTGAAAACCAAAGGGTGGTCACTGGCTTCTGTTAGACGAGGGGACTTGGAAAATGTGAAGGCATTTTTTTGGGTACAGCAGCAGAAGCAGCCAGAAATCCTCAAGAATCAGTTATTAGTAGAAGAATTCACAGCTCTGCATGGTTCCCAAAATACAGCCGCAAGTATCACAACAAACTGGCTCATTAGCACCTACTTTTAAACCGCTGCACTTAAGTGGCATCACTGCCTTGCAGGGAAGATGATGCAAATCACGTGTGGATTCCTGTGTAGCCGGAATGCGCCAGTATCACAAGTCACGCCAATTAAACAGCTGACTGGACTTCCTGCCAGGAGGACTCTTTTGCATCTTTGCGGCCAGCTAATGAAGGATCATTTGAGCAACTATTTTTTTTCCTTTTCCTCTTTTTTTTTCCCTATAAGAAAAGAATAAGAAATTAAAGAACCCCCCTTGTAGAAGCTGTGCGGGTTTTTATTAACATGTATATAATTTAATAGCATTCGCAAACCTGGTGAATGGCTCATACACACCCTCTCGATTAGAGACTGAAGACTGAGATCGGACCTCCTAGGGACCTTCTCACTAGAATCAACTAACACAGCATTTTCTCCTCCTGTTTCTCTCCCCTCCACTGATGCCTTTCTTGTTGCTCAAAAAGGTAGTCGCCAATGCGGTGCTGTACAACCTGCCTCCCGGTGGATCTTTAAGTAAGATATGAAAACAGGACTCAAGATGGAGTGTCTGTTGCCTCCACTAATTTGAATCCAATTATCCTGGAGTCCATAGAAGCCACAGCTTGAGAATCGAGGAGCAGATGTATTTGTGGAGACACCGGTTCCCCCTAAGGAGCAGGATGTGCTTCCTTGTCCTCCCCTTCCTCCTTTAATAGCCTACAGTTTAGGATGTAAGTGAGTGGAAAAATCATACTGATGCCGTATTAATTAGATGCATTAATACCATGGGGTATTTTTTTTTTCCTAGAGAGGCTGCTCTTTCTGTGCATTGGAGGGGAGCGTGTGTATTTCTCTCATGCCTTAGTATGGAAAGGGTAGACCTGGGAGAGCTATAAAAACCACATTATATAAAGTGTCTGACAAGTCAAGTAGGATACAGGTCAGAAATGATGTGTGACTCCTTTGTTCTGGAATTACCCGAGACTGACTTAAGTTACAGCTGGGTCGCTGCTGTCTTTCTTTGCAAGGCTGGTCTAGGCTACATTGTGAAGGTCTAAGGTGTCCTCTCTTCCCACCTGTGTCGTGTCCCTCTTCACCCGACCCTGTTCCCCTATCTGGGGACTATTTGCGGCCAAGTGCTACTTCATGCACCGCCCCACTTACTCTCATCAGAGTCTGATCTCAGGAGAGGTTATGACATTCATTTTAATCTGAGTGTGCAGCCACGTTTTATTCTCTCAAAAGCTCAGGAGGTGTAGGTGAGAGAGCTGTGACACTTGGGGGCCACGCATGGCTTCTTGGTACATCAGACTGACACAGGCGGAAATGCAGGGTCTTCCGCCCTTTTGTACTGGGAGGGAAGACTTGCCCCCACTCTGCCAGCTGTGATCGTTGGCTTCAAGCCCTCACCTAATAACTGTATTGGAGAGGGGAGAAGAGAATTGCTAACAGTGTGGAATAAACGGGGTTTAGAAAGGAAGGCATTTATATTGTTGACAAACACATGTCAGACCCTTACTGAAGCAATTCAGTGAAGAAGTACAGCTCCTGTTTTTAGAGACTTTTAAATGATGCTTTCATAGAGGGGATGTTTTGGTAATTTATCCATTTGTTGTTCAGCAGCAATGTGGTATGCAAACTAGTGTTGTGATTTATACATTTCAATATTGATTGAATTATTTTCTTTTCTTACAAGCATCTATTTTTATAGCCATGAAATATTTATCAGATATACATATATATGTATATATGTGTGTATCCAACTAACCCCACCCTTCAGTTTTAGATTACTTTTGTCTAATCTAATCTTTTATTTATATTATCATTTAGCACTTGAAATAGAGAAAAAGAAAACTTAAACTTGGCAGCAGGTGTGTGTATATATATATATATATTTTCCACATATTCCACATATTCTGCAGTGAGCCTTTCTGAATAAATCAGTTTTCATAGATGACCCCTGGAAGACCCAAAATAACAATCAAACTTTGAACAGGATCGTGTACCTTCTGCCCTCTTCATGTCCACTAACGAGACACTTTTTCAACAATGAAGTGATTCTTTGCATGTGTTGTTAATGGAACTCAGTGGAAATGGCATTGCAGAAGAAAGTGCCCATCAACACGCGTCACGCTTGGAGAGGCCTTGGAGAGGATGAGTTTCACTGGGAGGCCATTCTCTCAGTTACTCTTTGTTCTGCTCAGCAGAGGGTGTCTCAGCTGGTCCTGGTGATGAGAGGGGGTTTGACTGTTGTCTAAAGAACCAGTATTCTTCCACCATCAGTGAAGTTCTAGAAACCAAGTTGCTGTGTCTTACAGGAGACCACTCACTGGATTCAAGCACTCGTGAGTGGAAGCAAAGCATCTCCTCCATAATAGATGATGACAGATGAGGACATGTTCCCATGAACTTGCAGTTCTATTTCCCTATACGTTTCTCTCTCTCTCTCTCTCTCTCTCTCTCTCTCTATATATATATATATATATATGCGCACAGATGATTATTTGTTCGTATTTGACTAAAACCAGTGCTGATTTTCTGTGAACATGAACTTGGATGTGGCTTGACACCACTTGGAAGAAGATAATAGGGGGAAGAGACCTGTCACTTGTTGAGTACCTACTGTGTGCTAGGTGCTTTATAGAAATGATCCCATTTAATTTGCATAACCACTATATGAGGTACATGGCATTTTCCCTCATTTGAAGTTTGGAAACTGGGTTAAGAAGTAGTAGTTTAATCGTCTATCTCTGACATCCAGGCCCCCTCACGTCTGCCAAGCTGTGGCCCTAGTATATTAAAGTGGCAGAGGGTGCAAAGTCTTATTTGAGGCTCTCAAACAAATATCCCGTGGGATGGACACAAAGCCTCCAGGTTTTAGTGACTTGCGCTGGGTTATGGAGTTCCTCCCTGAACGGCTGGTGCTGGAATCAAAGTTTTCTCACTCTTCCTTCAGTCCTGACTCCCATCAGGTGAAAATGACACTTTTGCCTTTGAGAAGCAGCTGCAGTGCAACTTGGCCAGTGGTTTGGTGGCCTCGTTACCAACCACTGATGGCCGTCATCCCATCTGAGTGGAGAACTGGGATGACAGTTCAGGTGGTGATGCGAGAACATATAAGATGCTTGTATTAAGCAGGTGACTAACTCAGAATTTACTGCCACCTCCACCCCCCACCGCTCCCTCCACCAAACACATGAATCACTGTCACAGTCACAGGAGCCACGCTGGCCTCGTCCTCACGCCATCCTCATGGCAGCCTCCTGACCTTCCCCCATGACGTTTCTTCTCTCTGAAATGTCCGCTGTCTCCCTGTCAAGCCAGCTGCTCCCACCTTGGATTACAGAGGTCATCTTACACCCGTGAGCAGTAGTCTTCTTTCCTGATAAAACTAACGTTTTTCAGGTTAGAAACCGTATAACTTACTTCTTTCCCTTGTGGATTAATAGACCCATGGGCATAGAAATTTACTCAAATTGTTCTTGATTGGGTACACTAAATGGGAAAGTGACAAAGACTTGAGCTAACCCCACTTTGGAAAATAGCGAGTGATCGCCAGATTTGTAATTCTGACTATAATTTTTAATAAGTGCCATGTTTTGAGGCTAAAGCCTTTGGAAAGTATCTCCTGAAGGATGGAAAACTAGGGAGCATCATTTCTATGGATGTATGAAGGGTGCTACTGCTGGCTTTAATTGAAACTAAAGAGCGCAAAGGAGTTGGAGTGAGTTAAGACATAAAATAGCAGTAAGGAGTTTATAAACTGAAAGAAGTTAATAAAGAGGATAGTAGTTCTGAGCGAGCTTGAGTGATTTCCTTCTGCAGAGGCTTTGTATGAATAATGAGGCAGGCAGGACAATGGATGGCAAAGTATATATCCTTTGAAAATGCAGAAGTCCACAGAAACGTGAGGTAATTAATACCATACCTATATAATTAGATAATTAATACTGTACCTATGCCACGTATGTAATTTTTTATTTTTTTATTTACCACATTAAAAAAGGTAAAAAGAAACAGGAGGGAGCAATTTTAATGACGCATTTTATTTAATAGGATGTACCCAAAGTATTCGCACTTCAACATGGAATCAATATTTTACAGTCTCTTTTAAGTACTGAGTTTGGGGGCTCTGGTGTGTCTTTTACACACACAGCACATCTCTGTTTGGATTAATCACGTTTCAAGTGCCCAGTAACTCATGCGGCTACCATATGGGACCAGGTGTACCTAGGGCATCAGTCTAGGAATGGGATACAGAACCCTGGGGTTCTTGTGTGAGCTGCAAAACCATCTCTAAAGCTTTTACAGAACGAGCTTTCCTGGGCCCCATTCGTGGAGTTGTTGACTTGGCAGGCCTGGGGTGAGGGCTCAGCGTCTGTTTAGGAAGCTCTGTAGGTGATTCTGTGGTGACTCTGAGGTTCAGCTCCACACACCAGCGTCCCTGGGGTGCGCTTGGGTTCAGGCCCCTCTCCACGTCTAAGTGCTCTGCTTTTTAGGCGTTAACTCCGCACGTGACAGATTTGTTTTTACGTAGGCCAGGGATGGGTGCATAGCTGCAGGAACTTAAACAGTGAACTTTATAGGAGTACTAGCTTTTTCTCTCCTTTTAACCCTTGGTTGTGGGATAGTGGTTGGTGGGGCTGTATGTTCAGGGTGTGAGTGTTCGAGTGCAGAGTTGGATCAGTCCCTCTTCTAGCCAAGGTCAAAGCCAGGGAGTTGTCCTCGCTCTGTCTTTGCCTCCCTTAGATACCCATTACTTGTTAACTCTGTGTAGAAACAGAGTCAGTAAAGAAGGCAGAAATCTGGCAAGGCTCTCGTTCAGCCCCTGGCTAAATGCATTATTCTTTTAGCTTCCCTCTTAAGATTCTCGGTGCTTCTGTTTATCCAGCCACAAAATATGCTAAATGCTGACGTACACACCCTCCTGTGTGCTTGTACACCACGTCACTGCAGGACGACGGTAAGCTAGCTGGCGTGCCCATAGGTTAAGTAAGTGTTTATAGAAATTTGAACAAAGCAGTCCTTGAGAAGGTCAAATTGACTTGCTCAAGGACAATACGCTTCTCTAGGGCTCCGAAGTATGATACTTCTCTCCCAGAACCAGCTGACTTCCTCCTCTTTATTACTCTTCAAGTCTGCTTCCTCCTCTCCCAGCCCTGCCCCTGTGCCCCCATCAGAGGGACGAATTTGGCAGGCTGCGTCTTTGTGAAGGTTTGTCCTCTGGTGGCATGATATTGACCTGTTTGTGCACCCTCTCAGGCTTGGAAGAAACCTGAAAACCATCTGAGTAACCTCTCATATGATTTTTGCACATGCTTTTGAATATCCTGACATTTAATCCTATAGTTTATTTTTTTTTTGCAATGATAGGAGTTTCATCGCCCCCTGAAGCAGTCCATTTCATGTTAAACAGCTCATTTTCCCTGTTATTTAACTGAAATGTTTATTTCCGTAACTTCTACCCTTTGAAGCTGTGTTGGACATCGAAAGATGACAATCCTTCAAGTATTTGAAAATAAGGATTTCGGCCATGACACTAACCACTCCATGAATATCTCCCACCCACCTTTTCTTTTTAGGCTGAATTATTCTGAGTTTTTCCGAGTGTCCCTCAGAAACTATGGGTCTAAGTTTCTTTCATCTCCTCTGAACAGACTTCAAGGACTATGCCTTACATGTGATACTTTAAATATAATCTGACCAGCACAGATTCATGAAAGATGGATGATACATATAAAAAAAGAAGGAGCCACCAAAACCTATGTAAAGTTTTTTTTTCCTCCTCTGAATAATCATAGAATTCACAATGTAGAAAATAATCATGCATTCTACTTCTTTTATTCCTTTTGTGAAATCAAGTAGGAGACCAGTGGGTTCTTCCCTTTGCTAAATATTCCTTTCTAGTATGACACTAGGAGAGTTGTTTTCAGGTTAACTTAATAAGTAAACTATCTCGTGATGGTCTTATACAAGCATCCATATACTTGTATTCTTAATTTAAAGGCATATGTCTCTTACTTGTATAGTTAGCACACTTAAAACTATTCAAAAGATGGTATTTTTAACTTCAGAGTTTTGTTGTCCCCACACACCCCTTTTTAGTGTTTGAAATTAAACAGCGGGGAGATTTAGGCTGAATGTTCCAGGACCATTAGAGTTAGCTAGACCTCTGAGAGGCATTCAGCTGTGCAGAGCTAACAGAATACTTAATCCACATCATTGCCTGGACTCCAGGGTGCGCGCCCAGTGGAAGGCATTTATTTACCAAATTAAAAGCACAGCAAGAAAACTCCAAGGTGTTATTTAAGCACATTTATGGACTCCTGTTCTGCTACTATTTCCTAAATTTCTCAGTGATGGAAGATGATGAACAAGTTGATTCTTTGCCATCACGTGGCTCCACTAAAGGTGAAATACAGCTTCCTTGAATTATTCCTCTTGCACTAACAACACAGCTTTTCATAGAATTGGAGGTTATCCAGCTCTCACTGGAGACAGTATGTAGCATTCAAGGTTTGTCTTTTTGGTTTTCGGTTTTTCTTTTTTGAATTGTTCTGTCAAGTCTGCTAGATGAAATCACCTACAAAGAGCTGCTGGAGTGCTTGGGATTCAGTGCCAGGTTTCACTCCTGCTTACCTAAGTCCTTTCTCTTATGGTGAATGTTCACATATACACATAGACACATGTACGTCCATGGGTGAACACCGATCTCCAAAAACCCACCTGTGGCTCCCTCAGGCAGCATTCATACGGTCAGGAGACAGAATGAGAAGTCCAGGGATTTTTCAGACTACTGCTCTATTCAATTCTCCTCGCTGAAATGCTTTTATCATCAAAGAACCTCTCAACTGTTTCAGCAGGATGGATGGCAAACAGAGCTGGCTATCTCTGTCTACCATCAGCCCTGAGAGGCAAAGGGATTTGTGCTGCTCTGTGAAGACTGTGTAGGGATGTTAGATGTAACGGTGATGGAATGTGAGTAAAGTAGGGAGAAAGTGTTCATCACAGATTATTTCAGTTAGGATCTTCCTGCACTGTAATCCTAAGAAACTCTCATAGTCCTTGCCCTTTCTGACCAAGCTGGATTAACTTCTTCTTGATTCTCTTTGACGGTTTTGCCCTCACCGATAATCTCTAGTAGGAAGTCAAATTAAATCAAACAAAGGTTTTCTCTGGAATGCTCATTCATAAGTCCCAAGCTTTGGGGAATATATCTGCTCTTTCCTGCTGATAAAAATTGCAAGGCACTCTGTGTCAGGGCAACTTAGAGCCTATGAGTCTAAAACTCATGGATGCCATGGGTCTGGTGAGTGTATTGTACAATTGTAGTTTACAAACACTTTGAACAGCAAAATTTTTTTCAAACTAGGTCATTTCTGGAAGCCCAATATTTATTTGATATAGATAAATGGAGTGATTCTCAGGTGAACTGAGGATGGATAGTCCAGAATCCCAAGGCATGAGATGCTGAGATGCTTGCTCTTAGGGTTTCTCAGACTGACATAAGTCTGAGGCACTCAAGGGCCTGTCACATCATATTTTTAGTCCCACTTCTTGCAGAAAAATGAATGATGCTTCTTTCTGGCACACTTGCACCCCCTTTTGGACACATGTTCTATTGTGCGATATAAGGAAACCATGCTGGTGTCCAGAAACTCACACACACACTCACACACACTCTCACACACACACTGTAAATTCTTGCTGGGTATTCATGCATCTCATTGGTTACCTGAGGTCAATTAACAAGTTACTGTCGAACTCTTACTCATCAAGGACTCATCTATCAGAGTTTTCGAACATAGCTTAATTTGGGCAAAGTAAAAACACAACAAAAATCTGCAGTAGTGAGGAAGAGATAGCTCTCTAGTGAAAAACAGTAAGAACAGCGCTACAAACTAAGCCTCACTGGCTGTGGAGAAAAGGGAGCCCTCCTGCACTGCTGGTGGGAATGCAGTCTGGTGCAGCCACTGTGGAAAACAGTATGGTGATTCCTCAAAAGACTAGGAATAGAGTTACCATATGACCCAGGAATCCTGCTCCTGGGCATATATCCAGAAGGAACCCTACTTCAAAAAGACACCTGCACCCCAATGTTCGTAGCAGCACTACTTACAACAGTGAAGACATGGAAACAGCCTAAATGTCCATCAACAGATGACTGGATAAAGAAGATGTAGTATATTTATACAATGGAATACTATTCAGTCATAAAAATGACAACATAATGCCATTTGCAGAAACATGCATGTTCCTGGAGAATGTCATTTTAAGTGAAGTAAGCCAGAAAGAGAAAGAAAAATCCCATATGAGATTGCTCATATGTGGAATCTAAAAAAAAAAAAAGTACATAAATACAAAACAGAAACAGACTCATAGACATACAGTACAAACTTGTGGTTGCCAAGGGTTTGGGGGTGGGAAGGGACAGACTGAGATTTCAAAGTGTAGAATAGATAAACAAGATTATACTGTATAGCACAGGGAAATACAGACAAGATCTTGTGGTAGCTCACAGAGGAAAAAATGTGACAATGAATACAGGTATATTTATGTATAACTGAAAAATTGTGCTCTACACTGGAATTTGACACAACACTGTAAAATCACATAACTCAATAAAAAAATGTTTAAAAAAGAGAAAAGAAACCAAGCCTCACAGAGGGAAGAGTGGCTACTCTCCTAAACATTTTAACTTTTTGTTTAAGACTTTAGTGCCTTCAGATAAACAGTAGATAATCACTGGAAAAGTAAGTAATTTACAAAGGAATCTAATATGGTAATTGATCAGTCATTGAGAGAATGAGAGACGTGGCTAGGCTGCAGTAAATCCATCTCTTTACCTTAGTTTGTTAGAAAAATGGAAAATATGGTAGCAATGAAAGTGAAATCTGTTGGCTATTTTATGCTTCATTTACGTTGTATAAAACACACATCATAGTTGATTGTCAGCATGAATGTGGACTGTGTTTTTCAAAAGCTACATTTCCCCCTTTCTTATTCCTTTCTTCTTTGATGGTGCAGAACTGAGTTGTGGTGGGAGTTGGTGGCATTGGAAGAGGTCAAAAGGTGTTGTGCCAGAGATTTTTAACTATAGATTTTTTGATAGAGATGGCAGTAAACCGAGGTTATAAATCAAGCAGTTAATTAGATTTTTCTCCATGTAACCTGTTCTTTCTATTGTAAATATTTTAGTAGATAGTCAGAGTATCACTGACTTAGTGTTCTATCTCTGTAGCGATGACCAAGGTGAATTTATTCAACCTCAATTGTTATTTACAATGTCATTCTCAAAGTTTTATATACATATGTTGCAGTATTTCTAGTGTATTGAATTCAAATTCTTCCTGAATTTATTTTCTTGTGACATTGTTATTTTAATCATTTAACCTTTCAAGTTGAAAATATTCCTTGGGGAAATGAGTTTCATAAGCTCCTTCTACAAGTTACAAAGTAAAAACTTTCCCCCATGTTATCAATGTTATCACAGTATAATTTATGTGTAATAAACTATCCATTTAAAGAGTACTCCTCGATGGATTTTGATACCACCACAACCAAGTACAGAACATTTCTATCACCTGCAAAAGTTTTTTGGGTCTCCTTTTGGTCTATTTCTGCCCCAGCCCCCAGCTGGGGGCTCTTCTTTTTATTTTTTTTGTCATTATAGAGTCTAATTTTTTTTTGGCTTTGCCCTAAAACTACCTTTTAAAAGGTCAAGACCTAGATTTTTGCTGTTGGGAAATAATGGTAGAAAAATATAGTAAAAATTATTTTCAGTTTGACTTTTCATTTTGAGGTATAAAGACTTCTATAAATATAATGGATAGTTTGTGAAGAAGAGCTTGAAAATAACACCCTAAAACTTCTATATTATTGTCATCATTTAGAAATAACACATAAATATTATACATTTATGACAAAGGATTTTTTTATCCAAAAGTACAAGAATACTGAAGAATACTAAACATTAGATTTTGAAAGCAGTTCTGTAGTATTTTTGAGACTGTAGTAATAGTGAAGTTTCAGTCCACATTTTTATGTGTTTGGTTTCCAAACTAATACATTGTAATATTTAATTTAAAAATAATTCATAAATTGTACTTTATCTCAGTAAGAGTCGTAATTAATTATTCTTGAAATAAAATGGCATGAGCCCCTTGTTAAATAGAAGTAAATAATTTTCTGTGTAAGTTATGATCAACTTTAAATACAGAGGGTATTAAAAGGAACTTTATGACATAATATTTAAAACCATATTGATTGTAACTTAAACTGTGTTCTTACTGTGTCACAGAGGAATGATTAAGAGGATGGGCTCTGGAGTCAGGATATCAGCTTGGAATCCTGGATCTGTAATGTTCCAGGTGTGTGACCTTAGCAAGTTATTTAATTTCAGTGTCATTGTCTATAAAATAGGAAAAGTAGTTCTAACCTATATTGTAGCATTGTTGAGAATTAAACAAGTTTAGCCATGAAAAATGTTTAAAATAGGATCAGACACATAGAAAGACCTCTATTATTATTATTATCCCTCCCCCAAATAGTTAATTCTCCCAGTTTTGAAAAGGTAATATATTAGTATGACTATAATTCTATATAATATGTAGGATAATTTATATTATCCCTGTAAGTTCTATAAATAAGAAAAATAGGAAACAGCTGGAAGATTTCTAACTTTTGTTCTCTGTTTTTTTAATTGGAATAGAGTCAATTTACAATATTGTGTCAGTTTCTGGTGTACAGTATAATATTTCAGTCATACATATACATAGATATATTCCTTTTCATATTCTTTCTCATTATAGGTTACTACAAGATACTGAATATACTTCCCTGTGCTATACAGTAGAAACTTGCTATGTATCTATTTTATATACAGTACACAGTATCTGCAAATCTCAAACTCCCAGTTTATCCCTTCCAACTCCCTTTCCACCCCTGGTAACCGTAAGTTTTGTTTTCTATGTCTGTGAGTCTGTTTCTGTTTTGTAAGTAAGTTCATTTGTGTCTTTTTTTAGATTTTACATATAAGTGATATCACATGGTATTTTCTTTCTTCTTCTGGCTAAGTAAGTGAAATAATAATTTCACTTAGTGTGACGATCTCCGGGTCCATCCATGTTGCTGCAAAAGGCATTATTTTATTCTTTTTTATGGCCAAGGGGTATTTCATTGTGTGTATATATATGTATAGGTGCATATATGTATATACACACATCTTCTTTATCCAGTCATCCATCGATGGACGTTTAGGTTGTTTCCATATATTGGCTATTGTAAGTAGTGCTGCTGTGAACATTGGGGTGCATGTATTTTTTCAAATTAGAGCTTCCTCTGTATATGCCCAGGAGTGGGCTGTGCGGTGTGGCGCTGTCCAACGTACTGAAAAAGCTTTGTCCCTTTTTGGGATGCTGAATATTTTAATTCTAAATAGAGTCACTTGGGTTAGAGCATCCTGGGGTTAGTGCATAATTCTATGAAATTAATGTTATCTGATTGGTGGTGGGAAAGTGTTTGGTGGTGGAAAGACGTGGGGAAATGGGTCACTTGTCAGTAAAATAACAAACCATCTCTTATCTCACTTGCATTGAAACATTTTGTGTATATTTCATATTTACATGAGAGTAAAGGTTTCCAGTTCCACAATTCAATTTGCCAAATAGTTGGCTGTCTTGCTTGAGTATTTTTGATCTGCAATCACTTTCAAAGCCAAGGCAACTTTGTCTAGTGCCAGGAACAATTAATTTCTTGAGACTCTAATAAAGAATGTTTCAGTTGGTTGCACAGGTAAATAGTGAGTTTGCAGTCAAACAAACAAATACACAAAGAGACAGAAAGGATATTCACAGATTATTTGTGAGATTTCTAGAGTTTGGGGTCCATGACTTATGCATCATTATATCCTTGACAATTAATGGTGTTGGCATGTATTAAGGACATAAATTCTTATATAGTTTAATTGAATACTTACTTGATTTCCAAGGCTGTGTCAGAAAGCTAAAATTTATCTTCATTGACGATCTTTTTCATATGAAGACTTGGATGATAAATTTCCATTGGTATGACAAATTTGTCTAAAAATAGCAAAATCAAATTGTGGGATGGATAATCTAATGTAGTGGTTAGGGCTTAAGATGAGATGGTTCCACCAGGCCCATAATATTCACAAGTACCTTGGAATCTCCTCTTTCATCTCAAAATGTGTATGTCCTTAGTCCGTTTCTTAAGGATATAATATTGAGTCTTACATTATATATAATATTTTCTACATGGATTTTCTAAAATTTCTTTCTTGGTTTATGATGGGAATGATATAAAGAAGAAAAACTCAGTACTTAACTCCTAAAGAAAGAAACAGTAGTTTATACAAGTTTAAATGTGTAATTTTTATGAATCCCTCCCAACAAAAAATAATCATAAAATTTTGCTCAGTTCTGTTGTATAAGACTAGTATTAAAAATAATTGCATATTTTATTAGCAGAGGATATGGACTAAATTGTAACTGGTTTACAAACCATCAGTTCTTAGAAGCCATAAGAAAACCCTAGAACTGTAAATATTGTAATGTAAAATAATTCTTGGCTTCATGTTAATGAAGAGGACCATTTTCACTGGTAATCTGATAGCTAATTTATATCAGTGAATCTTTACCAATTAAATTATATTTGTGAGGTTATCTTTTTCTGACTCCTAGTCTGTTTTGCGATATATGCTTGCAGTAAATTCTATTATTCTTACTTTATTTAGAAGATAATTTACTTTTTAAGCAGCATTTTTCCTCATTAAAGAGTTAGAATAAGTCTTGGGATAAAACACTAAAATCTGTTACTTGACTTGGGACATAAGAAGTTTAACCTTTATGGAAAAAGCCTGATGAATGATACAAAATTTGAGGGTAGAGTTGACAGTAAATTAAATCTAAAAATTTTCATATGGTTTTTTGTGTATTAGCTGACTCATAATACTGAAATATAGAAATGAGATGAATAACAATTTAGTGAAAATATAGCAAGTTCTACTAATAAGAATCAGTGGTTCAATTTCTGTTTCAAAAGCCATCAACTGTTCCCTTAGAATTGCTTCAAAATAAAATATTTTTATTTTGGGCAGAGGCGGGGGGATGTTGAAAAGTAAATGGAGTGGTTTTAAAATTATTTTAATTTTAAGTAATAGCTATATAACAGAAATCATCTCTTTTTGACTTCTGAAATGAAAAGTAGAACAATTGCTTTTAGCATTTTTACACAATTTTTTTGATAAGAAATTGTTTCCCAGAAATAAAATTATCATGTTTCTTCCTCCTCTTTAATTTCCCCTTCTCTTCCTCCTTGCATAAGTCTAATGCTGTAGCTGTACACATTTAACTTAGAAGTGGCTCATATAGCATTCATTAGGAATCATGTATTTTTAATGATATACCAAAATTCCTGCTGGAATCAGGTTAGCTACATTTTCAAACTCATGCAAAAATTAAAAGAAGGTTAAATGAAATTTGTTTGTAGAGTGCCTTCACAATGCCTCAACAGTGCACCTAATTAGGATAACCTTAAAATGTATCGTTCAAACTGAGCCTGCTTTGACAGTTAAATGGGGGCACTGTAAATAATCATGCCAGGACAATCAACGTGAAATCAGGTCTGTCCTAGGCAAAGATGTACGGTCACCTTGTATATAGGAAACTATAAATCCTTTTACACTCACACACGCTATTAATGATCTCTCTCCCTCTCGCTCTCTCCTGTATACGTATATATAGTTTTTTTTTTCTTTTTTTTTGGTGAGACTATTTAATGTAAGACCAACAAACCACTACTTTTAGTGGGAGGTTCGTTTTGATCCTGGCTTTTGCATTATTTGCCTTGGCAAACATCTTCAGCAAGTAGCAAGATTTAAATTACAAGATTGAAGTTCAAGTTAAAACTCCAGTGAAATGAATGACCAAGAACATACAAGGTAGAAAACTAGAGATGGAGAATTTGGGATAGCAGTTTATCCAAGAGTAGGGAACATTTATCAGAAGCCTACTTACCAGAATTAGGCCATGAAAGTTGTCATCAAATGTCAGGAAATTCTGCGGTCATGTCTGGCTATAGAGATGGCAGGGCTAAGCTTGTATTTGGGGATGATGGGGGCTCTCTTTAGGGTAAAAGAGGCAGAGGCTGGAAATCTGAACTGATAAATTAGACAGCTCGGGTTCAGATACCGATTTTGCCAAGCTGAGTGATCACGGGCATGTTATTTAAACCATCTGAGCCGTCTTTTTAGAACTCATAATGTAGATAATAATACCAACCTCACAGATCGCCTTAAAGGTTTGAAAAGCACTTAAAATAGTGCCTGCTGTCCAGTGGTCTCTCAATAAATAGTGATTATCACTGTGCCCCAGCACCAGGGCTGCATCTGCAGGCCAGTTCATCTGTGTACCTCTATTCAGGAACTAACCCGAGAGTAGCCTTTTCTTAATTTGCAGGAAACTTAATTTGGTTGGGATATTCTCAGTTGGCAGTTTCTCTGAGATCAATGTTTCCACCCTTTGATTGTTTACTGCTGCCTGTCTGCCAGTGGGCGGCAATAAATGACAAAACAAATGAATGAGCAGTATCAATATTTCATGCTTTCCTTCTCAAATCGACACATTCCAAGTGTTTCCCTACTTGGGTAAGTTTAAGAAACAATGCCTGGTTTAGAACGCTGTGTCTGTGACATAATTATGCTTGTTTTAGCAGAAGTCTCTTGGGGCCATGGAAAAGCAACTTTGCAAGTTGCTTTATTTAACGCTACCTGCCCTGGGAGTGGTTGGACACGGGTAGATCTTTGGTGTCTGTCATTCCCAGGAAGGTTGCCATTTACTAGCTATGGAAAATGTCTTTGCTATGCCGAAAACAAACAAACAAAAACCTATAACTGTACTGAATTCCTCACTAAGTCAAAGTGTCAAAAACCTCTCAGGCTCGCATAACTCGCCTTTTAAAGAGAAACAAAAGGAGACAGGGAAACTATTTTCATTTGGAAGATGTATCCCGTTGTACGCTATAGGGATGTAATGGTCTCATAGCATGTATTTTCAGATTCAGTATCCGTTTTCCCCCAGCCTGCTCACTAATTCTGTTTTCTTACCACACTTGTCCCCAAGTTCAACTCTGTCACTCTGGTGACCTGTATTGCTAAGCAGTAGCAATGGGACCCAGGGGTCTCTAAAGAACTCCATCCTTTTGTTTTGGAGAAATGTTTCTTCGTAGGTAAAAGTCTAATAAGCATTGCCATCTGGACTTATCTGAGATCCTAAAAGCCCTCTGAATGTGTGCTGATGGCCTCATTTTAAAGTCCCCAGTGCATCCTCAGAGCACATCACAGGAACACAAATCACTGTTAGCCAGTATATTCTTCCAAACTCAGTCAGCCCGTGTCTCTCAAAAAATACATTCACTTTTGGCAGCTGTTTATGAAGACTGCTTTATGGAAAAAATAATAATCATAAAAGAGGAATTTAAAGATTTGGGGGAACTATATTCAATATCTTGTAATAACATGGTAAAAAAGAATATGAAAACAAATGTATGTATGTTCATGTATGACTGAAGCATTATGCTGTACACCAGAAACTGACACCACATTGTAAACTGACTGTACTTCAATAAAAAAAAATATATAAAAAATCAAGGACAAAAAAAAGATTTTTGTGTTCTCTGCTGGTTTTTTTTTTTTTTTTTTGATTTTTGAGCGTGTGTCCAGGCAGACAAATAATCTAGTGTCTACTTCTCTTGGTGCCTTCCTGATGTGTTCAAGCCCTTTGTTAAATATGAACCACGCTGCATTTAAAAGACTTTTGAATCTCACCTCCTCCACACAGTCCTCCTTGGCTGCACTTGCCCTGCTTAAAGACAAGGAATATTCATGCACATGGAAATGCTATGCACATGTTAGTTGCTGCTGCCAGTTTTTATCTTCCCTAAACAGCTCTGCCACATAAAACATTTGTCACAAATTAATCTGTATATATTCTTTGATTAATGAGGGCTATTTTTGTCCTCCTAATATTGTTCCCGGTCCATGTGTTTTCTAATATATTGTTCAGCGATTCATACACAGTGATCTTATCTCCATGGCTAGACTATAAATATTCTCAAGTGAGGCCAAGGACCAGATTTTATCTGCTCTGCTAACTAATGTTTAACAAGGGTCTGCTGTTTAGATGTTTTCTAAAATGCTGGCTGGTGGAAGATGGTGAGTCTTCAGGGCATGCAATTTCCTATGGGTAGAACTAACTTCCACTCTGCCATGAACATTTGGTCTTCTTGTACAAGAAGATCTTTGTTTTATTCATCACTTTATTATGGTATGATTGACATGTAAAAAGCTGCACATATTTGATACGTACAACTTGATGTGTTTGGGGATAAGCGTATGCCTGTGAATCCATCACTGACATCAAGGCCATAGACATGCCTGTTACTAGTAAATATTTCCTTGCATCCCTTTTTTGTTATTATTTTGTGTGTGTATGTGAGTGAGTTTGTGTGTGGATCTCAACGTAAGATTACCCACCTGGCAAATTTTAAGTATACGGTACAGTATTGTTAGCTATGGACACTATGCTGTGGAGCAGATATCCCTAATTCATTGATCTTGTAAATTTGTACTCTTTAACCATCGTCTCCCCATTTCACCCGCCCCCTCAGCAATTGGTTAGAACTCTGCTTCTATGCATTTAACTATTTTAGATTCCACATGTAAGTGAGGCCATTCAGTATCTGTCTTTCTATGTCTGGCTCATTTCACATAACATAATGTCCTCCAGGTGTATCCCATGTTGTAGCAAAGGGCAGGAGTTCCTTCTTTTTTGAGGCTGGATGGTATAGTATGCGTGCACCATATTTTCTTTATCCATTCATCTTTTGATGAACAGACAGGCAGACTACATATCTTGGCTATTGTGAATAACATAGCAAAGAACATGGGAATGCAGATATCTCTTTGAGATCCTGATTTCAATTCCTTTGGATAAATACTCCAAAGTGAGATTGCTGGATACTAGTTTTAATTTTTGGAGAAGCCACCACACTAATTTCCATAGCAGGTGTACCAATTTACATTCCCATCAATAGTGTACTTTTCTCCACATCTTGCCCACACCTGTTATGTTTTTATCTTTTAAAAATGGCCATCCTTAAATTGGGAGTTTGAGGTTTGCAGATACTAATATATATAAAATAGATAAACAACAAGTTCATACTGTATAGCACAGGGAACCATATTCAATATCCTGTAGTAACTTACGGTGAAAAGGAACATGAAAATGAATATATGTATGTTCATGTATGACTGAAACATTATGCTGTACACCAGAAATTGACACAACATTGTAAACTGACTACACTTCAATAAATATATAGATATATACACAATAAAAAGTAGACATCCTAAGAGGCATGAGGTGATATCTCTCTGTGGTTTGGGTTTATATTTCCCTGATGATTAGTGATATTGAGTATTCATATACCTTTGGCCATTTATATATCTTCTTCAGAGAAATGTCTACTCAGATCCTCTGTCCATTTGTTAATTTCTTTTTCTTTGCAATTGAGTTGTCTGAAATCCTTATATATTTTGGATGGTAAACAACTTACTGGATACATGGTTTGCATATATTTTCTCCCATTACATAGGTTGACTTTTAATTTTGTTGATTATTTCCTTTGCTATGGAATTGCTTTTTAATTTAATGTGGTTCCACAGTTTAATTTTTGCTTTTGTTGCCTGTACTTTTGGTGATGTATCCAAAAAGTTATTGCCAAGATCAATGTCAAGGAGCTTTCTCCTTATGTTTTCTTTAGGGGTTTTTACCTTTTCAAATGTTACACTTGATCCTTTAACCCACTTTGAGTTGATTTTTTTGTATGGTATGTGATATTTTGCATGCAGATACATGCTTTTCCCTGTAATATTTATTGAAGAGACTGCCCTTTCCCCATTGTATATTTTGGTGGCTTTGGTGAAATTTAATTGATTGTAGAAGCATGGGTTTATCTCTGGGCTCTCTATTGTGTTCCATTGGTTGTTGGGTCTATTTTTATTCCAGTACCATAATGTTTGGATCACTATAACTTTGTAATATAATTTGGAATCAGGAAATATGATGCCTCCAGCTATTTTATTCTTACTCAAGAGTTTGTTGGTTATTTGGGATCTTTTGTAGTTCCATAGGAACTTTAGAATTGTCTTCTTCTCTTTCTGTGAAAAATGCCATTGAAATTTTGATAGAAATTGCATTGAATCTGTGGAACATTTGGGCAGTATGGACATTTTAACAATACTAACTCTTCCGATCCACAAGCACAGACCATCTTTCCATTTATTTTTGTCTTCAATTTCTTTCATCAGTGTTTTGTAGATTTCAGTGTATAGATCTTAAACTTTCTTGGCTAAATTTATTTCTTAGTATTGTGTTCTTTTCAGTTGTACTTGAAATGGAATTGTTTTCTTTATTTTTCAAATAGTTTATTTTTAGTGTATAGAAATGCATCTGATTTTTAAATACTGATTAGATTAGAATCATTAGAGTCTTCTGATGCTGGCTATTATTATTTTGCTTTTTTGTTGTTGTTCAAGCTATGCAGGCTTTATTAAGCTTTAAAACACTTCCTTAAATAGACTCCTAGTTGGCAAAAAGTTCCAGGTAAAAAATCTTAGCAAATGAAACCTCATGAACAGCCCTTTAAAAGGGTAGTAATTGCTCTTTTCTTTTCCCCCAAGTATCAGGAGCCTGCAGTCATTGTAGGTGGGTGAGGGTTGTGTATACCTACCTTCATAACCTTACTGCCATATACAAAATTATATTTGGGACCAAATCTTGCTATAAATGCAAATATTTATTAGAAGGAAAGTATGAAATTAGTTATAATCATGCTAGGTAAACAATAACATCCAATGCTCTGCTGTTTCATGCAGTCCACGCACAGCTTGCATGAGAAATTGATCGTAATAAACACGACAGTTATTCTAGAGGCAAGAGTTCTTTAATTTTATCATCGGTCTTGGTTAGTGCATCTTATGAAATATTGACTAGATTTAAAACTTTTTAAAAACCAAAGTTCAGGTCCCGTTTCAAAGAAGTCTTTGTACAACTTGCTCATACAAGAATATATATAAAACATTTCTAGCCTGACCACGAAATTTGCCAGTGAATGCCCATTTCAAAAATATTCTATACTATTTAATAAAAACATATTTTGCTGATCACACTAAAGATAGTTAAAGTGTTTGTAGTAGCTGCTGTAACCTTTAGATTATATGAGAGTCAACCCAGTGCAGGCAAGTAACTACCTTTGAGTGTAAATTAAAATTCTGTCCCGCACACACTCCCCTACTACTATGCTTTAGCATTTTAAAGTGTATCACAGACATCATAATGCAATTTTATAATGGGGAGTCTTAGGCTCAGAGAGGCTAAGCAATTTCCCTCTGGATTTATAACTAGTAATTGGGAAAGGAGAGAAATGACCTCATGGCTTTGTACTTTGTAACCATGCATATTCTTTATACTGTAGTATACATCCTGAGTGCTAAAAACCCAAATCCCTGTTTATTTGACTACGAATGACTTACTGCCTGTTACCAAGAAGAAAATTCTAAGAACTATTGTAAAATGTGTCCCCACTGCATCTGCTTTCTTGGGGCACGCTGAGACTTCCATGAGTCAGTTTGCTGGGGATGGCAATGAGGTACACGATATAGGGGAAGGGCCCGGGATCATTCAGCAGGAGTTATCATCTCAACAGATCACTACATTACTGCCGGTGAGGGGGAAGCAAGCCATAGAAGCTGGAATATATGGGAAAAAGTCAGATGAGATGGGAGCATAAAAGCTGACAGCCAAACACTGAAGCAAAGAGGCATGTTCTAAATCCATTGTGAGGCAGCTTGGTATAAAGGATATTGGTGGGTTTAGTTCTTTGGTGATTCTCAAAACATAGGTGTTAGATTCTGATGAGAATGTGGTAAATATCTAGTTCTACTCAAGAAACAAAGTACTGTTACTTCTGCTCCAGATCTTTGCCTGCTGGTGGTAACAGCTTCACACTAGAAATAATTATCTTTCATAACAAATTTTGGTCAAAAACAAATTTTAGTTAAAATGTTTTATTTTTTTTCTTATGAATATGTGCGTTCTGAAGTTATTCCCTCGAGATTTGATTGTTGCCATAAAGTTAACACCTGGAATGTAATATAGAATTCAATTTGCATATAAAAGTCTACATGTAAATGTATCTGAAGGTGATACATTAGAAGTAGCTGATCATCTTTTATCTTAGGGAGGAAAGCTGGAATTGTATGCTATTTATAGATCCTCTTAGAATAGACATACAAGAAAGGATCACTTTCTTCACTGCTCCTAATAAGGAACTTGATGATACTTATTGTTGAATATATTTTTCTCACTCATTCTTTAAACACATCTATTTTGCTGAAAAATGAAATTATTTGGTACAGCCTAATAAAATAATTAGATTTGTTATTATCTGTTATCCAGTGTTCACAGGCATTTGAGGGGAACTTATCCTTGCTATTTATTTTCCATTTTTTAATTGAAGTGTATTTGGTTTACAATGTTGTGTCAGTTTTCTGGTGTACAGAATTGAGATTCAGTTATACATATATATCTATATATTCCTTTTCATATTCTTTTTCATTATAGGTTATTACAAGATACTAAATATAGTTCCCTGTGCTATACAGTAGAAACTGGTTGGTTATCTATTTTATATATAGTAGTTAGTATTTGCAAATCTTTGAACTCCCAGTTTATTCTTTCCCAACTCCTTCCCCCTCTGGTAACCATAAGTTTGTTTTCTATGTCTGTGAGTCTATTTCTGTTTTGTAAATAAGTTCATTTGTCTCATTTTTTTTTTCAGATTCCATATATAAGTGATACCATATGGTATTTTTCTTTCTCTTTCTGGCTTACTTCACTTAGTATGATGATCTCCAGGTCCACCCATGTTGCTCCAAATGGCATTATTTTATTCTTTTCAGTGGCTGAGTAGTATTCCATTGTATATATATACCAGAGCTTCTTTATCCAGTCATCCATCAATAGACACTTAGGTTGCTTCCATGTCTTGGCTATTGTAAACACTGCTGCTATGAACATTGGGGTGCATGTATCTTTTTGAATTAGAGTTCCCTCCTGATATATGCCCAGGAGTGGGGTTGCTGGATCATATGGTAAGTCTATTTTTGGTTTTTTGAGGAATCTCCCTACTGCTTTCCATAATGGCTGCACCAAACTACATTCCTACCAACAGTGCAGGAGGCTTTGAGGGGAACTTTTCTTAACACATCTCTGAATGGTTCTTCCTCTTGACAGAAAGTGACCTAGTTTGCAAGCATCCCTGGGAGAAATACCAACTTCCCCATTCTCCTTTCGGCCCTACTTCAATACGGGTGTGTCACCGTGCTGGCTTTTATGCTTTGTTCCATACTCTCGGCATGCTCTGCTAGCTCTTCCTACTGATCCAAGTGATAAACCCTTTGGGGGACTTGGCTAATTTCAGTTTGGAAGCACACTCAATCTGAGATTATCCAAATCATTTAAAGAGTGCTTACCTCCTGGAAAGGAATCAGTCTGTTGTAATGGATTTCCCCCTTGTCTTTGTGGAAGGTCCTGATTGATTTTCTTTACCCCTTTCAAGTAACACAAGAATGAATGTTCTTCCAAATTCATTCATCTTCTGAAGTCAAACAAGAGGAGGAGAAACTCTTGCATTAAACAATCATAGCCTTAGGGAGATCAATGGCAACAGAAATTGTAAAATATGTGGATATGAAATAAAATTTCTGACCTGGTTCTCCCTGAACCTAGGCTTCTTTGACTCTTACGTTTCTCTTCTTTTGTAGGGGAGGACTTTCCCTTTTGCCTCTTGTAGGTTCTTTGGCTGGTCCAGTGATGAGATTGACATAAGACAGATTAACAGGAAAAAAACAAATTGAATTCATTTGTATGGGAGCTCATAGAAACATGAGACTCAAAGAAGTGACCAAAGCAGGCAGCTTTTATACCTGTTTTAGACAAATAAATAGCAAATTTCTGGAGAATTGACAAGATAAAAAAGTATAGGTTTAGGGTAGTAAATTAATAAAGAAGTAACAAGATTTGTTTATACATCTTCTCAGTCTTGAGTTCCTTATTTCTGGTGATAAGGATACCTTTCTACCTTCTGGTACAGGAAGGACACCTTTCACATGGGAGACTTATTTCCTGCTTTCAGGGGGACAAAGGAGGGTCCTTCTTCCACCAGCTGTTTCTTAGGTAACTTTAATTCAAGTGGCATATTGTAGGATGGTCTGCTCTGAACCTCACCACTTTCAACTACAGCATTCCTTCTCCTGAGACTGTGTCAGAATCCCAAGTCCCCACAGTAATATAAACCTCACAAAAATTATCCTTTTTGACCATGGGAAAAGGATAAGGATTTTTTATTTAGTAATGTTTATGTTGAAAAGGGGGGGGTACTATGGCTAGAAGTCTCATTTATGCCTTTTGGTGCACTGTAACAATTAATGTTACCTCCATCTGCTCACTTTTTAAGTGTCCCGGTCTGCATGAGAAATTATGAAGCCAGCCCAGCTATGAGTGATGTTTTCATCCAGGGGTCACATTGTATCCTTTAAATGAAATCTCACCTGACCACCGGACATCAGTCCTTATCCATTGCTTCCATTGACTTCAGGGCGCAGCTTCCCAGCTTTCTATCCCCGTGCCCCAGTCCAGTACTTCATAGGCCCAGTACTCAGCTGGCCTTTCCTCAAACCCCATTCACTCCCTGCGCTTCAGTGAACGAAATTCTTTTGAAGATCCTGAATGACTCTATGGCAAGTAATTACAAAAGAATTTGGGGGGTAAAAAGGAGTTAACAAACAGGAGTACGTTCCACAATGGAGTAGACATTTCAAAACTGTTAACTGACATCATGAGTGAAGTAGGAAGAGTGCCAGCTTGGCATTCCTACTCGAGTAATGTAGCTAACATCTACTGCATAATAAATGCTATTCTGATTTCCTTATATGTGTTTATTCCTTTAACTTATAAATGAATGCTATACATCTTATCAGTGTTATAAACCTTATAATAATTCTAAGGGGTAGGCGCTATTCTGTACCCTCAGTGCTTTCCTTTTACAGATAAAGAAACTGAAGTTCAGAGATTAAGGGATGTACACACTGAGAAAGTGTCCAAGTTGGGATTTAACCCTAAACAGTCTGGCTCAGAAGTCCATGATCTTATCTGTTACCAAGGATTTTAAGGTTTGGTACCCGAGTTCAAGAACATCAGTGTCACTTGAGAACATGTTAAATCAGAAACTGTTTAGTGGGGGTCTGGTGGCACACTCTCCCAATAAAATTTGCCTTCTCTCTCTGAGAGTCTTTCACAGACTGATGGCTCTGAGTCCCTCAATTGTTATTATTATTATTTTTTAATAGTCTTTTATTTTTAAATTTTTAAAATTTTTTATTTTTTAAACATTTTTTATTTTATTTTATTTTTTAAATTTTTTAAGCCTATCTTTTATTGTTTATTTTTTAAACATTTTTATTGATTTATAATCATTTTACAATGTTGTGTCAAATTCCAGTGTAGAGCATAATAATTTTTTAAAATTTACATATATGTACTGTTCATTGTTTCTAAGAACAGTTTACAGCTTTAGTTTTTTAAACTTACACAGTTGTCAGAGGAATAAAGCCAACCACAAAATAAGAATCAAGAGAATGCAGTAATCCAATCATGAAGGACAGTCAGATGTGCTTACATGTATTCAAGAAATCAATCATTGAAGTCACAAATAATAAATATTTCATTTGTGTCCTTTTTATTAGATTCCACATGTAAGTGATATCATATTCCTCAATTATTTTTACTTTCCTTTTTAACAACAACAGAAAGGTCTTAACGCTTCTCTATCATTGAACAAGTAGTCAAGTGTTAATTTAGAAAATTTGAAAAATACATAAAAGTGTAAAAACATTGAAATCTAAGTAGTAATAATTATTGTGATTACAACTTTATAATTTGTATTCACGTAGTATATACCATGAACATTTTTTCCAGTCATTGGTTGACAATTTGGGGGGTGGGGAGGTAATTACATTTATGTATGTGTGTATGTATGTATGTATGTATGTATGTATTTACTTAATGGAGGGACTGGGGGTTGAACCCAGGATCTTGTGCATGCTAAGCACACACTCTACCACTGAGCTGAACCCTCCCACTCTAAAATACTATTTTAAATGACTCCCTGTGTTTTCAATATGCAGAAATTTTAATTGTATGTTTTTTTTTTTAGTTATTACATTTTTTAGAATTTTTTTTGTTCGCATGTATCTCACATACCGTGTTAAATTGTCTTTACCCTAGAAGGAGTCTACAGCTCAAAGTCAGATAAGCATTCACTTATGTTTTGTAGGAGCTACTTGATGAATTTGATGTTTACATTTAGTTCTTTAGCCCCCATAGAATTTGTTCTCTTTGGTTTCTTTTTTTTTTTTTTTTTCATTAGAGTACAATCAATTCGCAATGTGGAGTCAATTTCTGGTATACAGCATAATGTTTCAGTCATCTATATACACACATATATTCCTTTTCATAGTCTTTTTCATTATACGTTATTACAGAATGTTGAATATAGTTCCCTGTGCTATACAGTAGAATTTTGTTTATCTAGAATTTGTTTTATTTTGATATTAGATATAGAAGGTCAAATTATTAAAAAGTAAAATCAAACCAAAAAATAGTCATTAATTCACTAATTCTTCTTTTGTTTTGTTGTTGTTTTTAATCCTCTAAAAGTCCCTGGCAGAATAACTGGGTTGGCTCAGTAAATATTTGTGGAGATCAGGAAGAAATGAATGAGTCTCATTAGACCTCTCTGAATTTTAGGAATGTCTTAACTTTTTAAGTGAAGATTGCTATTTCTTACCTCATTCCCTAGCTTTGTAAAGTCTGGGATTTTAGTTGGTGACTGAAAACCATCTACTTACAGAGGAAGCTCCACTGGTTCTTGATGCCTAAGGCCTTCTTGCCCAGGACCGTGAATGGCTGGTCTAATCTGGCTAGATCCCGTCTTCCCTGACAGAATTGTAGTTACCTATGAACTTTACCTTGGGGGTAAACAGGAATTAGTCACTGTGTACTGTTCTACTGTTTATGCTTTCACAAGCTCGAGTCTCATCCTTACACAGAGACACAGAGGCCTGTATCGGTAACACTTAGCACAGTGACTGTCATCACCGTCGCCTCCACCACCTTCGTCATTACCATTATCCTCAGAGCTAGGAATGAACATTATAGTGTGATTACTTTGTGCCAGCCCCATAATTCTAAGTGCTCTCTATGCAAGAGCTCACTGCATTTATATTAAAAAACTCTATGAAGTAAATACTCCTATTTTTCACAGTAGCACAGAGGTGGAGAAAATTGCCTAAGGTCACATAACAAAGACGTGGAGGACTTCAGTGTTTCGTAGATATTAAGTATCTAGTAAATGCTCATCACAGAACCTACTAAATGCCTGCTAAATGCGTGTTGAATTGATGAACTTTTATTTTATATACAAAGAATGTGGCATTCAGAGGGGTTAAGTGAGTTGCCCAAGGACAAATCACTAGGTGTTTGGTAGACAGCTTCGAGTCCAACCATGAAGTTCAGATTACAGAACTCTTAGCAGCTGCGTACAGGTGTCGGTCTAGGGGAGCACAGTTGTGAGAGTCTAGGCTTTCGGACTTTGTTCAAATCCTTCTATTAACAAATATTCCTTTTTGATCTTCAAGTCATTTCTTCGCGCCTTTCGAAGCTTGTTAACTCATCTGTAAAATGGAGAAAATATTAATATCTTTTCTGGAGATATTGTGAGGCTTAAATGACATTTAAAGTGCTTAAAAAAAAATGTTTCTTAGGCAATAATTCCCAGTGAATGGGCAGTTGCTATTAACACCATCCATGGTTTGGGTGACCTAACTTGTGGACACCATAAGAGCACTGACCTAGCATGGAGAAAAAAAACTACCCTAGAGGATTTATTATTTATTGTTCACTCTCTCCCCTCCATCTAGTCTTGAGATTTTCAGAAAATCTAGCTCCAAGTATTTTCTCTGCTGCTGTAATTACAGCCTGAAACCAGTCACAGGAGAACGTCAGAAGATATGGAAACTCAACAGTATTCTACCAGGAAATAATACTCTTCTATCTGAAAGTTTCTGAACTTTTTCCTTTAAAAGTCTTCTCATGTTTGAAACTCTTTTCTAGTGTTCTCCAGAATCCCCCCTCCTACCACCCTCCTCTTTTGCTTGTTGCAGAACTTTCTACCCACAGCAGCAACACAGTTTGTCATCAATTTGAAATTAACCTTTTTTTTTTTTTAAATAAACTGGCTGGCACAGAAAGAAAGAGAGAGAGACAAGAGGAGGAAGAAGAAGAAAGGACAGGAGGGGAGGGGAGAGGAGGGAAGGGGAGGGAGAGAGAAAAGGTCGTTGCTAAAGAGAAATTCCGTTCAGACTGCCCCCACCCTTACCCTATGCCTGCCCCTGAAGATTTCAGGCTGATTTTTGTTCCATGTAATTATTGTTCTGTCTGCTTTGGGGCCAGAAGAGTTGGGAGGCCCCAGTCCATTAATTATCATATTTTTAAGACTATTTATTAGGGACAGTTTTAAGACTATGTTGAGGAAAAGATTGAAATGAAGGCTTAGTCCATCTGCTTTAAATATTGATGATGATGGTGGTTATGATGATGTTTGGAAGGCTGGAAAACAATGCCTTACTGTTTCTTAATAATGTTTTTTTCCTCCAGCCATAATTACTTTACTAGATAGACTTCACTTGGCCCTGGCTCAGAGCTTCTAAAACCCTTGGAATTTCCTGGGTGTTGAGAACAATGAAGACGTCTTTTGTTATGTTAATGAGGCGACTTTTGGAAAGCACCTAAGGATCGGGGCTGGTTGCCAGGGGGACCAATCACCTGATTGGAGGGTTAGAATTTTCAGTCCCACTCTAACTCCCCACCCTAGGCGAAAGGGGCTGATGAGTGAGTTCAGTCACCAATGGCCAGTGTTTTCATCAATCATTCCTGAGTCTTGAAGCCTTCCTAAAACCCCAAAAGGATTGGGTTCTGGGAGCTTCCATGTTGGTGAACCAGAACACTTTCATGTGCCATCATGGCAGGTCCCAGACTTCATGAAGACAGAAGATCCTTTGTTGAGGACCATCCACTATGTGTGTCTTCATCTGGTAACGTTGATTCATTTCCTTAAATATCCTTTGTAAATGCATCAGTAATCTAGGAAGGAAACTAGTTTCCTGAGTTCGGTGAGCCACTCTAGAAAACTAGTTGAACTCAAGGAGGGGATTGTGGGGACCTCGGATTTATAGCCATTTAGTCCGAATCACAGGTAAGAACCTCGGTTTGTAATTGCCACCTGAAGTGGTGGCTGTCTTGTGAGACTGAGCCCACAACCTGTGGGATCTGATGCTGTGTCGGGGTAGATAGTGTCAGAATTGGATTGAGTTGTAGGACACTCCGCTGGTTTTGGAGAGTTGCTTGGTGGTGTGGAGATAAATGCACAAGCATCGCTTTGGTCCTGGAATCATTTCTCTCTTCTCCACAAAGCCTCTTCAGACCATTTTGATTCATACCAATTCCTTTCTTATGAAATACTCCAGTCTGATATTACTCTGTATTTTCCTGGAACTAGTTCGTGACACATTTTTGTTAAGTTTGTATTATAGTAGACATGATTCTGCAGTTAAATTTTAAGCTCCTTGAGGGCAGAACATGCAAAAGTAACCTGTTTAGCACTTGGTAAGAAGTCTTGTCCATAAATGCTGAATAAATTTGGACTGATGAGAGGCACACTAATACATATTCTAGTGGCTTAGCAAAATTTCATCCTTGGCACTTCCAGTGACCGTTAGGTTTTGTTTTTGTTTTGTCGTTCCCCTTCCCCCCACCCCTAGCCTCCTTCAGAAGCAAAGGAAGCCTTTTTTCTTTGATGGAAGACTGGAGACCTGGGAGCTTGTGCTCTAGAGCACTCTCTCCTGGTGACCATTATTTTTACATGTCTCGTGCCTTGTCCGGAGTAGCTTAGTCCTACCCTCTACCAATAAAGAAAAAAATCCTTCCTTTAGATGGCCAGCTATATTCTTATCTAAGTTTTACTCTGGGCCTACTCTTATAGATATGTAAGATCAATATCTAAAATAATATCTCAATTGATTCTTTAGCTTAGAATTTAGGAAGGCAAAAAAATGCCCTTGAATATGTCTAATGATAAAGTAATAATTCTTATGATACCTCATATCACAGGTAATTATTATTGTCTACATTCTCTAAGGAGAACTACATACTGCTTATAAAATAGACTTATAAACAAATAAAGAGCAACCAGTGGTTTCCGAAAGCACTCTGCTTTTCCTCAGTGAGACTTAGTCATAATATGTAATAACCTCGGTGACTAAGTGAATGGTTCACTTATTGGCAAATCCTCACAAAACACTTTCTAGGTACTAGGCGTGATTTTATGCTCTTTAGCTACATTAAGACATTGAGTCTTTGCCATGGTCCAAAGTAGTAGGCATTATTATTGCCTCAATTTTATAAATGAAGAAAAGGAGGGTACAGAGATATTAAGAGGATGTGCCAAGGTCGCACAGGGGGTTGAGCAAAGTTTCTGACTGCGAAAGAAACGTTCTGAAGTTTGAACCTCATCACACTCTTAAACAGGGTGCTACTTTGTAACGGGGGCCCTTCCCTGTTCTTGTCTGGGTGTCCCAAAGGATCTGCGCGCTGCTGCGATTTCCACTTGTTACTGAATATAGGTCACTGTTCAGTCTGCACTTGTTGGCTGGACGTCTCCGGTTCCACCACTGAGGGCTCTGTGCCTCTGGTCTTTCTGGTAGTGGAGTTCTCTCCCCAGACGCACGCTGTTCTGCCCACTGTGATGTTGAGGGAAGAAATTCCGAACTTGCTTTGAATAAGGGAAAGCCAGTTCCTGCCTGGAGGCAAACTGGTCCCGGAATTTTCTTTGTCAAGCCCCTGCCACCGCCTGTGAAGCCTTCTTCTCTTACTCCCCACTCCCAGGCAGCAAGTGTGAGTTTAACTCGTGTGTTTAATTGAAGAGTTACACAAGTTACTTCTCCCTGCGTGGTAGGCTGTTTATTGCCAAGGCAGTGCCTGCCCAACTCAAAGTGCAGTTTTCGGTGCCTGGCACACAGCGACCACTAAATAGATATTTAATGAATCAGTGTGTGACCTGATGCTCTGAGTCACCGGTGCACCATACAAGTTTATTAATTTAATTGCTTAGAGTTTCAGTGTATGTGTGTGAGAGTGTGTGTATGTAGAAAAGAGAATTCTGATTTTCGTCCTTAACCAACATTTTTAGGCACTTAATGCACAAGATACTCCCCCACCCAAAGTTAGCTAAAAAGAGACATAGTAGTAGCTTTCTTTGAATTCTCTAGGATTTAAAGCTCGCGCACAACACACACACACACACACACACACACACACACACACACGCCAGTGCTGCTGATGAATCTGCACAAGACATGCAGACAAAGAAGGCCATTACATAGTAAAATAAATGGGTATTACGGACTACCGTTCCATGAGCCCCAGGTATTTATTGTCCAAATGGACTTATGTGAAAGGTTTCTAATGGAAAGATAATAGACTGATGGCCTCTTCACGTGGAGGCATTAGTCTTCTCATAGAAGATTTTCAGAGGCATTAGTTTACTTTGAATATTTTCATATCTTTTTTCCACTGGGGCCTTTGGTATTGGAACAAATTGATGTCTAGAGTCCAGAAAAGCTGTTTAGAGTGTGATAGTGGAAAATTAAATAATGCATTTGTCCTGCAGGCTTCTGGCTCTCACACTTATGCAAATATCAGTAGAATGCCCACAGCCACTTTTTTGAATGCTGGATGTCTTCATTGGAAAGTGAGGGAAATCTATTTAATTACTGACCTCAGATGAACGGCATGAGGATGAAGTTGAATTTTTTAATTTGAATTTCTGTTCCTGTCTCCAACAGCATTTGCTGGTACTGAGAGCCATGAATTATCATCCCAGAATTCCAGAGTTCTTTTTCAGTGATTACCAGTGGTGCCCAGTGGTTCTACATTCAATCAAAATGGAGATTTAAGATTTATAGCGCGAATGTGTTATATCTTGAGGGCCTTGAAAAGTGGGAGCACTGCAGAGGCAAAGTTAACTTGGAAGGGTGTGGCATTGCCTGTGAAAGTTCCAATTTCTGGCCACCTACAGTCTCAGCAATCTGTTATAATCTGACATAAGTTGATGCTTATAACTTGAGGGACATACGGGGAGCATCTTGACAAAAGAGTCTCAAGACTGATTAAGAGAAGAGCAAATCAAATAAGAGAATCATTCTTTTTTTGTTTGTTTTTTAATGTTTAGTTGTAAAATTGTATTAGGGAAATGGAGAAAAGAGAGGATAAAGCCTTCTGGCATTTTCTCAGTCAATTTCTGCTCCTAATTGTGGTTTGCCCTAGTTCTTTTTCAGTCTCTGTTCCCTCTCTACAGACCTCTTCGCTGCTTTGCATGTCAAGGGGTAGCACAGTCGGGACTCCACGTTTGAACGTGTGTTTCCAAAAGGCAGAGGGAGACATCTGCCACCCACCCACTCTGCTGCCTACAAGGATATTCCTCATCTTCCTGGAGCTGGAGCATAAAATTAACCTCCTGCCCACACTCAGTGAAAAGGACTGGCTTTGTTTCTTGTAAGCCATCTTTTTCTTTCCTCCTTCTTCCTTACCTCCTGTTTTTCCCAATGGCAGAAAAATACAGAATTGGGGAAACAGATGAAAGCCAAAACAACAATAACAACAAATACTGAAACTGCTTCCTTGTGATTGCATAGCACATTTCATTGCACATGATACAGCTGGATCCTGGTGTCCTGGGTTTATGACATACTATGTGATCCACCAACCTGACCAGTCCTCCCTCTTGTGCCTCAGTGTCCCATGTGATGTAGAACAGTGGTGGAAAGGGGTATCCATGACTGTTGAGATGTTCTTGAACCTCTCCAGCCTAGACAGGCATGGCTGCAGATCTTAAAAGAGGCTGCACACAGGAACACACGAGAAGAGAACCAGCAAACAGAGGCGTTCTCTTTACTCAATTCAACGATTCAGCTGAAGGCAATTGGAATAGGGCACCCCAACATACCCTACTTTGGCATTATTTTTGAGCTGAAGGCTGTTGAGAAAGTTAACAGCGGAAGAGCTGTGTGCTGTCCTGGTCTGCCTAGAAGCAGGGCATAAATTTCCCTTTGTGAAGGTGTCCTTGTCTCCTCTTCCAAACCCGTTATCTCTGGAGATGGAAAGTCAGCCCTGAGATAAGTTTGCACAAACATTATTAACATCATTATTAGCTTCTGTTAGTTTCCCTGTATATTTCCGTTTTCATAGTTTACTACCCGTAGAAGCTCAAACCCCTTTTCCTTTGCCTAGTCTCTTCAACACAATGGATCACCCTTTGTTCAAATGGCATAGAAGCTCTCAAGCCTAACTTCTTTGAGTTTTCACTTCTTTTCTGTGAAGCCCCCATGTGCATAAACGTTTAAAACATGAGTAAGATTTGTGGGCCTTTTCTCCTGTTAATCTGGCTTTTTGTCAGTTTAATCTGCTGACCCCATTCCCGAACTTAAAAGTGTGTAGGGAAAGTTGTACCTCTTCTACCCTGGTGAAGAATTGTCATTTGGCAACTTCTCTTTTCTGACTTGAGAAGCCTTCTCTAGAGCTCATTTGTAAGTCTGCGTCTAAAGGAAGAATACCCCACATTAGAGATTTTATTCTGTCATTCAACAGACATTTATTGAGCACTTTCATTCATAAGGCTTACTTCTTGTTCTCATGTGGTTGACAGTGTAGCAGAGGTAAACGTTTAGGGGCTATAGAGTTCAGATTTGCTCCAGTGAATTACTAAATATATAGAAGGTAACGTGCTATCCATCAGTCTGTCTTTCTGTCTGTCTATCTATCTGTCTATCTTATCCTGCTTTCAGATATAAAGTAACTATATTTCATAAAATAGCAATAAATGTCTGACCTTCCTAACCATAGTATTCTTCTACAAAGTAAAGTTTTTAAACTAGAAATGGATATTCTAATATCATGCAAAAAGTCCAAGCTGGCTGTTGTGAAACAAATATGCAAAATAGCCAGGTATTTAGAGACTGAACTTCCTAGCAGTTAAGGTAAACCCCCAATGGCTTGCATAATTCAGATTTTTTTTTTTTATTTTAAGAAAGAGAAATCTATTTGTCAAAAGAGGCAAGCGTATTTCTGATTCCATGTAACAGAAGGAATTTTGTTAGCATGTTAGTAATTCAGTGGATCTTCTAATTTTTCCCCCTCTTATTTAGGACCTGGGCTCCTAGACTATTGCTCTCCTTAGCCTGGTGGTTCTCAAACTTGAGTGTGTATCAAAAACACCCAGAGGGCTTGTTAAACACGGATTGCTGAATCCTACCCCAATATTTCTGATTCTGTAGGTCTACGATGGAGCCAAGAAATTGCATTTCTGGGTGGCACTGTGGCTGCTGGGTGAAAGGGCACACTCGGAGATTCACTACCCAAGGACACAAGAAGTCACAACATTTAGAGAAGTTTGGGTGAAATTAGCTCCTGTTTGTGGGTACCTTAGAGGGTTAATATTTAGTTGCATGTCCTCATTTCTACCTAATAGTTAGCATCGTGTCCTTAAAGCACTGTAAGAATGGAGGGGTAATACCCTTTAGGAAAACACTGAGCATGGCTTGTCACAGCATCACTTTAAAGTAACATCATGGTAGGTGAGGTGGGACCTGCCTGGCCACAATGGGCTGTGGGAAAAAGAGCTATTGATGTCATTGACCTTATCTGTCAGAATACTTGTTAAAAATTAAGAGTTGTAAAATTCAGTAGTGCCTCCCTCATTCCATAGGAATCTGGACCTTAATGCTGCTTGGTAATGTTAATACTGAGCCTTCCTGAATTAAATAAGTTTAATGCTCCTTAGTAAAGTTCTCTGGCTTGTTAGGAAAGGAGAATGGGAAACAGGATTTATGGGGTGGGCATGGGACCCCTCTCCGGAGTGTCCACACGATCATGCCCACTAAAAGCGTATCTCACTTTTAACTTCCTTGGCAGCTGTGATCCATGTAATGCACAGAATGCCTCTCTCTATTTTACTTGTTGTGCCTTCACACACAGGTTAGGGTTATGGCTGAGATTTATTAAGAGACGTTCTTAAGTAAGTTTTCATATTTTCCTCCTCTGGTAAGGAGATAATCATGCCTGTCCTTACTCAGGGTTGCTCTGAGGAGTTAATGGGATAGCCCGCAAAATGACTGGCATGTAATAAATACATAATTCTTTCCCTTTCTCTCTCTGTCATTTGCTTAGTATTAATTTTTTTAAAAAAAATTAATTGACATTTCCTGATTCCGGTTGTAGTTGGAAAGATTCTTTAGTCTCCTAGTGTTTCAGCTTTCTTCTGTCCTGGGACTGGAGGCCCTCCCAGTTTAAGAACTGGTAAACTTCAGATTCTGACCTCTGACCTCTTCCTCCTTTTATTATTTTTCCTTCTCTGTCCTAGCAGGATAACAGTGGCCAGGGTCTAACTGTCCACAACTACTGTTGGTTCTTACCATCCCACTGACCGTCCCCAAGGGAACAAGTTTGAATATAGCTTCACTGATAGGCACAGTGGTTCTACTGGAATAGAACCAAGCATTCCCTTATTTGTTTGTTTATTTATTTATTTACCATTTTAACATTTTTAAGGGTAAATTTAGTAACATTAATTACAGTCACAGTGTGGGCAACCATCACCCCTACTCGTCTCCAGGAATTTTTCAGCATTCCAAACTGAAACTGTGTACGAATTAAACAGTAACCCCTGTTTCCCATCCCACCCCAGCCCCGGTAACCTTCACTCTACTTTCTGTCCCTAAGGCATTCCCTTGTTGAATGAGTCTTTCAACCGGTTTGAAACATACTTAACCTTTCGGTTTGGGTGCTATTTGCAGGCAGGGACATGGAGCCTGATTCTGAATTGGAGAAGGGTTGGAATGGTGTCTAGTGCCCCAAATCCATGCGGGAGGGGACATGTCAGAGGGCAGTTCTCTGCTGTTTTAATGCATTCTTAGGGTACTTATCTTCTGAGTCCTTTAGGATCCCAGTGGACAAAAGAATCTGCCTGAGAACACTGACTGGGTCTTTTTTACTGTCTTTCTCCTAGTGCTCAACCTAGTGTCTTCACAATACGGACTCAATCATTACTTTTGAATGAAGGAGCTTATTAAAATAGTAAAATAGTAATAAAAATAGTAAAAAAAAAGAGAATTTTTAAAGTACAATAGTAAAAAATAATTTAAAATTTCTACCCAATCCTAAGTCATCCATCCAAGAATCTCATGAAAGAAAAATTGGGCGGTGATTTTTTTCCAAAGACCTATTCAAATTGGAAGTAAGGGAGAGGTTATAGCTCAGTAGTAGAGTGCGTGCTTAGCATGCCTGAGGAGCTAGGGTTCAATCCCCAGTACCTCCATTAAATAAACAAACAAACCCAATTAACTACCCCCCCCCCCAAATTGGCAGTGAGGCACGGAGCATCCTGTGAAGACCTTGTGAAGGTTTCACTGGTTGATCAACTCTCTGGTGGACTGGGCATCGAGATTAAGGGGATGGCTAAAGAGCTTTGCTGCCTGCTCGGCTACTTAAAAACGTGGACGTAGGAGGGTCCCCACTCCTACAGAACAGGATGCTGGAGCAGGACCTTGGGGATTGCCCAGTGCAACCCCTTCGTTGCACAGAAGAGGAGTCTCACTGCCCTCCTGGAGAAGCTATTTTCTGGCACAGACATGCCCACCAATACCTTTCCCTCCCAGGGGAATAATGAACCCAGAAATGAGTTCTGTAATTTAGCGCAAGTGATTGTCAGGATACGTTCCGCAGAGAATCACGGCTACTAGTGGGTACAGACCCTGCCAGCTGCTTGCCGCGGAGGGCGCACCGTGATTGGCGGCTGGAGAGCGCTGCTTTTCCCGAGGCCACCGGCGCTGACCTGTTGGCCGTGGGATTCAGTCCCTCCTCACTCCAACAGGGAATCTTTAATTAATAGAATCTAAAGGAAAACAAGTAAGAAAACAAGACTGGCATGGAAAGCCCCCACTTTTATGCCACTAAGGAATGTCCATCTTAAATAACAAGAGACTTCTAGGTGGATGAAAGCAGGTGCACCAGGAGCAGAGCCCAGGGGTGTGGGGAATGGTTGGCTGGTACACGTCCAGAGTCAGAGATGTGCTCCAAAAGGAAAGCAATGAGATAAAACAGTTATGAGTACCCTTTTTAAAGACAAGGTGCGTAATGCAAGCTTCAGACTTTATTGGGTTTTCCTGTTATTTCTTACTCATCCAAATAAGTGGCAGTTTCATCCATTTTTTTTTTTTCTCTCTCTCTTGGCCTGCATTCCCATGCATGTGTGGGAAAGCATTTCAGAAGGTCCATGAGCTGGCAGAGTAGCCCAGTTGAAGTCACTGATTGATGTATTCATAATTTATTTTTCCTAGCTCTTTTGCAGGGCATGGTATGAGGAGAGGGGAGTGTATTATCAAAGAGGCTAATTTGTCTGATTTCACAAGTAGTTCTTGCGCCTTGTGGAGGACACCCTTTGGTTTCTTTTGCGGACGCGAGACTGTTATATTCATTCATTTGGGGCATCTCGGTTAGATCAGGCTGGAGAATTTGAAGCAGCCATGCTAAACCTCTAACCGGAAATGATGGGTTGCCAATAACAAGGAGAAGCAGGCTAATAACATTTCAATTTTTAAATTCTTGGCCCCATTTTTCTTTCATGCTGCAATGTTATTGAAGTATAACTGCTTGTTGAACACACATTAATTCTGGAATTTGCGGCGAATCCAATCACACGTCGCTGGATTTGCCAGGCTCTCTGCTCAAGCCTTTTGACATTTGAGGCCAGATGTTCAAATCACAGAGCTGAAGGTCGCGGCATGTATTAGACAGGGAAGAATTAAGAAGATGCATAGCCCCACAATCTCTAGCAGAGCATTTACAAACCTGCCACCATCCCCAATGCATTATTTATCAGATTAGGTGATGTGGATGTTATCTTTAAAAGGGGGAGGGGTGCTTCATGATTAGGGGGTGAAATCCACTTATACTGTCAAATGAAAAAGCATCTTATTTCAAACCTACACCCTTTCTGTTGCACTAATGAGCCTTCTGTTTTGATTTCTAACATGTTGTTGCAGATATTTTTAGGTTGATTTTATGCCATTGGACAGTCTTTCTGTAACTGACAAACATTTGCATGAACATAGATCTCATTAGGTATTTTTAGATCTGCCCTGGCCCTTTGACAATTGTAACTAAACGGGAGGGTCCTGTCCTGTAGGATTCAGCTCTGTAACTCGTCAAGGTTGGCAGTGGTGAGAGCAGCCGGTGAGCGTCGGCTGGCTCATCTGAGTGGGAGAGCTGATCCCTGAATGGCTTGGAAGTTTGGACTGAAGGGAGAGGAAACATAAGCTCATTTTTCCATATACAATGGCAAGTTTATACAACGCAGATTATCAAATAGTTTTTACTCCCAGCAAAGTTAAAAGATTCTTAATTGGTCTGGTGCTTTCTGAGCATCAGAGGGGGGAAGCATTCCCCTTTTTCAAAATAATCCTGAGGCTTGCTTTCCTAAAAGAGGTTATAATCTCCCCAGGGGACTGTCTTGACAGTTTGAGAGACACCAGGATGCAAGATTCCTCGTGGAAATGCTGGTTACAACCAACTCCACATCAGGAAGTACTCCAGATGCTGCCGCATGAGGTGCAAAGCCTGGACTTGTTAACTTGAAATTTCCCCGGGACCACAAAACCTCTGAAATATACATGGCTTCAAATGACTACCAGTCCCCTGGGTAGATAAGGTTTAAACCGAGGAAATGCAATGGCTACAGTGCTAAACCACAACGCCAATTAATTTTTATTCATTGATCTTTGAGGGTATGTTTTATTTATCACTTGTGCCTCCTTCCCCCTCTTGTTTTGTGTGTGGTCCCAAACTCGTGAGAGGTCTGCAAGCTGCTTGAAGCCTTTGCTTGCACATTGGAGACAGATTTTTTCCCCTTATCTGTCTCTTTCTGCTGTTTTTCTCTCTTTCTTGCTCTACTCTGTGCACATGCCCTTCAGGCTAATTTGGATCATGCTTTCCCTTTACTTCAATGCCTTTTTGGAGGCTCACTCGTCCTCACCCACCATCGGCAACACCAGATCATTCTATTTCTATTTTCCGGGCTAGCAAAGAGTGGAAGTGTGGTCAGGATGAGTTGCATTATTGGTTCCTGAGCAGATCTTTGCCCTATTATTATTGCACTCTTGCGTTTAGGTGAAAATGAAGCAGATTAGATTCCCGTGCTTGGGATTGCTGGAAGTGACACCATGTTGTGAATGTGAGGTGTGGCAGTTCTAGAACAAGACCCCTCAGTGGAGGCTACAGCATTGTTGACGTGGTTGTCATGATGAGTTAGGTACCTGGGTTGTTGGCTGGAAGCTGCAGTGCGTGACACTCTTTGACAGGCATAGTGATGAGTGAGTTGGGCTGAGGATGGATGTTTAATGAAGGACATTTGTTGGCAAATTCCATATTCTGCTGTTTCTGTAGATGAGCTGGGGTGTTTTAATTCCAGAGCTCCCTGTCTTTGGCATCTTTACCTCTCACGCGACCACACTACTTACGTTCTGAATCTCCTATATCTGTGCTGCACCCTGATGAAGAGGAGTGATGTTCAGGGTTGTTTCTGGAAAGGTTCCAAGAGCAGAAGCAGAGCAGAGCTGTGTGAAATGATGGCGGGCCCATCCATCATCTGGAGGAGGTGAAAAAATCCAACATACAGGACCATGAATGGTCGTAACACATAGTAATAGCAATTCTATTCCTGCTGGAGAGGATATGCAACCACCCCACCCTTTGAATGTTGTTCACACATATTGTTGAGCATCGCAGGAGCAAGCAAGAGAAAGGGAAGTTGTTACAAGCACATCTTTGAGAGATACAATCTCTACATGAATGAAGAAACACTGCTTCCTTGGTCCTCACGACACCCCAGTGATCAGGTGCTGGGGAGTTGGCTTCTCATGGGAGAGGGCAGATAACAGTACACGGGAAAGAACTTGCTTGAGGTTATAACCATGGTTCTGTGATAAGAATTGAAATTTGACCCAGTTGCCCTTTGTAAAAGACTGTAAATATGACCAACTATGAATAAACTAACAAACTGCCCAGCAGACCAGACACAGACCTTCAGATGCTTCGAAGGAGCTGGAAGGGATTTCAGAGCTTCTTTAATCCAGGCTTTTTATAATACCATTGATTATGGAATGGAAACAGACATCCTAAGTAGTGCATGATGTCCGGGTGAGCTTTTTGGTGTCCTTAACCATGGCTTTAATGCTTAGAAAGATTTTATTTAAGGGCTACTTTCACTTTTGAATATTCATATTTGATTTATTAAAATTACGAATTCAAAACCAGAGTTCTTTCGTAAGCCTTTAAATTTAATTTACAAATCTCATTATTCTTTTACTAAATCCAGCAACCTTAGCAATTGCTTTTAAATGGGTTTTTTTAAAGCCATCTAGTTAATTAAATCACTTAAATATTTTAAACTGCACTTCTAAATTTAATATATTCGATTTTCTTTTTAAGTACTTAAATTGTCTAACAAATAAACTCCCCAGTGCTTAAATAACATTTGTAAATATCATAAATTAAAGGTATAAATATGGTAGATCTTAATTCTTCTGCATGTTATTGTATTACTTGTAACTTTAGAAGAATGTTCTTAGAGCTACCAGCTTAAACATACAGTTTTAAACTTATCCAATTATGCATCATTAAAAACTTAAATCGTAAAGAGGATCTCTTAGATATTCTATAATGCTGAATTTTCTTAAACCATACAAATGGTGTATTTAAAATACCAGTTATACACAAAATATTAAATTTAACAAACAATGGTAATATGCTGAGACTGATTTACTTTATTGATTTTGTATTTTATTCTAAATTTCTCTGGCATTAAATGACACTTCTACCCAGTAAGAGAAAGAAAATATCTTACCAAGGGAAATGGGGTCCCTATCCTAGCACTGGTGATTTAAGGACCCAAAAGAACAGGGTGGAACAAACAGCTCGATTCTTGCCTAAGATGTTACCCGAATGATGGGTGCAATAGAGATCCCGGAACTTAAGAGATTTGATTTTTTAGTTCCAACCTCAGATTTAAGTAACAGTTTCCTCATTGTTGATACTTTCTTATGATGTGGGATGTCTTCCCCTCTAGAACGTCACACCCTTCTATAATACTTCTGATACTTCTTTGGATTGGATAGAAGTTGGACCTGTATTCTTAACAAATGTTTCTCTTGTGGTAGAATGACAATTTCTTAGGTAGATGTTAAAAACATTTCTGATTGGATTTGCATCTGTCACAGCGTTGCCTGAATGTGTTCCCACAAACTGAGGTGATGTTCTATTTCTACCACTCTCTCTGCTGCTCTTTGAGGAGTCCTTGGATGTGTTTTCTTTATTGGCATAGCTATCAGCTTAAAGAAAAAAAGTTACAAGAGAGAAAGTACATAAGTAAATAGGACATTTATGTAAATCTAGAAAGCTGCTAAAGCTAATATGGAAATACAACTACTTTCAAAAGTCTGTTAGGTATCACTTTTTTCCACACTGGATACTGATTTTTTGCAAGAGTCAGTACCTGCCGTGGTTACTCTAAAGCCAGACTGCCTGGCTTTGCCTCCTGCTCTCCCTCTCTTGGCTGTGTCAGCAATACCTGCTGCAGGTAACTCATCTAGAAAACAGTAATAATAAGACCTGTGTTACAGGACTGTTAGATGGATGCTTCGTAGAGATAGCAATTTTGTCTGTTTGGTTATTGATAAATCCTCAGCACCTGGTATAGTGCCTGGATAGTATATATATTCAAACAGTTTGTTTAACTACTTGTAAAGTACTTAAAATGGTGACTGGAAAGTAGAAAATTCCCAATAAAAGTTGACCATCATTATGCTTTGATGACAACTTTCTCACAGTTACTTGCAGCGTTTTCAGCTTGCACTGATTGATCAGGAAAGCATTGGCTGATAATTCCCACGCCAGTAGTTTCAGCCCTGTGTTTATTTGTAGTATGTGATAGATTACTGTCACCCAGGGAAAGGCCTTGGTAAAGCTGGATTACTACTACTCTAGCACTGGGGTGTCCAGCTTATTTAAGTGGAATTTTCCGGGTTTGGAAGTCTTCTTTTTTACTTGCTTAGCATATCTGCACTCTCAACTTTTTCCTTATTTTTTTTCCTTTAAGCGATCTTGTCCTTGAGTCTTCCTTAACTTTCTCTTAGCCTTTTTCCTTGTGCACCCTTCCATTGGAGGCAGTCTTTGGAGGTACGTTTTTTGACTCTTTATGTTCATAGTCCATCTAGCCTTCCTGTTCTATCTTCCTGACTCCTATAGTTTAAAGTAAACCTGCCTTGAATCCTACCTCCAGCCCCTCGGTCACAGACCCTCCACTTATGAAATATCTACTATGTTCTCAAACTCTGACAACAGAATCATTTTTCTCACATTTGAAATTTGAGTGACGTTAGACTCCTCCTTTCTCCCCTCCAGAACCCAGGTTACAGTACAAATCTTGTCTTTTCCTCCTTTATGGTGTTTTTCGCATCTGCTGTTTCCTTCGCACAATCAGTCAGTTCAGACCCTTGATAGTAACCACCTGGGCTCCTCCATCCTATTCCCGTGGGCCTCCTCCCCCAGCCCGGCAGAGCCCTCCTTCAGCCCCTCCTCCGTTCCTCTGCCAAGGTTGTAGTCTTCCCCACAAGATCAAATAACATTTCTCCGTGCTCAAAAGCCTCTGAGGAGTTGCAGTTCTCACATGTCCAGTTTTATCTCCCCTTTCATCCTTGTTTCTTTCTGTGAAACGCCATCTACCCATCACTGTCTTATGATGGTTTTCTCCCACTGCAATTAAGCAGAATGATGCCCTCCCCTCCCTGCCCAGGTCCTAATCCCTGGAACCTGTGAATTGGGTAGGCTCCATGGAAAAGGGGAATTAAGGCTGCAGATAAAATTGGGGGTGCTGATCAGCTGCCCTTAAATTAGGGGGCGGAGCCTGGATGGCTCAGGCGGGCCCAGTGTAATTACACGCGTCTTTAAAAGCGAAGCGGAAGCGGGAGGCAGCGGAAGTGCGTCAGAGGGGAGCGTAGGAGGCGGTCCCGGTGCCGAGACGTGAGGGGAACCTGACGGAGGAGGAAGGGGTCCGGAGTCAAGACGTGTGAGTAGCTTTTATTTTATATTAATATTCGTTTTTACTTAAACATTTTTTCTTGCGGTTGATTTAGAGAGTAGCTTTTAGAATGCGGAGAAAGCAAGGAGACGGACTCTCTCCTGGAACCTCCAGAGAGAAACACAGCCTTGCTGACGCTTGGCTTTGGCCTAACGGGACCCGTGTTGGGCTTCTCGACGCTGAGATAATAATGAGTTTGTGTTTTAAGCCACCAAGTTTGTAGTAAGTAATTCGTTACAGCAACAGCAGGGAACGAATACAAGCCCTTCGTGCTTTTACTCACTGTTGGAAATGTTGTGAGTAAGCTGCTGCTTGACACCGACTTACTAAAGTCTAGTAAAGACCCGCAGGCCTGGTGTAAATCTCAGCTGCTCCAAGCCTTCCCAGAGCCCTGCAGTCAACTTGCTTATCTGAAACCTTAGGGCTCGTATCAGCACTTTCTCTTTTATTATATACCGTGTATCTCTTTAACCTTGAATTGTGAGTGCCCCGAAAATAAGATCCGTGTATCATTTATCGTCGTCCCGCCTCGTAAAAGCTTTCCATTCAAGCCAGTGCTTTTTCGAATCAAATTGTAAAAATGCAACACATTGGCGGTGGTGCTAAAGATGGGTCCTAAATGCCCACAAGATGGAGATGTTTCCTTGAAAACAAATAGTTTTTATTAGCCCATGAGATCATTTCTCCTTGACCTCTTTCAAAAACAAATTCAGTCCTTTTTAATTGAAAACGAGTTGGAATTTCAATCCTGTATTTACAGTCAGTTTAGGATGTTTTTAAAAGTTTATATAATGAAAATGTCATTGACCATTTTTAAATAAACATTGGTGTGCACATGTGTTAAATGTTTACCTAACAGGACTTCTGTAAACAGCATAACTGCAGGTTCACAAGTACAGTGTGGGTTGATGATGGATTGTGTCTTAGAATAGTTGAATCATGTAGAGTACATTTTCTGTGTTCCTTTAGCAAGAGGTCAGGAGAAAAATGTGGAAATTGCCTTACTTGCTGCAATCTAACTTCACTTTTTCAATTGGAAAACAAATTAAAGTCGAAGATGCTCTCTCCTAGAGACTCTTGACAAGGGGCGAAATTCCAGGTTGTGTGAGCAGGTAGGGCTGTAATAAAATTAGCATGTGAAGCCATTTATGATGTCTTCTGAAGCTGCTTCTGACAAGCAGCTTTTGAACGTGTAAGTTCATAAACTCTTATGTCCTCAACAGTTCTTAAGATGCCTGCCTTAAAAATTGCCCCTAATTCAGGTGCCAGTTGTTTTTTCATTAAGCAATGAATGGTTAGTTTCTAACGCCTGATGTTCTCTCTAGAGAATTCAGCTAAAGCTACCTGTTCTGTTCTTGCCAATACCATGTTTGTCATGGAACTGTGTTCTGGGAAGATGAAAAGAGGGATGTGTGGGAGGTGTGTGGACATACCAAGTTAGTTGGTTTCAAAGTGGGTGGATTGACAGTTTGAAAGCACAAGTTAAGCTATGAAGGCGGGGTGGAAGATAACTTAAATTCAGCTGAAATACATAAACCTACTGGATTCATCCCCTTAGGTAAGCAGCGTTGATATTCAGAGTAATCCAGGGCCATTATTTTATATCTGAAAACATCCCAGCCATAATGACACCATGATAGCACCCCTCCCCCAAAATATCAGGGTTGTTTGAGTAACTTATAACTGTATGCAAATATTTAAAGAAATTCAGATAAGGGAGAAAATTATCTTCAGTGTGGCATTTTTGGGCAAAACTAGAACATAAGGGCAGGTGCTGTTAGGAGGTAGAGTTCACTCACCATCACAGAGCATTATCACACAAGAGCTGTGTAAATCAGAGTAAAGCTCCTGATAACCAAAGCCTTTCCCTCAAAAGCTGAATGATTCCTTTTTAGGGAAAGTTTGGGTGGAAAGTGGTATTCGATGACCTTCGATGTCTTGTTCTCCCTCCTACCAAATCTAAAATTCCCTGATGTTATCTAAAGGATACACATACACACACTTTTTATGAATTTGTAAACGTCTTTAAAAGAAACTCAGAAATGTGCCAACTTCTTCCTTAAGGATAATAACCCCAACTTAAACTAATATTAGAACAGACCTTACCTGCTGGTGATTTTAGTCGGATAAATTCCTCAACATTGGGATGGCACTCCCAACTCAGTAGTCAATGAAACTAACTTCACCTGGAGGCTTAGGTTGATCAGAGAGGAATGAAAGAATCATTGAGAACACCTGAAAATAAAGCCTCGGGAAAATGGAGAGAGGAAGGTACTTCTGACCATCAGACAATCTTTTTACCAGTCAGTACTTCTCTTTGCCTTCACTTTCTGGGAAACCATAATCCTCCTTTATGTTGGATAAAATAGCTCATTGTGGTAAAAGTTGTATTTCAGCCCTCTTTTTTTTTTTTTTTTAAGACGGAATGAGCCATCACAGTTGGATGTTAAATCCTGGGCTCTCCTTTGCCCAAATGCAACCCGCATGTTAGTACTGCTGTTGTCTGTGGCCTCTGTCTCCTAGAGGGATTGTTTCTGTGGAAGTCGGGAGGGTCTCCATTCTTTGAAGCTGTGTGACCACCCAGAATACTTTCCAGCACTAACTGGCTTATCACCTGGCTAGTGGCAGTAAATTGCTCTGGGACTTTGAATCTTGCAAAGCGACTAGAGTCACATTTGGCTATCATTCGTGAATTTCAACACATGGCGTCTCTGAACACCTCCTGGCAAAGTAGGTGTGATTTCCATGGGACGGTGCTAATGAGTTCTTAATTAGGATTCTTCTCTTCAACATGCTGCATTAACAGGTGGGTTAGAAGAAAACAGGGTGTAGCAGTGCTTAGGGAGATGGGAGGGCCCTTATTAAATGGAGTTAGGAATGGGAGAAATATAGCCAGAGAAGCTGCCGCAGCCGCAGCCAGAAAGGGAGAATGTTCATGCCGTGTGGAAGGTGGGAGTTGCAGAGGGTGGTGGCTGATAATGATGTGAAATAATCTATTATTACACCTTTCTCAGCAAGTTAAAAATGCTCTAGTGATGTGACAGGAGCTATTAGCTTCTTCTGATCAAAGAATACAAGTTTTATGAACAACATTCATTTCAGACTGGCATAGGGAAAAACTTCTAATTATCAGGATGACATATACTTGCTTAAAATTTAGAGCCAACTAGATTCAACTTAAACTTTGGCAGTTCATTAAGGGTCCATGAGGCTCAATTTCTTCATCTTTAAGGTGAGAATAATACATGTCTAATTGTGTTATCTTGCAAGTTAGAATAAATAAAATAATGCATAGAAAGCACTTGGGCTAGTATCCATTCATTGGTAGTAGTAAATAAATTAGTATTTTCAGCAGCTGAGCTAAGGAACCTATAAGTTACCAAAAACACTGCCACCTTTTACTGGAATAGCCCATATTGACTGCATATATATTTTGGGGGAGAGGGGGAGGAGGAAATTATGCAGCCTTGATTTAATAACTCAGAATAGCTCAAATTCAGAATACCTGCTTGATATCATTTCTGTGCCTTTATTTCCCTACCATTCCAGGAGCTTGATAGCATTAACTACTCCTTATCTGGCAGCGAAGGTAGATGTTAGGAATCTGCATAATATTTCCATTCAACCGAAGAAGGGCATCTGAAGGAAACTATAAAGCATTTTCCTGAGAGGACCTAGGTGGTCAATATAAGGTTTTCAGCTCAAAATCAGATCTCCTGACCACATTATTACATTTATGCCTGACATGCATCACAGTTTTTACACCTTAAGAAATCACAAAATACGATGGGAGATTTAGGTATGTGGCAGCAGCATTTTCTTGGGATGTGGAGATGCAGGAAAGGATGCTGGAACTTCTTGCCCTTCTTGAGTGCATGATTGCAACTTAATTGCTAAGCTCTTCCTTGTCTTCTGGGTACCATTGATGAAGGATGTTGTAAACATAGTATTGGGCAAACCACTGGTCTCAGTAAATACTTTTTTGGATGTGATTGTGAAATGACTTTCCAGCAGAATATGAAGTAAAATCATGAACAAATAGTCATCCAGAAGCTGAGGACAAAACAGTAAATATAACTAGTAATCAAGAAGGCAAACACAGTCTAATAATTACGATTAACTGGGGCATTTGTTCGTGTAGGCCTGATTAAAATGGTTTGGAAACACCACAAGATGGTATTCAGGATCTTAGGGAAAGACTCTCCTCTTTTATGTCTTTATGACCAAAACATAACATATCTGTTAATTTTTTATAAATAAAGTAAATATTAAGCCTCTTTTCTCCTGGTCATTACACTCTGTTGGTCTGTGGGAAAGTGAATTATGGATTCTGATCAAGGAGGTTGTGGTTTATCTGTGTACAGAAGACACACACACATACAGGTAGTGAAAAGAATTAGCATGGAGTTGGCAAGGCTTTTACTCGTGAAGCACCAGGTGGCAGCTAAGAGTGAGAACCATTCCACCGCCCCGCCCCCTCAAGGCCCTTTGTCCTACCTGCATGATGAAAATGTGCTTCCATAGAGATCATCTCACTTAAGCTTCACAACCACTCTTGGAGGTTGAGTTCCATTTTGTAACTACAAAAACTGACCCAGAAACGTTTCAAGGTCACATTGCAAGCTAATAGACTTCCCAGCGCTTGACCTAGGATTTCCATTCAACCAGTACTGTGGAGCCCATTCCTTGATCACAGCCTGTCGACCCAACCGCCACCTCTCCTTCAGAGCTGTTGCCTGAGAAGGACTATTTGGTGACTTTGCTCTGCATCTAGAAGTGACAGATAATGTTTAGTCACTAACATCCTCGTCACCTCACATCTGTTTCATATCCAGGGAGGGACCATTCCCAGAGAGTCCTTAAGTTAATAAATCTCTCTATATTTATTTTATGCTGTGGAAGATTTGAACGTGAAACATTTAAAGTGTTTCACAAGGAATAGAGAATTCAGGAATTGAACAAAGCACTTTCCTGCCATCCCCATCCCTGCAACTGGAAGGCACTGCATAAAATTCACCATATTTTAGCTAAGAAGGCATTCGGTGAAGGCTCTCATAATTAAAATGAATTGTAACACCTTGCAAACCAATGTGTAAACCATTGGGGAAGACACATAATTCTTTACTGTGTTAATTCGAGGCCCCCAGTGGACCCTAAAACAATACCCAAAGAAAAATAGTCAAAACATCCAAATATTGCTTTATCATATATCGTATTACATCTTTTTCTTGGTGTGTATCCTTGTTTCCTCCATTGTGACTAAGAATTAATATTCTGGGATCTAGGAACGTTAGAGATGTAGTAGACAACTACTTTTTATCTTTTACTTAATGAATTAAACAAACATAAACTGGTGGACAATTTTTGCCTGATGGCTATGGTAGAATGTGGTGTTTGGTGAGTATTTAAAGATCCACTGAGTTATTAAAAGAGGAAGCTCCCATTACAGTGAGGTTTATTGATGCCTTATTGTGGGTTACTGCCAAACACTTAATGGCTATATAAATTAAAACAAAACAAGCAAACATGTCAGTGTTTGCTTTGTGATTCAAGCCTGGGCAAGGATATCTGTTGAATTTTCAGAGTCTTGTCTTTCAGGAGTTAAGACAACAAGAACAACGTGTAAATAGTCTGTAAGATGGATCTCAAGTGTGTAGTGTTTGAAGTTTTCCACTTAAGCAGAAACCAGGGATTGCATCTATTATAAGGAAGCAAAAAGAGTCTTGAGATTTGTGTATGTAGACAAGATGATGACCTCAAGGAACATGTTGCTATTCCTGTAGGTCAGGAAAAACTTCATGGTGAAGGGTTTGGGGGCTTAGTTAGGGGGAGGGTGCAGGTGCAGAGGTGAGCAGTGGTCGTTTAGGACCTGCACTTACAGGCGGGAGAGGGTCTGGTAAGCACTGGACTAGAGAGCAGTCCATAAATGAGGGAAATATGAGTGATTCTTTTTTTGTGTATTTTGTTTTTGTTTTGGTGGGAGGCAAGTAGGTTTTATTTGTTGATTTTTAAAGGAGGTACTGGGGATTGAACTCAGGACCTCATGCATGCTTAGCATGCACTCTACCACTGAGCTGTACCCTACCCGGTCGAGTAGTTCTTGTTTATGATGTGCTTAAAGTCTCAGAAGTATTTAGCTGCCGAGATGAATATAGAACCCAACTTTCCTCTCCTCCTGGACCTTTCCATGGTACATTACTTATCCTGACATAAAGAATTGTGAGTAGAGTGAGGAAGAATAAAAGATGGAAAATGAGGACGTTCAGATGGAAGGTATTGTATAAAGGTGGATTGTTGGAAGCTGACTTTCCCATAGGGATTCAGTGACACAGGTGTGTGAGAAAGAAGCATGAATTATGGAGGTAAACCAACGTTGTCATTCCTGCCAGGCTGATGGAGCAGTGAACCAAGCAAATGGGATGTGAAAGTAATATTCAAGTTGTCCTTTGTAGAATGTACTTCTTTCTGTGTGATTGCCTTGACAGTCGGTGACAGAACATCCAGGAAACGAGTGAGCTGATGACCTCGATTAAAGGGAAAGTGTCAACCTCAACTGACAACGTGGGAGGAATGAGAGACCATGTAGAATCTGGAAATAGGCCTGTCAAGCTCACCTGTGGGGGGTAAGGAACAAAAGGAAAATGAAAGGGAAATGACCAACTAGAGAGTTATCGTCTAGGAAATCCAAACATATTGTAGAAGGTAAATTCCAAGAAGACAGGGATTTTTGTAAGCTTTATTTACTTCTGTGTCAGCAAACTTCAGAATAGCGCCTTGGCGTATGGTGAGCATTCAGTATTAGTTGAATGAATGGATGGATGGATGATGAGAGGATGGGTGGGTGGTCATGTCCCTCACCTACTTATTTTTTCCCAACCATCGCACCACAGTGGGCACTCATCCAGAAGTTGACAGTTCCTTTCACAAGCTCAAGAGCTTCCTATAGATCTAAGAATGAGATGAAGGACATCTCAAGTCAGCATTCTCAACTAAGGACCCTGGATGGTGGAAGGTGTCTGGATAATAATCAGATTCCATTTGCTTCTTCCAGAATTACTTATCCCCCAAACCTTCTGACTCTTGTACATTTTGTTTTAACAAGGAAATGAAGTGGGGACAAATTGGTCTGGGGCCTTATTTCTTGTTCCAAGTTTTTAAAAATTGTGGCACTTATATGCTGTTGACACTTGTCTTACAACCATAATGACCCCCTCTTCATTTCTGTTCTTGAGCATATGTGGGGAGTTGGCGACCCACATTATAGTTGGAGAGGTATCGTTTCTTTCTGGAACATCTGTTGAGCACTGACTGGCAGATTTCTAGCACCATCATTTTCAACTTCTGCTTGTAGAGCGCCCATTGGATGCTTGGCCTGAAATAAGTGTAGTCACTAGATTGGAAGCTCTTTGAGGGCAGTGCTTTCTCATCCTTAACTCTCCGTCAGGTGATATCTTGCACACAGAAACCTCGATGAACATCACTTGTGTTGGATTTAAGGTGGGGTGTGCTATGTAAGAGCTGGATGGCTCTTTCTGGCTCAGGCCTGCATGCTGTCTCTTGCTATTACGTTAGGATCAGTGTTTCCGGCATCACCTTTTAACCAGCCTTCAAATGACTCTGCTGCAAACACAAGTTTTGAGGTTCAGCGGGTTGGACCATGGACCTTTATGGGGACCCTGGAATCGCAAAATCCCAGCGCTGAGGAAGGGATATCTGAGCTCTAGTCCTGGCTCTCCTGTGACATCAACTAGACGCCTCACCTCTCTGGGTTTTAGTTGATTCATCTAGCTATAAATGTGTCCCCCTAAATACCTGAAGAATTTTCTTCCCATCTAGAATTGGGTGACTGATGATCTTTCATTCATATCAGTATTTTCCCAGGAACGTAACTTGGGGCTTGTGTATGAAGACAGACGGGAGGAAAGGGAATTGTTGTGATACAGGAGTGCTCCCTGGCCTCTTACCTTGGAACCTCATGACATGGGGTTAGAGCAGTGTCTGTCCTCAACTCCACCGCTGACAAGCATCTTCCCTTAACTTATTTCCAAGCTAAGTTTCCCTTCTGTTTTCTCTGGCCCTGCCTTCGGCAAGAACTCTGGTCCTAGATGAGCCTCAAGTGAAGTTCACACCTCTCCTGAAAATTAAGACAGCCTCTGTCTACAGCAGTTCTTTCCTGTTTATTTTCTCCTCAAAGCTCAGGCTGGAAAAATAATTGAAGGATTATACATAATGTATCTTTGTATTTCTTTCAAGCTTCACAGCCCAGGGTTTGGATGTTGAGTTGTGATGCTTTGCTCTCCCCTTCTGGCATTGATACGATTTCCATTTTGCTCCCCCCGCCCCCCTTTTTTCCCCTCCCTTACTCTAGATTAGGCCCATCTCTCCAGTGGCCGCATCTCATTCCTTCTGTGATCATTCTAGCAGGGCATTCCTTTGAATGTCAGTATCCATTGCATTGACCAGGCAGCTCCCTTGTGGATCCTTCTGTTTTATCTGATGTGATGCACTTAAGACACTTCTCCAAATCTTCTAGGATAATTTTCTTTGTCCTTTAAAAGATATTTGTCTGCTTTTGTGATTCATTTCACTCAGTGTTGAAGTTATTCAAGGGCCTAACTTTAATGTGTTTAAACCTTAGAATGTAGCCTTTTCCTTTGTAGTTTAAGAATGTCCTTTTTATTTACCATAGTAGTTATTCCATAAGCTGGAACTCATATTTTATCTTCTTTTTTCCTTTTTATCCCTTCATCAGCCATTACATAGCATTTGGGTATTTACCTGCATAATTTTAAAGTCTGTATCACATTGAAAATCAGCTTTTCTTTCTTCACAGATGATATTCATGATGCTTATTGTTTAAAAATGCTGTCGCTAATGATGCTTTTGTTCAGAAAGAATTCTTGAATTGGTGTGTGTGTGTGTAGAAAAATTGAATAGAGCTATGCACAGTCTATTCTGGTACCCAGTCAGACAATCATGGGTGGCTATTAAGCAACAGAAAAGAAAAAAAAAGTAATAGTAACTGAAAACCAGCTACATTCAGAGTCTCATGGACCAGAAATCTAACATCATATTTACTCTATACTTTTTACCAAATGTCCATTAATTAACACTCATAACATCTAGATACACAGTGCAAGTTAAAAATACCATATAACTACCATGTCTTGAAGGTTTGCTGGTTATCACACAGATGGAGGTAATTAACCATTTTTATTGAGTTTCTATTTATATTTCTATTCCCAAAACTCATGGTTTGAGTAGGAAGACAGTCTTTGAACATGAGCATTGATAAACAAAAGTGAATATTTATAAGGAATTTTGAATTCTATGCCAGGAGAGCTGACATCACTAATGAAGATAGATAAAAGGCCTTATTTAATCATCAGATAATTGATTTTTAAGAAGGACCTGGATGCAGATTCATAATTCATGCACTTACCAGTGTTCTTCCTTGCTATGGCCCACAGATAGGTTTACCACTTAAGTAGTTTTTGATTTTGATTTAGCTTGGTTTACAGTGGTCAGACCCTGTGTGAGCCACCACGAGAAAACGACCACAGGAGCCTTAGTTGAAATGTTGATATGCAGACTTTGTTCTTTTAGGTTGGTGGCTAAACAGTTGGTCACCAGATAACCATCTGTAGGTTAGAAACACATGAAAGCCCGCTTTCCTTCATCAGCTTGTACAAGTGGCTTTTTGACAAAAATGTCGCAGTGTTGTGCTTTGATATTCTGATAAAAACATATAAGCAAACTTAGTGTTCAGTATCTGTTTTCACTAAGATTCCTATTTCAGTGTCCTCTGTTTCTCAACCATCACTGTTTGCTGCTAAGGTTATTAGTCCATAAGGGAACCAAATTCCAAGCAGAAGACCATGTTTTACTTAGAGGCATATATGTCTCTGAAAGGAGAAATCAACTGAGTTCTGATCCTCAGTTTGAGTTTTATTTTAAATGTTTTTGAATATCAGATCTGAAGCTGATGGTATTGAAACATGTTAATAACATTAAACATTCTGTGCTTTTGATCAAGTGTGAGGTATCCGAGGAAGCAAAAAGTCAAGTACGATATTTTTTAACCTGCTTTTAATTAGATCATTAGGGAGTTAAGGCTCTATTGGTTGAATTACATTGCATTCCTTACTCTTAGCTATTGAGTTTATTTAAATTACATTTCAAACTAGTCATTGTACAAGAGGATTTGGGAAAATTTTCTGAGTGAAATAAAGGGCGACTCTTTGAAGGGTGTAGTGTCTTTTTAGAATGACATAGAGAAATGGTGTTTGTCTCTGGAGCTCAGAAATAGGAATGTTGTTTATAGAAATACCTTCGGTCCTGGATGGCTGCGTTTTCTGACTAACCCATGCTGTTTGCCCTGAGAGGCTTTGCAGGGCTTTATTCCTGCCTTCTGATGATGAGGCGTACACACATGCCAGTAAGCCTGCTTTGCCTCAAACCTGGGGCAGGAAGTCACCTGGAATTTCTAATAAATTGTTTGTTAGTCTTTGAGAGGCTTTGATTCTTTTTTTTTTTTAATGTATTTTTATTGAAGTATAGTCAGTTTACAATGTTGTGTCAACATCTGGTGTACAGTACAATCATATAGGAATATACATATATTAATTTTCATATTCTTTTTAGCCATAAGTTACTACAAGATACTGAATATAGTTCCCTGTGCTACACAGTATAAACTTGTTGTTTATATATAGTACTGAGGATTTTTTTTTTTACATTTTTATTGATTCATAATCATTTTACAGTGTTGTGTCAAATTCCAGTGTTCAGTACAATTTTTCAGTCATACATGGACATATACACACTCATTGTCACATTTTTTTTCTCTGTGATTTATCATAACATTTTGTGTATATTTCCCTGTGCTATACAGTGTAATCTTGTTTATCTGTTCTACAATTTTGAAATCCCAGTCTATCCCTTCCCACCCTCTACCCCGCCCCCCCCGTAACCACAAGTCTGTATTCTCTGTCCATGAGTCCATTTCTGTCCTGTATTTATGCTTTGTTTTTGTTTGTTTGTTTGTTTTTATTTTTGTTTTTTAGATTCCACATATGAGCGATCTCATATGGTATTTTTCTTTCTCTTTCTGGCTTACTTTACTTAGAATGACATTCTCTAGGAGCATCCATGTTGCTGCAAATGGCATTATGTTGTCGGTTTTTATGGCTGAGTAGTATTCCATTGTATAAATATACCACATCTTCTTTATCCAGTCACCTGTTGATGGACATTTAGGTTGTTTCCATGTTTTGGCTATTGTAAATAGTGCTGCTATGAACATTGGGGTGCAGGTGTCATCCTGAAGTAGATTTCCTTCTGGGTACAAGCCCAGGAGTGGGATTCCTGGGTCATATGGTAAGTCTATTCCTAGTCTTTTGAGGAATCTCCACACTGTTTTCCATAGTGGCTGCACCAAACTGCATTCCCACCAGCAGTGTAGGAGGGTTCCCCTTTCTCCACAGCCTCTCCAGCATTTGTCATTTTTGGATTTTTGAATGACGGCCATTCTGACTGGTGTGAGGTGATACCTCATTGTAGTTTTGATTTGCATTTCTCTGATAGTTAGTGATATTGAACATTTTTTCATGTGTTTTTTGATCATTTGTATGTCTTCCTTAGCGAATTGCTTGTTTAGGTCTTCTGCCCATTTTTGGATTGGGTTGTTTATTTTTTTCTTATTGAGTCGTATGAGCTGCTTATATATTTTGGAGATCAAGCCTTTGTCGGTTTCACTTGCAAAAATTTTCTCCCATTCCGTAGGTTTTCTTCTTGTTTTATCTCTGGTTTCCTTTGCTCTGCAGAAGCTTGTAAGTTTCATTAGGTCCCATTTGTTTATTCTTGCTTTTATTTCTTCTAGGAGAAAATTTTTGAAATGTATGTCAGATAATGTTTTGCCTATGTTTTCCTCTAGGAGGTTTATTGTATCTTGTCTTATGTTTAAGTCTTTAATCCATTTTGAGTTGATTTTTGTATATGGTGTAAGGGTGTGTTCTAGCTTCATTGCTTTACATACTGCTGTCCAGTTTTCCCAACACCATTTGCTGAAGAGACTGTCTTTATTCCATTGTATATTCTTGCCTCCTTTGTCGAAGATGAGTTGACCAAAAGTTTGTGGGTTCATTTCTGGGCTCTCTATTCTGTTCCATTGGTCTATATGTCTGTTTTGGTACCAATACCATGCTGTCTTGATGACTGTAGCTCTATAGTATTGTCTGAAGTCTGGGAGAGTTATTCCTCCAGCCTCTTTCTTTCTCTTCAGTAATGCTTTAGCAATTCTAGGTCTTTGATTATGATTTGTTCTAGTTCTGTGAAATATGTCCTGGGTAATTGGATAGGAATTGCATTAAATCTGTAGATTGCCTTGGGCAGTGTGACCATTTTAACAATATTGATTCTTCCAATCCAAGAGCATGGAATATCTTTCCATTTTTTAAAGTCTTCTTTAATTTCCTTCATCAATGGTTTATAGTTTTCTGTGTATAATTCTTTCGCCTCCTTGGTTAGATTTATTCCCAGATATTTTATTACTTTGGGTGCTATTTTAAAGGGGATTGTTTCTTTACTTTCTTTTTCTGTTGATTTATCGTTAGTGTAAAGAAAGGCAACTGATTTTTGAACGTTAATTTTGTAACCTGCTACCTTGCTGAATTCTTCAATCAGCTCTAGTAGCTTTTTTGTGGACCTTTTAGGGTTTTCTATATATAGTAACATGTCGTCAGCATATAATGACACTTTTACCTCTTCTTTTCCAATTTGGATCCCTTTTATTTCTTTCTCTTGCCTGATTGCTGTGGCTAGGACTTCCAGGAGTATATTGAATAGGAGTGGTGATAGTGGGCATCCTTGTCTTGTCCCAGATTTTAGTGGGAAGCTTTTGAGTTTTTCACCGTTGAGAACTATGCTGGCTATAGGTTTGTCATATATAGCTTTTATTATGTTGAGATATGTTCCCTCTATACCCACTTTGGCGAGAGTTTTTATCATAAATGGGTGTTGAATTTTATCAAATGCTTTTTCTGCATCGATTGAGATGATCATGTGGTTTTTGTCCTTTCTCTTGTTGATGTGATGTATTACATTGATTGATTTGCGTATGTTGAACCAGCCTTGTGTCCCTGGGATGAACCCCACTTCGTCATGATGTATAATCTTTTTTATGTGTTGTTGGATTCTATTTGCTGAAATTTTGGTGAGGATTTTGGCGTCTATGTTCATCAGTGATATTGGCCTATAATTCTCTTTTTTTGTAGTGTCTTTGCCTGGTTTTGGTATCAGGGTGATGGTGGCTTCATAGAAAGAGTTTGGGAGTATTCCCTCCTTTTCAATCGTCTGGAAGAGTTTGAGAAGGACTGGTATGAGTTCTTCTTTGTATGTTTGGTAGAATTCCCTGGTGAAGCCGTCCGGTCCTGGACTTTTATTTGTAGGGAGGTTTTTAATTGCTATTTCTATTTCCTTTCTAGTGATCGGGTTGTTCAAGTGTTCAGATTCTTCTTGATTCAGTTTTGGTGGACAGTATGTTTCCAGAAACTTGTCCATCTCCTCTAGGTTATCCAGTTTGTTTCCATATAGTTTTTCATAATATTCTCGTATGATATTCTGTATTTCTATTTTGTTTGTTGTAATTTCTCCATTTTCCTTTCTTATTTTGCTAATTTGTGCTCTCTCTTTTTTCTTCTTTGTGAGTTTGGCCAGAGGTTTGTCGATTTTATTTACTTTTTCAAAAAACCAACTTTTGGTTTGGTTGATTTTTTCTATGGTCTTGTTAATCTCTATTGTATTTAATTCCTCTCTGATCTTTATTATTTCCTTCCTTCTGCTGCTTTTTGGGGCTTTTTGTTCTTCTTTTTCTAATTGATTTAGGTGGTGGGTTAACTTGTTTATTTGAGATTGTTCTTTTTTGAGAAAGGCCTGTATCGCTATAAACTTCCCTCTTAGCACTGCCTTTGCTGTGTCCCATAGGTTTTGAGTGGTTGTGCTTTCATTATCATTTGTCTCAAGGTATTTTTTAATTTCAGCTTTGATTTCCTCATTGATCCATTGTTTTTTCAATAACATTGTTTAATCTCCATGCTTTTCTTTTTTTCTCCTTTGTTTCTCTGTTGTTGATTTCCAGTTTCATGGCATTGTGGTCAGTAAAGATGCTTGAGATAATTTCTATCTTCTTAAATTTGTTGAGGTTTCTTTTGTGTCCAAGTACATGATCGATCCTGGAAAATGTTCCATGTGCACTTGAAAAGAATGTATATTCTATTTTTTGGGGGTGTAAAGCTCTGAAAATATCCACCAAATCTAGTTTTTCTATTGTAGTATTTAATTTCTCTGTTGCCTTGTTTATTTTCTGTCTGGAAGATCTGTCTAGTGATGTTAATGCAGTGTTAAAATCTCCAACTATGATTGTATTCCCATCAATATCCCCCTTTATCTCTGTTAGTAATTCTTGTATGTACTTAGGTGCTCCTATATTGGGTGCATATATATTAACGAGTGTAATATCTTCATCTTGTATCACTCCTTTAATCATTATAAAATGTCCTTCTTTATCTTTCTTTATGGCCTTTGTTTTAAAGTCTATTTTGTCTGAAATCAGTACTGCAACACCTGCTTTTTTGGCTTTTCCATTTGCATGGAATATCCTTTTCCATCCTTTCACTCTCAATCTATATGTGTCCTTCTCCCTAAGGTGGGTCTCTTGTATGCAGCATATTGAAGGTTCTTGCTTTATAATCCACTCTGCCACTCTATGTCTTTTGACTGGAGCATTTAGTCCATTAACATTTACAGTAATTAATGATAGATGTGTGTTTATTGCCTTTTTGAACTTATCTTTGCAGTTGAATTGGTATATCCTCTTTGTTCCTTTCTTCTTCCTTTTGTGGTTTGGTAATTTTCCTTTGTATTATCATGGATTTTATTTAATTTTTGTGACTCCCTTGTAAATTTTTGACTTGTGGTTACCCTTTTTTGTAAATCTATTAACCTATACCCGTTTTTAATAATCTGATAATAACATGATCTCAAACCCATCCTACTGTTAAAAAAAATTTAAAAAAGAAAGAAAAAAAATTCTATATTTCCCTGCCTCCCTCTCCCACTCTCAGTGACTTGTATGTCTTCTTTTATAATTTCGTGTTTTCTTTATTTGTAATTCATGAGTTATCACCTTTCCAGTTGTACGTTTCTCATTTCTGTAGCATCCTGCTGCTTTTCTATTTAGAATAGCCCTTTCAATATTTCTTTTAGCATGGGTTTAGTGTTGCTAAACTCCTGCAGCTTTTTTTTGTCTGTGAAACTCTTTATTTCTCCTTCTATCCTAAAGGATAGCCTTGCTGGATAAAGTATCCTAGGCTGCATCTTTTTTTCATTCAGGGCTTTGAATATATCTTGCCACTCCCTTCTGGCCTGTAGTGTTTGTGTAGAGAAATCAGCTGAGAGCCTTATGGGGGTTCCCTTGTAGTTCACTCTTTGCTTTTCTCTTGCTGCCTTTAGAATCATTTCTTTATCCTTGACTCTGGCCATCTTGATTATGATATGTCTTGGTGTGGGTCTATTTGGGTTCTTCCTGTTTGGGACCCTCTGAGCTTCCTGTACTTGGATATCTGATTCCTTCTTTAAGTTTGGGAAGTTTTCAGTCATGATTTCTTCAAAAACCTTTTCAATCCCCTTTGATCCTTCTTCCCCTTCTGGGACCCCTATTATGCGAAGATTGGGACGCTTTATATTATCCCATAGGTCCCTTATGCTATTATCATTATTTTTTATTTGCTTATCTTGTAGTTCTTCTGAATGGGTGCTTTCTGTTGCCCTGTCTTCTAGATCACTAATTCGTTCCTCTGCATTAACTAGTCGGCTTTGCACAGCTGTTAGATCATTCCTCATCTCTGTCATTGAGTTTTCCCATTTTGCTTGGCTCTTCTTTATAGCTTCAATTTCATTTTTGACATATTTTATTTCTCTAAGCATTATCTCTTTTAATTCTTTCAGCAATTTGATCACTCCTTTTTTGAAATCTTGATCTAGTAGGCTATCGATGTCTATTTCATTGAGCTTTCTTTCAGGGGATTCCTCTTGTTCTTTTAATTGGGAAAGGTTTCTCTGCTTCTTCATCTTGCTCATACCTCTCTGGCACTGTGGTTTATGAAGTATCAGTTGTCTATTTTGGATCTTAAGGATTTTATCTATCTAATGCCTATTTAGGAATAGAACTTTAGGAAAAAAAAAGAAAAAAAAAAGAGAAAAGAATAAGAGAGAGAGAAAGATTTTTAAAAGAAGGGAGAAAGAGGGTTTGAAAACAATGTATAATGAATAATAGAAGAGCGGGTTGAAGCAGAGTATTAATCGGGTGGAGAAGTCCTTTTAAAACCTTAAAAAAAAAAAAAAGGGGGGGTGGGGAGATGAATATATGTGTTTGAAGCCTGTGTCTAATCAATAACAGGACATCAAAACCCAAGAGAAATAGAAATGAATTAAGAAGTAAAAATTAAAAGAGTAATTGAAAATAGAACAGGTAAAAACAGATTAAAACAAAACAAAACAGAAACAAAAACAGAAAACAAAAAAACAAAACAAAGCAAACCAAAAAAAATAAAATAAAATAAAAAAAAAGGGGGGGGGGTTGTCGGTGTTCTCCTGGAGTGTGTGCGCTTTTAATGTGATGTCCTTCTGTCTTCGTCCTGTTTTGGAAGCTCAGCTTGTTTTCATAGGCCCTCCGTTGGCGCCCTCTTCTGTGCTGCTCCCAGCACCTGTTGGCAAGCAGATCGCGCCTCCTCCTCACACGGGGTCAGATGCAGCTCTCCTCTGCTGCGGGCGGGCGGGTCACTGCCCCTCTGGATGCCGCAGACAGATGTTGCAGACTGGCCAGGCAGGAGGACGGGTCGTGCCCCTTCCCAGCACCTCGGTCAGGGGTTGTGTTCCTGCCCGACAGGCGGGGGGCCGCTCTTCCCCTGCCTGCGCCGCCGGTAGCTCCGCTGCTCTGTGCGGGCTGCGCGCTCCGCCCCGGTCGCGCTCCGCGGGTGGGCTCGGGGAAGACCCAGGGGCAGCCTGGTCCCTGCTCCGAGCCAAGACCCAGCTGCTTGTTTGTCTTTGTGGAGCAAGTTCTCTGGGGGACCAGAATGGAAGGGTCCTATCTGCCCAGGGCTGTAGGCCCGTCTCAGTCTGGCCCTTGAGGCTGCTAAGCCCTTCGGTGCGGACGCAGGTTTCGTCTCTGCCCCCGCCTGGGTGTTAAGAGCCGGAGAATATGGCGGCTCTGCCCGGGCCCCGCCCCTCTTCCCCTGAAAAGTTTCCGCGTGTTTTCAGAGATGGGGGTATGCACCCTTCCCCCAAGAGCACATCAACCTTGCTGTTTTATGGAGGGCCCAGGTTGTTCTGTCCTGTACACCCACAGCCCCGGCGCCCAGCCCCTTGCAGTCCCCCGGAGCTGCCTCCGTGCAGCCGCCCCCGTCCTCCGCCCGCTTGTGCAGCCTGGGCCTGCCCGCCGCTGTTGGCCCGCGTCTCAGGCTGGGTGTCGGGGGGACGCTCTGTGCCCGTTTAACTTAGTTCTGTCAGACAAGGGCTGCTCTGTACAGATCCGAGCCTCGGAGGCTCCCCCTCCGTCCCGCTGGCCTCTCAATTGGAGAGGGGAGACCCAGCGAGCCAGCGCCAGTCCTCCTTTGCCGCTCCCTCCCCGCGGGACCCGTCCCGCGCTGCTTTGCCTTTTGTTCTTTCTTTTTTCCTTTTCTCCTACCAGATTTTTGGCATCTTTATCTTTTGAAGAGGGCGATGATCTGTTGGAGTTCCGCAGGTGCTCTGGTTGGCTGAGTGGGTCTGTAGATGTGGGTCTTGGTGTATTTGTGGGAGAGGGTGGCTTACAAGCGTCCTTCTACTCCGCCATCTTGCCCGGAAGTCCCCCAGGCTTTGATTCTTTATGAAGGTATTTTCTTTTATTAGAGAAGAAAGACAGAGGAATTAAAGTCAGTAATTGCTGTTTTCCTTATCTGATTGTGGGGCCAGAATGTCAATCCCATGACAGTGGAGCCCTCTATTAACAGTTTGTAAATAGAAATCTGGGGAATCCATTACTCTGTCCTCTGGAATGAGCTAGTCCGTGACTCACTTGTGATGTGTAGTTCTAATGGTGATCCTGACAAACTACTATTGTCTCTTCTTGAGTTAGCAATTAAATGCTAAAAGTCTATTTATGATCATTTTCGTTTTAGTGTTGTGTTGTATTTCCATAATAAATTAGTGATTTAAATGTAGCATGTTGAGCATGTCATCTTTATAGACGACAGATTTCTTTATATTTGCACTTAATGGTATGCAATTGTGCTCTCAAAATACTGTTCTGAAGAAAAGGGAAAAACTTAAGTTATAAATAGCAATTCATAATTTGTCGCTTAAAAAATCAATTCTACTAGGTTAAGGGGAAAAAAATGAAACTAAGCAACTGAGGCATGTTGGAATACCTCAAAGAAGAAGAAAGGCTTTGTTTTGTTAGAGTTGTCAATGAGATGAAGAACTCGCTAGGTTTTGAGAATTATTTTGCTCAGACATTACAGGGATGTAATCCTTGTTCTTTGGAGTTCCCAAGGAAACTTGAAGAGGTTTCTTGGTAGAGAAAGATGAAAATGTATCATTGTTCAATTCTTATTTTGGTTGGCATCATAAAGGCAAACAAAACAACTCATTATTAAACAATACTGAGAGCCTACCATATTCAAGGATCTGTTCTAGGATGCTAGGATGTATCTGTAATTAGATGCAGATCTCTGTTCTATAGGGCTTACATTCTAGCAAGATGGGGCAGAAAACATAATAAATGGCATAACTAAGTGAATTATAAACAAGGCCAGAAGGTGATGAGCTATTAAAAACAAACAAACAACCAACCAAACAAAAAAAGGCAAGAGAAAGGAGGTCTGGAGAGGTTGCTGTTTATTAGAATAGGTTCTTGTCTCACACAGGAAAGAGCTCAAGTGAGCCATAGTAAAGTGGAAGTAGATTTATTCAGGGAGATGCACATTCCGTAGACGGAGTGCCAGCTGTCTCAGAAGGCAAGAGAGGTGGCCCCAGGGTATGGGGCTGCTAGATGAGATAGAAGAGCAGGGGGCAGGGCACAACCATTAAAAGAATGACAAGGCAATTGAAGATAGGACATAAACTGGTTAGAACCAGCTGAGTCCAAGATGGTGGAAGATTCAACTTCCAGTAGACTTTGAGCCTCATTATAAGCTTATTGTAATACATTAGCTGCTAAATGACACACCCACAGGCACCATGACAGTTCCCAGGCTGACTGTAAAAGGCCAAAAAGTGTGCAGGGGCCTCAGTGCCTGGAAATCCCTGCCCATTCCCCTAAACAGTTGGAGTAATCCTCCCACTCGTTAGCATATGAAATTACCCATCTAACAATCCCATGCCCTGGGGCTGCCTCTCTTGCCTCTGAGGCTGCCCACAGTCTGGAGTGTGTATCTCCCTCAGTAAACCAATTTTCACTGTACTGTGGCTTGCTCTTGGATTCTTTCCTGCAAGAAATGAGAAGCTACTCTACAATAACAGTTAGAGTGGCCCTTATTGCGAAGATAATCGTTGGAAGTAAAAGGGGAAATTAGCGATGTAGGTATCAAATGAGACCATAGCAGCCAAAGGGAGAGGTCTAAGCAGAGTCTATACAGTGGGAGAAGCCTATGGGGTTGCAGGAGAATGCAAGTTGGGGAAATAAATGGAAACGAGGGGTCAGATGAGGGTTTTGAACAACGTATGAGATGTGATTTACCTTATAAAACCATCACTCTGGCTTCTGTCAGACTGTTGGAGCCCAAGGGGGAGAGTAATGGGACTAGTTATGAGGCTATTACATTTATTTGTCCAAGCAAGAAATTATGACTGCTTTTATCAGGGTGGTGGATACGGTAGGAAGCAGGTTCAATTTGGATATGTCTTGAAAGGAGAACAGGATTTCCTGATAATTGGATTTGAGATGTGAGAAGAAAGTCTACCAACAGTGACTTCAGACATCTTGGTCTGGCAACCTACAAGGATCAAGTTTCTGTTCGCTGAGATCAGGGAGAGTTTGGTAGAGATGGTTGGGTGAGGGGTAGGGATTTTGGTTGTGGTTTTGTGTAGTTTAAGATGGCAATTGGACTTCCAGGTAGAGAGATGCCATGTGGGGATATGGAATTATGTCTGAGTATCTGTAATTTCTGTGAACTAAGAGCCTGAGAAGTTAGTAAGATCTGTGGCAAAGTTTCTTAGTTGATTCTGTGGATGAAAAAAATCTTGGTTGAAGCCAACTGACTTTATTTGCTCTTTAGCAGGTAAAGCTGCACATTTACTTTGTCGGGCAAACATATCCTACCAGAAGAGGGGATTGACCTTTAACACTGAATAAAGTGCTCACAGCCCATCTGGTGGGCAGAGGGTTAGAGAGCAGAAGGCGGAGGATAATACCATTCCTGGTCTCAGAGCTGAGGCAGTGTGTGTGTGTGTGTTTGTAACTCGGCAATTAGTGTAATGAAAAAAACCCACAAAAATAAAAATGAAAACAAAGTCCTCATCTTATGCAGTAGATTTGTACCAGCTCTTCAGCCCCCACATACTTAACACTTGATGACATATTTTTCTGTATTTGGTATTTTCCTGTTTGTCAGTTCTGAGCACACTAAAAATCCTCTTCAAATATGGACCTTAGAATTTGAAAACAGTTGTTTTCAATGTTTTGAAATGGGGCCTGAGAAAGAATTCATTAATTCACCAGTGTATTTTTTTTTAAGAACTTGCTTGGTGCAGATTCTGTATTCCATATGCTAGATAATGAAGTAGAGATACTCACTGTGAAAACTCAGGGGGACCACAAACATGATATCTAAAAATACAATTTGCAAACTAACTGCAATGATCAGTAAAAGGATTCAGTTTTTCTAGCGCTGCCCTCCAATCCTACATGAATTAGGAAAAAGATACTGATCACCTGGAGCGCTAGATCTTGGTGGCCAGGTCTACAAATCTGATTCATAAGTTGACAGCACAAGGTGATACAGATCTCCTCTTAAGCATCGTGAACCTGATTCCAAAAGAGCCTTCTTTCCTCAGTTCAGAAAGACATATCGCCATCAACTACTAGTGCTGTTTACCGATAGTGGCCGCATTAGGTGCATTTATCTGCTAAGTTTACTTACCATAAAGGGATCGAGGTATTTAGTCTTTATACATCCCCCGTTAGTGGGACGGGGGTGTGTGTGTAGGTAGGTCCTAGTCTTAGGTCATATTCTGCTACCAGACTCGTCTTCCTGGAGCGTAGATTAGATTGAGTCACTCCTGAGGGTGCTTTTGGCTTGAAAGGTGGAAACTGATCTAAGAACTAGGGCATTTTAATTTGTTTACCTTTTAATAGCAATACAGTTCTTCTCCAGTGTTCAACTCCCTGCTAACAGTGACCCCAAAATGTATATTCCTCCGTTAATTGTAGTAGGTAAGGTGGCACAAAGAAAAATTAAGGTTTTGGGTTTGTTTTTTTACCTACCTTTGTGGATCCTTGGAAGCAGTGATTCATAAACACCATTCACAGGAGCAATGGTTAAATCAATATATTAGCCTAGGATGAGTCTCAAGAACAGATAAAAACATTTTAATTAATTTTTTCTTTAGGCAGTCACCAACACTGGATTTCTGACAAGAGAGGCTGGAGAGTGTGGTTAACGCTGGGCTGCTGAAGTAGAGATTCTAGCCAGGAAATTTGTGCTGCATCCAAATGTGGGGAGATGGGGAGGGGCTTGTGAACTAGCCAATCGATTGCTGCCTCCAGTGACCTGGCTTCAATTCACAAAATAATCCTATCTAGATAATGACCCTTAAGGGGAGGCTGAGTTCCTTTATCTCTGCCTGTAATGAATTAAGCATATTTATATTCAGTCACCAAGACATCAATGTCGAGCTCCTTGTCCAAAGCCTGCTAAGAGGGGAAAAGGAAAGAAAAAATTGAAGGAAAACAACGGCAACCTCACAGAACCTTTCCCTGGAGCCAAAGCCTGAAGTTGTTTCCATTCACTGCCTGCACTCTCACTGGGGCTGGCTGGCCAGCTCTCCAAGCCAGAATCTCTGGTATCCCTCGTTTTCTCTTCTTTACCCCAATCTATCAGTTGTATCACTTAGGCTCCAAGATCTGTTTCTATTCCCTTTATCTCCTGCATCCTTAATGACTGATTTCCTGACTGAGGCACCATCTCCTCTTTCCTATTGCTGAAGCAGCCTCCTAATTGGTTTCCCTCCTCTCACTGAGGACCATCCAGGGCCGTTCTTCACCCAGTGAGCAGTGATCTACTTAGAAGGTAAATGGGGTTGTACCACTCCCCTGCTCAGACTCCGTGATCACTTCTCAGGACCTTATAGTCAGGTGCACACCCTGTCCCTCAAGGGTTGCACAGTTTGGATCCTCTGGTTTGAACATGGTTCCTTTTTGAGTTGCTTTTCTTCCTTTTCACTCTAGTTTTTCATCACTTTGAACACACTTCTTTATCTCCAACCTCAGTACCTGGGTGCCCTTTCCTCTGCTTTGAATATTCTTCCTCTTGACTGTGCACAACACAATCTCCCTTTCCTGTTTGAATCTCTGTTGAAAGGCTACCTATTCAGAGAGGCAACCTTGACCATCCTATTTAAAATAGGTCCTCCCAATGTTCTTTACCTTGTTTGCCTCTCTTTATCATGTTTCCTTCACACCATTTGTCACAGACTGGTTATTTTTTCTTGATCTACTTTTGGTTTTTCTCTCACCACAGAATGTTTGTGTGTGTATATATATGTGTTTATGTGTGTGTGTATATATATATATGTGTATATATATATGTATATATATATGTAAAATGTGTATTTCATGAGATCAAGGGACTGTCTTATTCATTGTTGTCTACATAAAATATTTATTGATAGACTTTTTAAAAAGATCTATATATATTTTATTGAAGTATCAGTTTACAGTGTTGTCAGTTTCTGGTGTACAGCACAATGCTTCAGTCATACATGAACATAAATATATTCATTTTCATATTTTTCACCATAAGTTACTACAAGATATTGAATATAGTTCCCTGTGCTATACACTATGAATTTGTTTGTTTTATTGCCAGCAGGCTTCTGAGTGGTAGAGATTTTCTACGCCCTTATCTACAGATGGAGCCAGAGAGAGTGAATTTCATGGTATGGCCCATGAGGAGGCAGGGCAGTTCTGTTTCCTGCCTCAGAATCTATGGGGCAGGGATGGCAGGGGTGATGAGAGGGTAATAGCTCAGTGTCAGAGTCCACGCTTAGCATGCATGAGGTCCTGCGTTCAGTCCTCAGTACCTTCATTAAAATCAATTGACCAATCAATCTGTAGCAGAATCCTAGCACAACTTATGCAGATGCCATGTGCTCCCTTGCTCCATGTTCAACCACAGCCTATTTTCTGGATAGTTGGTGCCAGAAAGGCAGGATTGGGGCAAGGGTCATCCTAGAGATCTTAAATGTTCTCCTTGACCTAATTGACATGGAGTTCAGCATTAAACAAGAAGAGCTAAAATGTATCCAGTGCGTACTGCATGCCTGTCATGGTGGAAAGGGATTTTGCATCCGTTGATTACCACTTACAACAACCCTTTGAGTTCTCCATCTTCAAAGAAGCTTAGGCTGACAGGTTGGACTGCTTGCCCAATGTTGATGTGGCTAGCAAAGCCTGAATTATAACCCAGGTGGTCTGACTCTAGTTCTCAATATCTTAACACACAAATATATTCAACTTAAATAAAGAGCCTCTTTTAAGTTTTATTTTATCATTTTTTTTAAATTGAAGCATAGTTGATTTAGAGTGTTAGTTTCTGGTGTAGAACATAGTTACTCAGTTATACACATATATTCTTTTTCATATTTTTCATTATAGGTTAGTATAAGATACTGAATATGGTTCCCTGTGCTATATAGTAGAAACTTGTTTTATTTGTAGTGGTTAGTATCTACTATTACAAGTTCCAAACTCCTGATTTGTCCTTCTCCCCACCCCACCCCTTCCCCTTTGGTAACCATGGTTTGTTTTCTATATTTGGGTCTGTTTTGTAAATAAGTTCATTTGTGCCATTTTTAAAGATTCCGTATATAAGTGATATATGGTATTCTTTCTCTTTCTGGCTCACTTCACTTAGAATGACGATCTCCAGGTCCATCCATGTTACTGCACATGGCATTATTCTTTTTTATGGCTGAGTAGTATTTCATTATGTGATGTGTGTGTGTGTGTATATATATATATATATGCATTTTCTTTATTCATTTCTTTATCTGTTTTCTTTATCTGTTGATGGACATTTAGGTTGCTTCCATGTCTTGGCTATTGTAAACAGTGCTGCTATGAACATTGGGTGCATATATCTTTTCGAATTAGAGTTTTCTCTGGATATATGCCCAGAAATGGGATTGCTGGATCATAGAGTAACTCTATTCTTAGGTTCTTAAGGAATCTCCATACTGTTTTCCATAGTGGCTGCACCAAATTACATTCCCACCAACAGTGAAAGAGTTCCCTTTTCTCCACACCCTTTCCGGCTAAAGTGTTTTGTTTTTACTGAGGCAAGGATATTGTGGTAGTAACACTTTAAGCCACCAACATAATATTTTATATAATTTAACTGAGTCACTCTCTTCTGTGACAGGAAAGATCCATAAATTCACAGGAGACAAGCCTTGAGAAGCAAAATGCACAGAAAACAGGGCAGATGGGAGGGTAGTTAGTGACATAATAATTAAAGACTGGTACTGTCTTCTTTACTGTCGGCTTTAGAGGTTCATTCTGGTGCTGATGATCATGATAATAACTGCTCCTACATCCCTAGGACTGAGCCAGTATTTCCTTCTAGGATACCTTCAGGGTAGCCTTACTGAGAGATGGACAAGTTGACTAGTATATATTTCCTTTTAAATTTATTGATACTCTCAAAATTTAGAGAGAGGAAGAAACTCCATTTTATTGTATTGTTACTGTGGGTTAGACACTGTGATTTGATGTGAAGACTATCTCATTTAATCTTAGTACCTTAAGGTAGGTAACTATTACTTGTTGTGTAGTGGTGTAGTTCGATGCATAGAAAGCTTTAGTTGATATTATATTTTTGAGCCAACATTAATGTCCAGTGTGTCAGCCCACTTACCCTGCTGCTCTGTGGTCCTCCTCACCTGATACTTCTAATCTCCCAAGTAGCATGGACTGTACAGAGCAGTGAAAATAAATCTTTGAAGTCATACAGACCTTGCTTCTCAATCTTGGCTCCCCTTTTTCCTAGCACTGAGAACCTGAGCACAGTTTTGACTTTTGCTGCAGTTTGCTTTTCTGATCCATAAAATGGAGATGATCAGAACCTAAGAGTTACTCCAAGAATCAAATGGCATATATGTAAACCATGGTAGACACTGGGGAGATGATCAGAGGAAGATTGCCCACTGTGGTCACCATTGTTGGCATCAGTGTCTCAGGAGTGAGTTGCACGTGCCCTGCCCCAGCTCTGGCGCCTCCATGGCGCTGATGTCACCCAAGACTTTTCTGCAGCTTGGAGATCATATAGGGGTCTACTGACTATTTCTCAACACTTTAAATGTCATACTGCTGCTTTTTTTTTTCCAGGCAGTAATTTACCTTTGATAGTGATGGATTATTACTCAGCTTTGATTCATAGCAGGGTTGCCATATAAGGAGAGAGTGGCATATCAATGAGCAGAGATACTGCTTTCAATACAGGAAATATTTTCAGTAATTTCCTAATTAGCATGAGCAGATAGAAAAGCCATTTGCTGAGCTCTGTGAGGGGCACGTTTTAATCCCCGTTACGCGTTCATAAGACTAAATTCCCTCTGCCATAGTGATTCACCCAGTGTGGGCTGTCTAATGGGATCTGTCCCCTAAATAGCACGTACCCAAGTGCCCAGAGTGGGGACAGTGAGCCAGGAGAGGTTCAGTCTGGGTACTGATGCTGATTCAGAATGGGACTCACAGAGACATCAGAAGTCTCAGTCTGAGCTTCTCCTTCAGTAAATAGGAAAATGATCTTTGACCTTTCCTCCTCTGTGGGAAACTTACAAGGATTTGAATCTGAAAAAAATACAAACTTAGAGTCAAGGTACAACACAATTGTAATTAACTTGATTTTTGTCTTAATCATCATCATTGATTGTTCCATGAGATCAAAGCCAGTGAGAGTCATGCCTATGCTTTGTCCCAAGCGAATCAGGTCAGGATATGTAATGAAATAATAGGTCTATCTTTAAAACGAGAATAAAAAATACAAAATGAGGATCTACTTCAGTGAACTCAGCATCCTTATTGTCCATGTGAAAGTATGCATTTCCAGTTTCTAACTCCAGGAAGATTCCCTAAGACATTTGAAGAGGCTACCCTGAGTATTAGCTTTATAGAGATGGAAGAAGTCTTATTTTCTCATGCACCCTTTGAGCAGTTAGGGAAATCCAGGCTGAGAGATGTGAATGGACTTTCTCTGGGTCATAGAACTAATTGTTTTTGAGACTGAACACTGAGTCTTAAGGCTGCCACCAGCACAGGACTCTTGCAAGAAATAGTGACAAACCCCAAGCCATAGTACCCAACCGCAGGCACCAATGCTATGCTAAGATTCAGTGAATGATGTATACTATGCTCAATGCCTAAGATGTTTTAGTCCAGTTATTCTTCTTAGAAGGTGAAGATGATCAGTCTTTGGAACCTCACCATTGCTGCTAATCTCAAAATGGATCACAGCACTCCATCTGAAGCATATGCCTTATAACATTGAAATGATACTCGATGTCATGGGTATTCTATGTGCTAACATGGCTGGACCATGGTGCCCAGGTATTTGGTCAAACATTATTCTGGATATTTTGTTGAGGCTGTTCTGTTTGTTTTTAATGAGATGAACTTTTAAATTGATAGACTTTGAGTAAAGGCGATTACCCTCCATAATGTAGGTGGGCCTCATCCAGTCTTAACAGAGTAAAGACCCACCACCTCTGAGCAAAAAAAATTCTGCCCACAGACTGCCTTTGGACTCAAACTGCAATTTGTTCCTGAGTCTTCAGTCTGCCAGCTATCCCTGCAGATCTGGGGAACCCAGGAGAGACCACATACATCCTGTTGATTCCTTTTCTCTACAGAACCCTGATTAATACAGATTTTGGTACTGGGAAGTGGGGTTCTGGTATAACAAATGCCTAAAAATGTGGAAGTGTCTCGAACTAGGTAATGGGTAGGGGCTGGAAGGTACATGTGGTACCTTTGAGGTACATGTTACAAAAAGTCTGGGCTACCTTGAAGGAGACTACTGGTAGAAATAGAGACTGGTGTGGACTCAGATGGAATGAGGTATCTGTTACTGGACACTGGGGGAAAGGCAGTCCTTGTAAAACTGCAAAGAATTTGACTGAATTGTGTTCTAGTGTTTTGTGGAAGGTGGATTTGGAAGTGATGCTGGAGTTTAGTTGAGGAAATTTCTAAGCAAAGCATTGACTGGTTTCTCCCTGATGCTTAGTAAAATGTCTAGTAGAGAAGTAAACGAAAAAAGAATTGTTAAGCAAAAAGAAACCAGGAATTGCATACCTGTAAAATCCTCAGCCTGTCCACACTGGAAAAAATGAGAAAGCATTTTCTAAATAAAACAAGGGTGTGGCCAGTCATTTGATAAATAGATTATTCATGCAATTCATGGATCCCATCAGCCATGTCAGCATAAGACAGGAATAGAGATGGGGGTTGAACCAGCAGAAATACAGCCAGCTTGGGCTACAGGGGACAGATATGAATAAAATGAAGGAAGACTGTCAAATTTCTGGGCTTCTGCAGAATGAACAATATATACACTAACTGGCATTGAACATGCCTTGTCCTTCAAGAAAAGAGGATAACTCCAAAGGTGATTCAGAGGTTGGGAGAGCAGTCATTGCCACCACGGGCTCAGGTGACACAGGCCCAGGATGTGAGGCTGTCTCCTTGATTTCAGAAGGCAGGGCTACCTCTGTTTCAGTGCAACAGGGTCACAGGATCCACACTGTCAACCCAGTGGACCTGGAAGGCGGGGCCACCATGTTGGTGATCCAGACAAAGTAGCATCGAACCAAAGAGAATTATTCTCTAGCCTTAAAATCTAATGGATTTTGCCCTGGTGGATTTCAGGTTTGCTTGGGACCCACAATTTTTTTTTTTCTGCTTTTCTGTTCCTTCCCTTTTGAAAGGGAAATGCCTGTCCCGTTACTGTATTTTGGAAGCAGAGAATGTCTGGTTTCAGAGGTTCATAGCTGGAGAGTATTGCCTCAGGATGTGTACCTCACGTTGTTACTCGCATTTGAGTTAGATGAGATTTAAGACTTACATATAAAGCTGAAATGGGTTAAAATTTTGAGAGTTGTTGGGATGGGCATGTTAATTTTGTGAGAAGGACATGAATTTTAGAGGACCAGAGGGCAAAGTGTTATGAGCTGAATTGTGTCCCTCCAAAATTCATGTATTAAAATCCTGGCCCCCAGTACCTCAGAAGGTAACTGTATTTGAAGATAGGATTTTTAAAGAGGTGATTAAATTAAAGCGAGGCCATTAGAGTAGACCCTAATCCAATATGACTGACCTTGTAAGAAATTTGGACAATAGACATCAGGGATGTCTGTGCAGAGGAAGACCATGTAATGATACAGTGAGAAGGTGGCCGCCTGCAAGCCAAGGAGAGAGATCTCAGGAGAAAGAAAACCTGTTGATAATCTTGATCTTGGACTTCTAGCCTCCAGATGTGTAAGAAAATGTCTATTCTGTAAACTGTCAAGTCTCTTGGTATTTTGTTATGAGAGCCCTAGGAAACTAAGACAGTTGGAAACTCTTCCAATTAAAGCATTCTGAACTGTTCATTTATTAAAGAGTCATTTGTATCTGGGATGTCTGCTTCCACAAACGTTGTACGTTAAGTTATTGCAAAAGTTGAGCATTGCAATCTAGGATATTCCATCTACTCTGGAATCATGAGACATTCTTTGAGACAGGTTCATTAAGAATTTGTGCTCAGTTACAGTTACATCCAGCTTTGACTGTATTTACATATTTTTGCTGAAGATCATTTTTTAGTTTTCACAGTTAATAAATATTGCCCATTTAGAAGAGAGAGCACTATTCATACAAACTTTGACTTTACTTAAATATAACCCCAGGGGAAGGGATACATTATAAAGATACAGTATATTTATTATATTTTCTTAAAATTGTGAGTTGATGGTTGTTATGACCAGAGATTTTCTTATTTAGCGATTCTATTTTCTCCCTTCTTTTGGCAGCCGCCAGAAGCATGACTATAAAAATGCCTTGTTTTCTTTATTAAGGATTTTAGAGGCTTGTGGAAGAGAAATATCTAGATAACCAAAATTTCCTTTTATGTGCCAAAACTGAAACACCCTGATGATCTTGGATGGAAATGTCTTTAAGCACTTCTATGCATCCTTAGCATAGTTTATCAGAGTCGACCTGCGGTAGATGTTTTGGGTGACGTAGGGTTTCATTGTATTACTCTAATTGCCTCTGGAAGAGAGGGTGCCCTCAGGAGATAGTAAAAGGTTTGGTCTTGCTTGTCTTTTCATTAAATGGCTTCACGTGGTTCTGTACCTTGAGTTCTTGGGAATAGTTTTTTTTTTTTTACCAAAAATTTTAACTACTTTTGGCTGTTTCTTTTACTTTCCATTCATTCACCTATAGCATACGTTTTCCCTATTCCTCACTTGATTTTTTTTTTTCCATTACTGGACACTTAAGTAATTGAATTGGCTATAGTTGTCTGCTGAGTAAGCAAGCACATGTAGGCTGAGATGATAGCCTCATTTTTAGTGCATGGATTTTGCAGCATTACTATTTGTTTTTAAGAAATTTCCAATGCTTTCCATTTGTTTACACTTAGATAGTTGAGGCTGCTGAGGGAGCTTTAGGTAAAGAAAGTATTTTTATGATAGGTGTCCAGCAAGGATATCTTTCCGGTAATCTCTTCATATTTGAAGCCTTCGTGAAAGTGAAATATAGATGCTCTGTTTTAGAGAAGGCATTTATTTACCATATGTAATCTTCCAAAATAAACATTAACTGCATTGGGATGATACTGACTTAATGACCATTAGTATGACAGACTTGGCTTTAATCAGTGGACTTATGCTTCATAAATCATTTCACTTGACTTACACAAAAGATGTCATTATTTAAAGATACCTCAACCCTAGGTCATTATGACCATGTCCTTCCATTTTAATTTTTACAACTAGATATTTTGTTTCATCCCAGTATCATTGTCCTTGGTGGCTAGTAACATATACTCAAAACGTACTCCAAGAAGAAGACAACACTTGAGAAACTGTTTCCCTGTAGGAGGAGATCCACAACTCAGTTATTTCTGTTTTGTAGCCTCTAGGAGTGGTCTTTAGGGATTGACAGAATGTTACTTTGTAACATATATTCTGGTCCCCCCCCCCACTTTTAGCCTGTCATATACTTCTAGTATTTAAACTGATTTTTCTTTATTCTACACTCAGACGTTTCTTTGGCAGAGACTAACTTAACCGTGTACATTACTGTTACTAGCTTATGGGGGAGTATTAATCAGGCTCCTTGTTCCTTAGCTTTTTTTAAACCCATTTTCTTCTCATCACTCTTGTACCCCTGTAAGAAAACAAGAGGACCCTTCAGCTTCCTTTTGGTAGATGGCTTTGCATGAAGCAAGTGCTTGATAAACAATAATTAAATCATCTCATATATCTTGCTAACTAATTTTCTTTATTTTCTGTTGTTTTCTTGAATGCTACACAATTTTTTTGTTTTGCTTGCTTTCCTATAGTCTAAATGTGAGTACACAGTTTCTTGCCATGGTTTCCTTAGAGAGTGAGTTTCAAGTTTGCATCAAATGAAACAGATTCCTATGTTATTACTCTGCTTCAGAGCTTAGATTTCTTTTTCTTTTTAACTATGACAAGATGTAAGTTAGAAGAAGTAACTTTATCAGGCAGGGTACAAAGGTGGGAGGTAAGACTACTAGCATTTTCATCCTTAAATGAGGAAAAGCAGGAGTTGGCCATCAGTGGTTAAGAATTTGGGCTCCCAGGAGCTGTCACATGCATGATGACACTGAAAATTTGCTCTTATCTATACTTGATTTTCATTAACAATTAACAATTTGTTTCAATGAAGCCTGTGACCAAAAGCAAACAAACAAACAAAAAACCCCAACAAAAACCAAGTACAGTTCCTTTTGTAGTTAAGCATCTGTTCCCCGACTTGAAAATAGGAATCCTGCTATCCATCTCGCTGAGAGGGAGTGTCTGGGTGTGTGTTATGACATGTATCACAGTGGGTCTGGAAGCAGGTTGCTTTAAAAACTCAACAGCATGTTCTTAGGTTGTTGGTCCTCTATTTATAATGACTAAATTTGCTTTTCCAGTTGGCAAATAATTTCAAGGTAACTTTAGCTTGTTTGAATCGCAAGACAAAAAGTAAACAAACCCACAAAATTCCCAACCCACAAATGACATTAAAACAAAGAGTTGTTGGTATTAGTAATATGGAAGCCAAAATTTAACACTGAGATGTTGGGATTGTTTTTAATTAGACAGAATATTGAGTTATATAAAGTTTGGTTTGTAGAATGCTATATAATAGGGTTTAATGGATACTTTACATTTTCTTTCTTGAATTGGTAGACTTTCTACCATATTCCTGTGAACAAGGGCCATTGCATTTCTAGGTTTTAGTAGACTGTGTCAGGATAAAAGTTACTGAAATTGATAGGTGAATCTTTTCATAAGCAAAAGGAACACCGCTGAAATTATTTAGAGATTAACTAAATTTTTTAATGATTTTAATTATATTTTGATTTTAATTTAATGACTCTTAGTTACTTTATTCTCAAATAACTAATGTCTGAATACATTGAAAGATTTGACACCTCTTAATAGTAAATGGATCCCTTTAGTAGAATGGATGCTGAGTGAGGAGTCAAATTCTCAGTGACCTTTGTCATCTTCCCTATCTTGCCTGTCTGTCCTAAATGTTTAAAGTTTCCCTTGGGCTGACTTTGCCTCTCCAGGATTCTAAACAAATAGATAAACTACATTCTCTGTGAGATTATTGGTATTTAGTATTATAAAGTTAAATGTAAAATTAAGTGGTTTCCAATAATAAAGAATCTAATTAAAGTTTTGGCATCTCTTCAGAACAATTCCTGAGAGTTTAGTTCAATGTGTTTCTAAAGAAAATGACATATTAAACATGCTTTTATTCTCTAACACCATCTTGCATTAGAATGAACTATTTTTTGACATGCATGCTAGGTTTGTTGACCCTGATGTCTGAAGTATGATATTGTAGTTACATATTTTTTCCTAAACTCCTAGAGCCTTTACTTCCACTACAATATTTTTGTTACTCTTCAGAAAATCCTATGAGAGCCAAGTATTATGTTTATTTTACAGACAGAAAATCTGTAATCTCTACAAAGAATTGATTTCTCAAGAATTACAGCTAAGTAGTGACCGAGATAAAAAGCAGTATTCGCCATTCGCTGTTTGCTGTTCAAACTATCTGTACACACTGGCAGAATTCTAATTCTCACAGTATCAGCCTTGCATAAGTTGAGTCAGGTGTTTGGAATATGTATTCAGATGCAGTTTTCCAGGGTAATTATGACAGGTCAGAATTTTGTTCCCATCTCCAGCATCAAAATTTGTCAGTTTAATTTTTTGTAATTTTTAGTTCTTTATCTTTCATGTGTTTGTGGGTTTTTTTAGTTGTTGTTTTGGAAAAGGGACTTTCCTTTGCCCTGTTTCCATTATACTTTTTCACTATTTTATTTTCAAAAGTCTCTGATAGAAGAATCTTAGAATCATAGTTGTGGCACTTTTCCTATCCAGTATTTCAGATTTCTTTCTCTGTCTGGTCTCTTAAGGGCCCCTTGTTGAATTACGTGGTGGTACTCCAGGGATGGGGCCAGTGAGGCTCAGAGTTCTGCCCAGGGCATAAAAAAGGAGTTACGGAGTTGTCTGGATGCTTGACAGCTAACCTTATTGCCAAGTGATGATTGGAAGCTTATTTTTAATCACAAGGAAAAAAAAGAGAGGCTGCGGAACCTGGCCTTGCCATAGGTGCTGTCATGAGGCTCCCAGACAAGTCCGTGTACGTGGAGATAAGGAGAGGATGTCGAAACATTTTTTCCTAGCAGAATTTTGGAGGAGTGTGAACATTTCTATTTGGCTGGCAGAGGCTCCTTCTATTAAATAGGAGAAAAGCCATGATTTAGAGACAAGCCTTAATGTAATTTCTGCCTGATGTTTAGGGAGGTGTTGCCTTGCCGTATCTCCACTTGGCTGCTCCTCTCTGGGCCTCTGAAAACCAGTAGCTGCTTCATTGCAGTCCTCAGTTTACCTAGGTTCAGTGGAGATCAGGAAACTAGGTTATTTCATTGGTGTATTAAAGACAATTTTGTGTGTTGGTGTGTGTATGAAAATTTCATTCCCATAGTAATGGCAGTAATTTCCTACCCTTAGACTCTCAAGAAAGGAATTTCTTATTCACTAGTATAGGGTGTCGGTAATACCCATTACTAATGGAGAAGCTATTTTTGAACAATTATTTACATCCAGGTACCAGTGTAGAGCTGAAGATACAGTGGTGAACACAAGGACAAAAACTTAGTCACTCCCTGCTCTCGTATGACTTGAACAGGTGGAAGGAGGGAGCAGATATGAACCCAAATCATCACAGTGACAAATGTTTAATTGCAAACTGGAATTCGTTTTCTGAAGACAAGACTTGTGCTTCTATGCAGGCAACAACCAAGGGTAAATTCCCCTGAAGTTAATTCTTAGGCTGCTCTCCGTCAGGGGAGTAGGACTCCAGCAGGTGAAGGTGGGCCGGAAGAGCATTGCAGATGAAACATCAGGTAGCTCACCCAGGAGGATGGGGGAAGAGGAAGACGGGTGAAAGAGCTGGAGGGGGTTCAGCTGGCCAGTCACACTGGGTCTTAGATCATTTAAGAAATGTGGCCTTTATCTAAAGAATTGGGAGTCAATGAAGGAATTTTCAGCAGACGAGATCTTTCTGGCTGAAGTGTGAAGAACAGTTTATTGTAGGTACTAGAACTGATGGGAGACACTGGTGAAAAATGTATTGCAGGAGTGAGGGAAACAATGATGCTAATTTAGATTAGAGCACGATGGAGAGGAATGAATGAGAGCTATTTTAGTACTCTCATTGGTGGAGCTTTGGAATAGGTTGAAAATGGAGGTGAGAGGGAAGTCACACATAATTCTTACCCATATAATTTTTAAAAACTTTTATTGAGATACAATTCACATGTTAGAAAATTTTTACATTTCAATAATATTTATATTATTTCAATAATATTTATATTTCAGTAATATTTTTAGAGTTGTTGTACCAACATCAGTCTAATTCTAAAACATTTCCATCACCCTAAAAAGAAACTTCATACCCATTTGTAGTCACTCCCAGTTACCATCTCTGGCCCTAGGCAATAGCTAATCTACTTTTGATCTCTATTGATTTATGGACATTTCGTATAAATGGAATCATATCATCTTTGTTCTTTTTTTTTCCTGGCTTCTTTAACTCACCAAACTATCTGAGGTTCATTCATATTATAGTTTACCTACGCCATTTGAAACCTGGTGGGACCTTTTCTTTCAGAGAGGAAGCACAAGATGGGAGGCAGGGTTGGCAGTGAGGAAGGGAGAGGTGATGAGTTAGATTTTGGACATACCGAGTGTAAGGTGCCTTTTAAACATCCAGTGAAACTCTAATATACAGATGGCAGTTGAAGCTCTGAGCATAGAATGAAAGAAAGGATGGAAGGAAGGAAGGATGGATGGAAGGATGAATATGACCTAGGACTGGAACTTGTGGTATTCCAATATTTTCATAATTGAGAAAAGAATGGATTTGAAGGAGATCAAGGAGAAAGATCCCATTGAGATTAAGGACAAACAAGAGCAAAGTGATGAGAACATTTCAAGAATAAGTGAGTTGTTTAATGTGTCAAATGATAGATTTGTCAATTAAGTTGGAGGCTGAAAATGTCAATTGAAGCTGTTGTCATGGAAGCCATTGGTGATGGTGGTGGGATCTGTGTTGGCTGAATGATTCTAGACTGAGTAAGTTAAAGATTGAGTTACAAGAAATGATGAATGTAGGCCACCCTTTTGTGAAAGAGAAGAAAGATGGTGGAATTTGATCTGTACACTGTTTTTGAGAAACATGATAGGGATTTTATCACAGCTAAATATAGATCAGAAGGATCAGTCCAGGGCAGGTGAAGACATGTATACTATTGGAAAGGCAGATATGATGGTGAGCATCCCAGGGTAGCAGGACGAGTAGGATCACTGGGATTTACTGGGAGGAATAGGAAGCTAGATGTACCTCCAGGCCACTGGGAAGAAAATGAGGGAAAATGTGAGCAGATTTATGTTTGGTTTTAGGACTTGTTTCGGCCCTGTTGGCACATTTGTACTGATGTGGCTGGCCTTTTCCTTTAAAGGTGGTTGGCTGGACTTAGTCATTAGACATGACCTCAGAGCCATGGTTCAGTGTATGTAGAAGATGGGCAAACCCAGCTTCATTAGCTTGAAACTCATAATCGTTAAGGGAGTGTGTGAATCCAACCATAGCTAGCATAGTAGTTCAGAACTGACCCTATATATGCTCATTACTTTACCCCTGTGCCCTTCCTTCCCTGGGTAGACCCTGCTCCTGCCCACTAGCTTCCAAGCATTTAGCAATTTTGAAACTTCCTTGCTGGGAAACAGGACATCAACCAGCTTAGTCTAAAGCAGGATGTGAATAATATGGCTGTAAGCACTGCGAACATTTGAGTCAGCATTTGACTCCTTCAGATCCCTTCACTGTAATCATGATTGATCTCAAAATCAAGTTGAGGGAAGAGTTTGGGGACTGGTTCAGACTCTTGGCTCTGGTCAATGAAATGTTTCTCTTGCTAGGAATCAACACCACAGCACAGGTACAGTTGTGTTGAGGGCTGGGTTCATTTCCACTCATCTCTGTCCTTCAGCCAGTTTGGAGTCCACGTGTTTGCAAATAATTCAGCCCAGAGGCCTGATAAGTACCTGCCCTCAATTGAGGATTGCATTTGGGAGGAATCTTGGGTTTAATTTTCATTTGTGGAAGACTGTGTGTTAGCCTTGCTGTTGGTTGATTGTCCCTTGTGGGAAGTTTGTGTCTTTAATCAAAACTTAACTGACCAGAATGAGAGAAACCTTCCCACTAAACAAATCACATGTGATTGAGTGACTGCACTGGGTTTCGTTGTTGAGGAAACTTTGTTCTCTGGGATGAAGACTGTTAAATAATTGTTGTAAATATACTTTATGATGTCTGTTCTGGCATCATTTAGCCAGAGGAAGCAATTTGTGAACAGCCCACTCTATCACCCTTGAAAGTTTTGGTTTTAATGTTGAAAAACTTTGGAAGAGAGTAGCTTGGAGAGAGGAATGGGGCGAGGCGGGAGCTACAGGAGCACGGCGAGCTGTTTATAAGCTGCATGTAAAAGACTTGTTTTCATTCCCAAGCAGCAGGGCATTATTAATATGTAAGCTAATAACCCTGTATTTTGCTTCTCGGCTGTTACTCATTAGTGGGAACATTGCAAAGTATTGAAAAAAATGTGAATCATGGAGACGCAGACATCTCATTTTCTCATCCCCCACCCCCCGTGTTTCATTAATGTCCATGCTGAAAATGCAGAACATCTGATACTCTAATTGAATGTGCAAGTGAAAATAGCCCGTGGGGAATGTGTGAACATTATCTTGCACCGCTCAAACCTGAGACAGCATTAAACAACACACAGATTAGTGCCATCACCTTTCATTTTAAGTCTAGTTGGCCTTTTGTATCCGTGGGTGGTTGAATCCGTGGATGCGGGTCCTGTGGATACAGAGGGCTGATGAGGGGACTTGAGCATCCACAGATACTGGTATCCAGAGTGGGTCCTGGAACTGACCCCCTGCAGACCCCGAGGGGTGACTGCAATTGATTTCATATTTTAATGGCATAAAGCTATGTATTCTATCAATATTACTTAGTTTTCAAGGAGATTTGTCTTTATCTTTTATTGACATGTTAGGCTTGTAAGATGTTGAACGCTTCTATTAACCCCTCTTATGTTTCTAATCAAAGCTGTGTTCACATGCCAATGACTTCACTATTTCCTCCTCTGTGAAGCCCTCTTTGACGTCACTTTTCTGAACTTCTCATTATACTACACATCAAATCATACTCATTGTTTCCAACTTGCCTGCTAGGCTCAGAGCCTCTTGAGTGGTTATCCTTGTGCTCGGCACAAAGCCTGCACACCGTGACTCTCAATAAAGAATTGGTGATGGATTGAATGCATCCATAGAAGTGAAATTAAAGCAAATGATTGGGCCAGATCGTTGTGAAATTCACCAGATAGTCTGCGTTGTAGAGTAGAGGTGAGTAAATAGAACATGTTAAAAATGGGTTAGTTAATGAAGGGAGAAATAGCTCAGTGCTAAGCATGCACAAGGCCCTGGGTCCAATCTTCAGTACCTCCATTAAAAACAAACAAACTGCAAATTAAAATTCCTGTGTTGTCAAAAAAAGAAAAAAATGAGTTAAAAACAGAACTGAAAACTGTACTAGGGGTTCACAGACCCATTATGAAGTAAATGGTGGGGCTGGGGGGAGTAGCGAGAAAGACATCTTGAGGCGTTTAGAGTGCCGCCCTTGTCAGGGCTCTCTGGGTGCTCCGCCGGGAGCTCTGGGACACCAGGGAGTGAGTCTGATTTGCTCCCCGCTGCCTGGCACGTTACCTGGTCTGTGGTGGGCGCTTGATAAATGCGTGATGTTTGATGACCAGAAGCAGGCAGGCAGGCAGGCAGACCTGAAAGTGCTCTGTGTTAAAGTTGACAGGGTTCACAAAACGTGATTACCAATGCAGTCACAGTCAGTCCGTCTATGTAGAGAGGCTTAGTGTCAGAAATAAATTCTCAGAACTCCATTTGCGGGCGCTGCCTAAAAGCAGAGTTCTTTCTTGCTAGCCTACAGCCTGCCCGTTCCCTGAATGTGGCTTTTGTGCCGATGGTTGTTTTCATTTAGGTGTCTGGACAAGGAGGTTGAAGGACAGGAGAGGAGAGCGTTCAGATATCACAATGGCCCGAGTGTGGGATGGAGGTGGCCGAGTGTTGTGAGGGAGAAAGAAATGAGCTCCTTTTGTGGAGAACCCCTCAAGTGACCCAGAGCCAAATCTTAACCATGTGCGTATTGGTTTCTGAAGTCTCTGTGCAAGGGCAAGTGGAAGGGAAGAGAGACATTTAAAGTCACCTCTCTACTCATTCAGAGTTAAACAGTTTGGATTAAATAACACCATTCTTACCATCATCAGGATCTATTTAATGAGTATAGAATCCACATGAGTTGTGCGGACTTCCTGAGCTGGTATTTCACCTACGAGCCAATCCCAGCTTGTGCTTCATGTGATGTCTCAACAGATAAAATCTTGCATTTGAGGTGTTGATTGTTTATTGAACGTAGTTTCCTTAACCTCGGCATTAAAATGTAGGAGACATGAGTCTTTGTTATAACTTGTGTTCTACTTAATATTTAAAATTAGGATGTTTTGTAAATATACGTAAAGAGAAAATAAGGATCTCAAATACAAAAGAGACTGGATTGGGATGATGCTGTCTTCTCAGCTGGCGAGAGACACAGCTACTACTGCTGTTTTGTGAGTATATAAATCTTTACTGGTAGATGTAAATGTGTTCATCTCCTATCACCAATTTATAAACATGTTTTATGGGAAATGACCCCCTCTTAATTTCTGCAAAGTCTCTCTGAAGTAAGGATATCATGGTTTAGCTTACTTAAAGCATACAGAGAATTAGGTAAAGAGTCCCAGGGTAGGGCTGAACTTGGAAATGAGGGTGGCTTATAAAGATATCCTTTCTACAAGTCAATATCTTTTTTTTATTTTAATAATTACTTTTTCTTTAATAGTCTTTTTTTTTAATGGAGGTACTGGGGATTGAACTCAGGACCTTGTGCATGCTAAGCATGTGCTCCACCCCTGAGCTATCCCCCCACCTCCATCAGTATCATTTTTTAATACAAAGAGTAGGTCCTGTCCAGATCTCAGCAGAATTGTCAAACATGAATGTGAGTAGAAACATTTCAGGGATGCCCTTATCAGCTTGGATGAAAATGAAGGCTCCCTGAGCTTCAATACTCTTAATATTTAATAACCAGCCTACTTTTACACATACAGTTGACCCTTGAACAATGTAGGGGGTTAGGGGTGTCCACCCTCCACATAGTAAAAAAAGAAAAAAACTGCATATAACTTATAGTTGGTCCTCGGTGTCCATGGTCTCTCGGCATCACAAGATTCAACCAACCTTGAATTATATAGATTTATAGTATTTACTATTGGAAAAAAATTCTGCATCTAAGTGGAGGCTTGAGGTTCAAACCCATGTTATTCAAGGGTCAGCTGTAGTATCAAGAACTCTATAATGTAGATACCTCTGTTTTTATTTTTATTTTCTAACAGATGAGGAGACTGCTTAAGTTCTTCCTCAAAGTGGATCTGCAGGCCATAAGCATCAGTATTACTTTGGGATTTGTTAGATACACAAAATGTCATGCCTTTCTCCAGAATGACTTAATCAAAACCTGCTTTTTAACAGCATCCTCAGGTGATTGGCAGCAATGCCCAAATTCACAGCGCTTAATAACATGGCAAAGCCAGGTCTCAAACAAAGATACAGCTGGTGTCAGAATCCAAATGACTTGCCCAAGAGTTGGCAAATGTCAGAGACAGGATTTGACCTCAGCTCAAGAATTTGTGTATTTCACTCTGTTCAAGTTGCATTCTCTTATGGAGAAATTAAGAGTAATGAGTAGCATAAGTTTCTGTTAATTAGAATGCTTAAAGGCTGTGCTGGAAGTTTTCTTAATAGGAAGGGAGTTAGAATTTCAATTCCCACTCTCACTGCTGATGTTCCTCCCTCTGAATCATCATGGAAGAGTGTATATTAAAAATGCCTTCTTGTCTGGTGCTATCTTAAGATCTAAAGAAACAGACAGTGAAAAGAACATTAAATACAGCTGCCTGCTCTCCATGCTAGCTGGGTGCCTGGTACCATGTTCATTAACACAGAAAATAGATGATTTACATTCAATAAACAAAACTATAAGGTAGGAAATTATCTCCTGTGATTTTAACACATGAACTGGTTACCATGTTGGGTTGGCCTTAATTAGCTTTAGTTCTTGAAGGATGGATAAGAGGCAGAAAGACAACAAAAATATGAGGGTCTCCCAGGCCAGGCGAGGTAGCAGATAAAGTTTAGAGGGAGCAAGTGTCCCATATTCACAGGACTTTCTGGCTGGAGGGGAGCAGTGATTACTGATAAATTCTCATGGATTTCTAGCATTGCAGCACTACTGTTAGAGTGCTGACTCTGGACCCAGACCCTGGGTCATACCCTGGGTTAGCCATGGCCAGCTGTGCAACCTTGTGCAACTTAATGTAACCTTTCTATTTTGACTTCTGTAATACAGGAAAATAACATAGCACTGTTAGAATGATTAAGAGTCGATACACATCCATGCTTAGGCATCGCCTATCACAGGTGTTTTATCAGTGCTAGCTCTTCCTTTCCTAGCCACTTTGGGAAGAGTCCTGTAGTCCCTATGAAACTATAAAGGTAGTGACTTGTGAGTGAGTGGAGAAGTCGCTTAGTGGTATGAGTTAAGTGTAAGAGAGCAAAGGAAGGGAAGATGAGGAAGATACTTGTACCCCATTTACTTAAATGTCCAGTGAAGATGCTTAGACCCCATTCAAACCTTCTGTTCTGTTGGCTCCTTGGTTCTTTCTGGCCATTCTAAAGGAGAGCCTCAGATTTTAGTGTGCATCAGAATCATGGTTTGAAATGTGTATCCCTGAACTCTGCCTCTAAAATGTTGATGAGTCTGGTGTGGGAGTCAGACATCTAAATTCTACTAAGCCCCTCACCTTGTAATGGTGGTTCTAGGATGGCTCTTCCTCCCTTACGGTAAAACAGAACCCACCCTCCCCTCTCACCACTCAGAGGCCTGTTTCCACCCCCGTGGTCCCTCTGCAAATGGAGGAACAACCAAGCCAGACTCGCATAGGCCACTGAAAGATAAAAGAGCCATTGTTGTAGACTGGGTAAAGATGTGACCATAGGAACTTACTCAGGATGAGCTGTATCTAGTTACTTGGGAAGGATGGATAAGGAGGTCAAAAAGTTATGGGAAAAATTTGAAGATGAGAAAAAAGACAATGAACCCTAGTACAATTGAATGGTTAGAAGCTATTCTGCCAAACTGGCTTGAAGAAACTGAATCAGTTGTTCAAAAAAATGAAAATTTAAATTAATTAAAAATTGAGAGTCTGAGTGGCATGCAGCTTTGGAAGCTTCAGACAGAAGGAAAGCTAGAACTGAGAATCAGGTGTAAGTGGGGCTAATTTGAGACCAGGTCTGTGATATGGGCACAGACCATCACGAAACCATTGGGAAATTTGCGGTGAGGGTCAATGTGAATAATAAACTCAAGGACAGAGATACTGGGGGAGGAGATGAAGCAATTACAGCAGGTGAAGAGGTGCCTGATACTGGAGGAAGCATAGGGACCACATCATCATTATTGCAAAATGGCAATAATTATTGCAAAATTTAAGCTCCCCCAACTTTGCATTAGAGGCTGTTTAGATGGCCCTATTTTTAAAGCCAAGCCTCCCTTATGAGACAGTATACGTAAGTAAGGAAAGAGATTTTGCACAGTCGTTGGCTCTGGATCCAGATCGCCTGTACTCAAATACTGCCTTTCCTGCTCTCTACTGGGTGAATTGAACAGGTTACTTAACCTCTCAGTGCTGTTTCCTAACAACCTCAGAGGATTGTTGTGATGATCAAATAAGCTAATATACCGAAATGTTTCAAATCATACTTGACATTGAGAAATGTCTTGATGTTAGATACTGTCATTCTTTTCCTTTAGTATGCCTTCTGCCAACTTCACGTGTTAGGAAAAAGCCCTGACTCAGATGATCTAAATCATAAGAATATTATTTGATGCATCATAAATTATTAATTCTGTGGTTCAGTGAGGGTGTCAGAAAACCAGGTGCTTTTGAACATTATATTCCATAGTCTCAGTGAGTTGACTCTGTACTCAGGCTGGCTCCACAGGTGGTAACAAGATAGCTGTAGCCATCCTGGCCATCACATGCAGACATAACATTGCCTAGTAGAAAAAGGTCCTTTCTTCCTGAGTGTATCTTTTTGAGTCCCAGAGTCCCCTAGCCTGCTGTCATTCACATGCTAATGGTCAAACTTACTTCCCATGCCTATCACTTTTAAGGCCAGTGGAATTGGAATTAATCCTGATTGGCATAAGAAATTGCAGAACCTTATAAAGGAGAGTACTAAATGGGGTACCTCTTGAAGAAGAGGGAGAAGTTGTAAGCAGTAGTATCCACTAGAGATATAGAACCTTTTAGCATCAGAGGCAAAGAATCTGAAGTTGGAAGATTTGAATTGTTTGCCTAAGGTCCCACAGTTAAAAAAACGATAGGCTAGTTTTTGAACTGAAGTGGTTGACTCTAAAGCTCACAGTTTAAAGATTGTAACTTACAATATAATTTGGAGACCTGTTGGCTTTGGGTAGGATGCCCGTCTGGTTAGGAGTCTGAGAGCACTGATTAAGTCATTGAAGGGATATTATGAGAGGAGGGTTCAGAACAGGGCAGCCGGGGTCCAGCATAGGCTGATGACTCTAGGCATAGGCTGAGGAGGAAAGGACTGTGACTCGTGAGTGGGACAGGCATGACTTTGAGTCAACGCTGTTGGAAGACGGTTGTCAACCTCCAGGAGTCAGAGGGGCCGTATTGCTTTAACTGGTTTATTTAATGTTGTCCTGGTATTTTGGAATCATGTTTGACAGGTTAATCCATTCCCTTTGAAAGTGTTCCAGTTGGGGTGAGTCTTTTGGGCACTTCTCCGTCAGGGCTTCCCTTCTCTTCAGCTCATGTTGACAGACCCACAGTGTGTGTGATACTGTGGTTATTGATGCTGTTGGAGACAGTCTGTCCATGACTGTGTAATTAAGAATGGCTTTGGGGACAAGGTGCTAGAGGACAGTGACAATACAGTCTAAAATATGGAGAAACTGTCATGAGTCTCAGTTATTGATGAAAGACAAATCAAGAAGGAAAAACAGCCATGAAAAAGAATTAAATCATGCCATTTGCAGCAACATAAATGGACCTAGAGATTATCATATGAAGCAAAGTACGTCAGACGAAGACAAATATCATATGATGTCACTTAATATGTGGAATCTAAAAAAAATGATACAAGTGAACTTATTTATAAACAAGAAACAGACGTATAGGCATAGAAAACAAACTTCTGGCTACCAAAGTGGGGAGGGGGGAGGGCTAAATTAGGAGCTTGGGATTGACAGACGAAATATATAAAATAAACAGGGTCCTAGTATAGCATAGACAACTATATCCAATCAATAGCTTGAAATAGCCTATAATGGAAAAGAATCCATATACACACTGGGTCACTTTGCTGTACATCAGAAACAAACACAGCGTCGTAAGCCAGCTGTACTTAAAACACCACCTTGCTTTAGGAACTGAGTGGGTTGCAGGGGCCTTCAGTGGAACGTTGCTGAAGCTGTGGTCAGAAGCCTTTGCTCTGTCACTCATTGGTCCTGAGATGGCAGATTTGGTGCTTAAATTTTCTTCCTTGGTAAAATAAATTTGACAGTGACAATCCCCAGAGCTGTTAGAAGAAACCATTGGATTAACACGTGGGAATGCTTTGGAAACTTGAAGTGTCCATCCAGGAACTTCTGGGCATGCTGGTATTGTGTCCTCACTATGTGGACTCCAGTGCATTCTTCACACAGTGACCTTGGAGGGTCTTTTGTTTGTTCTATTTAAAGTTAATGGTTAATTTCCAATGCAGCCAGGAAGAAAAGTTGAAACTCTGACCTAGGTCGAGATCATTTCAATTTTTTGTAATTATCCTCATCTGCTTAGGGCCTGACATTGCGACTTTGTCAGAGAGCACCAGGAGTTTTCTAATGAGAAAGATTGTATTTCTCTTCAGTGAGCGACAAAGACAGTGCTCGTTTGCACCGAGCTACGGCCTTTGAGTCTTCTTTTGTAATTACTAAACAGTAAGTCAAGAGTGAGCCCTCCAAAAAAGACAAATTGCATAATTTTTTGCAGTACCACTGGGGAGTAGAAACTGGCTTCACATCTCTTCTAACTTCCACTCAAAAAGAGGATTACATAGAGGAGACTTGTAGAGTGGCAGAAAGCAAATTCTGATAGATGGCCAAGGTGGCGCCAGGGTAGGGCGTGTGCCTCTCGGAATGGTGGGGAAGCACTCAGCCCCTAATTACACACACTGGTGATACGCTTGGGCCCAGAAGAGAGGGTGTGCCGTGGAAAGTAAATATGTAGGGGTTTGTCTCTAGCCTGGAAATGAATTGAAGGATGTGGCAGAATTCTGTTACCTTCAGAAAATGAAATTTTAGCAGTGTGTCTGCCTCAGATTTGATTTTGTGAGCATATTTCTAAAATGTTTAAAAAATCAGTAGTTCGATTTTTTTAATAGCTAATGTCTTAATGAAAATACAGTTACTTGTTTTCTGATCCTTGCCACCATGCATTAAGCTAGCTATTATCAACTCCATCTTAATAGATAGGAGGACTTGGTGGCTCAGGGAGGCTCTGGGACTAAAATCGCGCATGTTGAAGTGTGTCTGGCTGCCAACACACACTCTTTGCCCTGTTTTCTATGTCATAGGACAAAGGTTTCTATGCAGAAGTTACATAGACACAGGGATGTTGTAGACGGTGGAGTGTGGGGCAGGAGGGTATAGCCATGTCACAGGAGGAGCACAGTGTCATTTCTTGTGGATTGATCAAGGGAAATAATTTATTGTTGCATCAGAGTAGTAGGAGTGAAGGCAAGTGGCCTGGCTACAGCCCTTCATTGGAAATAGGGTGATGCACCAGGGCCTCCAAGTGGGAAGGAAGATCCAGGAAGGATACAGATGAGTAGGCCCCTGCAGCTGGAGAGGTAACATGAGGGCAAATGGAGAGCCCATGGAAAGATATTTAGTATGTCAAGCTTGCTAGGGGAATTAAGAATTTTTTTTAAATTGAGGCCAGTGTGGCTCCTGGAGACCCTGGGACAGAGCACATGCTGGATTTCTTCCCTTGGGTTCTTCCCCTGCACTGGATACCTTCGTTGAAATAGGCATCCTGGGTTGTGTACTGCAGGTGTTCACACCTGTGACCAGTTATCCCCTTATGACTCTGACTTGCTGAGGGAAACTCAAGCTTCATTTTTGACATCGTTATAAATAGCCTCTTAAAACTTCTGCCCATGAGGTGACCCCAAGCCCAAGAGACAGATAATTCAACACCACTGTAGCCTCACCAGTGAGCTCGAATACAGGCAGCTTACCCAGCATCTCAGCTCGGCAAGACAAGTCAGGCTCGCAGTCTATGAATTGGAATCAGTGTCCTTGTTTTTTTGTTTGTTTTTTGAGGACGTGATTTTTGCACTTTTTTTTTTTTTTGGTGTGGTTGACCCAGGTACTTCAAAAGTTCCTCTTGCTCACCTTACCTGCTTTCTGTTCTTGCTGTGAACAAGGGCTTAATAGGAAAATGGATGTGTGCTGAAAATGACACACATACATCAATGTCTGGTATTTATATAATGTCACACTTAAATTATTAATTCATTTTTGACAGTAACAGATGTACAGGAAAACTTACTAATTTGGACTAATTGATGGAAAAGCCAATTATGTAGCAAAGCCTCCGTTCGCTGGAATCCAACTAACAGGACCCCAATTAATCAATTGTTGGGTCTTCCTGCCTGTGTGAGAGAATTCACAACTCAGGAAAATCAAGGTTTCAGGGACTTGTCCTCTCAAAAGTGATTTCTGGATTGGTCCTTAGGGTCCATATAAGAGCAGTGCCTCTTTCATTGAACTCTGACCTTTCCCACTAACCAGGCTTCATGAGATGCTGTAAAATCCTGAGATGCCAAGAAAATACTTAAACTGAGTCTTGTATAATTCTAATTGACATGATTTCTGGTTAATTCTCAGTAGCCCAGAACTTGTGTGCAGAACCATATTTATAACAGTACCAACAACAACACTGATGTCAGTACCCTGAACACAATAATAAGCATTTTATGTGGTTTGAATTTTAACTTCGGCAACTGCCCTAGGAAGTTCTAACTGTACCCTTACTTTGTGTATAAGAAAAGGGAAGTTGAGGGGTTACATAAATGACTGAAGGTCTCACAGGAATAAGTGGTAGTATGCGGGGCGCTGAATCCAGGCTCTCTGACTCCAAAGCTGATTGGCTTAACCACTGCCAGAACCTTCTGAGCATTTGACTCTTAGAAGGAAAATGAGATCGTCTTGACAGGCAGTGATTGCCTCTTCATCTGATGCATTTTGGCAGAAGATGGACACCATGTTGATGTGAGTTCAGAAATCTAAAGGATGTTGAGATGAAATTATATTTAAAGTTTATTCCAACTCTGAGATGGTGTAATTCTAACCAGAAAACATACCCAACCAAAATACCTCTCCCCATACAATATCAACTAATAGACGTACTATGGTAAGACATGTTACAAATAGGAAGTATAAATTTAAAAGGAAGGTACTTGATAACTTTCCCATGTCATATAGTCATGCAAATAGTTGACTTCTCTGATTTGATGACTACATGGATTTACTTAACCTCTGTGTGGAATGGAGGCTTCTGAAGTTCTTGAAAAAATAGGAGTTTTTAAACTAGTGTCAGCAGTTTCTTCTGCCAGTCATATTTACATTTTAAAATTTACCTGGCGATCTCTCCTTTTGCAGGAAATAGAGGTGTATCAATAAAGTATCATTTCTGATTAGGGTATAAATTAAGGATACACTAACATGTATATGTTAAATTGACTGTGAGAGTAGATTGCAGATGTGTTTGTGTTGCACTGTACCTTAAAGCACTGTGCATTCTGAAGACCTGTTACTGAGACACACACTCACATTGAAATAGTAAGGGAAGTCTGTCTCTCCAGATATTAAGACACTAAAGGAGTCATCAGGCCTGCAGTCACTTCCTTGGCTACCTGGCTGCATTTTCCTTAGTTCTTAGAAAGTTTTACCATTATCTGTTTTTTTAAAAATTGAATTTACTAAGAAGAATTAAAATTACCTTGCTTCCCTTGCAGATTATTAGGTAGGATTCTTACAATCTGACCAAGAGCAATTTCTTGAACTTTGGAGGGTATTAAAGTCTTGAGAAGAAAACACTGGCAAATAAGTTGTTTCTCACGGTGACTCATTCAAGGTGAGGACTTTGAACCTTGTTCTGCCCTTCCTTTTCTACCTGGCGAACCTGGATGATTTAGAACTACTCTTTCTTCTTAGTACTTAGTTTTCCCCAAATTTATCTGTCTTATTCAAAATATAACAGCCTTCTAGAGCTGTTTTGAAATCATTCTTTGTACCTGTAAGGACTGCTTTCATGACTCAAGAAGAAGAATGTATAAGGTTCATAGCCAGAGACTCGTTCAAACGCTTGGGATTTGTCAGTGACCTGGTGACAGGTCCCTGCCTTTGTGTACCTGACATTCTGGTAAAGAAGACAGGGAATAGACAATATTTTATAAATAAGAATGTTCTAGAAAGCTAGAAGGTGAAAATACTATGGAAAAAGAGAAAACCTAAGTAGGTTAGGGAGTGAGGAGCTGAGAGTGAAGGGGGCATGGTTGCAGCATTAAAGAGGGCTGGCAGGCTTGGCTTCGGTGAGAAGGTAATTCCTGAGCTGCTGTGCAGAAAGTGAGGTCGTGGCTCCTCTGCCTGGAAACTCCGAAGGGTCACCTCGCTCAGACTCAGATTCCAAGTGTGTGCTGTCTCCTCCTCCCTTCTTCATTCTCATCTTCTGCTCCTCTCTGCCCTTTGCCATCTTGCCACCCTCCCCCAATACACACCTCTCCACATTGGCTTCCTGTGGTTCTTCTAGTATTACAGGCATGCTCCCACCTCAGGACCTTTGCACTTACTAGTTCCTGTGCTTGAAATGTTCTTCCCTAAATATTCACATGCATTGCTTCCTTACCTCCTTTGCCCTTTGCCTTCCTAGCCCCTTCTTAGCCACACTCTCATAAATTGCTGTTTCCCCCCTCACCCAACAAAGTCTTCCTTGCTCTTTTTTTCCCCTATCGAACTTTATCATCATGTAACGTACTGTGCTTTTAAATATGTTAAAAAACGTGTGTGCTCTGTCTCCCAGGAATATCAGCTCCTTGAAGGGGAGGGTTTTTTGTCTCCTTGTGCTCACTGCATATTCCACTCATGGCACAGAGAAGGCCTCAAAGAAATTGTCCTTGAGCAACTGAATGGTATGTGTGTAATGGTTGCTTGCCTGTTAAATGGGTTCTTTTAAAACCCATGAAAGGAGTTGGGTTTTTTAAAACCAAATAATGCATTAAACTGGTCATTTTGTTTACATCATTTATTAAGCATGTTTAAGCAATTGCAAAATACACTTCACTAATGGATTGCATCAAATTTCAGTTAAGTACCTTGGAATCAACTGGTTGTCATGACAAATACAAGCCACAGAAGAAAGCCATGGGTGAGAAGAGTGTGTGGGTGGGAAAAGACTCCACATTAAAGAAAGTAGATTGAGTTATTTGTTCAGTACCATGTTTCATTCCCTGCCTGTCATTTAACTGGATCCTTTATACATCTCAGCAGCCATGTTACAGAAGTGTAAGCCCCGCGCAGCATAGAATGGTTGAACGGTTCTTGTGCAGGCTTGAGGACCAGAGTGCTGGTGTGCAGCCCCTCTCCACTACTGAGCTGCAAACCCTTTCAGCCACCCCGTGCTCTCACACAACCATCTGCTGGGCTCTTACACAGTTAGGGAGTGAGCAGATGAGGGCTTTTGAGAGAAACCTTTAAAAGAAATGTTATCAGAATGCCAGAGTCATCCAACTCTGCATCACAGAGCAGGTGGAAGTCAATGCAGCCAACCAAGAAGAGTCAAGCCCAGTGTGCATTTCCAGACTGGCTTGTGTACAGCATCCTAATCCAAGCAGATAAGCTCACGGTGCTGGAAATGAGGTCATGGCAGAAAATGGTCTTTTGACCCTTGTATCCTGACCTGAGAGGTGCTACTAACCAAATACAGCTTTCAACATGCCCTTACTTTGTTGGAACTTAGCATTTCCTGGGCTTTAAAAGTCTGAAAATAATTTCTTTCCTTAGTGGCAATTCAAACACAAAGTGGAGTCAACATTTTAAAATTCAGATAAGCGGGAGTTAGTTTACAGTTAGAGACTTTGAGCACACTGCTTTTGTGTGATAATATTTGAAATTTATTTCCACAAGTTATTGCACATTCATTCCTCGAGTTTTCATTGCAGAAAATTGCCAGAAGGAATGGATTTTGTCTTCTTCAGCTGGCAGAACAATTTTCCACCTGTCGCCCAAATATTTGATGAGAAGGATTATGTTGCCGGCTCTGAAAGTTTATACTGTGGATCCTTTGGAAGTGAGAGGGTCTAATGAAACTACTACCCTGATATCAGAGTCCAGCTTACTTAAGTGTCTATGAAGCTGTGGATGGATTTCTGACGGTTGGGGCAATTTCTGAAAGACTAGCTCCAATGACACATACATGCATGCGTGCATACCAACACAGCTTTCAGCTTGCTGCGCTGCAAACGACATGTTTCATCACTAAACGACATATTTCATCGCTTACACTGTAACAGTATTCTTGTATTCAGCAGAACTTCTGTGGCCTTGCCAGAGATCTGAATTAATTGCCTGAAATTTGTGTTGTTCATCTCCCTGGTAAATGGAACCCAAAAGAAGCCCTGGTTCAGGGGTATAGATGTCATTTGATTTTAGGTTTGAGTAATTCATGGTCTCCATTGAGTTTTTATGTTTCTCTGTAGTTTATTCGCTATAGAGCCAGCATAGCCAGTACAATCAACAAAAACAGATTTCAAAAATCCATGCATAATGGCAGCAACCTTTTAAACTGTCAGAGTAAATATAAAACTGTTTTTCCCTTGTTTCTTCAAACACTTTATGGACATCATAAGTAATAATAAATTACTGTTGTCAGAAGAATTTTTCAGAAGCGTAGATTTTACCATGCCATATCAGGACTCTGCAGTTGCCTCAGAGGAAGGGCTAAAATTCTTGGATTGGCATTTGTGTCCTCAGATGACGAGACTTTAAGCTATTCTTATTCTTCATTCCTACAAGCCAGTCAAACTGAACTACTTAGTCTTTGTTTCCTAGTCCCCATACTTTGGCATATGCTGTTTCTCATCCTACTTATTGATCAAATTTAAATTGTCTGTGCCCATCATGACCTAACTCAAATCCTGCTCTCACCGAGCACCCTTCCTGAAACATGCAGCTGGAAATGATACATTACTTTCTGGACTCAAACCACTTGTTTATGAAATATTTCAGTTTGTTTTTTATTCTCATCAGTTGCGTACAAATCGAGAATAAGATCGATTCTATCATTAGGAGCGTTTTGTTGTGTTGTCGTTAATGTGAACATAATAGCCTTGCTGCAGACTGCATTGCATGTTTCTCTTCTGTGAATCTGCTCCGGTTTGTACTGGGTGCTGGTACAGTTGAACAGCACAGATTTCAACTACATATGTCCACTTATACGCAGTTTTTTGAATGTTAACTACTACAGTGCTGTGTGATCCGAGGTTGGCTGAATTGGCGGATGCGAAACCGTGAATGTGGAGGAATCACTTACAAGGAGGGCAGACATAACTTATACATGGGTTTTGGATTTCACAGAGCTTGGGCACACCTAGTCTCCTTGTTCAGGGATCAACTGTACTTGTAGCTCATGAGTGTCACCTGGCTGGTCATTTGGTGGTATGCCGCGACTAACAGCCACTCCAGGTGTGTTGAGAGCTTTAACAGTCTGCTGGAAGCCACCGTGTTGATCGTAATCTTTCCTATATGATGTTACTATTAACTGGTGGGAACAACAGCATTGACACTAGGTACCCTAGACACACAACAGAAAAGCTGATCTTAGAGCCTTCAGCTCTCTTTCCAACCCCCCCCACCCCCCCCTCCAAGTGCCCTCACCTTGGGTTTCTGCTTCCTTCCTCTCTCTGGGCACAAATCCTGAGGATCTCTTTGCTGACACTTTGTGCATCCCAAGAAGAGCTGTACCACCCCGGGTAAGTGGTAGTGTGCAAGTGTATAACTGGTCCTAGATTGGACAAGCCATGTCTTTTTAGAGAGTTAATTTTACTTGAAAATATGAGGTCATTTTTTTTTATTGACTAGATATGTCATGAAACAAAATTGAAAATTTGCCTGATTTTTAAGATTCAGTAGATACTAGAGAAATGTCTTGTTTGGTCATGCTGTTCCCTTCACTGATACTCTTATAAAGAGGTCTACGTTCATTCTTTTCTGCCAGCAGGATGATTTCAGTACAGTAATTTTGAAAACACTGATTTAGGACTTTAATGTCATCTAGCCCTTTTGTAGTTGATAGATTTTTGTCCCTTCTCCTTGCCTTAGTTTCCAGGATTTTCCCTTTACTTTTCTTCTCCCCAAAACGAATGCTTCTGCCCCAACTTCAAAAATGTGCCTCCTTTAACTTCTCTGACTGAGACATCTGAAAGACTTACAGGAAATCTAGACCTCTGGGGGTCTTGATCAAAGAATCTGGGATCCAGGTGTGTGAGTGGAGAAGTAAGACTTAGTTCTTGCTGGCGGGATGGCAGTCCTGTAACAAAGCAGGTCTTAACAAGGGGGGACAATTGAAAACAGGCAATATTTTCATTGTTTTCCTTTCTCTTTCAAAGAGGAGGAAGTCAGACTGGGAAGGTATATTAACTTGTGTAGACTTGTGCTTTTCTAGAGGTGGGAGAGATTTAAGAGAGGGCTACCATCCCCTTGATTTTAACCTACGGTCCTAGGACGCTGTGGATTTGTAGAGCAATGGGGAATGTGCACTATTTTCAGCAGTTCACAAGCCATAATGAAAAATGTGCATTTATTCATGATGCATTTTTCAAGTCTTGGCTGGAACTTTTGAAATTCAGTAGGCGTATAGTGGTAATGATTGATCAGAGATTTCAATGATTTGTTGTCGCTGAGAATTTTTAGAAATACAGAGAAAAGCAAACACTTATATTCTTATCTTTAAACCTTCTGATTCTTAATTATTACTCATTACTAATAATTCATATCATTTTCCGTATCTACTTAATATATTTTCAACAAGAGAAGTACATGGTGTAGATACAACTAAAGTGTTTTTTTCTTCCAAATTCTTTTCCATCTTCTTTCCCTTCACCATCTTCCCAAGAACAGCTTCTCTCAGTAATTTAATATCCTTCTATTTTATTTTTATACTTTAGCATACATTTATGTACTTGTGAGTACATAATTTTCATTGCATTGCTTTATGACTATGGTTTATAAAAATTTACAAAAATGGAATCCTACAGAATATATCCTTCTGTAACATGGTTTTTTTTTCTCACTCAACATAAATTGAGATTTATCCTTGTTGGTAGGTAGATTGATGGTCCCTTCTTACCACAGTGTAGTATTCTCTTCCATGAATATGCCTCACTTGATTTATTTGTTCTGCTTACTAGATAGGTATGCTGATTTTGTTTTTTCTCTAGAAAACATCTAGAACATATTTATGTGTGCTTATTTGAGCTCATGCCCTGATGGAGATTTTTATGTCTTTAATTACTGAAAAAAATGGAGGAATTATTATTTAACAAATGTTTGCTAGGCACAATCCTTTAAATTATGAACTCCAAAGGCAGAACTATTCAAAGGAATTGGATGCCATTGATGTAATGCACCTCTCTGCCTATGAACAGAGCTAAATTTAAGTCATGTTACAAATTTTCTCTCTATCCTTTGAAAAAAATACCAGACTAGGAGTCCACAGATATCTTTGGTTACATTTTTTAGTTTCTCAGAAAACTGTTCAGAAATTTTCCTAGCATTTGACCTAAAATCCTACTTCTATCATTGAAGCCCCATTTCCTCTTGCTTTCTCCAGAAGTACCCAAGACCAGCTATCTACTTCCACTCTCAAAATACCCCTTTCTATTCCCGGGACGCTAATTTGAAGTTTCTTCACCTTAGCCTGCCTGAGTGCAGTCTCTTTAGACCTCTTCCAAAGATTTCTTCCCCAGGGTCACTTCTGGAGTTCTAATCAAGCTTTCTTTAGATTTAGTCATATCTTTAGTTTCTAGAGCTTAAAGCTGAAAAATTATGATCTTATGATAGCCTTGAACAGGACTGACAGGATTACCTCATAGTTTGTATACTGACTGTGTTTATACTTGTGCATACATATGCATTTGTTTATTCAGCAAATATGTATATATATATACTTTTTTTTTTTAGCAAGCCTTATGCATTTATAACACATGTCTCTGTCTCTCTCACTGGTAGCACTAATAGTACTGGATTATACTTAGCAGGTGGCCTATTTGGTTGACCATTTATGCCTTTTGATATGTTGCAGTTTTTACTATTTAGGTATTTGGTCGATTAAAAACAGAAGAGGGGGTGACTAGAGTATACCAGAAGATATGTAAAGAAAGTTCATAACAGGATTATTTTCAATAGCAAAACAAAACAAAGTAACATGGCCCTTTGACAGAAGGATAAATAAGTAAATCATGATATTCACACAACAGAATATTTCAGTGAAAATATATGAACCTCAAACACATGCTTTGGCAACACTGAATTTTAAAAACAATATTGAGGGCAAAAAGCAATCAGAGTAGAAATAGCCAATAAACACATGAGAAGATGCTCAACATCATTGGCCATTAGGGAAATACAAATCAAAACCATGAGATACTGTTTCATATTGAAAGTAGGATGGCTATAATCAAAAAAGATAGTAACAAGGGTTGAAGACGATATGGAGAAATTTGAATCTTTACACATTGTTAGTGGGAATGTAAAATACTGCTGCCAATGTGGAAAAGAGTTGGTTGCTCCTCAAAGAGTTAAGTGTAGACTTACATACATCCCACCAGTTTCACTCCCAGATGTATACTCAGAAGACATGAAAATATGTGTCCATGCAAAATCTTGTTTCTAAATGTCTATAGTAACATTATTTATAGCAGTGAAAAGGTCCCAAATGACCATCAACTGATGAATAGATAAACAAACTGGATTATCCATACAGGGGAGTACTTGATGGTAAAAAGGAGAGAAGCCCAAAGACAATGCTACATGGATAAACCTTCAAAACAGCACTATCACATATTGTGTGACTAGATTCATATAAAATGTCCAGAATAGGCAATTTCATAGACTCAGAAATTCAATTAGTGGATGCCAGGGGCTGGGGTAGGGGAAGAAGAGAAATAACTGCTGATGGGTGCAAGGTATCTTTTTGGGGTGATAAACAGACTCTAAACTTAGATTGTAGTGATGGTTACACAAATCTGTAAATGTACTAAGACCACTGAATTATACACTTCAAGTAAGTGAATTTTGTGGTATGAGAATTATATCTCGATTTTTTTTTAAATCAGAAGAATGCATGTACTGTATTATGAGTTTTACAAGTTCAAAACCAGCTAAATAATGTCTTTCAGGATTGTATACTCACTCAGTAAAAACAAACATAAAAGAGGAAAGTATCTGAAAAGAAAGGAAAAAAGCACATAGAGCGGTGGTTGTTAACACTGAGTTTCAGACAGGGGATCATATCAGAATTACAGAGCCAGGGTTTGGGAATATTCTGTTTTCTTAGGTTAAACCTTTTATCATGCTTCATTTCTTAAGTGTACATTACATATATTATTTTAATAAATGTGTGTTACTAAAAATTTTATATGCACCCAGTACTTTAGAATAAAAATCTGTATGCAGCCTTCTCTTCCTTTTGAAGGAGCTAGATCTTTCCACTGATACAAAGCATACTATGTTTATACCGCTCCCATTCCTTCAGAGACTAGTGGAGGTGGGTACCTGAGGGTGGACATCCAGTAGCGGTGTCCCGTTGCTCAGCCAGCACATAACGAGGTTTTGGTTGTACAAACCTGAATTGTTATGTATTAGAAAACAGAGGGAATACAAGGTGTTTTTTTTTTTTTTTCCAGAAGTCAGTTCTGTTGTTGTGCTTTTTGGGAGGGAGTAGGCAGAGAAGGAATAGGTGAGGGTGAGACAATGAGAGAACAATGGCAAAACGATGTGGGAGAGTGGACACGATTTTTTTTACAACAATGACAACCTGATACCCAGTTTACATTATGTTTTTCTGAAATGTAAATGCCTTTCAGCTTTGGGGGCATTAAAATAATCTTGCTGTCCAATGAAGACTTTGTATCAGTAAAATTGAGCATTTTAATTTTTTAAATTGAGGTATAGTTTACATGTAACATATTAATTTCAGTTGTACAGCCTGATGACTTAATATCTGTATATCTTGCAAAATGATCACCACCATAGGTCTAGTTAACATCCAGCACATCATGGTTACAAATTTTATTTTCCTTATGATGAGAACTTTTTAAGATTTACTATTAGCAACTTACAAATACTCTATAAAATATTAACTGTAGTCACCATCAGGACATCACATCCCCAGTATTTATTTATTTTATAACCTTTTGCCCCCTTTCATCCATTTCACGCACTCTTTACCCCTTGCCTTTGGCAGACGCCAGTCTGTTCTATGCGCTCAGTTTTTTTCTAAATTCAAGTATAGTTGATTTACAATATTGTTAGTTTTAGGTGTACAGCAAAGTGATTTGGACATATACAAATATGTCCTTTTTGAAAAAATTCTTTTTCATTCTAAGTTATTACAAGATGTTGAATATAGTTCCCTGTGCTATATAGTAAATCTTTTTTATCTAGTTTACATATAGTAGTTTATATCTGTTAATCCCATACTCCTAATTTATTCCTCCCCCATCCTTATCCTTTGGTAGCCATAAACTTGTTTTCTATATCTGTGAGTCTGTTTTATAGATAAGTTCATTTGTACTGGTTTTTAAATTCCACATATAAGTGGTATCATATAATATTTGTTTTTCTTTGACTTCATTTAGTATGGTATTTTCTAGATCCATCCATGTTGCTGAAAATGGCATTTCTTCTTTAATGGTTGAGTAATATTCCACTCTGTGTGTGTGTGTGTGTGTGTGTGTGTAAATATATATCTACCACATCATTTTATCCATTCATCTGTTGATGGACATTTAGTTTGCTTCCCTGTCTTGACTGTTGTGAATAGTGCTACTGTGAACATAGGGGTGCTTGCATCTTCTCAAATCAGAGTAGTTTTCTCTGGATATATGCCCAGGAGTGGGATTGCCAGATCATATGGTAACTATTTTTAGTTTGTTAAGGAATCTCCATAGTGTCCTCCACTGTGGCTGCATCAACTTACATTCCCATCTATAGTGTAGGAGGGTTCCCTTTCCTACACACCATTAGATTATTTACATATATTGGTTATCGTAAACCATGCTTCAATGAAAAACGTATCTTTTTGCTTTTTTTTTCCCCCTTCAGAAGAATACCTATCCAGAAGTAAAGTTGCTAGATATATTAAATTGTTGAGGAACCCCGATACTGTTTTCCGTGGTGGCTACACCAATTTACATTCCCACCAGTAGTGCTCAAGAATTCCCTCTTCTCCACATCCATGTCAGTACTTATTATTTGTTGTCTTTTTGATGATAGCCATTTGAACAGGTGTTAAGGAGATACCTTATTGTGGCTTTGATTTATATTTTCCTTGATAATCAGTGATGTTGAGTACCTTATCATGTTCCTGTTGGCCATCTCAATGTCATTGGAAAAACGTCGGTTTTTTAAACTGGATTTTTTTTTTTGCTATTAAGTTGTATCAATTCTTTACATATCTTGAATATTACCCCCTTATCAGATTTATATATGATTTGTAAGTATTTTCTCCTATTTGGTAAGTTGCTTTTTTGTTTTGTTGGTTTCCTTTGCTGTGTGAAATTTTTTTTTTAAGAACTCATGGAAATGGACTAGTGATTTTCTCACAGAGGAGGAATGGCATCAGTGATATAAAGAGATAGCTAATAAAGTAATTTAGTGAGGAAAAACAAAACAAAACAGGAGTTAAGAGAACACTCAATCTTCCTGACCTCTCCCGCATACTCCTGGCAGAGATCAGGAACAGCTGATCCTAATACTGTGATTTGCAACCCCATGAATACAGGGCACTCATTTTGGTTCATTTGAAGTCTCTTTTGAATCTTAAAAAAAAAAAAATGTGTATCCCTGGGTTATAAGATTATCCTTCCATCTGAAACATCCCTATTGACCTCTTTTATATGTCTTTCTGTTTTTATATGCCCACTTTTCAAAATTGTTAAAGTTACATGGCATTTTAAGTAGCTGCTCTAAGGTTGTTACACACTTATCTAAATTGGGTCTCATCAGCACCTTAATGAACAAACTCTTTATAACCCAACCTTAATCAAAATGTTTTTAAAAATTAAAGCAGTGATCAGCTATCAGTCTCACTGTGCTCCTCTCAGATATTAGACTTCAGATCCCCTGAGGAACAATTCACTTGATTGTTTCAGTATCCAAAGTCTTAAATATCATGCACCATGTCCCCTCCTCCCCAAAACACTGCACACAGTACCCCCTGCTAATCTGAATATCCTCATGTACTATCTGCTAATTCTAATAATTAACACTTAAAAATGTTACTTTGCTCAGAGATGATTTTTGAAATACGTTCTGTGACAGTGCTCTAGATAAACTGGCGTAGTACTTGGATGCCTGAAACCAGGTTCAAGGAATCACTTTTCTGATTGGTCTTGCACCGACTTGGCAGTCATCTGATCCAAACTCAATTCTCCTAGTCTTTGATGAGCTCTCCTGTGGAGCCAAATCTAAATTTCCTCAAAGAAAGATGTTTCACTTGCCCTTTCTCTGATCTGTGGAGCCCTCACAGAACTCCAAGAGCTTGCGAAGATGCTGCGATTTCAACCAATTCCTAAAATGCCTCGGGATATTTTTACCCTGCAAGCTGTTTATGCAAAGAGAGGAGGTTTCATCTAGAAGGAATGAAATAGTTTAAGGGAACTTTGGGTTTAAATGTCAGATTTTTTTTCCCCCTTGAATCTCAGAATTATATGGTAGAAAAACCTGTTTATTAAGAGGTGTTTCTAATCCCCTAACCGTGACTCTGTCATTAACCAGTTTAGTAAACTTGGACAAGTTAGATTCCATGATTAGCACTTTCCTTGTTCATAAAACGAGTTAAGTTGGAGATTTATAGAGTGCCTTCTAGCAGTAACATGCAGTGTTTCCAAAGATAGATTTGGACCACTGTGCCCCTTTCTGCTTTTTCTCTAACAAGGATACCCTATCTATCCAATTCTTTTTCTTAAGCATATTTTTCAAAACACAGCATGATGGTGACTTTTACCTTTGCTCTAAATGCTTGGCTTATAGAAACCTGTTTAACTACACTTATCAAGTAATGATTGTTTGCCATCCACCAACTTAACATAGCAGAGGTATTAAACAGATCTAGAAATAGTTCCTTCTTCAACTACTTTTGTGATTTAAGACCTATTTTTACTCATAATTACAATGACATTGTTGTGTTGGCTTATGTAGAACATTAATTCACAATCAAGAAAACCGACTATGAAATAGATATATCTGTATCAATAGATAATTATCATTCAAAAGATAATTTTCAAGAAATGACAGATCTGATTATTGACTTGGAAGGTACCATGGATAAAATCGAGTGGCAGTTTCAGAGCAACTGAAAATTCCTTTTGGAATCTTAAATTAAGAATGTACTCTTTCAGCTCTTTAACTTGTTTTAATTGGGCAGAAGGGCAATGTGTTACTTCAAAAGCATATAGTCATAGTAAAATCCAGTTCAGCTATTAAAAAAGAAATCTTTTCTCTCCCTGCCCTAGTGTTCATAAACAGTCTACAAATACAGTCTTATTTTGTGAGTGCCCCAAATATAACTGGCATACTTCTCTCCATATTTAGCTCACTAAGCATTGCATCTGCTGTGAATCACTACCGTGTGACAGTGCCCCAGCTATGAAGTATTTGCCTGTGAAACAAAGGGAAAAAGCCCAGTTCTGTTCGAGTAGTTTCACCTTTAAGTCTATTGTCAATTGAGAACACTGCTTTGATGAATGAATAATCTCACTGAAGTCTGGTATTTTCCACTTCCCAGAGAAACCCCGGCATCTGCATTTGCATCATACCCAGACCTTCAGCTAAACTCGGGGTCCACATTTATCTTGAAGGTTTGTGTTGTTCCCTGCAGTCATTCTGAGGAATGCACTGCTCTCAGTAAGTGGCTTCTTGAGTCCTTGGACACTAGAGTTGTAGTAGGAGCGGGAACTTGCCTCATCAGTCTCTCCTGGTTCTGGAATGCAGACACAGCCTCAAAAGCACTTAGCACCTTGGAAGCCAGATGGATTCCTAGATAGGGGAATATCCCCCGTGAGTTGTTGCTGTTGTCAGAGCTGTTGCATCTGGGATTAGTGGGGGGGTAGGGTGGGGACTGCGGACATAGGGTAAAACGAAAGGTGAGTAAGTTATTTTGATTTTGGGGGATGCTAACATCTTAGTCTCTGCAGGGTTCTTTCCAAGAACTTGACATGTTAGAGATGAAAAATGTATTCTCATATGAAGAAAATATTTCTGTCTTGCGAGAAATGGGAATTAACCAGGAAAGAAATGCTTATCTTAAATATGTTGATTTTTTTTTTGAGTACTGAAGTACCACCCCTTCATTTTTTTTTTAATGACCTGTGAATGCCCAGTTGCTCCAGTAAATGTTTGCTTATCAATATATCTGATCTTTCCACACCCTCCATGACTGCTTCCTGTCCAGTCCTGTGGCCAGGCACACCAACCTTCTTCCTGACTCAGTCCAAGTCTGAATGAGTGAATTATTACTTTGATTCATCATCAGCCACAACTTTGTGCGCGTTCACTTCTGCTTTCACATTTTATTACGGGTGTCTCGCTGTAATGGAAAGTCACTTGGAAAAAATTAAAGAAATAAGAAATATCTTGTATTTTGCACTCTGAGACATTGAGTAGCCCATTGGCTCCTTGATGACTTTTTTTTTTTTTTGCTCTTTGTTCCAAATTGAGACTTTTAGGATCTTGTGTTTTTCCTTTGTTTTAAGGGCCTCCAGAGCTGTTCCCTTGTCTTACCAGTGGCATTATACAGAGCAGGTGACCAAGGAGCTGGCGTTGGGATTTGACTCTGTCCTATATGGTGCTAAGCATTGTAATGCAGAGGCTCCTTCCCGAAGGATGGACAACTTCCAGTCATGCTTACTGGACTTCAGAAATCAGCTAGTCATTTTTATAGTTAACATTATCATCCATCCCGTGGAAAGAATCATTTCCACTTAGGTTTCCTGACGCCATGTTCCCTACCCCCTAAAACATGGTGCACAACTCCCACTAATCCCAGTAACCTTACATACTGCTGATTCTAAAAATTAACATTTAAAAATGTTTGTAAAAGAGCTCTGAGACTCAGTCAGATTTGCTTTTTCAGTTTTTCATCCTAGGAATTGTATTTTAGTGATGAAATGGTAGCATAGCACACACCTAGCTTTTTTTCCAATGAGCAATGCGTAATGTCATTCTTGTCAGCCTCTGCATCGTTATGCCTTGTGTACATCGTACTGTCAACTTTAAGCACTGTCTTAGCACTGACTTGTAATGTCTTGACATTGTTGTCTTCAGAGAAAGGCACTAAGTGTGCTTTATTTTTATTTTGCAGTTATGATGTTAAATCCAAACCCTAATTGACTCTAAATACCTTTGATCTCCTGTTTGAGAGCCTTTGGGTTGATGATTCTAGATTTACCTAAAAATCCATTCTAAATAAGTTGTTAACTCACCGAGGTACATCTGGTGACTCAGATATACCTGATACTGTATTTGAGAACTATAATACAGTATTACTCTCTTTCTCTATGAAATACTATGGAGGATAAGGCAGGTTAGCTATCTGGCCTTAGATCATGTAATTAGTAAGGAAACCTGGATTTGAATCTAGTTGACTCTATAGCCCGCACCTATTCCTTTGCATCAGGCTGCCTCTTGATAAAAGATATCAGGAGGAACAATATTTTGTGTTTTCTGTACAACTTGGTCCAAATCTGTTTCTGACAGTGTCTAGCATCTTGTCTAAAGAGGATAAAAAAAAGTAAGCTCCTCTGTTGTCCAGGTTCCATCTCCCAATCAGATAACTGTCACATCAAATCAGAACACAGCTTCTATTGTTGGTCACTAGTGCCATGTGGTGCATTGTCAGTCTTTACTGAACACGACATCCCAGCAGGCTCAACTAAATCTGTGTATTAGGAAAAAAATAACAAAGGAATTAAAGGATTTTATATGGCATCAAAATTTCATCCTCATATCAACGTCTTAGATGATTTCCAGAAAGACTTTGTTGTGCAAAGAAGGTCATCTCATTAAGAAATGGAAGCCAAATCCTGTTCCTTCTGCTTTCTTTATGAGTGCTCCACATACAATACTGATTTTTTTTTTAAGGTGTAAGCTTTTTCCTGTATAAGACTTTTTTTTTTTTTTTTTTTTTTGCCTAGAGCTAGCCATTAACAAAAAGTTGTTGCTTTTGAAATAGTGAAACTGATCTCTCAATTGCTGTAATTCCAACTTGGTGATGAATGAAGGAATTAATGGATTGGAAGAAATACCAGTAACAGCTTGCTTTTTATGTTATAACTGAGCACTTGGTACTAAAACAATAGAATCTATACATTTAGATTGAAGTTACATTTTACTTTTAGAGAGTATACAGTTACATTCTTCTTAAAACTCTGTAAAATATAAAATCAAAATGGTAAAATGGTATGAACATGCAAGTAATAAAAATTAAATAGTTGATAAATATTCTTTAATATTCAACTTTGCTAGTAATCAAAAAGTGTATTTTAAACAATATTTGTTCTACCCATCAATTCACAGATATCTCCGAGATGTCATGTTTAGTACTGGTCAGGATGGAGAAAATTGGCCAATTCCTGTAATGATGGTGGCTATGTCAATTTGCATTGTCCCTTTGAAAATCAGCCACACACCGTAGGCACTTAATACATATTTATTGCAAATATAGTGGTCATCAAGTTTCATATGTTACACTTATCTATGGATTTAGTTTTTAGAGTCTCATCCTCTTTGCCTTCATGGAACCTACAGTCTAGAAGAAGGTGCATGGGTATATATGTATAATTATATATTAGTATAAGTATGATGGAAGGACAAAGGAAAGGACTGTAAACCAAAATGTTTTTGTTCCAGAAGGACTTCACATATGATGTGTCAACTAAGCTAAACCCAAAGATTAAGAATGGACTGTAAACACAGTATATATAAAAATAGATTAAAAAAAAGTTTCTTCTGTGTAGCACAGAAAACTGTATTCAATATCTTATAATAACCTTTAATGAAAAAGAACATGAAAACGATTATATGTATGTATATGCATGACTGGAACATTGTGCTGTACACCAGAAATTGACACATCATAACTGACTGTACTTCAATTTAAAAAAAATGGGCTGTAAACAAAAGGGGCAATGGACAGAAGGGGAAAATGGGTGCAGGTCCCAGGTGAAGGGCATTTGATCCCTGAAAGAATTGACAGTCCCTCTAGCCTCCAGGTGGTGAAGTGATTTGGCACAAAGCTGGAGATAGAAACCTGGATCAGATCATGAAAGTTCTTGGCTGAAAGTCATGTCAGAAAATAGGAATCTTACCCAAAGCATTGAAGGGCTTTAAGACAGAATGACATGCTTGAATTTGCGTTCTGCAAAGTTATTTCTGCTTGTAGTGTAGAGAATGGCTGGAAGGAAGGCAAGCAAGAATGATGATGAGGACAGGACCACTTGTAGGGATTTAGGGGAATGATGGTGGTGACCAGGGTAGGAGGAATAGAAATGAATGGCTGTTAGTGAATTTAGGAGACAGAACCAATAGAACTTAGTGATGAATTGGATGGGGTGATGAGAAAAAAAAAAGTGGGTGATGTCCAGGTTCTAGCTTAAGAAACTCAGTGACTGCTGGGGCCAATCTCTGATGTAGGACATTGAGGCTAAAGAAAAGGGCTGAGGGTCTAAGCAGGGGGTTCTGTTTTAGGCATAGAAGTTTGTGGAATCTGTGGGGACCTTTAGGCAAATACATCTAGAGGCAGTTTAATGTATAAATTAGAAGCTCCAGAGAGAGAATTATGCTGAAGATTCTAGTGTAATCAGGATATAGGTGATGAGAAGAATTATATCAATGCTGTAAGGGTAACATTTAGAAATAACTAAATGCTAACTAGAAAGGAAATAATAAAACTGACATATCTATACTTTCAATCATTAAAATTGGTTTTATGAAAAATTAATACCATGACAAAATGAGAACATTGTAAAAAAAAATAGATATACATACCATTCATAGAAAGCCAAACTATTAAATATACATCAGAGAAAGATAAGAGAATGAAATATACCCAATTATTAATCATATTGGTCTTTAGGAATATAACAATGAATAACAGTATACTTATAAATATATATGTTATTTGTACTTTTCTATAATTTAGCATTTTATAATAAGCCATCATTTTCAATAGAAAATATATCATAAAATGTTAAAGGCAGTTTTTTCATTGTATTTAATTTTACTAGAATGTTTGCAAGTTACGATGTCATCATGAAAGAGACTTTACATGATTGTTTTCTCGGCAGAATTTCTCAATAGATGGCGGTACAAACTGTAGTTGTCAATTTAGTCTTTTGTGTCCCCCTGTAACTAAAGCAGCATAGCGTAGTGGGGAAAATTCTATTCTAGATGTCAGAGAGATTTCAGCCAGGTCTGCCCCTGAGAACTCTTGAGCAAGCTGTTCATCTCTGAGGGCCTCGATGACTTCTCGGATAAGAATTGGCCCAGATTTTATCTAAGATAAACTTTCTCGCTCTAATTTACCTGAGTCCAGGTCACATAGAAAAAATTGTATCAAACCATGTTCCAGTCAAATCAGTCCACACTTATTCCAGTATGTGACTAAATGGTCATAGTCTGAGTTTTTAAAGTGTGACGTGACATCTGATGGAAGGGTGTTTATTTCAAAGGGACTTTTAGTGTTTGTTCCTTAGGTTTTTGTTTGCCCTCCCAATTTGTTGCTTCTTTGTGTCATAAAAAGATGGAAAGCCCCTGCTGTATTAGTGTGCAGAGCATAAAACACCAAGCTCTTCCTGAGAGGTAATTTTCCAAGAATGAAAAATATGAGAATGTGTTTGATTGTTTAGTTTTCTGTCATTCAGCGTTGCATTAAAGCAACCATTTTTCCATAACTATGAATGGCCTCGCTCTTGAAAACTGTCAGTTACAAATGAAAAGTGATAACATTCAGAAAGCAAAACCTTTCCCAAATCCCACTAGGTTTTTCAGATGAATTTGAAACCTAGTCAGTGGCCCACATCCATACACAAATATATCTTTTGTGTGTGTGTGTGTGGGGGGGTGTTAAACAATTTTTAAGCTCAGTCTCAAACACTGTTTTCAGTAAACTATTACCCATTTTTTACATTTTATTTTATTTTTATTTTTTCCTTAACAGCAATACGCTAGAATTTAAACACCATAAAGTAAAATCTAGAAGTTGCCACAGTTTAGTTTATGGAGCTTTTTATGTTCCTTAACTGAAACAGAGAATATGTGTGAATGTGGCCTGATTCTAAGTGTTGATATAAGAACACCTTTTAAAATGTTGAAAAAGCAAAATACTTAAAAACTTAAATCAGTCCCACCACACATAGAAGACCGTTGGGCTAAAATTGGCCTCTTACTGCAGAGTCCCTTCAGACAGACTGTGATGATGGGAACAGGTGTCTCATGCTGAATCTGATTGCACACTGCTTGTTTCCATTAAGGAAGAAGGCACCATCAGGGCTAGTGTAAAATGTCTAGCTTAACCCAATTTCAGAACTTGGCTTTGCAGATGACTTAAGAGCTAAAATGGTAGATGATTGAAAAACCAAATTAAAATAAAAACTTCCCCTGTGGTCTTAGGAGATAGGTCACTCATGTTAGTGTGGCTAAAAAAAATAACTGTCCTACATAACAGAACAAACATGGTTCCTCCCTCATTGAAAGCATACACATAGCACTACTTTAGACTTGGGGATCCTGCTCTAAACCATGACAGCTGTCATTCTTTGATTTGGGGGTTACTCTGTGTCTACACCTCAGAAAACTCAATGGAAGTCATGTGGAAATAAGAGATGTTAGAACCAAGTAGGACCAATGGTTTAGGACAGATGCTGAAGTCAACTCTTTAAAATATGAGTTCTAAGGAAGATGATAGTGACTTAACTCTACCTAACTCTTCAACTCCCATTCCATGCACTTCTGTACAAGTGTGCATGTACCACAACCTCAGTTGAAATCCTCCCCCAGCCCCATCCATTTCCCTGTTCAACTTCTACATCCAGACAGTGCTGAAACGTAATCTTCCCTGAGATGCCTGCCACTCTCCCAAGGAAAGTAGGCTTTCTTTTGTGTGTCCTGTGATACTTTGTTCATACTTCTGATACACTGTTAGCAGGCTTGTTTTGTAATTAGGTCTCTAATTTAACCTGTGAGCTCCTTGAGGAAATTAACCATATCTTAGTTATCTGTATATTCATGTCCAGTACCTAGAATGCGTCTCACCTGAGTAGGCATGTACATATATGTCAATTGTTGTAAAGAAGATTGCCTATATTAAAGTAAATTGTGATAATTTGAGGAATAATGAATGTGCTTTTATAAGCTCTGCTGAAATCTGAAGTTCTTGTATGAGGAACTAAGAAGGGCTCTTCGGATTTCTTTGGATGCATTGTAAGCATTGTTTATTGTCTTCTGCTGGGCAGCAGAATTTAAGGTCCACTCAGTGGAATAACATCTGAGGCTGTCAGTGTATAAGAATGACACAAGTGAGGTGAGCTATGCAAATGCAGTGATACAAAACATTTCCATTTTTAATAGAGGTGGGGAAGAAGGCAGAATGATTTCTGAGTTTAAAAAAAAACTTTTGTTGGGGCCTAGGGAAAGAGTCTGTTTCATAAATAACATTAAAAATTTGGTATGTAAAATTCTGGCTGTCATTCTGCATTAAGTGGATACAGTGCATCCCCCATCTAATTAAGTAACCATATGGAGACAAGTCATATTTACATAAACAAAAGCAGAGAACCCAGCTCTGTTGTGTTGTCGTAGATTATGTAACTTGGTTTCCTTGGTATGACTTTCTGCTCTGACTTGCATGTCACCGTGGACCAGTACACTCACAGACACTGAGTGGAATTTAAAGAGCTGTTTCTAATGTGCCTCACTTCATTTACAATTTGCAGTGAGAGGGGCCCTGGCATACTGTCCAATTTCCTGCATTTAATAACAGCTTACCTGTTAAAGCCAGTAGTTTTGGGATCCAGCCAACAGGAAATCCATTGTGTATTATTATGCTGCTTTGCAGGACATACAGGTGCCTGGCGTATGGTTTAAGCATTCACTACGTGTTGTTGAATAAATAAATGCTTCACAGCATGTTTTCAGAGTTTTTGACCTAACACAATTGCTCTAACATACATACAGGTAGCAAATAGTAAAGAAATGTTACAAACAACAGTTCATATCACGAGGGCTCTGGGATGAAAATAATAACAGTCACCAAATTGAAATATAATATTAGGATAATAAATTTGGGGATGGAAGTCAAAGAGGTCATAATTGTAATGGGAACAAAATAAATTTCTGTAGCATTTCACCATTTACTATATTTTTTAGTATATTATCTCACTTTAACATCACAAAATACTAATAAACTTTAATCTTCCATTTTTATGGATGAGAAAAATGGAACCTGAGAATTAAATTACTCACCCAAGGTCACAGAGTTACATCAGATTTAAGTCAGGTTATTTGAATCTAAAGTTCTTTTGTTTTTACCCGATTTAGTCTTTGCTTTATGGCACGGTCGTTGGTTGGATTTTGGAACAGATATACATGTTCTGTCCCAGTGAGAAGACAAGTGTACTTTGGAGATAGAAGAGGAGAAAAGAAATGAAGTGTATTTCAAAGTACTCTTGGGGAAAAAAGTATGAAAATAGAATTTCTCAAAACCTGTTAAAGGGCGACTTCATTTACACTCTGACTCCATGGAATGCCAGCACACTTCACTGAGAGTCTAGGGTTTTATGAATCCCAATTTGGAATGACTTTGGCCTCCAGTGTGCCCAGTCCTATTACAAATCTCACACTTCAAATAGTCACATGCTGTTAGTTTTGTGTGGTTAAACATGATAGCCCTGATACCAGGCCCTTTATTTTTGCTGAAGTTCACTGTGTCCTGTTATATTCCTTGTATTTTAATTGAAGTTTTAGTGGTTAAATATTCCTGCTTCAAAGAGAGAGAACTTTTTCTAAACGAAACATTGAAAAATCCTCCTCATTATTTTATTCTCAAACACAATTATTCTTTGACTTCTTTGTCTGTTCCTGACTTCAGTGAGGATGCCTTGTTAGTTGAATATAATTGGTTGAGTCCTGCTGTGCTGTTCTCTCCAAATTATTTTCTCAAGACCTTCTCTAGGTGTGTCCACGACACACCGGTGCTGACCTAGAGTCACAGTCCAGCCGACAGGATCATGGAGTGATCCTCAAGATGAGTGCTATACTGAATGTAAGTGGTGAGACACCACATAGATCAGGTCTCATTTTAGCTCAGCTTCTTTCGGTCCTGTGAACTGCACACCGTTGCCATAAGGCAGGCACTTGCTGAATGACCCTATCCAACTTGTACGGGTCTAGTCATTTGAACTGAACTGAAATGGGATTTTGAGGTGTTGGGAGTCAGATTGACATTCAAATTCTGAGTTCCCACTTACTAGCCATGTGCATTCAGACAACACACATCATCGAAGCATTTTCTCAAATACAGAAGGGGATATTTAGAATCCTCCACCTTGCAGAGTTACTGCAGAGCTTAAATGACTTAATCCATGTAGAAGGCTTATTACCATAACCTGTAATCACTCAGCAAATGGCATCTTTTACTTTTACTGTCTCCTAACATAGTTTCTATGTTTCTTAGCTTGTCAAGATTATTTAACACAGAGAGCATTGGGATTTAATGAAGTCACGCTTGGAGCGCTGGCTTTGTTTAACAAGAAAAACCTAGTTGTATCAATGAGGAATATTTTCTGCAAAAACAGAAAATCTGACTATAAGTAGCTTAAAGAAGCAGGGGTTTTTTAAAAATAAATTATCTGGAGGTGTCTGCCTGCTGGTGTGTGTTCAGCCTCTGTGTTGTCAGAGCTGGTATCTCTGTGTCACCCTTCGACTTTTTCTCCTTATCTCCCCAAGTTAAGGCAAGAACAAAGGAGAGAAGGGTTCGTACCCATCACACCTGTTCCTTTTATGAGAGAAATAAGAACATTCTCAGAAACTTCTGTTAAACTCTTCGCCATAGTTGGGCATCATGTGGCCATTCCTACCTGGGAAAGGGATGAAATAAGTCCGTGACTTTTTCTGCCTCTACCATATGGGGGAAGGCAGTTGGAGGGTCAGGCACCAGCATTTATGACACCAGGTTCAAAACTTTTCTTTGAATTACAAAGCAGTGGCAAATGTATACCTTAATATACAAATAATTTCACTTTGAATTCACCTTGAAGCCCCAAATCCCCATGCAGTCTTCCATAAAAGCACTGATTGAAGTAGGTCACCACCCCCCAATTCCCCTCCAAAGAACAGGATTTGTCAGCAACTTCCAAGACCCAGCTTAGAACTGTTGTCTGCAAGTTGCCAACCCTATGGGGTAAGAAGGGGGTCTCTACCCGGGGGTCAGCCTTCGTGCTGCAAAGCAAGACATCTGGAAAGCAGGACATGCTGCACCAGGAATTCAAGCCAGTGAGGATCTTTAAAAGAGGGGGGGGAGGGGGACCGTGTTAGGCAAACACCACTCCCAGCGCTTCATTATATATGCAAAGCAAACCAAACAAAAAAAGCAAAATATGTAATTATTTTATTTTCACTTACTTAATTTCTTTGTCAGACTGATAGAAGTAAATGGTAATACATATGTAAATGTATACTTGCGGTCTCTCACCTTTCCACTGTTACTCTAATACATTGATTTTTTTCCCCCTTTGTTTCTTGTTTTCATGGATTCTGGCCTTTTTTCTTATTCATAAATGGTTTTTACATACATCCAATAATAGTTAAGATAGAACGTTACATTCCACCTTTTTTATCTTTTCTCCTCTGAACATTAAGATTGATTCTTAACGGAGGTTCTTGAGATAGCCAGGACTCTTCTGGCAGATTTTTCTGTTCCACTCTCCTGCTCTATTTCAGATAAAGAATGAACTTGTTATTTTATCTGAAGGGCATTTATTAAAATAGAAGGAAGTTAACCTAATTGCTTTCAGATCTCTCTCTGCTTTGTGAATCGAATGGTTAGAACCTGATTTGTTTTATGATCCGGTGTCTTTGTCATTTTACTTATGCTGGTTAAATGTGCTCTTACTGTTTACTTAAAAAAATTTTTGTGAGCCCCCTACCCTCCCCATTTCAGTAGTTAGTTCAGACATCCATGCTTTGTTAGTAGTTGAGCAAAAATGCATCATTCAAAATGTACGCCTGTGTTCACTCTGGCTACCACCGTGGGGCTCTGTGTATGTTCTTTATGAAGTGCCCCTTTTCTGTAATGATGAATTACATCAGTACCCAAGCCCCTGATGGGAGTATGAGCTGTTTGATGCCTATATAAAATCTTTTAATATCTTTGTTGTTTCCTCTAATGCATGAATTTACAGAAGCCTAAGGGGACTTGGTATTTATTGAAGGTGGAAATTACCATGAGCCTTCAGTAACAAAATGAGTTAATATATGACATATTTTATGAAGTCCATTGTAAATATAATTTAAAACATTAAAAAAAAAACCCACCTCTCAGATTCTAACCTGAAACCTTATTCCATGTGATACATACACATTTTATGTTCTGAGGGAGTTGATTGAACTTTTATGACTTAAACTGCTCTTATTTGGAGTATTTGCTTCATGTGATTTAGTTTTATTTTTATGTTTTGGTGTCCTTCAATGAGCTAGCTTTCCTATTATAAATGCATTTGAAAGCCTATAGCATCTCAAACTCTTTAAATGTGAGGCCTTCTCCCCCCTTAAGTTGATGTATTTAATGGAAAAGAAGAGTTTGGAGAAACAAACTATTGTGTTTAATTCACTGCAGTGGCACAGGTAGTGCTTGTGTATTCCCGTTGACAAGGAGTCTTTTTCATAATTCAGTCTTTTATTTTCTCCCTTGCCCAATCATAGAATTATAGGCAATCATACCTCTGATGTCCTAGTCCCCCTCTTTTTTTCACATTTGGTAGTACCCCCTAAAAGTTCTTAAAATAGAACATTATCCCCCATATAGTGAATTATGTTTATCTTTGACGGTGCTGACTCATTTCAGTTATTGACTTGTGTGTGAATTGTAAGAGGCTCTGTTTGTTCAGCATTAAACACTGAACATCCAGAAAGCCAGGTTGGGTCACAGATGCACCCTGTGTCCAGGCTCTCTCCTAATAAACTGAATTGCTTTCTGATGGTTTCATTAGGCCCCCTTCCCCACCTTAGTCCTAAAGACATGTTTGCTTTGAATGGGAGTAACCCTCCCCTGGGCATAGTTGATCTGGGTATTGAAATGCTTGCTTGCTTTGCTCTTTCTCTGGAAGGACCACGGGAAGGTACAAGATACAGTCCGTCTTGGTCAACTCCACATGGCTCAGCAGCTACATCTTTGTCCCCTTGACTTTGTGGTGATTTCCTGGGACTTAAGTCCTTGCTAAATGCAGTGAAGAGGCAATGAAGGAGAGTCTTGGTTGCTTTTCCCTTTTTATATTTTCTTTCCACCCACTATTTCCGTATACTTGGGGAGACATAATCTATTTCTTCATTTTGGACAGATGTAACTATAGGTCTTAAACTAAAAGCTCAGAGCTTTGTTGGTGATTTGTTCTAGTTCTTAGCCTTGAAAGTGAGATAGTATATGGGGCAGGAGTGCTGGGGGTGGAGAATGATGGTCTAAGGCAAGCAGAACAAATGTGCATTCCTTTTAGATGGTGTGGTAAGTTTGGGAAAGGACCTCTATCCAAAGTAGAATGCCAGACAATCTCCAAAGTTTCATAGGTGAAGAAAGTGACAATTTGGAATGTTTGGGACATGTCTTATGACTGAGCATCCTCTACCAACATCATCGTCACTGACACTCATTTATGGGAGAAACAAAGCTGTTCCCACCATTGTTTCAGAGGCAACTTCGGCTCTCATTGAACACTTGGCAGTAACCACACACCCAACTGAATCTTAAAATTCAGCCTCTCACCCCACGGATGTTTATCTTGGTTCTTTCAGCAAAGACATAAACATTCAAAAGTGCAGCTGGAGCGAGTCCCCTTGTCACTGTTTTCACTTCCAGTAGCACTGAGTGTGTGTCCAGCTAAAGGTGCCCTATCACGCTAATTCGGTCTCTAGAAGACAACTCACCTGCACGGGCCTCACCAGCATGCTGTGTTAGGGTTTCCCAGCGCCGAGTCTCACAACCGGTTGTGCCTTGTGGTCTGATGTCTGCTGCCAGTGTAGACTGTGTTCTAATATTTTCTTCAATTTCACAGGAACTGACAATGGTGAAGCCCTCCCTGAATCCATCCCATCAGCTCCTGGGACACTGCCTCACTTCATAGAGGAGCCAGACGATGCTTATATCATCAAGAGCAACCCCATCGCACTGAGGTGCAAAGCTAGGCCAGCCATGCAGATATTCTTCAAATGCAATGGCGAGTGGGTCCATCAAAATGAGCATGTCTCTGAAGAGAGTCTGGACGAGAGTTCAGGTAAGAATGAGAATCAGAAGAAGCTGTGGTAGCTTCTAAGATTCTCACATTGTTGTATGTCTGGGAGAAACTGCATAAGCCACCACCCACCATTACTGTATTTGAATGAAGTCATATTAACATCATCCTAGGAACATAAGATGCAGTCATATCTTTAAGTGGCTCCACAGTTCCCTTGCTAGTCAACTCCAGTATGGTAGAGGGGCAATTTTTATTTTCCTGCTGTATACAACTCCAAGACCTAATTTTGTATGAAAGTTAATATTCTCACTGGAAATAAAACCAGGCAGTCACTGTTTTCATTTTCTGAATTCTGAATACTTTTCAGGACCTACATCTTTCATCACACACCTCTTTAAGCAGCATAAATTCAGTTTCTCTAATCTTTCCTCCTAGATATTATTCTTGTGTGCTTCATTCTCCACAGTTGATGGTTTGAGTCTTTTCTAAGTTCTTTTGAGTACTGTGTAATGATTAGAGCCCAAATTAGATGACTAAATTTGAATAGGATATCCAGTGTAAAACAGATTCAGGACCATCTTTATTGGCTCGGCTGGTTTGGCTGGTGGGAAGTGATGAGACTAGTGATCATACTAGCTAATGTTTACTGAGCATTTACTATATACCAGGCCTTAGCTAAGCATTTGACAGACATTACCTTGCTGTCTTTTCAACAGCCTCCTGGGGTAGATATCACTGCGATTTCCTTATAGATAAGGAAACTGAGGCTCAAAAGATTAAATTATGGGCTGATGCTGGATCTCAATGTAAGATCATCTGACTCAAAACTTTCAAAATTTGTAATGTTTTTATTTTAGCATATGACAGAAACAGAATATGCTTTTGAACTTGGGCTCCTCAGACTACCTGAAAATAGCCTCATCCGAAATCCAATCTAGTGTCATCCTAGATGATTGATTTTATTAGTTCTAGACTTAGTTTCAGATTTTGAACAAACCAAAAAGCCTGAGTATAATTAGGATGTTTCAAGTCAGCTTAACTTGTTAACTATATACCAGTGCTCTTCAGTACACTAGGCCAGGCCTTTCAGAGTATTTGAAGAAGGGTGAGATGCAAACACGATCTCTGGGGCTTTATATCTACGAATAGGTGTCAGACCAGTATACCCTTAAGTCCAGTACAAATGAAGTTATGATAAATGTCTGAAGAGAGGTAGATGGTGCTAAGGAGGATTAAAAAGAAAAAATCACGTGTAAGTTTAATTAGGACTTGCAGGAAAGGTGTGGCAGCAATAGCATTTGAAAGAGACGTTGATAAATAAGTAATTCAAACAGGCATAATTGATACTACACCCTATGGGGCAAAGAAGAGTCTGTGGTTTGAGGGTCAACATTAACAAATGAAAGAAAACTGAGTATATGTTCCTCAAGAAGTTTGGTTTGATTGAAATATAAAATTGACACAGGAGAATAGCAGCTGATAGCTGGAAAGCAGTTCAATGGCATGAAAGGCCCCAAATATCAGAGTGAGGAGTTCTTTACTTAACTTTATGGATACTTTACTGGTAGTGGAGATTGATTACATTGACACTGGGAATGCGGTGTCTTTGAAGTTATGCTTCAAAAGATGAGTCCGGCACAAGTGCTTGGAAAGGCAAGAAGAAACAGGAATGGGAAGCTGGGACAATTCAGTTGAGAAAGTAAGGTGTGCTTCTAGAGTAATGGCCACAGAAATAAGAACTAGGTACCTGATGTGAGAAGCACTTTAACAAATCAAACTTAATAGCTGATGGAATGAATGAATGAAGGAGAAATAAAAATCTCTATAAACAGAAGCAGAAGGGTAATGCAATTCATAAAAGTAATCACATTAGCAAGGAGAAAAGGCTGAGATGATCGTTTGAACAAACTGCATTCGAAATTCTTAAGGGATATAATGAAGACATGTAGAGATGGAACTTGGTAGAGTGCAGAGGTAGAAAAGTAGCTTTGGTAATCATCAGTAAAGAGCGAAGCCATGGAGATGGAGTTGTCGAGAGAGAATAGGTTATGTGAGAAGAGGCACACCTCCTTAGAAGGCAGCAAGAGGAACGTCAGCAGCCAGCAAAGAGGTGAGCAGGGTAGGCTGTGTTCCAGAGTGAAGGGGGAAAATTATTGCAAAAAGATCTTCAGGTAATACTGTGTCTCTGCTTTGGAATCAATGAAGGAGGAGGTACAGAATTAAACATACATGTAAGCCAAGCTAAGCATTAGTGTGGGATTGCAGAATAAATACATAACTTCAAAAGGTAGAGAAATACCTAAAACTTTATCAGAGTTCTCTGTTCTTTTCGCTTTGGAACTAGGGTGAGGAAGAAAACAAAAGTGCTTGTTTTACAGATGTTATTCTTCAGACCAAAAGCATGCTTACAGTTCTGGAATCTAAATGTGAGAACTGAAAGGGATCTCAGTTGTAAACCTAACAGCCCTATTTTATACATTCAATAAAAAGTTCCAAGAGATACAAGTAGTTCCTGGCATAGCTATTTTTAGAACCCAGATCTTGTTATCTACACTTCTGACACATTTCCTTGTCACTATAAGCCACCTTTATGTACAGATTCCTGTGCTCTCCTTTCCAATCAAAATACTGACAAATTCCCTTACTAATGTAAGGGTGGGTTTCGACGTACAGCTCAGCATTTTCTATTGTGAGTCCGTGTAGTGTTTAATTCTGTGAGTGTATAATCCTACAGCTGTTCCATTGGAATTTCTTTATTCCTGACCACTTCTGCCATCTCTGTAAGGGCCAATCTCTTACTCTGTATTGTGCTTCTGGCACTGTTAGAGAAGTTTGTAACAACCTAAGATACAGAGACATTTCCAGGATTCTAGGTGTAGTTTCCTTACTATTATTATTATTTTTAATTGAAGTATAGTCGGTTTACAATGTTGTGTTGATTTCTGGTGTACGGCGTAGTGATTCAGTGTTTTTTTTATATATATGTATTTTATATATATTCCTTTTCATACTCTCTTCATCATAGGCTGTTACCAGGTATTGAATATAATTCCCTGTGCTATACAGTAGAACCTCATTGTTTACCTATTATATATAGTAGTTAGTATCTATAAATCCCAAACTCCTAATTTATCTGTCCACCACCCCTCCTTTCTCTCTGGTATCCACAATTTTGTTTTCTATGTCTGTGAGTCTGTATCTGTTTTATAAACAAGTTCATTTGTCTCATTTTTTAGATTCCACATAGAAGTGATATCATGTGGTATTTTTCTTTCTTTTTCTGGCTTATTTCACTTAATATGACAATGTCCGTGTTTTCTTCTTTAAAGAAGGACTTGGCAAAATCAAACCAAAGAAGGCAAATTGAGTCTTGGTGTCAGGAAAATTTCTGCTTCTGTGCTCCCAGGGTTGAGATCCTGGATAGACCACAGTGGATTGACCTGGTGTTGGGAGAGACTGAGTCACAAACAGTGGCAGGCCCACTTACCTTGGCAGGAAGACTTCAAACAAGACTCTTAACACATTTACCATATGAGCAAAAATTCACAAAGCAGTGGTAGAATATGAAAGGTTTATGTCTCTCACACTCAATTAGTCCAGTTGGAAAGGGCTCAAATGCTAGTTGCTCCGTGGAGCTGTGTGTTTTATCCTTAGACATTTCTGGCCTAGATTTTGCCCAGTAATGAACTCAAAATAGCAGAACCCCTTTGGGTAAACTGCTCCAAATAAAAGATAGGGAGAACATTGAAAAACGATTACCAATTTTTTTTTTAATACTGCTGCTAGAAAATCCTATATCCGTTCTCATTTAATGACCTCTTGATAAGTATTGCAGGCCAATTTAACACTGTACCCTCTAGTAATTTCACAACATTCTGTTTTGTTATTGCTTCCCCCTTTTACTTCCCTTAGCATTGCTAGGCAACTCCATGCTTTGCAGACAGCAGCGTTGATTACATTCTCTGCCTCCATGTAAAACCCTCCCCTCTTTGCTTCCTTTAAAAAAAAGTAAAATAAAAAAGACCAATAAAAGCCACAAATTTCAAAAGAACTGGGAAGAACAAAAAAATCATAAATGACAAAGCCTGAAGAGATGATACACCAATTTTTAAAAAAAAAGCTGTTGAGAACGAATTTAAATTTTAACAGCTACTTTTTTGAAAAGAATTTAATAAGCACAACCTTTTCTTCCAAGTCATTTTGATTGAATCAATAGGAAAGAAATGTCTCTCCCTCAAACTGTTTTTCTTCTGTGTAGTTAATGAAAATCGCTGTCTACCACCCACTGCAATTATGTTTCCTAAGCTCTGTATTAATAGTGGAAAAGTGGAAATTGGAGCAAGATGAGTGAAGATATTATACCCTAAACCAAAGCATAAGTGCAATTAAGGTTGGAAACAAAATGGCCTCAGGTATTGAAAAATAGATGCATTACCTCCCCTGGGTTCTCCGGTGCAGAGCTTGAGCACAGGAATTGATGACCTTTTCGGCCTTAATGGCTTTTGATGGGGCCTGAAAAATAATTCCTGCCAGTCCAGTAGAGGTGAATGATGCCAAGAAGCCAAGGACAGTGGGACCACATTTGACCAGAGGTAGAGGATTGTCCACGTTCTTTTAAGAAGTTGGAAGTAACTGCTTCAATCTCCGGCCAACAGAGTCTCCATTTCTAAAATCCCAGGGAACTTGGCTGTTCTTTTTATTCTACAGACTTTCTTGCTTCACAGAACTAATGGGAAATGTATAGGACCTGGGAGTGTTTGGAGTCAACACAGCATCTTTTGTATTTCCAAATTGGAAGCAATAAGTCCTTTCAGTTGTTAAAGGCTGCAAACTGTCTTTGGTCTTTGTGGTAATTTGGCCCCGTCATCGAACAGTTCAAATACGAAGAAAAAGGATTGTGTGTTTTCATGCAATTTAGCTTGGAAAACCCAGAGTTAGAGTTCTTTCCTGCAGAAAGCACAATTTATTTGACATGAGTTACTGTGTTTGCACAGACGTGGCTATACCTCTTAGTAATGCACACTTTACGTTTTCTGCACAAACTGAGCGGTCTTCTTTCATTTGTTCTGCCTCATTTCATTTGGAAATATGGGAAGTCTTCTTCCTTGTGTTTTTCCTCTGTTCACATCTGGAGTTGAGAGGCAATCCCAATTCAGGAATCATGCCCCTGAGAAAGGAGTGGATTGTTCAATAACACAGAAATTCAGAGTTTCAATATAATAAGCAGGCACGTGCATGCACACAGACACATGGAAAAACAACACCCGACAACAAAACCTGTCCTTGGCAATCAGGATAATGTAGCCTGTGGGAAGCTTCAGTTATCAATAAACTAAACCACTCCTTTATTGTTCAATAAAAACGGAGTTTCCTTAACAAGGCTCCATGGTTCTTACTTATTCTACCTTGGAGATACCGAACTCTAATGAGTGAAATAATGCGTATTTCAGTGTGTTCTGGGAAGAGTCTCAACTCCAGTAAACTAATATTTTTCTTATTAAAGAATATCATTTCGGGGATTTCATTGTGTGTGATTTCCTTCTTAAACAACTGGAGTCATTCTCTGGGGGTAAAAGGTTAATGGATTGTGTTGAGAAATGGGAGAAGAGGAGAAATAAAAATGTATTAAATCTTTAGAGTTTATATCTAAGAACTTTACTGTGCTGATGATGGGGATTTGAATATAGTATCTTCCAGAAAATCATGAATTTGAAGTTACCTTCAGTGATTCACAAATCACCTAGGTACATTTGGGAAGCATATATTTAAGACCACATAATACAGCAATAATCAGTCTCTCAAGTGTTCCATTGACAGTTGGTGGGTTTAAAACTGTTATAGAAACATTTTTCTTTCCCACCCCAGATTTCATCTTGATCATCACTGTTGCTCAGAGAGGACTGACATTCTTAAACGGTTTTCAGGAAAATATTAAGAATTCCTTCCAAAAACTTGTGACAGAATATGAAGGCCTTGTCTCTTGTGTCTAATTAAACTTCCCCTGTGAAAAGATGGAGACTGTTTACTCTCATTCCATTCTTAGCAGAGATAGAAGGCAGCTAACCATTTTATGTATTTTAGTAACAATTCCTGATACTGACCAGAGATTTGTTTTAAACCCTAAACTCTTAAATAATGTCCTTGGACTTTTTCAATCTTTTGTTGATACAACAGTTAGAAGTGTATTTCTTGAAGTAATTATGTGTTGACTGAAAAAATTGCACAAGGTAAGAGTTGAGTTAAGTTTTATTTGGGACAAAATGAGGACTATAGCCCGGGAGACAGCCTCTCAGATAGCTCTGAGGAACTGCTCGAAAGAGACAGGGAGAAACTCAGTATTACATATGATACTATTGAAAGGAGTACGTGCAGTTAAGCACACATTTTGGCAGAGACTTGGTGCTAGTCATGAGGAGCAGATGTCACTCTTAATGATTTTAGTGCTTTTCTAGATATGAGAAGATGCAAGAAATTGGGCTCATAAAATCTCCTGAAAATAACTATCTTAATGCCCGTTCTGCCAGTTTTTCCCAGAGCACAGAGTGCCTCATTCCCGATTTCTGCCCTGAACGCCTTTCAGGGTGTATTGAAGGTCAGTCGCTATAATGGTGAATGACTTCATTCTTGTAGAACCAGATGGCAGATGACCATGGCGAGTCAATCTTTAGTTGGCATAGAAATCTTAAAAAAAAAAAAATCTGGAGCTAGTCTAGTGGTTAAATTAAGCATGGATATTAGTGCTGGATGATATCTCCCATGTTTTAAATCTGACTTCCCATTTACAGACTTTAAAAGGTAGATCTCTTGCTTAGCATCCTTTCATCTGTTTTCCCAGGTGTAAAATGGCAGTCATAATTGTATTTCCCACATAGAACTATTGTTAAATGTATATATGTGGCATGCCCAGTTTAGGGTCTGGTGCGTAGCAAGTTACTTAATCACGGGTAGCCTTCAAAATGATAAATACAAAAATGCTGTGTGTTTTTTTTTTAATGGGGCAAGTGGCTGGAAATTATGCTTCCAAAAACAAATAGAAAATTAAGTATTTTTTCTATTCCAAAAAGATAAAAGGGCCAATATTAGCAGGTCAGTATTTGTATTTCATACCATGACATTTTCTTTGCTTGTGATTCACTCCGTCAGTTCATATTTAGTCCTTACATTATTTCAGGGACCATGGTAACACTGGGAAGGATAGAAGTTGTGTGATATATGCCTTGACTTCGGGGCATGGTCTGCTAACGGGCTAGTTTTAGTGCTGGTGGGAATGGAAAGCAATTAATTGGGACACCAGGGTTGGAAATCATGACTGTGTTGCCCACAAGCTGTGAGTATGATGTCTGAGTGGGTCGTTCACGGAATGCTGTCCTCAGAATAACCCTGCCCTCTCCACCTCTGCCTCTTAAGTTTCCCTTCTCTCTGTTATCAGCCAACACTATCAAGTTAATTTGCTTTCCTCTGCCAGACACCTCTGTGCTGATTAATTCTAATCTCTGGTGTGGAAGAAACTGGAGAGCTTGGGTGTATTCTTCGTGTCTGTACTTAAGAGTGAACTCGTGGTGCTTCTGAGGAGTATGTGGAGGGTTATTATCCAGGGGAAACTAAAGAGGATTCATTAGGCGTAGTGCACATACAAAGGAAGACTTTTTTTTTAATGAAAATACATTCTAATCTTGTTGCTAGGATGAAGTGGCAAAAGACAGTTAGCCCTAATTAAACATCTGCCAGTAAAATGAAATGTGGTTCTACCTTTTAATTATCTACATTTGATTTGCTACTTTCAGTAGCATGTTAGCCCAAAGACATCTAAGCTCCCCCAAGAAATGGAGGCCCAGTTCTGTGAAACTGTTTTCTTACGTCTCAGAGTTTTAAAACTTCAAATATGTATCAGATTCACGTGTCTTGACCAGAGCCTTGCCCTAGACACTGAGCTAAGTGTTGGGTAAGGAGAGAGCCTTTAAGTCATAGGTAGGGTGCCACCCACCCCCAGAAGGTTTTGCTGGTGGAATGGAGAAGTTAGAAGTCCCTCTTGTATGATCTTGTAGCAATCTGTGCTTCTGCTGGCCTGGCAGTTGTCACACTGCATTGTTGGGGCAGGTTGAAATGCCTCTCCCTCCAGCCTAGAAGGTCCTTGGGGGCACAAATCTTGACCATCTACCTTGTTACAGTAGCTTCACCTGGCACAGAGGCAGGCACATAGACACTCAGGGCAATTTTTTTTCCCAATAGTGTACATGGTAAACTGTATGACGTCTTTGATCTATTTCTTATGATATGGGGCTTGCAGCAAAATAATAAATAGTAGTAGCATGGTATTAAGATGAAATAAGATAATGTGTGTGATGGCATTAATAAAAGGGTCCTACAAATGATATAATAGTCAATAATAATAAACAAAATATGGGGAACTTTCTCCATTGTTCAAGCATATTTTCTAGACTAAACCTGGTCCATGCCCTTGGATAAGGTGTGGATGCTGTTCCTGTAGCTAAATGAGCTGCTTTCTGTCTTCTCAGGATACAGTCAGGAAGGACTATCTCGGAGACATTTGCAGGCATCAGAGATACCTACGGATGTGATGGTCTGTTATCAAAGGCTCTGAATATGAGGTGGTTGCTTTTCATGGGAAGTCTGAATTTTTTCTCTCCCCTAGAAAATTGAGCAAGGCCCACTTCTACTCACAAAGTTGTGTTAAATGGTTCTTTGGAGCTTGGTCTATGAAAGCTGTGTAATCATTCTCTTGGTTAATTCTCAATCGTGAATCATACGATGTGGAAAACCAGGCAAGCAGTAGGTAAAATGCTTGGTTAAAATGGTCTCGGGAGACAGGTACAGAGACTAGGATGAGGCCACAATTCACCAGACTCTAGTTTGCTTGTCTCTTCATGCTTTTATGTGCTTTGGGAGTCTGACAGGAGGAAGGGGGGTTCTCACCTCCCTTCTTGAATCTAGTTATTTAGTTGATGAGCTGAGCATCCTACTGCAGAGAACTTCCAAAGATCGAACATAAGACTGTGAGAGATGGTCAGCATCAGAGAACTGTCAGGTCCCCCCCATGTGCCCATTCCAGGTGCATCTGATAACCAGCTGGGAAGAAGAACCACAGCAGGATGCCACTGAGGGGCTTCCTGCAAATGTGATGTTGACAACAGATGAAAGGCCGGGGGGTGGGGACAGCTGTTGGTGGGCACTGGCTGCAGCTGGCATGGTGCTGAAAGCTCAGTGCTATGCTAGAATCTGTCTTTTCTACAGAACAAGTTAGGACTAAGACTAGAGCCCTTTTACTAAAAGATGACCAAAAATGAATCATTTTCATCCTTCCTCTGTTTGCTCCTGTCTTCTATAGGTCTCCTCTTTGAATAGAGAAGCATATATCTTCAGTTAGTTTGAAAATTCTCTAACTTTATTCTCCCAATAGGATTAGACCTGCTCGAAGTAGCTAGTGTTTCCTATCTGATAAATAAAGGGGTTACGGCAGTAACTGCTGTCAGCATTTTTCTCATTTAAACAAATAAAACTGACAAATGATGAAGTTCCGTGCTGCTCTGTTATGTTGAGTACATGCAGAGCAATTATTCACCCGCTGCCAACATTAGTCTATCTACAGCTAAACCATCCAGCAGCGTAGAAAGCTTATTAGCATATCAGTCCCATAGTCATATTTTTATCTTCGGTAAGACTCTCCTCCGTAACAAAGGCTGATGGTTGTAATTTGTGCAATAATTTAAAGGGTTGGACTTTTCCATGCTTATTAGAGTTACACAAGTTATCAGGTACAATGCTCGTCTTATTTATGAGATGCCATCTTCCATTTGCCTGGGATTTTTGCTCTCCTGTATCATTTCCTGTGAACAAGTTAGCTGCCATCTCTGGAGATGGAGGAGAGGCTCTCTCTGCAGCACTACTGGGTGAACTTCAGGGCAGGCGGGTGGGTAGAGGTGTCCTTCCTTGAGCCGCTTTGCATGAATGTTTCTCATGTGTGGTTTCTCATGTATATATGTAAATACACACATATATGTGTATTTGTGTATGTATGTGTGTAAATATATATATATCCCACTAGACAGAGCCATAGTGAAGATTTGAGAGAGAATATACTATTTAAAGATGGATTTCAATCAATAGTTATTTTTTTGTTATGGTGGAGAAAGTTATAATAGGAATAACATGTTTATGATTTTCCAAGGGTTTTCCTAGAGAGGATGGTTTGACAAGGCTGAAGACCTCATGCTAGTGTAAAAAGGCCCGATCCAGAGAGGCACTGTACTTTTGGGGAGATAGTGGTGTCACGCGTGGCCTTTTTTCTTCGTATATATGTATATATATTTTTTGCTTTAATGGAGGCACTGGGGATTGAACCCAGGACCTCATGCACGCCAAGCGCGTGCTGTACCACTGAGCTGTACCCCAACTCCTACTTGTGGCCTTTTAAAGAGGCTTGCCACCTTGGTGCTACCTGAAGGAAAAATACACTGTGTTTGGAAATAGTTGATTTATATTCATTTTGCTTCTCCAATCCCGTAAGGAGCCTCTGTGAAGAACGTGAAACTGAGCCATCCTAATGTTGACATAATGACTTCTACATTTGCTTTTCAACTGTGGTTAGTCTGGATGAGGGGTTGCAAGATGTCTTGACAAGAACGAGGTGAGATCAGTTAGGACCTTGAGTGGTGGGGGTCCATAGCTTACTGTTGATGCTTTCCAAAACAAATGTGCAGCTATCTATCCATGTTTTTGAGTTTTTGTATTTGAAGCTCGGACGTCTTGGGGTCTTACTGGCCCTGGAGGGACCCCCTACCTGAGGCTGAGTAATCTAGAGACTCCAGACAGCGGCTTGTGAGCACGCCTTTCATGTGCAGACCAACTGATGCAGAGCTCCTCTAAGAGCTCAGCCACTCCTTTTATCAAGCTCTTACAGTCTTGGCCACTGTTCCCCTGCCCTCACCCCAGGACCAGGTACCAAGCATCTCTGGGCAGCCATTCTGTCCCAGAACCCACTGAAATGATTCGAAGTAGTCAACTCGCGATCTTTTTATCCCACCTCTTATTGCTTCCCACAGAAACATGGGCTCTTGCCCACGTGTTCCCCTGCCCCATCTACTTCCTGCCTGACCCTGGTGGTTCCCTGAGTGGCCCTGTGTTTCCAGGGTTCTAGAGTGGGCTCTACCTTCTGTTCCTAAGAGTCTGTGAGTGTAAACTTATTCCTTCATGATGGTCATTTCTATTTCTGAGTGTCTTCCTCTATCTTATTAAAACAGGCCCCAGGTACCCCTAAAACACCATGGTGTCTAGATTAAATCACAGTCCATTTTGAAGTTTGGATGGGGAAACTCCCTACTTAACATAATAATAATAATAATCTTGAACCACTTTTGAGATGGTGTTTATCTTCCATTTCCAGCCTAGAGAAAACCGGTGGCTTTAGATAGTCATATAAGATGGAGAAAATAAAATATTAGAATTGTTCCCCATTAGCTTGAACACATTTCTGACCTTTCAAGCTTATCAAGTGCTCCTTCACTGAAACCCCTGATTCCCAAATGATGGACGTATTTTGTCTCAATAGGTCTCTCCATCCCACGACAGCGGAGCTTGGACGCATGAAAGATACTCTACCCGCACCTGGATGTGTTGATGTGGTGTTCTCTCTCCTCCCTTGCTCTGTTCAAAGTAGACCATCCATTATTTGTCTCAAATCAAAAATATAAAATATAAAACAAGTCCTTATCTCTATGGCCTAGTTTCTTATTTCTGTTTGTTCAGTCTTACTTTCAAACTCCCAATGTGGGCGCCCCACTCCAGTCTGCTTTCTGTCCTAGCCTTTTTTCAATCTTTATTCTTTTTCTCTGATAGTCTCTTTTTAGCTTCACCTGTCAATTCCACCTTCTCCTTGCCCTCATCCTCCTACTCCCATTTACTTTAAGTGCAAAAAAATTTTTTTAAAGCGGCAATAACAATAAAAACCCCTCTCAGGCTTCTTTCCTATTCGATGTGGGAGATGGCTTTCAGGACTGTTATGTCTCTGACGGACAAAAAAGGTGTATTTCTGTACAGTGCAGAGTCATGGGAGATGTGAATTATCAACTGTCATCAAGATGATTTCCTGGATGTGGGACTGCCCACAGATTTAGAAAGTGTAACTCCAAGTGTGTACACTGTGATTTATGTGGCCATAAAACACACATCACACACTATAAATAGCATGTTATTGATTGGGTAGAAGGCAATGTTTCCCCAGTCTAATTCCACCCTCCCTTATTGTTCTTTAAATCCTACCATCACCCAGGATCTAATCACATTCCGCATTCTCAACCAACAGTCCCTGGTTCCTTGAAACTATACTGATGGTTCTGTCTCTTGAATTCCTTTTGAACTTAAAGGAAAAAGCATAGTTATGCTCCTAATTTTTCCTTCAATCATCCACGCGTTAGTCTTATTTCCATAGTTAAGTATCAGTAACTAAAATAATGAGGACAGAACGGAATTTTTAAGGGAGACCCATAGGAAGTGCTGGTTTGGGTGTAAGACAGATCAGATCTAGGTTCAAACCCTGGATCTTCCATTTACAGGCTGTGTGACTGCGGACCCATGCCTCTGCATCAGAGTTCTCTCACCTGCAAGGTGAGGAGTCCAGTGGCCTCTACGGCATCAGGGCACAGCGGAAGTGTGATGAGTGTCTAGGTTCAGGCTTATCTTGTGATGCTAGGTGCTTGAGTGGAATTCAGTAAGCATCGTCTTTTTCTCCCACGCTGCCTATCCCAGGACAAGGCACAGCCTTGGCCAGTGCTCGTTGGCTGGCGAGAGCACGCTGACTGTGAGGGCTGTGCCCCCGCTTGTAATGATTTCACTGATACTAGTGAGGGAGGGTGTCCTTTCCTCTGTGGCACTTCATGTAAGGTGACTGTCCTTCCCAAAGAAAGACATGCTGACCGTCCTTGGCTAGAGGTTTGGAAAAAAAGACAGTAATAAAACATTACAAGGTCAAGGTGTACCCTTAGCCCCTCTTTCTTTGAACACCTCTTCTTCTGTTGTTCCAGGGACCTGCCTGGACTCTCCTCCCATGGCTTCAGGACTGACTTAGCTCCACTTGTCTGCATCCCATTTGTTGTCCAGAGTTTTTGTTTTTTCCTTGGATTCCCATCCTCTCTGCCCATTCCATGCATGTTCACCACCCCCTCTTTATTCTAACCCACACTGCAAGAGTGACCCCCTCCCACTGCCAGAACCAGGGGTGTGGGTATTTAAAACCACCTGGAACTGTGTCTCTGGAGCTGGTTTGTTGAGGCCTCTTCAGCCTCTGCAATCCCAGCAGTGAACTTGGGGCTATGTTCCTCATAGTAGATTTTGCACTAAGAAGGACAAAGCAAAAGCAGGATGTCAAGGTACCATGAAAATGATGCTTACTTTTATGAGAGCCACGTTGGTGGATGATACTTCAACCTCGTTTTTTCCAGCCTACTCAGCTGCTGGAATTTAATTAGCAGTAATACGTTATTGTCAAAGTAATTAAAACCTCCCCTTGATTAAAAACAGAATTGTTTAATTACCAGGAAAAGGTTGGGCTAGCCTGAACTTTCTCTTTGAGGAATATACCAGCCTCAGTGGATTTGCTCTGTCTCCTCTTCAGGCTTGAAGGTCCGGGAGGTGTTTATCAATGTCACCAGGCAACAGGTGGAGGACTTCCACGGGCCCGAGGACTACTGGTGCCAGTGTGTGGCTTGGAGCCATCTGGGGACCTCCAAGAGCAGGAAGGCCTCCGTGCGCATAGCCTGTGAGTATATATCCTGAGTGACCTTGTCCTGTCGGAACACAGACTAGCCTCAAATAGAGCCAGAGGGGGGCTTTGGACATACCAGGTGCTTCTGCAGAATAGAAATGAGAGGCCGGCAAGAAACTGTCAGAACTGTCTCCACCCCTACTCAATTCACTCTTTTAAAATTGTATTTTAAATGGCTGATCCTTTCCTCTGGAGTACAATCAGCAGATCAATCTGGCTAAGAGATTCTGCCGAGATTGTCAGAGTGCAGGTGCATCAACAATACGGGGGGAAGTGGATCCTGGGGGGGAGGGGAGCAGGCAGGTGGGTCTGCTGTTCATCAGCAGTGCCGCAGTTCAGGGGGCAGTGATGGGGAGAGCTGTGCAATGACTGTTTATGGTACTTTTCCAGCAAATCTGCAAAAATAAGACATTAAAGATTAAGGGAGTTTTATAGCCTACTGTTAAACCTCTTTTCTCTGAATCTTAAAACATGGAAATGGGTTTTAAAACTGCATTTGTTTGACCTAAGTAGGACTTGGGCGGAGGGGTGGGGGAAGAAAGGAGGTTGCCTTTCAGGAGAGTCTAAGATTTCTTTATCATGTTTTAGCATCAGTGTTTTTTATCATCTCAAACAGGTTTAGAAATACACACAGTTCCTCTCTCATTTAAAATGTCTTCATCCCACCCGCCCCGAGGGGTCCACATAAAATCTCCTCTGTGTGCCGAGGAGTGCAGACACTCCTCCAGAAACAGATGGAGAGATGGAGGGCAGAGACGGTTATTGTTGTTTTATTCAAATGCTGCTGTTTGAGAATGCTATGAAGCATAAGGGACAAGGGGGATTTATTGGAGGATTCAAGGAATTCTTCCTGGCAAATGTTGATGGTTCATGGATTAAGAATAGGAGTAGGTGGGGAGGGTATAGCTCAGTGGTAGAGTGCGTGCTTAGCATGCGCGAGGTGCTGGGTTCAATCCCCAGTACCTCCATTAAAAAAAATAAGTTTTAAAATAAAATATAAATAAATAAACCTAATAACCTTCCTTCCAAAAAGTATTTTATATTAAAAAGAGTGAATTGCTATTTGCGGAGACATTTATGTTTTCGGGAAATGAAATCTTCCTCTCAACACATCCATATCCCCTTCCCTGTACCGGAGATTTGGGAGGCTCCTTCCTGAATGTTGACTGGACCCTAGTCGGCCAAAAAGAAGGTCATCTTGTAAGCTGTGCTCTTGATGTAAGAGCTGCGGGAAATAGACTTCCTATCATGACTTAATTAATTTTAGTTCACAAATACTTTGACAGGTCAGCTGAGAGCATGAACGTGTTTGATTTTACACGTCAAGCTCTGTGCTCCCAGGTGGCCTTGGCGAGGCTAGCTCCCGACATTTGACCCTGCTCAGGGTGGAGAGGATTATCCTCTGGAGCTTGAAGAAGGGAGAAGCCAAAACAGCAGAGTGAATTTCAACACAGCTTCCCCCCATTTTCTTCTTCTCAGTGTCATTTTCTCCTTTCTTTTCTTTCTCTCTTTCCCTGAGCCCCACGTGACCTACTCTCTGAGTTATCTTAAGTGGCATTTTATTAATCTGTCCACCCCCAACCTCTCTCACCTCCCTACTTGCTCACTTAATTCCTGATTGTCCCATGCCTGCTACAAACCTCCAGGCGGTCCCTCCACCCCACCCCTGCTTACGAAGTTCGGCGAAGAGTGGCTCAAGCCCACCTTTATTAATTCCCCATAGCCTTTGCTCATATCCACTGCACTTCATTCTTGTAGGCTCTGTGCTGTTCAGTATGTCACCCTCACTTCTCTGACATGTGCCTTTGCTCCTGAAGTTTCCAGTTTCATTAAGTGTGTACCCTGGTGGCTGAGAGCCCATACCCTGGAGTCCTGTTGATTTCCAGGTCCGGCTCCACTACTTAGTGTTGTGATGGTAGACAATTTTTTCATGTCTCTGTGTCTTAATATCTAATGTCATATAAAAGGGTGCTTACTTCATAGAATTATTGGGAGAGTTAGAGGTACTGATAACTATGAATGGTTTAAAACCATACCTAACCTGGAGGTTATCAATAACACAGTCTTATCCATCATTAGTTATTATTTATGACATATTTGATCTGCCAGAGCATCAGTATCATTTGCCAGTAAGTGTGTTAATACTTAAACTAATTGAACTGAATTAAAATTTTAGTGCCTTAGTCATTTTTCTGTGGATTATGGCTGTAGAGACTCTAAAAATCCATTCTAGGCCAGCCCTTGGTATCCAGCTCTCCCAAGTGTGATAGAATCAAAGAATGTTAGAAAAGTGTTTTCCATTTATTTTTTATCACTTCCTATGTTTTTATAATCATCTGATACTTTTGTGGTAATGATCTTGCAAATCTCTTCAGGGATTAACAAATTTTGTCATTCTTGTATATGATGTGCACATACAAATATGATAGAGATGTGATTTTTATGTAAAGAATATCATTAAAGCCTATATTATGCAGTTAACTTAATCTCTAATATTCACAACATATTTTTAATCTCTGCCTATGTAGCAAGTGATAGCTTCTTTAATTTATTTAAAATTATTTATGCAAGTCAAGACATGATTTGTCATTAAATATTACATTTGACTTGGGGACCAGTGTACATTAAAATGTAAATTGAAATTTAACTACGTTTAATGGCATCAAAAGTGGAGAGGAAAAAAATGCCTGTAGGACCTTGCTTGAAATTCTTTTGATTTGCTTCCAGGAGGCGAGGAAAAACATTTTTTTTTTTTTATAACTTTCACATTTTGTTGAAATAAGAGATTTCTGGCTGCTATTTGCAAGCACTTCCCAGCAACTAACACATTGCACATGAGGATAGTTTTTATTCCCAATAAATGAAAAGCCAAATTGGATCTAATTGTCACCATATTTCTTCTTTTCAAGATTGGTTTTTGAAGTACTGACGACATCTTAATGTGCTAAATAAGGATTTTGATATATGAATGTAGCTTATGAATCTGATGACAATTGTCTTGGGGGAACTTTGCAAAATTAGTATCATTTTTATATTATTCATTAAATTATTGTAGCTCTACATCAGAGCGCCTTATGCCTCCTGCATTTAACCAATGATCCATTAAGAATTTAACAGTTTCAGAACTGCAGTGGGCAAAACCTTCATGGCATCTAGGGCAGTCCTCTGAGGGATGTCCTATCCTGACCATGTTGGCCGATCTCTGCAAAAACACCAGGAAGTGCATGGGCATGATATGTCTTAGAGACCATTCCATTTTAAAGGGAAACAATATAGACGCAGTTACTTATGAATTTATGTCACTCATATTTTCATTGAAATGAACCCACCTGGGGTGTCACTTACCTATGCAGATTCCTGGCTTTTACCCCAGAGCCATTGGGTCAGACTAAGGGCAGACCAGGAAAGTTGTGTTTGAATGAAGTTATCCAGGTGATTCTGTGATCAGGTAGCTTTGGGATATCTTGTCCAAGAGCACTGTTTCTTACCATGCATGCAGATCAGCTGGGTTCCTATTAAAATGTAGATGATTCAGTTAAAGGATTCCGTGTGTCCAGTGCAGGGTCTGAGATCCTATTATTTCTAAGAGTTCCTGGAAGATGCTGACGCTGCCGTTTGGTCCGTGGACCATACTTTGAGTAGCAAGACCCTAGGACGTCTTTAAGGAAGCACCCTTTGGGAAATACTGATTTAACCCATTCCTCCAACTTCATCACTTAATAGCTGAGAAAGCCAAGTTCAGAAAGGTGAGGTGACTTGACCAAAGGTCCCCAGCAGATGGCAGGCATGGAACCAGATCTTCTATCCATTCACCCTCCCTGGGTGCTTTTGCTGCTAAGCTATGTTGATTGCTTTCTATTAAATGGAAGTTTGAGAACCATCATAAAAAGCAAAGTTCATGCACCTATGAGTGTTTCCTTTAGGAAATCAGTGATTGCTTCCTTACCCTGTTTTTGAATACATTGCATTCTTCCACATGGTCAAGTTATTGTATTACATATGTTGTATATTATGTATATAATATATGTACTTTATACATATTATATAAATGTATATTAAGTATAAATTTATTTCATGTTATACATTATAGATAATATATACTTAAATTACACATATGCATATGTATGTATATATGATGTGATTACACACACACACACACTCTCTGCTGCCTTAGTGGCCAAAAAATTGTATGGGCTTTGTTTTAGTAGCCAAAATACCTGTCATCTTGAACTACTGTATTTTCCTTAATGGTCCCACCCTGTGTGGGAGAGATGCTGGCTGCCCATCCAGCTGCCTGGGGCTGGAAATAGCTGAGGCCCCATTTCAAACTGATTTTTCCAAAGGTGAAATAAATAAATAAAGCCAACCCCCATCTGCCCCCAGCAGGCGGGCAGAAGCCCGCCTCCAGGGAGGGACCCCCACAGGCCTTGTCGTGTTTGCCTGACTCAGCCAGGCTGGAGGTGGTGGGGATGCTGCGGCGTCTGCTGCTTCTGCTGCTGGACGGTTGTCAGAACAAGGGATATTCAGTTATTTGTAGTTGTTTATTTTTGTGGGTGAACATTTGGCTGTTGAGACATTGCATTCCTTTCCCCTTTCTCTCTCCTTCATCTGGCTGCAGAAGGTTGGCCTCTGCTGTTAACCCTTGGGTGCTTAAACCCTTCCTGACACCCAAGCCTTTTCTCCAATATGGGAGCTCGGGTTGGGGAGATAAGGGACACATTTGCCTGATACAGTCACATAGCAAGTTGGCCACTTGTGATAAAATGCAGCGGGGAACCACTGTTCTGTTTTTTTTTTTAAAGGAATCTATAAAATGTAATACATCCTGAATATAATTTAAATAGCTTATTTGAGGTATTCCTAAAATATCTATGCAGTTGTGCCAAGAATAAGCAAAGAACTTAGGGGAGAACCTCATTTTAAACTATGAAACTCCCCACCTAATTGTACAGGCCCATAGCAAAACCAGCATTATTTATATTTGCTTTGTGTGTGTGTGTGGGTGGGAGAAGGGTGGTGGTATCTTTTTGAAAACTAGAGGCGACATCCAGTTAAACCTCACTTACAGCTCTTGGCTTCATGGCTTTGATAAATAATTTTGCCTATTAAGAGCTGTCATTAGCCCCCTCTTTATGGCAAAATAAAATCTAAAAACGAACAGAGGCACATCTGTCTGGTGTTCAAATTCAGTCTTAGCCTGCCTTTCCTGTCTTTCCTCCCGTTACATCCGTACCTGGGTGTGGGCTCCAGCTGAGTTGGGACAGCTTAGATTCTGGACATGGACTTGTTTCCCTCCTCCTTGATGAGCTCATCTTTTTTCTCCTTCCTCGAGCACATTCTCAGCCCCATCTCACACTCCCACCTCTTCCTCCCTCATCTACATCCCAGGCGCATCGTGGATGCTGTCTCCTTTATGAAACCTCATTTAGTAAATCCCTCAATACTAATTGACTTCAGCAGCCTGAGATACCAACTGAGCCCTTGGAAAAGGTACACCCCCCGCCCCCAGCATCTCTGAGCTGTTACAGCATTTTTTAAGTACTTCTCCTATGGTATTTATTGTAAGTTCCTCAGAATCATGATTATTTTGTGAATTTATTTTTGTTAGATTGCAACCTGCTTCAAGATTCTGCGTTATTCAGGATCTGTCTTCTAGACTACTTTATTCTCATTGCTTTGACCTCTGAGCGTAATACAGAACCTTTATCTTTCACCTTTGTATTATAAATGTTTGTTTGGTTTGCAAGGCAACCCTCTCAGTGCCATTTACGGGTCCGGGAAAGGGCATCTGTGAGCTATGTGTCATGATTGTGCCGTGGGACTAACATGGCCTCTGGCTTCTTAGCCAGTCCATAGCTCACAAGGGTTATTATAGAGTTCATCTTTGTCCTCCCTGGCTTGTGAACTACTCCTAATAATGTTTACTTCAGCTGAGAACAAGTCAAAAGGGTATTGGGAGTAGGTGAATCATCACAACCACACAGCCCCATGATGTGTAGCACGTGGCTCTGAAAGCCCCCTGAGCTGCCAGCACTCCCCGCACTCTTCCCTTCCTCCCTTTTCAGAACTCGGAGTTTATTCACTCGTTACGAGAAATATGTTAAGACCCATTCTCAGCACTTGGTAAAAATTGCACAAAAGCTTGCAAGCCTCCTTCCCCCTCCACTGGAAGAACGTGGCGGAGTCAAGAGAGAATACTGTTCTACTCGGCCAAAGGCCAGTCCTTTGCTTTAGACTGAAATTAGCACACGTGATTATTGCTGAGGGATCTGAGAGTCCAGGCGCCCTGTGAAGTCGTGCACTGCACCGGGGCGTCTAGCCTAGGAAGGGGGTGGGCGCTGCAATGCAGCAGCCCCCACTCCATTGGCCAGGATGCACGCCCCGGAATGTGGTGTAGCCACATGAAGGGAAGGGGATCGTTTTTCTTGGCACGTAGGTGCTGTTTTCTAGCCAAGACCTGTGCTCTCATGGGTGTCCAACTTATACAAAGGTGCCACATTGACTTCCGGCAGCAGGACTGGGTACAGTTTGTGGTACTGAGTGCAAAATGAAAATGTGACACCCCTTATTCAAAAATTAAGAATTTCAAGCCATCAGTATTAGAGCATTAAATCAAGCGTGGGACCCTATGTAGCCCTACTGGCCCCACACCCATGGAGCTGGCCATAGTGGCAGTAATGGTGATGGTTCAAGAAATCACTTTATACATGTAATGGCCTTATAAGATGAGAATAATTGGCCCCCAAAGACTAGGACTCATTCAAACTGATTCCACAAGGAATTGGAGACAGGATTATTTCATTTTGCTCCAAAGCCTGAGACAACATCACAGGAGCTAAGTTTTAAGATGGAGTTTTGGGGGGTCAGGCTGGCAATTAGAAATGCCTGTTACGAACCATATCCTCTTGTAAGCTGTACAGAGGCAAGCAAGGGATGTGTGTCTGATGGTGGTGATACTTACTGCACTGGCTGAGGAGGTGAGGTATGGACTAACAGGATTTTCTTAAATTTTTTAAAATTTTGACATAATTTAGACTTTTATAAAAGTTGCAGTATAGTACCAAAAAAAAAATTCCCTTAAGCCTTTTACTGAGAATCTTGAAATGTTAACATTTAACCACATTTGCTTTGGCATTATCTCTTTCTGTGTTTGTCCGTGGGTGTATTTGTATATAGACAATTATGGTTTATTTTTTTACTTGGTTAAGATGAAGTTGCAGACATGATGCTCTCTTTTCCCTAAATACTTCACTGTGTATTTTTTTTAACATTTTTTATTGATTTATAATCATTTTACCATGTTGTGTCAAATTCCAGTGTAGAGCACAATTTTTCAGTTATACATGAACATATATATATTCATTGTCACATTTTTTTTCTCTGTGAGCTACCATAGGATCTTGTGTGTATTTCCCTGTGCTATACAGTATAATCTTACCTGTTCTACAATTTTGAAATCCCAGTCTATCCCTTCCCACCCTCTGCCCCCTTGGCAACCACAAGTTTGTATTCTATGTCTGTGAGTCTCTTTCTGTTTTGTATTTATGCTTTGTTTGTTTTTGTTTGTTTTAGATTCCACATATGAGCGATCTCATATGGTATTTTTCTTTCTCTTTCTGGCTTGCTTCACTTAGAATGACATTCTCTAGGAGCATCCATGTTGCTGCAAATGGCGTTATGTTGTCGGTTTTTATGGCTGAGTAGTATTCCATTGTGTAAATATACCACATCTTTATCCAGTCATCCGTTGATGGACATTGAGGCTGTCTCCATGTCTTGACTATTGTAAATAGTGCAGCTATGAACATTGGGGTACAGGTGTCATCCTGAAGTAGGGTTCCTTCTGGATATATGCCCAGGAGTGGGATTCCTGGGTCATATGGTAAGTCTATTCCTAGTCTTTTGAGGAATCTCCATACTGTTTTCCGCAGTGGCTGCACCAAACTACATTCCCACCAGCAGTGTAGGAGGGTTCCCCGTTCTCCACAGCCTCTGCAGCATTCATCATTTGTGGATTTTTCAATGATGGCCATTCTGACTGGTGTGAAGTGATACCTCATTGTAGTTTTGATTTGCATTTCTCTGATAATTAGTGATATTGAGCATTTTTTCATGTGCCTATTGATCATTTGTATGTCTTCCTTGGAGAATTGCTTGTTTAGGTCTTTTGCCCATTTTTGGATTGGGTTGTTTTGTTGTTTCTTATTAAGTCGTATGAGCTGCTTATATATTCTGGAGATCAAGCCTTTGTTGGTTTCATTTGCAAAAATTTTCTCCCATTGTCAACATAATAAAAGCTATGTATGACAGACCTACAGCCAGCATAGTACTCAACGGTGAGAAACTCAAAAGCTTCCCACTAAAATCTGGGACAAGACAAGGCTGCCCACTATCACCACTCCTATTCAGCGTAGTCTTGGAAGTCCTAGCCACAGCAAGAGAGAGAAATCAAAGGGATCCAAATTGGAAAAGAGGTAAAAGTGTCACTGTATGCTGATGACATGTTACTATATATAGAAAACCCTAAAAGGTCCACACAAAAACTACTTGAAATAATCGAAGAATTCAGCAAGGTAGCAGGTTACAAGATTAATGTCCAAAAATCAGTTGCATTTCTTTACACTAACAATGAATCAACAGAAAAAGAAAGTAAAGGAACAATCCCCTTTAAAATAGCACCCAAAGTAATAAAATACCTAGGAATAAATCTAACCAAGGAGGTTAAAGAATTATACACAGAAAACTATAAACCATTGATAAAGGAAATTCAAGAAGACTTAAAAAAATAGAAAGATATCCCATGCTCTTGGATTGGAAGAATCAATGTTGTTAAAATGGTCACACTGCCCAAGGCAATCTACAGATTTAATGCAATCCCTATCAAATTACCTAGGACGTATTTCACAGAACTAGAACAAATCATAATAAAATTTATATGGAACCATGAAAGACCTAGAATTGCCAAAGAATTACTGAAGAAAAAGAAAGAGGCTGGAGGAATAACTCCCGGACTGTGTATGTTTTTAAAAAGCACGTTTTCTGACATAACTGTAATGTAATTAACAAGAAATTAATGTTGATATAATACTATTATCCAATCTAAAGACTTTAACCATATTTCATGGACTGTTCAGTAAAGTCCTTTATGACAGTAATAAAAATCCTAGATCATGGCTTACATTTAGTTTAGAGGTTTCTTTAGCCTCATTTAATCCAAATCATTCCTTAGTCTTCCTTTGTTGTTCATTACATTTAACTTTTCAAGTGTAAAGGTTAATTATCTTGTATAATGTTTCTCAGTTTGAACATGTAAAAAGGAAATAGCAGTCATCTACAAGGGGCTTCCACTGGCCAAATCTGGGACAATTTGAGCATCTGAAGGGATCCTAATAAAGAATTATAACTCATTAAATAAGAATCCATGAATCTACACTGATATATTTTTAAATAAATGAATACTAAAATGGGGAGAAAGGGACAGCTCTTCCTTATAATAGAATAAATGAATAAATATCGATAGAATGATGGAAATGGAAAATTGTTTAGCATCTATTGTAACATTGGTTGATCTAGACAGATACCATGAATGCTAAAAGTAGTGGGTGAAAGTTTTAGGAGTAACTGGATGTTTACATAATCTCAAAGTATCTCTCTACAAGATACTTATTAATTGCAAAGGAGGAATTAGTAACTGTGCCTGGAGAATCCTCCCACATGTCACTTTAATCAAATGATTGCAGTTGACATCCCCAGCAATGGGACAAATCTATAGTACGTGTCTTCTGATGGGATAGACTGAGAAGACGCTATCACTTCAGTGATGTTCCCTCCAAAAACAGCTCATCTGGATCTAACCGTAGCAAAACATCGGGCAGACCTAAATTGGGGAACATTTTACATAATAGATCATTTTTAACTACACATGTCTCTCAAAATGTCAGCCTCGTATGGAACACTGCTGGTGGCCACAAGTTAGTCATGATACTTCTTTCTGAAACTTCAATTGTATTCCCCTTCAGATCAGTACAATATAAATGTAAATACAAGTATGGAGTAGAATGCAAAATTTTCTTGAGTTGTGAAGATGCAACTTGAAACAGCAAAGCCATTTTGGGCACCCACATCTTTTTAGGCTCCACCCACAGATGCCTTGGGGATCTGAATTTATTCTCTCAGAGATTGTGATTCTCTGAATAGAGTAAGATGATAAAAATTGTGCTACTTTTGCTTACCTTGAGCACAGTTGAGTACTTCAGCCTTAAAGATGGGATCGGCTAGGTAGCAGTGCCTTACTCACAGCATGTCCTGCTGTGGGTGATGAAAACACAAATTCCCCAAATAACATTCCTTCATGTCATCCATTGCCAACTATTATTTTACCAAGAAGGGTTTGCAGAAATAGGGCCACTACCTTGTTAGGAAGTCACAGCTTAATTTGGTCTGCTGTTCTTGTGAAATAAACCTTAAACTTCCTGGAAAATGACATTTCTCTAAAAACCTCCGTGGACATTTATCAGGAAGAGAATATAAATTTTACTTGAGTTCATCTCTCATTTTCTCCACTGAAGAAACCTCCTAACAGGTAAGGCAAATGGATGTTAATCAAAAGCAAAGCAAAGCAAAGCAAAACAAAACAAATAAGCAAAAAAAGAAAAAGAAAAAAACACAACTTTGTTAATTTTTGAGGACATTTTGAATCTAGTGATATTCTTCAATTAGTTTAACATTGCTCTACCAGAATAAGTAAGGACAAGGTGCATTCTAGAAACCTGTTAAGTGTCAAAGGAATGCTAACTAAGGTGTGGAAGTGCTAGACTAATCCATGAAGAATTAAGTGCCTACCATGTTCTAGGCAATAAATAAAATTCCATCCCTTCCTTTGAAGAGTTTACACTCTAGTGATGGGATAGACTTAGAGACAAGTCTCTTCGAGGGAGCATGGTTATATTAGAAAGCACAGTGTGTTTCAGGAGCTCACCAGAGGGACATTTTTTTGGTCCTTGAGCTCTGTGATGTGCTTCTTGAGGTAATTCCTAAGGAAGAAGGGTTAACTTATGGACCCCATGTTCAGATTAAGGAAAGAGCTTGAGTTAAAAGCACAGAAAGATGGAACGGTATGGAAACTATATGGAACTATGTGGGAGCAAAAGGAGACGAGGCTACCAGGGAGATGAGATAGGTCAGATTATGGAGGGTGTTTGAATTCTCTTAAGAGTTGAGATTTATCCAGGATGTGGTCTGGGGCCATTGAAATGTCATAAGCAGGGCAGTGATGTGGTCACATCCTCAAACCTACTTAGCCACAGTGCTTTAAAGGGGAGCAAGACTCAAAGCAAGGAAGCTCTACGCTGTGTGAACTTTTGGTGGGATGATACATGTTAAAGAGGAAAGGGTGCATTTGAGGTTCTAGGAAGGTGAAATGATCAAGAGTGTATGGCTGCTTGGTTGGAGAGCTGAGGGGAAGTGAAGTAGGGAGTTGGGGATTCCTTCAGGTTTGAGGTTTTCTAGTTTCTTGGCTGAAGTGACTGAATAAATGGTGATTCCATGAAGGAAGATTATGAATAGAGTAGAAGGAAATAGTGTGGGGAACAAGAAGCGAGTTTCATTTTTTGATCATGGTATGTGTAAACTACCCATGGAATATTCATTTGTAGTTCATGTAGTTCATTGTAGTACATCATGAGGTTGTGTTTACGAGCCTGATGCCCAGGGATCAGCATCAGACATTAGAATTCAGAGTCATTGGCAAATAAGTGGTCGTGGGGACAGTAGGTCTCCACCAAGGAGAGAGGAGGAGCACGTTTTTATCTGAAATATATCAGATGTTTTTCTAAATTTTCCATCCTACTCCCCAGCTCCCAAACTACTGGTGAAGAGAGAGCAGCAGAATTCTTTTTGTAGGTCCAGGGTGAACAGAGGGAGTGCTGTAAAGAAAACTGGAGAAAAATGTGGAAGAGGCACTGGGAGAGCCAAGAGAGTGGATGTTTTTATGAAGAAATAAATGATCAGTGGTGTCAATGTGATTATACAACTTAAGATGTGGGATGGGTCAGATGATTTGCTTCCATTTACCAAGGCAAAGCAGTGTCATGAAAGAGGGTGATAAGAGCTGATGGCAGATCTAGGAATCAGTGGAAAAGGAGAAAATAGGGATGGTTTGCACACACTTTTCCAAAAACTTGACAGAAGGTAAAGAAGCTAGAGCAATAGCTGGAGTTAACCATTTGAGAAATAGATGGTGTTTTATTACAAGTGTGACAATTAGATGAGCTCATTTTTAGGAAACTGACAAGGAATAGGGGCAGCAGAAGGAGTGAAGAAGTAAAGGTCAGAAGAGTTGGGGTTGAAATCTGGGCTCAACTAACCAACTTTGTACTCTACCGTGGAGTTTCCTAAAACTTGCTACACAGGACAGTCACATGGAGCTCTCAGACAATGAAGGTTCCTTGGTTTTGCTCAAGACCTTTGGAATCATGTCTGGGAGGGGGTCCAGGATTACTTTTGTGGTTTTGCTGTCTTCTGTTTTTTCTCCTTCCTTCTCACTGTCTACAACTCAGCTTCCAGTGTAGATGTCTCCTTTTCTTCCCACTTCTAACCTAACTATTGTAATATTCTAGGTCTTTCCTTCATCCACAGGTTCTCCCTAGGTGAAATCTTTTGCTCTGTGGGCCTAGTATTGTCTATATACTGATTATTCTCAGTCCAAACCTGTACCTTGTCTCCTGATGACTTTACTCACTGCCTACCTGGTCTATCCACTTAGATATCTAGTAGGCATATCAAACATGTTGTCCCCGAGAAAACTCATTTCGTTTTTCACCCCACCAGCACCGCTGCAAACTTGTGTTTATTCCCACCTTCCTCAGTTCCATAATGGTGCCCCAGGGCTTATGACAAGACCTGGGTGTCATCCTTGACGCCTCTGTTTCTTTCAGTCTCATCCCACCCAGCACCAAGTCCTGCCAGTCTATCTCCAAAACATATCCTAGATTTGTCCACTTCCCTCCATCTGGTACAAAGAATCATTATTTCTCTGCTGTGATAATCTCACTGCTTCCACAGTTGCCATCTTGAAATCCATCCTTGGCACAGCAGCCAGAGTGATTAGTTCAGGGGAAAAAAAAATACAGAGTAGATCTTGCTGTTCCCTTGGCTGAACTTCTTCCACTGTATTTCCAAACTCCATGATATTGACCCTTTGGGAGTAACCAGCCCCTTCTTAGCTTCCCTGGCACCAGGATACCCACCTTTGCTGTTCCAGCCAGTGACTTCTTTTATTCCTCAAGTGCCCCTGCTTGTCACTACTTCAGTGCCTTTGCCAGTCTCTTTTCCTGGAAAACATCCTTCGGACCTCTGCGTGATTGGTTCTTAACTCGTAAGCTTTAGTTTCTTCTGCCCTGTTGGTTAGATCTCCTTGTAAGATTTAATATAAAATACGGATCTTGCTACCAAAAAGGTGAACAAGGCTCTTCAAGCCTTCTTGTCCTGGCAAGACTGATTTAAGGTCAAGCAAAAAGCAGCCCACCTTACTTCCACTCCGTTGCTGTGTGGGCATTGCAGGAGGCAGAGTGGTAGCTGGTTAGTGTCATATTCCAGCCTTTGCGTTCACAAGACAGGTGGCCACATCTTGTCCTGATTGACCTTCCTGGCCTTGGGGAGACCTGGGGCTAGGGAAGAATAAAAAAGCTAACGGTGCAGGTTAAAAAATACAGCTCTTCTTCCTGCTAGGTAGGTTTTTTCTCTTTGACTCTTTCCCCCTTCCTTTTTTCCCCCTCCCCATCTCTCTGTAGTATTAGTACTGAATTACAATGAGATGGCGAGTGTTGAAAGCTTAAGGTTATTTTTAGGTCAATTCTTTTTAGATTCATTGCTAGTTCCCATCCCTCTTGATTTCCTGTGGAAGGCTGGGAAGACATGGGAAAGTCAGGAATGCTCCTTCGTGTCTGTTGTTCTGAAAAAACTGTCGCATCGACCATGGAGTTTGTTTTGCATCCAAGGGTCTTCAGGATGTGGAGCTGAAGATAAGCTCTAGTGCTGCTTGTAGGGGCCGTGGGGTGCCAGCGCCATCATGGATGGGGGTCCAGACAGCAGGAAGACAAGCACGTCTGGAGAACTGAGCAGGCTAGTCTAGTCAGTGGCTCCTGGGACTGCACCTTTTTTTTTTTCCTTCATCAAAAGCACTTCTGTTCAGGGGCTGTTTCTTCATTCACCTAAAAGTCAGTTTTCCCATTAGCGCTGCAAGTAGAGCAGTTGGTATTCTCAGACACACAGAATGTGGAACTTGAGTATTTTATCCCCATAGCTTTCAAAGGAACATGATGTAAAGATACAAAGTGTGAGTTGTTAACTTTCTTTTAATGTGATTGAATGACTTAAAAACAAGAGACAGAGAATTCCTGTATTTTCACCTAATAACTTGCATTGAGATCTGCTATGTAGGTCACACTTCAGCTGTCCTTTACGTATTGACACAGCCAAATCAATATAATCAATACACAGAAAGTGCCTTTTGTGGAACTTGGAGACAGAGCAAGCCTTAGAAATCTTCCTGCAGGCATGGTTTCCTTATGGAGTTCCCGCCCACAGTCCCTGCTGGCCGACGTGGCGCTGGGTGCCCTTCAGCATACATGGCCATGTTGTGACTACATTGTACGTCCACTGTCATTCCTGTTAGACCAAGAATGTACACCCAGGCAGGTTAGCTGCATCTGAGTAGACTCAGTGAAAGACTCAGGAAGGACAAAGTGATGATGCACTTGTGGATTCTTGCTCTTCTGAGTATGGCTTGATCCTAAAAGAGAATCAGTGGCTGATTGTGGCAACAGAGAGAGAGAGAGAGACGCAGACAAAGAAGCAGGCAGTAGTGACCCTGAGGTATCAGAAGACGTGGGTAAATGCAAGTAAGGATGGGAAGAGGCCATTAAGACAGAGTAGAGTGAGAAAGGACTATGAGATAACCCAGTCAATGGAATTACATCAGCTCTCTTCACGCCCTTGCTTGGCCATGTTACCAGCTCTTTAAGGCCTGTTTTTGTTTTGTGATCCTAATTCTTTCCTCTTAGCCTGGTTTGTGGTCTTTCTTGCTTTCCAGTCAGTCCTGGGCTCAAAATTAAGATCGTCATCCTAATGTTCAGTAAATCCTCAAATTTTGATGGAATCTGAATGAATTTTTTTGTGTCCATGTAAACAAAAGAAGCCAAATACAATGGCATGCATTGAATTGGGAATAGCTCAATAGAGAGCAGGTTAAATTAGTACTGAAGGCATTTTGTAAAACTGCAGCTGTTTCTTCCCACCATAATGTGTCCCTGCTGCGGGATGCTGCCTTCACAACACCACTATTGCCTGACAAACTGTGCTACTTGTTGTGAAAGGGATAATGACACACCGTGCTAGTTATAAAACGATTTATTGACAACGGCAATTTAACAGTGGAGGAATTGCAGAGCACAGGGGATCTAACAAAGCCCCAACGTTATTCTTCGGCTCTGAGAAACAATCTTGAGGAGCCTCTGCACGACAGGACCCCTGGCATCATCCAAACTCTTTGCTGTCCCAGTAAACAGAGCCCACTCGTTGCCTGGCACCAACGCGGGGTCAGAGGGAACATGGAAAGGCTCACACAATCTGACTATGATCGAAGGTGTCCCTCCTTCATTATTGCTGCAAGACTTACTCTGCAGAAGTTAAGGCTACCGTATTCAGAAATCTTAGGAGAGAGAAATCTACACGTGCAATTGTCCTTTCATGCCGGTTGTCCTTCAAAAGGACGGCAACTTTGGAACTAGAAGATCCACAGCAAAGGCATGAAATGACAGACAGCAGCAACCCAGCATCCACATGGATTAGTGGGACAAGAAATGGGCAGACTTCATAGATTTAAGCCAGGCAGAGAGTATGAGCCAGGCTGGTGAGAGGAGCATCTGAAAATGCACCATATATAGGAAGACGATCACAGAGAAAAGGACTGACCTGCAGGGAAGCCTTATATATACTTCCTTTGGGAATTGGAGTTAGTCTCTGACCTCTCAGATCATGACCGTCTGGGGCTGGAGGATGGAGGCAGAACCAAATAGGGGCACCAAGCCTTGACTTTGATTTTGCTGGCATCTGTCTGTTGTGTATTTGAACCAGTCCTTTTATTGCAACAAATGATCTGTATTTGGCGAAGTTACAAATCCCTTTTATGTATGACAAATGTGGTTTGTTGTTCCTTCAGAAAAATATGAGTGGGAAAGATTCGAAGCTGATTTGAATACCAGTGTAGTGGGGCACTAATGGGACATTGTACCATCCTCCTGCAATCTTAACAAATGACTATGGCTATGACTATTAAAAAAATGACTATGATTTTTCACTGGCTGATTTGGTTTGAACGAGTAAATTATTTTTATTTCACTGCATTAACTGCCAGAACATTGAATGAGCCGATAACCCCCTGGTGTTTCTGAGCTGCAAAGAACTATTATTCGGAATTGAATTTTTATTGATTTTCTTGTGCTACAATGACTTTTCTAGCATAGTAGCATGAAAGGAAAACGAGAAAGAGGCCAGATAGGGCAGAGGGCGAGGAAAGGGGCATTGCCGCTCCCCGTGGCCTGGTCCCAGGTGGCCTACTTATTCGCAGGTGTCACTGACTCCGGATGTTGCTGGCGGTGCGATTTACAGGCGCCCCAAGTACCTTGCTTCATCACCGTTTCCTCCTCTTCCGCTGTCTTTCTTTCGCGTCATCGCGTGCCTTGTTGGCATTCTGCTGTGGAACCAAATAGGGCAAAGGGGTGGAGAGGGAGCAGAGTAGACATGGTGATGCTCCAGATTGGTCAGCGTTGATGTTTATTAGAATCATTTATACTAACAATGAGGATGAGAGTGAATGTGTTACTTTTAGCATCATTATAGCACATCTGTCTATTCGTGTTTTTGCCTCGCCTAATTACCTTAACTAGTAGAGGCTTAGTTGTCTGTTAGTTTATAATAATCATTCAGATGAGTTGAAATGGAAACTCACTGATTGATGCATTCATTCAACAAATACCAGGTGACTGCTGTGTACCTTTCCAGGTACTACTAGAGGCAAGGCAACGAATAAGACAGATTTTTTCCCCCTCTTTCTTATAAGTAAAATCAAATTAAAGAAGACTATTTTAGAATTCAGTAAAAATTAAAAAATATACCCCTCCCCGCTTCTTTCTTTAGTAGACATCGTAGGAGTGAAACTTGGTGCAATAAAATGAAACAAAATGTACTTCTTCCCTGGCTTCTGATTCAGTTTGGTCTAGTTTAGAGAATCTTGACAACTTGTGGGAACGAGGGGGGTTTTTTTGGACATTATTTTTTCTGGCTATAAAAGTAATCCACATTCATCACAGAAAATTTTAGAAAATACAGAAACAGATGAAGAAGATAATGAATATAGACCCATATTCATCCAGTAGCAAAAGTTTGAAATGTTGAGTGATTTCTCTTTAGGGCTTTTCCTGTGACATATTTAGTAATCCCATACCAGTTGCTATTTAAACCTTTTAAAATCTGCAGTCTTGATGTGTATGTATGCAGCATGGTTCAGTTCTCTTATACAAAATAATGTGAAAATTATTATTTTCCTTCTTTCTATAGACCATGTGAGCATAAGTGAGATCAGAAGGTGGAAATCTATTTATATTCCACCCTCTCAATATATATGAATAGAAGACTAAGTCTAATAAAAGAGTGTCCTTATGTGATGTGATAACTTCTGGAAGGAAAGGTAGCTAGGCAAGCAATTTGCAGAGATTTGCAAGAAAGAAACAAGAGAGCATATATGCAAAAAAAAAAAAGTTTTAAGCCAGTGAAAGCCTGATTGAAATAGTAAATGAGGTATAGTGGGTTCTGTGTAGGTCTGTGAGATGCTGTGCCTCTGCTTACCGGTAACTCTCTGAGAAACTTACCTGTAACTACTAGATTAAGGTAGGTCCCACTGTGATACACTTTTATGGAACTTTCTACCTCTCTGTCTCATCACTCTTTCATATACCTCTTACTCACTTGTTTAATGTCTATCCTCCCTTCTGGAGGGTATGCTGGGGGAGGGCTGGAAGGGTCTATGTCAAAGCCATACCCCCTATTGCCTGGTATGGTGTTGAGCCCATCACCAATAGCGTGAGTAAATTCTGAATGAGGCTACTGCACATTTAGGAAAAAAACTGAAGGCAAATTAGGAGAAGGGCTACCTACCAAAACAAGTTTTTAATGCAGATGTACCTACTTTCATTTAGATGTAGATGCATTCTATAAAAATGTAATTTTTACATTGGGAGGAGGACAGTTCTTACGTATTAAAAAAAAAATAAAAGAGCTCAGTCATTACATACTATTTTCTCATTTAGCAGTTTATTCAGATATTTACTTATAATTTTAAATATTCTTTGAGATTTAAAAAAAATCTGCATAGTGTTACACTGTTGGACTGTACCAACATATATTAACCTTTCCTATATGGTTAAATATTTAGATCGTTAGCAGTTGCTCAGCACTGTAAGTGATGATTGAGGAATGTCATCAAGCTACATTTTTCTATGTAGCTCTTCAGTCATCGTCTTAGAAAATTTTAGAAGTAGAATTACTGAATTATATAAATGAAGTGTTTTTAATAATAGCTTCACTGAGATATGATCCATAATACTTGATAATTCATTCACCTATTTAAAGTGTACAATTTGACAGTTCTTAGTATATTCTCAGAGTTGTGCAGTCACTACCAGAGTCTAATTTAGAACACATTTATCACACCAAAAAGTAAAACCATTCCCAGCCTTTCTCCCCCTGCAATCCCACCTGCAACCCTAGGCAACAACTTCCCTACCTTCTGGCTATATGGATTTACCTACTATGGATGTTTCATGTACGTGGAATTATACAGTGTTTGATCTTTGGTAATTGACTTATTTCATTTAGCATTGTGTTTTCAAGATGCATCTGTAGTGTATCATGTATCAATACTTCATTCCTTTTTAATTGCCAGATAATATTTTGTTGTATGGATATACTAACATTGTTCATTTATTAAGATAATTTTAAAGACATTGGGTGCATGTTTAATCACTTTCACTCCTAGTTCTCCATATTCTAACACTGGAAATTATTCTTTAAAACAAAGAAACAAAGCAAAAGCTGTTTAAGAGTAAAGAGACATATAGATGCTTTTTAAATTGGCATTTCCTTAACAATTAGTGGTATTGGCCATTCTAAATATCTTTATTAGCCATTTGTATCTCTTCTTTCGTAAATTATGTTTTCATCCCCTTTGCCATTTTGTTTTAGGCTGTTCACCCTTCTCACTTTGATTTCAAAAGTTCCCTTTATATATTAAGGCTGTTAAGCCTCTACCTATAATTTTGATCATAATGTTTTAGATAAAAACAGTTCAATTTTAACAAAATAATATGTGCCGATCATTTCTGTAAGTGTTCTTCAATTTTAGGTTTAGGAAAGTCTTCCCTAACCTAAGATCCAATAATTATTTTATTACTCATGTGGTTTTTTAGAAAATATTTTTATTAAGATGGGATTTATTTTGGTATAAAGGAAGACAGAGATCTAAGTTGATCTTTTTCTCTAAAAGGATATCCTAATGTGTTTTCTCACTTAATTTATACAGCACTTTTATGATACACTGACTTACTCTTTTTATTTGAATGTCTTTGAAAAATGTTCTAGTTTAATTCATTCATATATCTGATTTATGACAAGATCACCCTCTTTTAATAATCATGGCTTTATAATAGGATATAACAATATGTGACCTTAGTTAAGCCTTATTATGCACCCAGGGCTCTTAAAAAGATTTTATACACATTAGCATTTATATTCATATAAAAACTATATGCAATAGGAATTATTATCCTTATTTTACAGATGAGGAAACTGAGGCAAAGAGAGAGAAAGATAATTATCAAGTCAAGAGGCTAGCAAGTGGCAGACGGAGAATTCAGATAGATCCCAGCAGACCTCATTTTACAGAGCTTCACTTTATTGCACATAATTGCAGATGCTGTGTTTTTTTTACAAACTGAAAGTTTGTGGCAACCCTGTGTTGAGCAAGTCTATCAAGTGTCATTTTCCAGCAGGATTTTCTCACTTCGTGTCTCTGTATCATGTTTTGGTAATCTCACAGTATTTCAAACTTTTTCATTAGTATTATATTATGGTGATCTGTGATGAGAGATCTTTGATGTTGCTATTGTGTTTTGGGGTGCCACGAACCACACCCACTTAAGACAGTGAACTTAATTGGTTCATGTTGTGTGTGTTTTGACTGCTGCACCAACCAGCTGTCCCCCCCCACCCCCCATCTCTCTCCCTCTCCTTATTCCCCTGAAACACAACAGTACTGGAATTAGGCCAATTAAAAATCCTACATTGGCCTCTTAATGTTGAAGTAAAAGGAAGAGTTATATATCTCTTGCCTTAAATCAAAAGCTAGAAATTATTAAACTTAGTGAGAAAGGCATGTTGAAAGCTGACTTAGGCCAAAGGCTAGGCTTCTTGCATTAAACAGTTAGCCAAAGTTGTGAATGGAAAGGAAAAGTTCTGAAAGGAAATTGAAAGGGCTACTCCAGTGAACACGCAAATGATAAGAAAACAGAATAGCCTTATGACTGATATGGAGAAAACTGGAGTGGTCTGCATGGAAAATCAAATCAGACACAACATTTCCCTAAGTCAAAGCCTAATCCAGAGGAAAATCTTAACTCTCTTCCATTCTGTGAAGGCTGAATGAGGTGAGGAAGCTGCAGGAGAAAAGTTTGAAGTAGCAGAGGTTGGTTCAAGAGGTTTAAGGAAAGAAGCTGCTTCCATAACGTGAAAGTGCAGAGTGAAGCAGCAAGTGCTGATACAGAAGCTGCAGCAAGTTATCCAGGAGATTTAGCAAAGATAATTAAGGAAGGTGGCTACACCAAGTAACAGATTTTCCTTGTAGCCGAAACAGCCTTCTGTTGGAAGAAGATGTCGGCATCTGGGACTTTCATAGCTGGAGAGGAGAAGTCAATGATGCCTGGCTTCAAAGCTTCAAAAGCTAGGCTGACTCTCTTGTTAGGGGCTAGTGCAGCTGGTGACTTTAAGTTGAAGCCAGTACTCGTTTACCATTCCAAAAATCCTACAGGCATTAAAAACTATGCCAAATCTACTCTGCCTGTGATCTATATAAACAGAACAAAGCTTGGATAATAGCTCGTCTATCTGCAACGTGGTTTACTGAATATTTTAAGCCCACTGTTGAGATCTACTGCTCAGAAGAAAAGATTCCTTTTGAAATACTATTTCTCATTGACAATGCCTCTGGTCATCCAAGAGCTCTGATGGAGATGCACAAGATTAATGTTTTCATGCCTGCTACCCAGGATCTATTCTCTATGTAGCCCATGGATCAAGGAGTAATTTCAACTTTCAAGTTGTATTATTTAAGAAATGTATTTGTTAAAGCTCCTGCTGCCATAGATAGGAATTCCTCTGATGGACCTGGGCAAAGTCAATTGAAAACCTTCTGGGAAAGATTCACCATTCTAGATGCCATCAAGAACATTTTTGATTCATGGGAAAAAACCAAAATAGTAACATTAACTCAAATTTGGAAGAAGTGGATTCCAGCCCTCGTGGATGACTTTGAGGGCTTCAAGACTCCAGTGGAGGAAGTAACTGCAGATGTGGTAGAAGTAGCAAGAGAACTAGAATTAGTGGAGCTGGAAGATGTGATTGAATTGCTGCAATCTCATGAGAAAACTTCAGTGGATGAGGAATTGATTCTTATGGAGGAGTAAAGAAAGTGGTTTCCTGAGATGGAATCTACTGGTGAAGATGCCATGAAGATAGTTGAAACGACCACAGAGGATTTAGAACATAACATAAACATAAAGCAGCAGCAGGATTTGGGAGGATTGACTTCAACTTTGAAGGAAGTTCTGCTAGGGGTAAAATGCTGTCAAATAGCATTGCAAACTGCAGAGGAATCATTAGCGAAAGGCAGAGACAGTCACGGCAGACTTCACTGTTGTCTGATTTTAAGAAATTGCCACAGCCACCCCAGCCTTCAGCAACCACCACCCTAACCAATTAGCAACCATCAGTGTGTAGGCAGGACCCTCCACCAGCAAAAAGATTAAGGTGATGTTAGTATATTTTAGCAATAAAGTATTTTAATTAAGCTTTACACTGTCGCTTTAGACATAATGCTATTGCATACTTAATAGGCTTTATTATATTGTAAAGATAACTTTTATGTGCGGTGAGAAGCCAGAAACTTCATATGACTCACTTTATTACAGTGGTCTGGAACCCACCCCCCAGAAACTCTGAGGTATGTCTGTTCTCGGGCGCCAGCCCTGACCGTCTTTAGTGATAGGCAGTATTACCCAGTGCGGTGCTGGAATAGAAGACCTAGCAGTTAAAATTTTTACCATTAGTGATCATACATGTTTAAGATGTATTTTGCATTTCTATTTCCATTGTTTTTCGGATAATTACTTGAATGTTTTAACTATGTTACAAAGAATATTTGTATTCTAAAATTTTGAGTGGTTTTTGTTGTTCACTGCTAGATTTCTTCTTTTAAACCACAACTTAAATACGTAAATCATTACTTTGAGTGTCTTTTCTTTCGTTAGTTTATATGAAAAGTAATGTTTTCAGGAAAGACATGTGGCTGCTTTCAATCTCTGGAACCTATTGTCTGAGACTATATTGTTGTTAGTTTGTTCATGAATGATAATTTATTTGGGAATGGGAAATTTGTACCCACACTTTTTTTTTTTTTTTTTTTTTTTTGCTAAAAAGCGAAAACAAGCAAGAACATAGATTTGGTTACATAATTACTCTCTGGTATTTGCTTATACAGAGAAAAGTTCTAGTTATAGACTGATTTTTTTCATTGTCAGTTACCTCTTTATTTAAACATTTTTTTGAGCTTTATTGAGAAGATATATTTGACAAAGATCATTGTGTAACTTTAAGGTGCACAATGTGATGATTTGATATATATTTATATTGTGAAATGATTACCACACTAATGTTAACATATCCATTACCTCAGTTTTATATATATGTATATATGTGTATATATATAGTAGTGAGAACATTTACAATTTACTCTCAATAAATTTCAGGTATACAATACAGTACTGTTACCTATGTTCATTGTGCTGTGTGTTAGGTCTTCAGAACTTACTCATCTTAAAACTTGAAGTTTTATCCTTTGACCACCATCTCCCATTTCACTTACCCCTCAACCCCTGGCAACCAGCAATCTACTCCTTGTTTCTCTGAGTTCAGCTTTTTTAGATTCCACATTTGTGGACTCATACATTATGTGGTTCACAAATATGAGACCATGCAATATTTGTCTGTCTTTGATTTATTTCACTTAGCATAGTGTGTGTATCATATTTTCTTTATTATTCATCCATCTATGAATGGGTTATTTTCATATCTCTGTGAGTAATGCTGCAGTGAACATGGGGGTATAGCTCTCTCTTCTAGATAGTGACTTTGTTGCCTTTGGATATATACCCTGGAATGAGATCTTTGGATCATATGGTATTTATAGTTTTAATTTTTTAGGGACTTACGTACTGCTTTCCATAGTGGCTGCATCAATTTACATTCCCACCAACAGTGCACTAGAATTCCCTTTTCTCTACATCCTCATCAAAACTCATTTCTTGTCCTTTTGATATTGGCCATTTTAACAGGAATGAGGTGATATCTCACTGTGGATTGGATTTGCGTTTCTCTGATGATTAGTGCTGTTGAACACCTTGTCATGTACTTATTGGCCATTTGTATATCTTCTTTGGAAAAATGTCTATTCAGGTACTTTGCTCATTTTTAAAATTGGATTGTACGGTTTTTTGCTAAGTTCTTTACATATTTTGGATATTAACACTGTATCAGTTACATGGCTTGAAAATATTTTCTCCCTTTCGTTAGGTTGCCTTTCACTTTGTTGATCATTTCTTTTGCTATGCAGAGAGTTTTTAATTTGATGTAGTCCTTCTTGTTAATTTTTTCTTCTATTTCTTGTGCTTTTGGTGTCATATCCAAAAAATTGTTGTCAAGACTGTTGTCGAGTTTTTTTCCCTGTCTTGTTCTCTAGGAGTTTTTTAGTTTCAGGTTTTACATTTAAATCTTTAAGCTATTAAGTTTTTGTAATTGATGTAAGAGAGGGGTTCTTCTTTCACATTTAATTCTTTGGTATGTGCATATATCCAGGTTTTCCAGCACCATTTATTGAAGAGACTATCCTTTCCTCATTTAGTATAGTGTATTCCTTGTCAAATATTAGTTGGCCATATATGTGAGGGTTTATTTCTGGACTCTTGATTCTGTTTCATTGATCAATTTCTGTTTTTATGCCATAATCTGTTTTGATTACTATAGCTTTGTAGTATGGTTTGAAGTCAGGAAATGTGATGTCTCCAGCTCTGTTCTTAAGATTGCTTTGATTCTTCAGGGTCTTTTGTGGTTCTATGTTAAGTTTAGAATTTTTATTCTATTTCTGTGAAAAATGACATTGAGATTTTAATAGAGAATGCTTTGACTTTATGGATGGCTTTGGGTAATGTGGACATTTTAACAGTATTCTTTCAACCTGTGAAAATTTTAGTTACTTACGTTCATTTAGTTCAAAATACTTGTAAAATTATTTTTACAATGTTATTACTTTTGTTAAAATTCAAAATTTCCACTATGATATATCTAGGAACTATTTTTTTTCTTTCCAAAATTTTGTTGCCTTGTATCCAGAGAGCTCTTTTGCAAACTCAAGTTTTTTTCCCCCAGCTCAGAGAAGAATTACTGTTACTAAATTATCATCCATTTTCTTTAATCTTATTGCCTCCTTCTAAACTTCCTATTATATTTAAATTATATTTCTCTATCTCAATATTATCTCGTTATTTATTTCATCTTTTTTATGGCAAATTCATTGTCATTTTATCCTTTTCCTCTTAGCTCATTTATTCAACTTACAGTTATTAAGAATCTTCCCTGAATCAGATGTTCAGTAGGCACTGGGAGTATAAGGGTGAACATCTCAGACCTAAAACCCACATTCATTGAAGTGATGGTCCAGTGAGGAAAACACATATTTTGTAAGTAAGCAATGATTAGAGCCCTACTAGAGGACATTTCTTAAACTAGGTTTTCTGGTTACTAAACTATTGCCTCCTATCTCTCAAACCACTGGCCTGCAATTTGTGAACCTGGGGCTGGGACTCCCTTGCCAGATCCTGGCTCCCTGTGAGGTCCTAATAGGGGTGCAGAGGAGACTAGACAGAGAAGGAGGGAGGAAGGCTACTTCTTTCTGTTCATTTTCTGTCTCTGTCAACATCACCCCAGCAGAGTTTCTTCATCTTGGAAGTGGCAGTTGCTTATTGTTTCCAGTTTATTTTTTTAAGTACTTCCAGAACCAGCTATATTATGCTCCTTACCCTCCACTACCCCACCATGAGATCCAGCACCAGTCTGCTGGGTAGTCCTTCAGAGGTCTAGGTCTTGACTCCTTGGGTCCCTGTTCCAAGTTCCTGAGGTGCCAGCACCAACATCCAGTGCCCTCCCCTTGGAGAGTTGAGCCCTCTCTAAGCTTCAGAGGTCTATAACCTAATTTCTTCCCTTTCCCTACGGTGGGACCAACTCCTAATGGGTCCCCTTTTTGCCTTTTTAGTCCTTCATTTTTTACACTAGTATTTTCTGTTAAGACAACTGATATGCTTTCTGTTTTCCTGCCTGGATCCTGACTGATAGATCTGTCTTCTGTTTCACTAGTTCAGTTAGCAGCAATACTCAGATGCTGTTTACCGTCTCCATGATACATATATATATTTCTAATTCAGCAGTTACGCTTTTTTTCCCTGCATAGTGGCAGTTTTCTTGATCTCAGATGTTATCCTATTTATAAATCCCTACTCTAGATTCTCAGTTGCTATTTCCTTTTCATTTTAAAGAACTTAAATTGGAAGTTATCTAAAAATGCCTCTCGTTTCTAGTCTTAGAGGAAGCCATTTAATTTCAGTTCTATGGTTTGTCTCCTTCATTAGTGGTATAATTCTTTTTTATATGGCTGGGGATGTTTTTCCTACTATTAGAAGTTACACAGATTCCTGTATGAATCTTTCAAGCCTTGGAACTAACATAGGTGGTCAAAGTATTTAGTTTGCCAATTCAGAAATGAATTAGGTTGGGCGACGTAGGGTGAGAATCATAGGTAGAACTGAAAGCATTCTGTTTCTGAGATCTATTTCTGTAATTTTTGGTATATTCAGTAGCTAGCTGAAATTTTTTTTTTTTTTTTGGTGGTGGAGGTAATTAGGTTTATTTGTTTATTTTTAGAGGAGGTACTGGGAATTGAACCCAGGACCTCATGCATGCTAAGCATGTGCTCTACTGCTCGAGCTGTATCCTTCCCCAGCTAGCTGGAATTTATCTGGTATGTCTGCCCTCCTTGGGAGTCAAATGCCAGTCTCCCTGCCATCAGTATTAGGTACAGGCAGGGACTCGGTGATACTTGGGTTTCTCACTCGGTCTGATATCTGGTATGTGGCTGGCTGCCTGTTACGCGTTGGACCCAAATATATGACACCCTCGTTGTTGTCTGATCCCCTACTCTACTGCCTTTAATCTATAATCTTTGCATCTCCACACTTAGAAGTGTCTGTATACTTCTTATCGGAAGCCTTCCAGTGAATGTGAATGTCAGTTGGGAACATCAAGAGGTTGTATGGATCCTTTCTTCAATCTGATCCTGATTGGATGAGATCTGCTAGAAATTTCTCAGTTTCTTTTTCATAGGCAATACCCTTTCCTACATCCTAGTAATAATGTGCAACGCAGGGTTTTCCTTCTTTACGCACATGCTTGCTTAGCTAATTCATTAAGCAGGTGGGAGTGGGGAGGAAGGATGTCTTTGGTCTGGTTGTGTTTTCATCTGCCAGTGCAGTTACTGTAGGGGAGGGTGGAGGTACCTGTGAACTATGCATTTTGTTACTTTTTCCACTTCTAGAACAAAGAAACAGAAGATAAAATAGAAATAGTAAAAGATAAAATAGAAACTCCCGGTGTTCGTTTTCTGTGCTTCATTGGGTTGAATGCAGATTATTTGCCGTTCTCAAAACTGCAGTCATCATGCAGCAGCTGAATAAGACTTCCTTTTGAAAACAAAGCAATCAAAGAAAAGAAAAAAAATGGCAAACAAAATTCGCCATAAAAACACAACCCTTTCTGTTCGTTAGCAAACTGATGTGTCACGGAAGAGTCGCTCACACTCCACAATCGACTGATTTCAATATAGAGCCATCCTCCTTACAGTTTCAGTTACCCACGGTCAACTTAAGTCTGAAAATAGTAAATGACAAATCCCATAAATAAATAATTCATACATTTTCAACCACATGCCATTCTGAGTAGCATGAAGCAAGCTCATGCCATCCAGCTCCGTCCCACCCAGAATGTGAATTGCCCTTTGTCCAACATACCCTGCCCATTCACCTCTTAGAGTCATCTCAGTTATCAGATTGACTGTTGTGGTGTCGCAGTACTTGTGTTCAGGTCACCCCTATTGAAAGTAATAATGGCCCCAAAATGCACGTGATGCTGGCCATTCAGATGTGCCCGAGAGATACTGTGAAGTGCTTTCTTTAAGTGGAAAAGTGAACGTTCTTGACTTAATAAGGAAAGAAAAAAACTGCGCGATGAGGTTGCTAAGATCAGCGATAAGAATGAATCTTCTATCTGTGAAATTCTGACAAAGGAAAAAGAAATGCATGCTAGCTTTGCTGTCATACCTCAAACTTCAAAAGTTACAGCCACGTGCATGATAAATGCTTAGTTAAGATGGAAAAACATTCAATTTGTATGATAAGAGATTTTGAGAGAGAGACTCCATTCATGTAACTTTTATTACAGCATATTGTTGTAGGTGTTCTATTGTATTATAAGTATTGTTGATCTCTTACTGTGCCTAATTTATAAATTGTACTTCAACGCTGTTATCACAGGTGTGTTATGTACCAGGAAAAAACATCGTATACATAGGGTTCGGGATTATCTCTGGTTTCAGGCATCCGTGGGGTGCTTGGAACACAGCCAGGGATAAGGGGGCCTTGCTGTAGTCCTGATGAAGAAATCAGTCATACGTAAAGGGGATTTTTGTCTCAAAGATCCCTTATGGGAAAACAAAGGAGAATTTGTGGTCAAATTGTGCGGGAAACATGAGATTTTTCATTCTGGGGAAATTACATTTTCCATCATTCATGATTTTGTCATCAATTATGTGAACTTTCTCACACCTGGAGTCGGAAATTCTGAATCATAAAGGCAGTGGCAGTTTTTGGATCTCGAGTAGAAGAAAGATGGCTTTACAGTCTGTGGGACAGCAGAGAAATGGGGAACTAAACCTGCCATCTGCCCACAGCATGAGTCCTTTTGAGATCCTTTGCCCCACGTACACTCACGGAGATCTCTGAACATACAGCATGACTGACAGAAGCCGTCGGTGGCCTCCAGGAGGGAATACATTAAGAGTAAAATGCAGAGGAGTGAACATGTGGATTGCTGTGCTTGTTACTCATGGAGCATGTTTGGCTTGCTAAAAGCACGTTTAATGTATTTATACAATTTATAAAGATGTAACTGATTCTGAAGCGCTGCTCTTTACAGAGAACATATTTCATGTGATTGTAAGCACTAAAGAAAATTAAATCAATAAATCCACAGCCTGTAATTTGAGATGCTCAAGTGTAGAAAAATACATTGTCAGGGAGGGAGAAGGGAGGTCTTGAGGAAGACTTATAAAACTGTCTCTGCGCTACCATCCCAGGCTTTCAAGTGACAGTGGGAATTAAACTTGTGCCGTAAAATGATCACTGTTGTTATGACACCTCAAAAGAAGTAAAGGGCAACTCCCACTCTTGTTAATGAAGCGTATGCTTAAGTGGAAAGTCAGACAGATGAAGCTCTTCCTCTCTTTTTGAACCATCCCTGTGTTCTTTTCCCCGAGAAAGCTTGGCTGGTTATCCGTCTGAGACTGGAAGCCCAGAATCTTGTTGGATTTTTTTCCCCATCACTGGCATCGACGCTCTATGTGACCACTGGCCGGCCAAGTAACCTCCCTAAGTGGCCCCCTTCCATGCGTAAAAGGCTAATCATGCAGCTTGTTTGCAAAGTACCTGGAGCCTTCCGTGAGGGCACTACACTACACATTGCTGTTTGACTGGAGGACATTGTATTGTTTTAATTATATGTTTGGTTGGATAGGTTATAGATTTTTGTTGTGGTTGAGCGTTGCCTCTTCTCCCTGGTTACAAATAAAAAACGAATAGGTAATCTCACTGTATTACCATCCTCTAGAGCTCCCTAGAGGGTTAAGGGAATGGCAGAGGTTACAGATTAATAATGCATTCTTTAGTTAATAAAAAAAAATCACATGCATCTCCACTGCATAATAGCTGTGGATAGCAATTTATTAGGCCAAGTGTTTTATCAGATACTAAAGAGATCATACTGGCAGAAACTCATGAAATAAGTTTTTTATTCCCTGCCTCCCTCCCCGCCAGTAAATCTTTTATCCTTCACATCAGTATGGAACGTGAGGAACAGTTTCATTAAGGTTTATTTCAAATATGTTTGTGAATATTCAGGAAGGTGATTCTCGGATTCTGGAGTGACTTTGTGTGTGTGTGTGCATGTCTCTGTCTCTCTCTCTCTCTCTAAGTGGTGGCATGAAGCTCACTGTTTTACTATATTTGGAGCAAATGTGGATCATACTGGCTCTAGGGCAAAGTGTCATGTCTTCATGTATCTTTGCAGATTTACGGAAGAACTTTGAGCAAGATCCGCAGGGAAGAGAGGTTCCCATTGAAGGTATGATCGTGCTACACTGCCGTCCGCCCGAGGGCGTTCCTGCTGCCGAGGTAAGACCAGCCCTTTCCCCAGAGGGACAGTGGCTGAGCACTATGTGCTCCCAGGTGACTAAGGGAGCCTGGGTCTGGCCTTGTTGATGTCTGGACCCAACTGCTTAAAGATGGTGCAGAAATGGTGTTGGAAGTGAGTTGGAAGAGGAGATTGTCTCTCGCAGACTTCCTAGTCGACACAAGCTCTTGATAGGCAGCTCGGGTAGAATTTGTCACGGGCTCTTGGTTTTGGGGACCTCAGTCATGCAGGCGGCATCCTCTGTCCTCCGTCCACTGCCTTGAACATTCTGCTGTGTGTGTTGGCTTCTGGATCAATCTGATCGGCAAAGTCACATAACAAAGTGCATAAGAAAGGAGGGCAGGCCCTGGTGCCAAGTTTCACTGGTGTTTGTACTTACTTGCTCTTCGTTTGCTTATGGAACAAACATTCCTTGAGCATTTATTATGTTTCGGACACTGCGCTACTTTGGGGGATATAAAGTGTGAAGTCACAGGTCTCTGAATAGCTAGCCCTCCTTCATTTACAAGGAGGCGCCAGGAATCCAGAGTCATGACGGTTTTTGCTCCTTGCTTGTTTCCTAGAAACTTCTATCACAGTTAGAATGTAATTGTCAGTAATCAGAGTAAGACAGATACCATATGGTACCACTTATATGTGGAATCTAAAAAAAGAAAAATAGAAATGAACTTACAAACTGGAAACAGACTCACAGACATAGAAAACAAACTATGGTTACCAAAGGGGGAAAGGGTAGGGGAGGGATAAATTAAGCTTTTAGAATTAACATACACACACATATATATTATATATAAATTAGATAAACAACTAGGACCTAAGGAAAAAGAAAAAAATGAAAAATACAACATTGTGAGAAAAATTGACAAATCAATTTAACAACAAAGTTATCCAAAAAGCTTTAATTAGATTAGGGGTTGATATTATGTAAAGAACATTTTTTAAACCTTGCTATATTTCAGATGAAATATACTTGCACACTTAAAAGTATGTGTCAAAATTTATTAATGTGATTTGATGATTAAGAGATTGAGAGAAAAAAATATATATAACTGTCAGCAGTAACACACTTTGGTAGTAGGGACAGCTTCCTGAATCTTTCAGTCACTTTTTTTTTTTTCAGACTACCCTCCAACCCTTTTATTTTTATTTATTTATTTGTTTGTTTTTCATTTTATTTTTTTCCTCTAATGGAAGAACCGGGGATTGAACCCAGGACCTCCTGCACATCAAGCATACACTCTACTACTGAGCTGTACCCGCCACCTTCTTTCAATGACTTTTGAATGAGGTTCTGATAGACCAGTACTACAGTTGTTAAGGCAGCGTGGCAGGGAACTCAGAAGTACAAGGAATACTTGGTACAATCCTGAATTTATAAAACTAGGCTTGAGATCACAGTAGATCATCCAATTGTGACTCTTTCGGGGAAGCTGGAAAACTGTCCTTAGAGCCACAGCTTATTCGTGGAGGAGTAGAGATATTAAAATCAACAGGAACCTTTAACTCGCAGTTTAACTAAAATTGCTGTGGGATTTTGCAGCTGGAAGAACAGAGGAGCAGCAAGTAGCACAGGGAACAAGAAACCGTCCGCACTGGCACGTTTAGGCGGGAGTCTTGCTGGGTGGCCACTACTCAAAGCGCAAATGATTCCCGAAATGAAGTAAACGGGCTTGAAAATTCAAGTGAACATTCATGCATGATGTCAAATGATGAGAAAGGAAAATGCTTATTTTTGGATTTTTATTGAATGTGAAGCAGAAAGATACTTGCTCTCCTTTGGCCGCCACCTTGTTCCGCGCGGAGTGTGTCCTGGGTTCTCTAGCAGGGGGACAGACAGCAGGGTGTTCAGTGCTCAGGTGAACGTGTCAGTCTTATTTAGGACACCCATGTGCTCCTGGGATTCTAACTTGGGTATCAGCAGTTTTCTGTAGTCACCCCATCTCTCTAAATCCCGACTTACAAATGTTTCATGCATCAGAATGTCCCGCCTGTTTCATGCTGGCTGTGTGTACAGCCCAGTTTCCTTCCAAGCCCGTGCTGGGTCACTCCATCAATTTCAGCAGCCCCTGAGAGGCGTGAAGAAGGAATGAAGGTCATGGTTTTATTAGGTGTCCTGTGGGAACCTAACATTCTCTAGATGTCTAGGAATCAATTTTTACAGCGGGAAGAGAACTTAGATATCTACCTGGCACAGCCTTTACATTTTAGAGGCAAGAAAACTGACGCTTAGATCAATGACCTGCCGAAGGTCTTGCACCCATTTAAGGGATAACTCTGTTCGGTCTTCCAAAAGTTCCCCAAAGCATTCGAAGTAAACGTCTATTTTATTTTGATGCTTTATGTGGTCCATAATAATCTAGGCTGCTGTTGCCTCTGACCACCTCTTCTGCTGCTCAGTTTCAGACCCTGCTCTAGCCACACTGGCCTCCCCGTTCGTTTTCAGGTTCACCAGCCATGCACCTGCCTCAGGGCCTTTGCACATGCTGGCCCCTCTGCTGAAACACTCTTCCCGAGCTCTTACATTGCCTCATCCCTTCCTTCAGGGCTTGTTCAAATATCACCTGCTCAGTGAGGCCTGCTTGGGGTACTCTGATGAAAATGTCACTCCCCTCCCCTATACATATGCTTTCAAGCCCATTTCTCTACTTTGCATTAACTCCATAGCTCTTATTACAAACATACTGTAGTTATTTGGCTTATTTTCTGTCTACTCTACTGAAATTTAAGCTCCATGAGGGAAATTTTCTTGAACTTTTTATCACTTTATCCCCAGAATGTAAAACAGTGCTTCTTGCTTCCAGGCACTGAATAAATGTTTGTTGAATGTGAATGAAAGGTAATTTCCTGAACGTTTCTGAATATTTGAGGTTATACTAGGACTAGCCCCAGACAAGAACTGTAAAATCCACTAGACTCTTTTTGTTTGTTTTTTTCTCCCATTCTGGGTACTAGAAAATGAATAAGACATTCTCCATCTGCTCTTTGAAGACATAAGTGAAAATAAAGAACAAAGGAGAGAAGAGTAAAGAAGACACAGTCTGGGAAGGTCACAGCCACGGGGGAAGATGTATCATGGTGAATGAATGCCTCATGAGTGTGTACACATGCATGCCCACATTCACACCAAAGCATCTTCCCAGAGATGGCAGGGATTTAGGAATTAGAAGGACTCGGAGGCTCTTCAGGGCCATGGTTGATAGAGAGGATTCCCGTTGGAGAACAGGTGAGCCTCTAGGAAGTTAGCAGCATTCCTAGCTGTGCTTGGGGAAGGCTGAACTTGGGCTGAAGCTCAGAAGCACATTGCTGGACGTTCCTCCACTTTCTTGCCCCAGCTCTCTTTTCTTGAAGGCAAATGCGTGGTGCCTGTGGACTCAATTCACTTTCCATCTTTATTTGCATCTGATGGGCTTCCCAGCCATAACCCCAAAAGCAGAACAGGATGTGAAAAATTTCCAGTAGCCACACACAGTGATGTCAGTGAAACAAATATTCGGGAGCGTTGTCGATCAGGAGAGGAGGGAACACAATACAGGCCTATCAGTAAGAAAGTGTATTTTCTTTTCTGGTACCTTCCCTCCCTCCAGATTTCCACACTGTAGGCATACACTTGCTCTAGAAGTCTCCTGGGACTGCTGTGACAAACTACTACTTACTAGGTGGCTGAAAACAGCAAAGTGGATTCTCTCACAGTTCTGGAGGCTAGAAGTCTGAAATTGGGGTGCAGGCAGGGCTAGTTTTCCTGGAGACTCTGGGAAAGCATCTGTTCCATGCTTCTCTCTTAGTGGTTCCTGGCAATCCTTGATGTCCGTGGCTTGTGGACGCGTTACTCCAGTCTCTGCCTCTGTCTTCACGTGGTATTCTTCTCTCTGTATCTCTGTGTGTCTGAACTTCCCTCTTATAAGGACGCAAGTCATTATATTGGAGCCAATTTCAATCCAGTAAGCCCTTGCGTTAAGAGTCTGGGTCACAGTACACCTGCAGTGACCCTGTTTCCAAATAAGGTCACGTGCACAGGTTACATGTGGGCATGAAATTGGGGCGGACGGTGCTCTTGAACTCAGTGCCCTTCCCATTCTCCATGATTTGATATCATATCACTCCTACTTTTAATAATGTAGGTGTTATTAGGAATAAATTTCAGAGCCAGGCTGGCTAAAAGTAAGTAGTGGGCCATTTCAAGAAGCAGCTGGGCTGCAGGATGGTTTAACACAGAAATTCTGAGCTGAGAGCAGGGAGCAGGGGAGCCTTTGTTTTCTACATTTTGTATTATAGATGAACAGGGAGTGTGTTCCAGCTCCTCTGTGGGTTAATGGCTATTATGGGGCCCAAACAAGCTTTTATAGCATCGTCTTAAGGTGGGAGAGTATCCCGGTTCCAAATACTTGAGGTACTTTGAAATTTCACTTATTTATGAGTTGGATGCTGCCTCCAATATTTACAGCTCTTTTGGTTTCAGCACTAGCTTACACAGTGGTTATCACCACCACTATCTGTGTTTTCGTTGAAGGGGAGGTAGAAAGGTGAGAGATACACAGATAGGGAAGGAAAGTGAAAGTGTTCATACCTTCCCCTGTCGGGGTCTCCCAGGGTGGAGATGTCTGCCAGTGCCTGTCATGGGGTCTTCAGATCTCAAGGAGAGTGTTTTTGTGCTCACTGATTCATAGTCATGCGAAGATTGTAGAGTTAACGACTCTTCGGTGTGGCAATAACTGGAAACTGTGCTTGGAAATTGATCAGTATTGTAATTGTCACTGTGAAATATTATCAGTCAGAGTTACCTTCCCTGAGCAGGCTGTGTTGCACCCTCTCCACCTTCCTGCCCACCTACTGTGGGGCCCAAAGGGGTCATCCCTGGAAGGGATTTTCAGGGCCACTGATATATCAGCTGGTTTTGTTCTGCAGTGGCATAAGGGGTCTTCTCCTTGACATGTTGAAAGGAACCTGGAGGGCAAGTCTCGTCTTCACAAGACATAAACAATCGTCTTCTCTCTGCAAGGTAGAACTTTCTTGGCAACGAACTCATCTCTATGACCAGAGAAGGTGGTTTGTGTAAGAATAGAAAGAGCTACCATTTGTGGGGTGTCTCCATGTGCCAGGCACTGTGTTGAGTAGTTGCCCCCCCAATATTATTTCATTTAATTAGCAGAAGACTGCTGTGAGATGCTAGAAAGCTATCAGTATTTTCATGTCCATCTTACAAGAACTTGTCCAGGCTCTGAGATCACCAGGAAGCCAACCTAACCTTAAAGCTCAGATCTTTCCTTTCTCTAATAGTTTTTGTTTCCTTGCAGTGAGACTGTGGGTTTGATTACTTTTCCCCAAAGCCTTTTTGAAGCTTGGGAGCCCCTAGGCCAGTGGTAGAGTATCTGCTCTCTCTGTTGCATGTTATTTCTCCTTTAGAATTAGATTTTGTTATTTTTTAATTAAAATCTCTCCTAGCTAATGTGCTAATCCTAAATCTGCTATAAATTCTGTGTTTCTTTGTTTGAAATAGATAATCCAGTGATAAAACCAAGGACAGAACACTGAGAGAGTAGAGGTTTGGGGGACTGAGGGTAACAGGGAGCCTGGAGCAGAGCATCCCTGGAGCCCCTGTGTTCCCAAGGGGCCAGGAGCCTGGGTTGGATGCTATTGTAGGAAACAGGAGGTACTGAATGTCTAAAATTAGAGGGAGGAGGCCTTAGAGGGGAAGAAAGGGGGCATAGGAAAGGGGAGATGAGAGGTCAGGGTAATCTCTACCCTCATTACACTTTTTCCTACATTTGGTCATGGCCCCAACAGATCTCATTGTCATGAAGGGCTCTGGATATATTCTGATAAGTGTATACTGATACCGAAATCATAGGGGTCTCTCCTGGGATACAGCAGTGGGATCTGGAAATAGTAGAAGGAGAACTGAGGATTGTTCCTATAGCACTGGAGGGAGAAAGAATGAACTTTGGAGTCAAACGACTTGGATTTGACCCTGACTAGCATTTCCTGATGCTATGACCTGCAGGAACACCACCCACCTTGAACCTCAGAGTCCTTAGTCGCTCTGCCTCCCCATTGTGCCTGTTGTTCTTGCCTTTCAAGTTCATCAAAGGACGGAGGCACCAAGAAGCTTCCTGCCTTCCTCCCTTATAATCTGGCACGTGGAGGAAGTAACTGGGTGTTTACAGAAGCTGGTGACTGTCAGTGTTCACCTTCCTTACCCCATGGAAGATTCTTATGAATGGTATTATTGTTACCAAAAACACTTTTGAAAAAAATGGTATATGAACTTGAAGATTCTCGCCAGACTTATTTAGACACTGGTTTCGATGAAATAATTGGTCCTACAGTTTTTTCCGAAATACCTGAAATGTGAACAGATGATAATTCAAGCTTTTCTAAACGCCGTGAGCTCATCCTCTCACCAGATGTATGAGGACGTATTTGTCACTACACTTGCTTTTACCCTTTACCTTGGGGTAATTCACTAAAGGTGGCAACTTTAGTGTTTGACACCGTTGTTTAGTTTAGCTGAAACCAATTGGCGCTTTTCAAAACAATTCATTATTCCACACTGCACGTTTTTATACTCCTCAATTAAATGGAAAATCTATCTTTCATAAAAGTTGGAAGTTACGTCCAATGAAAATCCAACGTTTTAATGGTTTTCCACAGATTAAACTTGTAGAGATCTCAATAAACCCTGATTTACTGATGTTGGCTGTAAAATGGTTATTGCTGTTAATAAAGCCTGTAAATCTTAACAGGTTATATTTGCCCAGGGTAGTAAAACTTGCCGTAAAGACTTCGTGTCGAAGGCTAATTCTGCTCACATCAAGGCAAACAGCCTCCTCAAAGTAATTCAGTGTCTGAGAATTAAGGCCCAAAGCCCAGCAACCAAGTGATCCTAGCCTTGAGCCCCTGCCTGCTTGGCAGTCTTCTTGTGCTTTTCTCACCAAGAAGTCAAGACCGTGCTGGATTTAGGAAGCTCAGGAAGGTCTAGAGACTTGGTCGTGCAGTGTGAGCTTGGAGAAGGTTCCCTTCTTTCTGCTGGCCACCAAGTGACATTGACTGATCACTAGGTCAGAATGCTTGTATAACAAGGAGAGGTTCCAGGAGCGGAATGAAAGAATGGGTTATCTGTTCTATAAAGTGTGCGGAGCCACACAGATGTTAGAGGCCAGATTATTAGGGGTGGGTGGAGGGGAGTTTAGGGGAAAGAGATCATTCTCCTTGCAAATGCCCATGTGGAAATCAAGGTTTTCTTAAGAAGCTCTGTTAATCTTGGTAGACTTGGTAGACATTTGTCATGTTTTCTAATGTTGAGGCAATTTCTTTTTAAGTCTTAAGTCCCTAAGTGAAAGCTAAAAAACTGGTGTGCTAGTCGTCTTTGCGATTAGGCCCCATGAGTCAGGTGTTCTCACCCAAAGAGGGTTGGAGAGGTGAGTAACGTTAGATGGTCCTTGAACGGAAATCCTTCTCAAGAGGAAGGTGGCAGAGATGCCCAGCTCTTAGGGGCAGCCAGGAGAACTGGCTTCTCTCCCAAGTCTCATGGTTATAAGCTGTGTCATTGTCATGGTTTTTTTTGAACTGTGAGGGTGTCACCAAGTGACCCTCCCTTTCCCTCTAGTGTGGCTGGATGTTGTCCCTGGCTACTTGGCAGCCTGGTCTAGGTCTTTGACCCTCCTGGAGGTTCTAGGCACTGCCAATATTCTTTAATAAAGTCCTTCCCTTCATAAACAAACCAGTGCAGTTTGTTGCTTGCAATCAAGAATCTTGAGTGTTACAGTGATGTGCCCTGTCTTACTACTTCAAGGATGCCTTTGACCAACATCTGCACGTGGCCATTGGGACAAAGCAAGTCACTCTAAGCTAAAGGCTGTTTGTGGGCTGCTGATCTCTTTCTCTTTAAAATAAGGAAGGAGACTAGGAAACCCCTAAGACCCCTTTTCTTATCTCTAATTATTCCTCTTGTATAAACAGTAGACTCTGAATACTGTCCGACTTGTTTTAATCATTCTGCCCAGACTGGTGCCAGACAGTTTTCAAGTCAGAAGCCCTGTCCCCTTCTCCCCTGTGAGGGTATTCTTAATGAAAGTTTCATTTGTTTCAAATGTGTTCATTGCCTTAAAACCCAGGAGAGACTGTTACGACATTGAACTGTTTAATACAAGAATCACTAGACTATTGTGTTTAACCTCAGTCAAACAGACTATGAAATGAAGAGTGTATTTAAAAACTAAGACTCTTAATAATCCACTAGAAAGATGTGGAGATGCCCAAGTTCTGAAGCAGCAGACCTCAGGTATAAATAATTAATCTGATTTGGTGCAGCCAAAGCCGAAAGATTGTCTCATAGTCCCCATATACTTTGCTTTGAGGAGACCGACAATGAGGACCTTTGCAGAAAGCGACATTTGATTGGAATGTATAATATTGTAATAGAAACCTAATGGACTCTTAAGAAAAGGGAATGTTGAATTGGTTAAATACTAGTAATTAAGTGCCAGTAAATTACTTCTCTAAAAACATCCCTGCAAAAAAGAAATTTGCTATCATAAGAGAGATGGGAAAATGAGGTTAATATAAGTTACTTAAAAAGTCAATGTCTACAGCCCAAATACCCTCATCATTAATACTGGTCCTTAAGTAAATCTTATTAACGAACTGAATTTTACCACATCCTTATCTGGGAAGCTCTGTGTCCTTACTGAGGAAGAAAATGGTAGAAGTCATCTAAAGCTCCTAATTTGTATTTTTGTTCTTCTTCTATATTCCTGGAGGCTGAGCTGGGGGGTAAAACATGGAGGAATGAATTACAGTTTTCAAACCCAAGGGTAGAGGCCCAAGATGAGATGATAAAGGTTGTTTAGTTACTGGTCTTTCCTCCCTCTTCCTGTTCCCTGCATTCTGCTAGGTCAGCTCCACACGCGTAGCCTTCTTTCTTTCCAAGTGCTTCTCTCTGCGTGTATTATTTACAATCCTGTCCCTGTGTCCTCCCCATTTCCCTTTGTCTGGGATGTCCTTGACATCTACCATCTACCTGTAGTTGTCACTGTCTGGGAGGGTCTGTTTTAACCCAACCAGTCCTTCACTTCTTCCCTGGCCATCTCAGCTGACACTGACTTTTCTTTCTTAGAAATACTTAATTTAGTTGGTGCGGACTGCTCAAGTAAGGACATTTTCTTCCTCCTTCTGATCACTTTTATTTCATAATGCTTTTAATTTTAAAATTGATGTATAGTTGCTGTACAATATTATGTAAGTTACAGGTGTACAATAGAGTGATTCACAATGTTTAAAGGTTATACTCCATTTATAGTTACTGTAAAATGTAGGCTGTATTCCCTGTGTTGTGCGATACATCCTGTAGCTTCTTTTGTACCTGACAGTTAATCCGTCTTACTCCCCTATCCCTGTATTATAGCATAATGCTTTGAACATTTTTGTTTGTTTTCTTTCTTTTGTTTTTTCCTACCTCATATATAGCTTTCTATGACCTTATTTCCTCAAGCTATTTCCCTTTAGGATAGGAAATGCAAATTATACCTTAAAGTATCCTTTTCAACCCCACCCCTCCTCCCTCCCTCTTCCCAACCCCCACCTTAGCTGATAACACATAGGCTTTGGGGAATAGTCTGGGAAGCATCTGTGACTTAACAGGTGAATATTTACACAGCCGCTGTTTTGTACATATACTAATAAACTTCAATTTAAATGATCACTTTCAAATTTATTAAGACTTTCACATATATTTGCTCATTTGATCCTTAAAGCTACCATTTGTGGGTAGGCAAATATAGCCATATCTCTGTTTTAGAAAATTATTGATTCCATATGTAAATTCCTGGAGAAACTCCTGTATAGGTAGCATTCATTGCATATGCACTCAAGGCCAGGTGCTGTTCCTTGAATCTTCCCAACAGTTTTCTGAGGCAGGAGATAATCATATGCCAGTTGTATAAATAAGGAAACTGAGGCTCAGATGATTGAGGAGCTTACTGAATAATTAAGCCCATAATTGAATCCAGACATCCTAGCTTCTGAGCCTGTTCTCTTAAACTCGACCTGATGAAGAGGCTTCTTTATGTGTTGCACGTTGCACACTGAGCACGAGCTGAGTAGGAGAGCAAGCCTGTCCTTACCGCACCCGCCGTCTTGTTTTGTGGGTATACAGCTGAGAGTGTTGAGGCCAGGTACTGGTTTGTGAACATGTGTGTACACATGCAAGCCTGCTGCTTTTCTTCCACTCTTTTGTTCTTGTCTCTGATTCCGGGTCTGAGCCTTACTGTTTGTCAGTTACAATGAAACTCCCTCATTTGATAGCATTGGAATCTGCATTATGTTTAAGTTTCAGGGATGGTTTGGCAGAGTTGCTCACTGTCAGTGACGACTTTGAACAAACTTTGATGTGATGGAGAAACACTGTTGACAAAATGTCTTTATCCTCCTCGCTCTCCTCCCCCTAACTTTTTTTTTTTTAAACATCCTTTACTCTTTCCAAATACAGAATTTTCATATTGTGCTTAAGGTTTCTCGAATTGGGAGAAGAAGCAAATGGATCAAGAAGGAAGATGGGTTTGGGGCTGGGGGGAGAGAAGGCCAGCAGTCAATCAGGCAATAGTAAACACAGAAGAAAAACACATCAGAAAAGGAAATGCGTGATTTCTAAGTTAACATAATGAAGGCATAGAGGTATTTCTCTGTCCTGGGCTGCTGTACATGGTTTAGCAGCAATAAACAGTCTTTATATCTTGAATTATGCAGAAATAAGAGCAGTCTGGGAGGCCTCTGCTTAAAGACCTGCAGTTCTGTGATTCAGCAGTAACGCTGCATGAGCATGAATCAAGAACTCTGTCCCAGCCCTGCTGAGACAGCATGGATGCTAATGTTCCTATGAAGCACCATGCGCCATCCTGATTCACTTAGCAAATGTCGACCACCTTTGTTTTATAGGGAGAACTTATTAACATAGAAACCACCAACCACTGCAATAACAGCTTCTCCTTGTAGTCCTTTGCCATGATTCCCAAGTCCTAATTGCTCTCTATTTAGTCTGTTCGGGGAGAAATGCCACCTTCTCTAATGCCTTTTGCATTTAGTTAACGGTGGGTAACTAAAAGGGACACCAGCATCCTGCTTGCTTTTTCACATAACTGTGAATCAGAGAGAGTGTGCCCATTTCTCCTTCATGGAGTAGGTTAGAGACCTGCAGAATAAGCACCTACCTATAGGTACTATGGAGATACACCCAGCTGATCTTAGGACAGTTTGGCTTCAGATCAGAATCTGTGGCTGCTCCAAGAATCCTCGATGGCCTCGTTCATGGCTCTGCACAGCCCTCCAGCTGCTCCACTCTATAAAATCTTGAGGAGCTGCGATCTGCCTGTGGTGCCACCTGACTCTCAGCAGAGTAAGTGCATTGAGTGAGAGAGTGACTTAATGAAACTCCCGGAGCTTTGGTTTGTGGAAACCGCCACAAACCACACCACGGGTGACAGGCACGTGGCCCTAGCTTAGCCCAGCTCACGTCAGCACACAGCTCAGTTTCCCTTGGCTACATCAGTTAAGCTTCCAAGAGAAAACATCCTACATTCAGGGCCGAACAGCTGATAAACCCCTGCTGTGGTGAATTTTGATTTAAATGTAACTGAGTCTCTCATGGCTCTGGCTTAACAGGGATTGGAACTATTCTTTTCATTGTTGTTTCAGTATTGGCTTCCAGATCTGGCTGGCTTTCCTCCCAACAGATTCTCTCTCTAGATGTGTTTATTAAATCACGTGTGAGAGTCCTCATCCTCGGTGGACTACTGCGCCGGCCCTCGTTAGTTACGAATGATGGTTTAAACCTTGATTTCTGTGTGCAGGAAGTGTCAGATTGATGATTCTTGAGCTAGCTTAACGGTTTCCTTTGGAGATCACGTTCAGGAGACAGCTGTGGCATGCCTGAGCAGATCTGCCTAATTCCACCCCAGTTTGACAGGAGCAGTCACTCTGGTACATCAGTTCTGTATGATAGGCGGTCGGTTTAATCTTTTCTTTCAACATTGTCATCTCTGTGCTGCTTGAAATACCTTGGATACAATATCTGTGTATGTTTGGCAGGAGTTAAAGTATTTTTGTGGGAATGAACATCATGCATTTACCTGGAAAAATGTGTCTCCTTCTTGATAGCCAGCGAACTCATTCTCATTTAATTAAGTCATCCAAATAATAGACAAGATAGACTTCCCAAACTATTTGACAGACCCTTTGAACGTTTCCTTTGCCTCCTTTGTACTTGCTCCACACTTTTCTTGAAATGCGCTGAGATCCTTCTATTTCCCAGTGACTTTGAGTCCATTAGAGGTGCGTGGGAAGTTCTGGCTTTGCAGGCTCCCCCAGTTGTGAGACTGTTTTACTCAAACCCAGGTTTAGGGCAGACAGAGGCCAGTGGAGTATTGTCATTCTCGTTTGCAAGAGGCAGGAGTTTTTCATCCACATAATACAGGTATCCTCTCAAAGGCTCTTCGGTACCGCAGTCATGGAAGAGCTTTTGTTTTCTCTCTGATCACCCCTGCGACTCTTCCTCCCCTTGTCCCATTGTCTCGTCACCCTTTGCATCAGCTTTGACCCCTACACACTTGTTCAGTTGGTTTTAGTCAGCCACCTCCCTCATGCTGCTGTGGATCAACGTGCTGGGACCATTATTCCTTTTGTTTGCCTGCTTTAACATCTGAAATTTTGCTCTCACTCTGTTCTGTGCCTGGGCCTAATCAGGATCTTTCATCTCTGAGTTTCCTAGTTTCTGTTGCCTTCCTGGCTCCCGATAGCAACAGTGGATCCCTGGGATAGTTGAGGACAGCTTCTATCGAAGATAATCCCCTTCCCTTTTCTGGAACTGATCACTCAATACTTACCTCGAACTTAGACTCAAAGGAGCATAAGACAGATCTGGGGTTCTCACCCTCAGCACCATTGACATTTGGGCCTGGACCTGCCTTTGTCGTGTTTGGCTGTCCTGCTCAGTGTAGGATGTTTAGTGCATCCTTGGTAGCATCTCATACCCTGTTTAGTGACAACCGAAAACGTCTCCAGACCCTGCCAAGTGTCAGTTTTGGTTGGAAATCCCTGAGATAGTCTTGGCTGTAGTCTAGAAGCTTGCTGAGGTGCTGGTCACAGTGTCTGATATAGTCACTGCCATGAAGCAAGTGCTCTACATTTTTTGGTGGAATTGAGCCCAGCATCAAGAGAGAGTTATTAACATAGACCCACTGGCCTGGAATCACACTGGAGGCAGTGGAGACCATACCATATCCATCTTTCTATAGCCAGCCCCGAGCAGATTACCTGGTGTGGAACAGGCACTCAGAAAACACATGCTGAGGCAGTGCTTAAACGAAAAGAGGAAACAAAAAGCCCCAACAAAACGATTGTTAGATTCTGCTGATTAATCAAGGAGTTACATGTGTTGGATGGACATGACCTGGGCAGTGAAGGATGCGATGAATCCACATAAGAGCTGGATAAAGAGGAAATCAGTATGAGAAACCTGGTGAGTCAGGAGGCAGAAGTTCTGGTCCCCAGAGAGGTGGTCCTTATCTACACTCTGCTGCTACTTCTCAAATGGCCCAAATTGCTTCACATGGTGGGGAAAAGAAGCCACATTGTACAGCCATAGATTGCATCCATGACCTTAAGCCAGTGGATTAGAAATCCACACCACTGAAGAATCACTTGAGGCCACCATCCTGCTAAGGAAGTCACCTATGGGTAGAAAGCCTGCTGAACTGTGTCAACAGGGACACAGTGGAGAGCACAGCCTGGTCCTGAAGGATGTACCTCATTCTCCACTGGGGCGAACCCAAGATGGACACATTCCCCCCCACCCAGCTTCATTTGACATGACCATAGAGGACACATGACATGTTGGAGACAGGAGACCTGGGTTCCAGACCCCGGTTCTCAACCTCATAATTAGGAAAGTTAAAGTCTGTTTTGTTTTTGTGTTTGTTCTTAATGAAGCTATTACTTTTCCTATTTGAAAAGGTAAAGACCTCGAGAAGAGCCATCTTTGAGGCGAGGCCTTTAAAATCCAAAGGAGGTATTATGTACTATAATCACATTATTTAAGAGCATGGATCTTGAAATCCTAAGTCAGACAGGTTGAGTTCAATCCAAGCACCCCCTTGTATTAACTGTTTGATCTTGGACTAATTTTATAACCTTTCTGAACTTCAGGGTCCCCGTGTGCAAAATGAGATAATAATGCCTCCTAAGGATGCTGTGAAGATTAATTTCAATGAGATAATATCATAGCATTTGCCTTAGTTCCTAACACATAGCACACAGTAGTAGTAGTAGATAGGTAATAAAATCCATTAACACTTTATTGCTGTATTTCACTCTTTGCCCATAGCATGCCATCATCATGTTTGGGGTACCAGTTCTGCCTCTGTGGTATTCTCACATTGTAATAAGCTGTTGGCGTGAGATCATGTTAAGGTTTGCATCCATTATTCTCTCTTCCTAAACCATGTGGTCCTACTTCATCCCCTCTTCACTTAACCTGTAGTAGCTCATCCTTTTCCAGGCTGAGCTAATACATTCTTTCTAAGCCACCATGATCTCCCTGTTTTAGGGCTGTAGACTGTGGGAGTCATGTTTTCTCAGTGACAAATACATTTACTTTGAAAGTAAAACAATGAAGAATGTGAACAACTTGATTTTGTCATCGGAAGTGCTCGGTACCAGTCAAGGTGAGAGATCCAGAATCAATATGACTAATGGATCCAAGCCCCAAGTGGTAGAGTCAGCAAAAAGGATAAATGATCACCCCCCTCATGCCTCTTGGATGGTAATTTCTTCTCACTGTCTGATCTGTGATGGCCAATGTTGTGTTCTCCACAGCGGCTGTCGGACCAATCACAAACCAAGCCTGGGAAGCGTTTGGTCAGTCCATCTGTTGTGTCAAGCTTTGAGTCATTTTGATGTTTCTTTGTTCCCCTTATTACTTTCTTTGGCAGAGTAAAATCTCTATTACTTTGGGCTCAGGAACAGAAAATGGGCTGTGAACACCCGAGGCGTACATTTTATTTTATTTTTATTATTTTTTGTGATGACTTCATTATTCCCTGATGCCTGAGTTTTTCCCCAGATTGGTTTTCTCCCTTTTTCTTGCTCCAGCATGCTCGTCTTTTGGCTTCCCCGTTTGTTTAGTCCCGCTGTACAAAAGTGAACTGATGCTGTGGCTTGGCCTTTCTGGTTCAGAGCAGTGCATGGCTATCAGACTTTGGGATTTCAGAGATGAGTAAAATTACTCCCCACCCCTCTCTGTAAGAGGATGGACTCGCCTAGTGTTGCCAGCTTTTAATTAATTTTATTTTAAGGAAGGACATTAAGACATAAGGGCCATTTTCCAAAATTATTATTTTATTTAGAAAAGGACATTTTACAACAGCAACATACAATCTCAGAGTTATGCATTTTATTTTATTTTATTTTAATTGAAGTATAGTCAATTTATATTAGTTTTCAGGTGTATATACATATATTTTCAGTTTCTTTTCCATTACGGCTCATTACAATACATTGAATTAAGTTCCCTGTGCTATACAGTAGGTCCTTGTTTATTTTCTATGTAGTATTGTATACCTGTTAATCCCAAACTCCTGTTTTTATTTATTTTTAATGGCGATATTGGCGATTGAACCTAGGACTGGTGCATGCTAAGCACATACCCTACCACAGAGCTATACCCTCCCCTTCCTGATTTTAAATAAATCTAGCTTTATAAGAAATTCATTACATTATTCCTATTTTTCCTCTACAAAACTGAAAGTCACCATAGAGCACGCATTTTGTGAGTGCACTATGCCCCATCACCTTCCCTCATGCGACACTGGTGGATTAGAGTTTAGACTAGTGTGTAAGGTTTATCCATAGGGGAAGCAGCCATCCAAGATCTCTTTCATTCCTTAATCAATTCCTGTGCATTATTCTCATTCTCAGAAATGCTTTTCTTCACCTTTGGTCTATGTGTTTGCCTTGAAGTCGGTACTGCCCAAAAGAGAAAGGAACTTACATGTCCATTAGGAAAAAAAGCTACAGTAGTGAGCAAACCATCCGAGTTGGGGCCAGTGTTTACCAGAGCATGGAGGAGAGCCCGTGGGAAAGCCAGGACCTGTGTCACACCGCAGTGCTCAAGGAGCAGACAAGATCGGCCTTGAAAATTGGTGTCGTTGATCATCCGTTCACAATACTCATGTTCAGTAATGATTGATTTAGTTTTGTGTTTGATTTGCACATTCATGCACAAAACCCCTGAGCTCTGGAATCAACAGAGGAGGAATTCAAACCCTGCTTCCCACCATCACTGGCTGTGTGCTCTTGGATGACTTCCTCCTTCTAAGCTGATTTTTTCTCCCTTACAGAAACAAAAGTGATGCTACTGCCCACCTCTGGATAGTCCTAAGATTTAAATTCAAGGATGTAAGTAAGAGTGATGTTCATACATAGGTGTTCCCTTATTCTTTTTTATTTAACTGCAACTCCATTTTTAAAGGGAAAACCTAAATGGAGAATTTAAAACCATTCACAGTATCTCCTTAAATTAATTTACGGATGAATTGTGCTGGTTTTTCCCTCTTCTCTGTCAGCCTGCTGTTTGGAGTCACATTCCATATATGCATTTGCCTCTGTCAACCTCCTTGTTAATTTATTCTTTAAAATAGGGCCTTTTTCAATTACAGGAATGTTAATCATTATTTATCACCCTTAATTATTGTGATCTACTACGTACTCATTTTGAAAGTGGGAGCCTGGGTGGGTGGGTGCGTGGTTGGGGGGGTGTGTGTGTGTGTATTTTAACCCAGCTGTCTGTGAACCTCAGCAGTCTCTGGTACCCTTTTATCTGTTCTCCGATACCACTGTTTCATTTCCAGCCCTGACAGGGCCTTCCACGGAGATGAACTATACAGCTGCTTCACTGACAAACATAAACTTGCCTTGATTTTTGAGTGTTCTGCAGAGCTTGGTACAGCATTATAAAATATCTTTAAAACTCTATCACTTGGAAAAAAAAATGTTAGAAGTGTGCCTTATAGGTGCTCTTTTATCAAATGTTTAACACAAGGTCTGGCATTTTAATGGGCTCCCCTTGATGTTCTAGTGGATATCTCCATGAACTCTGATGGTTTATTTACTACTGTAGCTTTTAATGGAAATGTAAAATAATTTCTCTTCTGGGCAGTACCAGTTTCATTGCGAACACATCAACAAAATGTGAAATTCACATAAAACGCAAAGTTGCAAGTATCACCAAAGCTGGGAGAGTGGTTGCTGCGTATTGTGGAGGGGCCAGTGTATTTATGGTTCTTGTACACATACCGTAAAATGTAATGTGGCAGGATGGCTATATTGTAATAAAACAATGCAGTGCTCGCGGAAGGAAAAAGGGGTTAGTGAATTATAGCTGTCGTTGTATCTTGTTTCCCGTTATGGAAAATGGAGTATGATTATTGAATACATGCAGTGTACATTTTACACACTTAGTGATACATCTTGGTTTTTATGTGTGCCTGGGATATCAGTGTTTGCTTTACTTTTAGGGCACATTAGTTCCAGATACAATAAGTGCATTTCATTTTTCGTTGAAGACATACTGGCTTCAGTTCTCAAGGCAGAGTCTGCAGTCTATGTCCCGATGACTATTGATCTAAAAACTCTGTTGAAAGTAAGCAAGACTGGTTTTGTAATAAGCAAACACGGGTGCCACTGATGCTCACTGAGATGCCTGAAAGTGGAGTGAGTAGCAATAAATAAGGCTTTAAATTGCTCGTTGGCAGATAGTGGGATGATTTCTGAGCTCTGGTTTAGAACCCGTGGGGCCTCTTTTTTCCTCTTGATATGTCTGGCCTTCTTCTCATCAGTACTAACGGGAGCTGTAGGCAGCAAAGGGCAGCTGACACCACGTTCCGCTGTGTCTGCAGAATACCACGTGGGTTTCTCTCCCTCAGGCTCTCAAATTTTTTTAAAAATGCAAAGAAAGAAATCTCCATGTATAAGAAAGTCTAAAGTTACAAACTCTGTACAGTGCTCTTAGAGTATCTTATAAGTGCTAAAATAATAATCATAATATCTTGGAAACTCGTAAAAAATCCATATGTATTTTGTATAGGACCTCGTTTCAGATGGTAATTATAACCCAAAGATTAAAATATAGCCTCCCCTTGGAATTTAACTCTCTGATTAGCTATATGCATATATGTGATTACGGTGCTTGGTAAACCATGGAAACCATGCTCCTAGGCTAGAAATGAATGAAAATGATTAATTAGATTCTGTAAGGTGTTGCGTTTATAGCGAGGCACATGTAGCCTTCAGCTCATCTGGGTTCAAAGCCATCTGAAAGATACAAGTGCTTGAAAATGATTAAAGCAGAGCTGGCAAGGTACAATTTCCACTCTCTGTGTTGCTATTAGTCTCCCTAGAGCACAGGCTGGGAATATGCATCATCTAGGCATCCTCAGTGCTCTCGCAAAAGAGATGTTTCATTACTGCTCTGTACAAGTTCAGGGATTTTTTGGATAATAATATCAGGCAAATATACATATACATAAGCCCAAATCTATGTATGAAACTGCCTTGCTGGTTTGTAGTTGCTGGTGTCTTTTCTTGGACATCTGACTTGTTGGTACCAGAGATTAATTCACTTAGTAAAACTCTAGACCAGCTCTGAGCACATCGGGGAACACTTGAGTACTCATAGCCTAGTGTGTGCTAAGTCTACATCTGGAGAAAGTGATGCCCCACTCCCAGGGACCCCTTAACCCTTAATCTGCTAAAACATGGTTTAAAAGGCAACAACTTCATTCATCTTTCTAAATTAAGCACCGATGTGAACAAAATGTATACAGGGATTTTTAAACATAAGACAGAAACAAGTGGATCTTATTAGCCTCTTCCCCATTTTTTTCTTACCAGTTTTGTACTTGCTCCCTAGAGTAAAACCCGATGAATGACCTTTAAGGTAGAGTTTTGAGTTCTGAACGATAATGTTCAGGCATAATCACTTGGCTTCATTAATCTAGCGATTTCTGCCCTAATTTGATTCATCATCTTGTGATGACAGAGGAGCTGGGGGGTGGGGGTTCTGAGCACACTCAGGGCACCTTTGTTATATTAATTGATCACCATTCCCTTCATAGTAGGTGTGCAGTCTTTTCCCTGGTGAATAATTTATTGCATGTAGGTCTTCTGTCCAAGAATGCAGCCTTCTTTACTTAGAAAAATCCAGCCCTTTTGTTTCTGTGGAAAATAACCCAAGATTTTCAAATAGTCCCATTGCAGAAAAGTCCACATACCGTTCTCCAGTTGATAGCACTTTATTTAAAAAAAAAAAAGGCTGTTTTTTTGCTCCTTCTGTATTTACTACACTGTCTTTTTTGGTTGTTGTCATTGTTGGAAGGAAAAATGTGAGTTTGGTGTACATGTGACAGACAACATCACATTTCATAGACTTTAAGATGCTATAAATTTGAAGATGAACCATTACTTGATATACCACTAAAAAAAGACCACTTTTTAAATTTTAAGATGTTATCAGCTATAAAACACAATCAGATTTCAAAGATGCCAGTGTAAAAAGTGCAATGTATCTTTTAGAATCAAAGAAATACTTCCTATTTTGACTCTTTCCTTTTCCTTAGTAGTGAACTTTAGAAAGTTTCCAACTCAACAAACAATTGTCCTTTAAAAAAAAATACTGACCCTGATGTTTTCAGAAATGTATTAGGTATCAAATTACTAGGTTCTACATAACCCTAGAGTGATAGGTTTTATAGGTTCAAAAAGAATCTAGGTATATGAAGGGGATAAAGGACATGCTTGCTGTCATAGTTGCTGTGAGGAGCTGGCTGAATGCTATATCAGAGTATGAGACTCACTCGTGGTGATGTAATATTAGAGATTCCCCATGGGATGGCCCCTTCTAGAACATATCTGTATATATCATAGAATTAGTGATTGTTTAATCTGGATAGAATCATCATAATTATCTAGACTTGTCCAACCTCTTACTTATATAGATGAAGAAATCAACCTGAGGATGCAAGCACAGTCAAATTCCTGTCTGATGCTGCATCCTTGGTGTGGATATCCTGGTGGGTTTCTTTGGTGCAAAGATGGGGACCAGACCGGGGTACCGTTTATATCCAGTGCATCTATCCTCTTGCTTTTTGTGTTGGCCATTTGTCTTCTCAATTCCCGGCACCATTTGAATAGCAAACCTAATTTCTTCCCTAAATAACAGTGGCCATGTTTTCTGTTGTTTTAAATCGGAGTGGAAAGCTACTTGAACATGGGCATTTTTTAAATCACTCAGTCATCTCCTAGCTAGGAATGAGATACGCTTTAGTTTCACAAAAGTGCATACAGATTCTAGCACCCAGCCGTAACTTCTGTGCTGTAGTGTGTGGTCTGTTTATCACAATCTTCAGTTCCCCTCCGAGTCATAGAAATGTTGAGATCATATGATGCCTAGACCCAGAATTGTTTTGTAATTTTGGTGTAACCATGTTTTTTTCCTTCCCACCTTTTTTTCACTTCATCTTTTTATTGAATTATTTGAATCTTTTCTAACCTGACAACCTCTTTTAAATTTTACCTTGGGGGGAAAAACATATAATAGAAACTTACATGTGGAAAGGTTTTAATTTTGTCTTTTATTCTCTGAACTGAAGTTGATGAATCCAATGAAACAAATGTAATAAAACTGCTTTCCTGACAACAGATGAACTCTGGATATTTTATACTGGACTTCATCTACTTACAAGAAAGGTTGTTGTGATAGTGGAATTAGTGGTGAAGACTCTATTTCAGCAACTTGGAGCATCTACAAATACTCTTGTGTGCATAGATCTGTCTCCCCCCCCCCCCCCGGCTTACATTTTCTTTGAATGATCAGTGTATGATCAGGGATTAATGGGCCCTCATTTGAATTCTGAGCAGTCTTGATCTCAGAAAATAAGGGTAACTTTATGGATAGTTTACTGTTCCTCCAACAATGGCTAAGTTGTCTAGACTGATTATACCAGGCGCAGAGGAAAAGACAAAGCTAAGTCTTAATAGCCTCTGTGAAGCAAGAGTGTCCTTCTCTGTTCTGTGTCCTCAAATCAGGACTACCTTGGCAGTTAAGTGTGTTGAGACTGGTCTGGCTCTTTCTAGGGATGAATTCCTGTTTTGTTGAATTTCCTAGATTTTCTCTAGAATTTTAGGACTGTTCCATCTGATTGAGTTTCTCTGTTTCATCTAGTGATTCCTAGAGAGGAGGAAAAAAGGCTAGTTAAATCTTCTCTATCTAATTCAGTTAACTGGTTTGAAGTGTTACCAAGATACTATGATTAATTCAGAGCCAAGAGTACAAAGTTTACAAAGTGGGGGGAAAGTCTGCCAGAAGGTTACAGACTTCATCCCTAATGTAAGCCAGGCTTCTCCCAAGGGCGTACTTTGGGATCTCAATGATTTGAGACAGCACAGGGAAGTCTCTGTGCTCAGCAGTCATCATTTGTGAATGTAAGCGGTTTCTCTGGAGGGTGGATCTGTGATCTCTGCTTTGTGAAATTGCAGACTCTTTGAGTTGGAAGGAAGGAGTGTGAGAAATCATTTGACCCTACTGCCTCATGTTATGCAAGGTGGAATGAGAACCAGAGAGGCTCGATGATTCACTCAAAGTCACAGAACTGGTCAGTGTCAGCCGCTCAACACAGGTCTTCTAACTCAGTCGAATACTGTTCCCCTGCACCAGGCCCTGCTGGACAGCTCCACAGTCCACTGTTAGAAAGTTGTTGCCCCAGTTTGCTCAGATCATTAGGCGTTCAGCCTCATTTGTCTTTGTCACCAGAGCGCATGTCCAGAGTAGGGGAATTAGGGTTGACTGAAGCAGAAAAGTGCCTAAGATACGCACTTCCACGGCGAGTAGCCTGGACAGGGCAGGTGACGAGGAACTTACTCTGATTCTGCTCGGAGCTCTTACTCAGCGTATTTGACCTCCCTGGGACTCAGTTTCTTCACCTGTAGTATGAGGATGTTGGCCATGCTCTCCCTTAAGGTCTGACCTCATGTGATATGTACAGGGATTGTTTATAGTTGTGATAGAGCTTGGTGATCTGCAGTTCCTGGCTCCTGACCTTTCTTCAGAGCCCGTTTGAACCTGGCTAACTTATTTTCATATTTCATATGATTGTATATTATCCAGGAGGTGAGGATCCACTGACAGGCAGTATGTGGAGATGTGGGAATGTCGAGGGGTAGTTCTGGATAAAGAAAGGGGCTCTGGAAAAACCACAGTCAGTGGCTGAGAACTCGGAGGGCAGTGGAGCAGGGTGGACCCCACACGCCCTGGGGGAGAGGACTGAGTCAGCCTAGACCTGTCTCTTGCCTGAGCCCTTCTGGCCTGAAGGTGATAACGGCTAGGGAGGGCAGAGTGCCCTGTGAGACTAGGTACACCAGCGTAAAGGCGAGGCGTGACCCTGGATTGACCTTGTGTGCTCTCCTGCAGTGGATGAGGCAGTGACATGAAGGGCAAGCCCTCGCTTCAGGGACGTGATCTCCAGAGAATTCCGTGTCCCTCCGTAGGTTGCTTCCATATCTTGGCAGTTGTAAATTGTGCGTGTGATTTTCAAATTAGTGTTTTTGTTTTTTTAACATATATATCCAGGAATGGGATTGCTGGATCATATAGTAGTTCTAATTTTAGTTTTTTGAGAAGCTTCTGTCCTGTCCTGAACCAGTGGACTTTAGCTTTAATGATCGGCTTCCTCCTTACCAAAGAGGAGTTGCTTCTCAGTTCTCAACTTGCAGTTAGAACAGTGTGGGTCCCCCTTAATTCTCATGGAGTCAGTGTGCCTGGGGTCTCCTCTGTAGGGCTCTCCGCCTCCCCCCACAGCAGCACAGTTGAGAGTAAAGCCTGCAGCCACTCTCCCTGCAATATTCCTTGACATTTTCTGCTCCCCTGGGGATATGACTCTGTGTGCCAAAAGTTGGGATTACAACTCCATGATGTTTAGGTAAATCAACCATTAATCTTGACATGCTTTTTAACATGGCTGCCAGGTTGAAAATCTAAATAAATAGTCCCTTGTAGATGGTCTCCTGTCCCTCCTTTTTCTGATTTACAATGACTTTTTCTAAACCACAGTCAATTATTTTAGGTGCACCTACTCCTCCTAGTTCAATAGTGACCACTTCATTTCATCCTCTTTCTGTTCACTGTGATGAAGGGTCATTTTCCATTTTGATTCCAGATACAGCCTTTAAAATACCTGGTCAGAATTTTAGAGAACTGGCTAGACCTGCAGTTTCTGGTGTCCGGTGCAAACTTCCAGGCACACAGAGGCCCAAAGCAGCGAGTGCAGGCAGTGATGAGGTGTCATGGAGCCTGGGTTGAGCATCAGACAGTCACTTCCCTGCGGGTCAGAAGCCACAGAAATGGTCATGTGGAAGGTAGAATCTTGAAAAGAAACCAGAGCAAAGCCCAGTGGTTGGTCCAAACTGGTCATCCACTGGAATTTACAGAGAAGAACATGGTTTTCATAACTAAAAAAACAAACAAAACACTGGCATCTCATTTTAACTCTGTGACCCGTTGACCTATCTGAATCTCAGTCCAGATATTATCGCTCTCCCAATATTGTGAAAGTTTTAAGTGAGGATTATTTGGAAAATGGTTTGTAAACTCAGAAGTGAGATTTAAAAAAAATTTTTTTTGTTTGTTTTTGTTGAGCTCTTAGCATTTTTCCAGAATCGCAGAGCATTTCCATTCAGTCGCGGCAAATGAACACAGTGTCATTTTCCCCAGGAACCAAGAAGCTTACATATTTTTACTTCAGTGTTAAACTGTAAACTAAACAAGGCAACACACAAAGGAGTAGCAAAGCTTATAGAACAGAGACTACAAAACACATCCCCACTAATGGGAACGCTAAAATGAGAACAATTTGCATCCCCAGGTCCTCCGGCACTGACTGGATAGCTCCTGCCAGAGCTGTGTGAATTCATCTCCTGGGCCCAGGGTGACCTAGGTGGATCTATTTGAGAGAATTAAAAGCATTAGAAGAAGTGTACTGAGTTCCAGGGTACAGAGAGACAAGTTATTTTGTTTTGAAAGGTTACAAATACTGATGGAGGGGAGAAAAGAGATGATGTGAAGGCACATACTGATTTTGAAGTGCTTTTTGTGCCATTATAAGGTAAATAAACAATTCTTACATTTTTTGTTGTTGTTCCGTGTCTCTCTGGATTTTCCCACAGTTACACAAAACAGCTACGGATTCTTAGAAGAGTCTGCTAGGGTTTTATTTTTTCCCCGCTATCCTTTGGCCCCACAGTCTGCATCCCATGGTGGGGAGAGTGTACCCCTACATTCTCTTCTTCTTCCTGCCTCAGTCCCAGGTGTCTCATTCTGAGTATTTGTGCACAGACGTTCCCTGCGGTCCCCACTGCCAAGGAGGTGGTGCAGCTTGGGTTCCAGATGCTCTCACCCCCCACACCCATACACAAATATTTTGACTTTGAAAAGAACACACATCTTCTCTTAACCCATGAAGTGTGGGTCTTCCACTTGTCCTGTCACTCGTCCAAGGTCTCCTCACCCCACTGGGAAACCAGCTCTCGCTCTGAGGCGGTTCAGTTCTTAATAAGAAGTTGAGTGGAAGTTATAATAACTCATTGCCTTGCCTGCTTGGAAAACATGATAATGCTCCTTCGTTGTAAGAAATCATTTTAACAACACTGACTGGTGGCAGTTCATTGATGAAGGCTGTGTGAAACCTGCTATAAATAGCACATGGCGCTCGCAGTAAAGGGTTCTTCTGGGTGGCATTTATTTATTTGTAATTTATACCCTGCCTACTTTCACAAAAGGATTTGAGCTGGCTGACAATAAAAGACACATATACAATAAGATGGTTACGAATGTAGATACGGGAGATGAAAAATCAGACAGAAAGGGGAGATGAGAAAAGTTTCACGTTTGTAAGAGTTTTCTTCCTCATCAAGGCGATAGGAGAAAATGATGTTCTCAGCCTTTCCTCTCCCAGCCTCACTGAGAGGAAACATGCACTTCGTCCCTCACAGAAATAAACCCAGTAAAATTGTGCTGGTGGACACAGGGGAGAAAACTATTTAGAAAGAAGAGAGTAGAAATCTTGGATGATCGGATTTTGGGCTGAGAGGAGGTATAGAAGGGAGACCACAGGGTAAGCAGAAGTGCGTAGCGATTGTATTTTTCCAAATCATTTAGTGTTCTGGTTACCTACTGCCTAATTCTAGCTTATGCTTGCCTGGGATTATCTAGGAGGCACTGATTTCTTCTGCTTTCATTTGTGTAAACCGATTTCATAGAGAAGGGGTGAAAAAGCAGCGCCCAACAATAGGTTTTATACCTACAGGGCATAGTTTTTCGTAACTGAGCATCCGTCACAAAGGAGATGGTGAAAGACCTAAAATTAAACAAGTAAAGAAGACATTCTTTTGATGTAGGTCATGTTTCTTGAACCTCAGCACCACTGACATTTGGGGCCCAGTGATCTTTGTCATGGCAGGAACGGGAGGAAGTTTCATAGCATCCCTGGGCTCCAACCATTTCATGCCGGTAGAACCACCCTGACCTTGGTTGAGCCCATCAGAAATGTCTCTAGGCATTGACAAATGTTCCCCCTTGAATGGTGGGCAAAGTTGCCCCCAGGATGACTACTGATTTAGGTGAAGACTTGTATACGGACTGCCTCATAGAGCAGGTGACACCACAGAATCCTTCCCTGGCTTTCTCATTCCAGTGAGGGAATCCCACTGCCAAGGAGGGTGCCTGTAGGTGTGAGGATTCCCATCGGGCCCCCTAGAGGCCTGTCGTTTCCTCCCGTTCACATGAGGTCTTTGTGTATCGTGCCCATCCACCCGTTTTGGAGACGCTGGCTGCACTCCTGCTAACTCGGCAGATGCAAGTAACCCCAGTACCAGTGAAGGTAACCCCAGCAACATTCCCGTGTATTGACTCTGACAGCCGATAAATCGCAAGTCATTTTCACAGGCCCTATTCCCTAGCGGGAGCAGGTCTACATCTCTGCCTGAGGTCTGCTCCTGCAGTCACTCTGACTTCCTATGGAGGTAACTCTAATAAATCCCCTCTGATGCAACTGACAAGGAAGGAATGTTTGAAACACAGAAAAGTCAATAGCCAGTAACTGCACCCAAGCACATCGTACAATTAACTGCTTAGCTTTCTGGGTAAAGTCTGATCACTGGTTTCCTAACATGGTTCCTTATTCATAGCACACACTGCTCTTGTGTCAAGTCCACAAACAGGTTTGTACTTGGGAGGAGTTTACCTGTTTTGTTATTTGTCATAATCACCCCCTTTTCTTCATGATTGAGTCACTAATGGACTCCAGCTCAACTCAGGTTCAGTTGTCACACCAGTCAAAAACAATGTCTTACTTAGCTGTCACGTGGAGGCCACGGTTCCCAGGTGCATAAAATAAATGAGTTTCTGTGCTATTCTGCCTCTCCTTCCAGCTAACCTCCCCAGAGCACGTGGGGAGTAGCCCTTTTATCTTTATAATACATCTGGAAAATTGAGAGGGAGCCGGTGCTAATGAGCCCATTTCAGAGATGAATGTGACCGATGGGATTAGGGTTCCCATTTTCCCAGCTCTCCCTAATTGGTCTGGGGGCGTCTGGGGCTGGACAGTCTCAGTATATTAAACCCTGATGGCAAAATAAACACATGCTGATCATATCTTAGCAGGAGAATTCTGCCTACTTTGTTGCATTGGTGACTCTTGATGCTAATTGGAATTTTACGCAGGTTTAAATCGAAGAGGGGGGAACGGTGTGCTCCATTCCCCAGGAGAGGGCTTCTTCAGCCTCGCCTGGTAATGAGGACGCTTTTAAGAGGCCTCTGATATTACTCAGGAGCTGCTTTTTGAACTGTGAGTTTTGCTGACCCTGCTCTTTATTTCCATGAATCAGCCAACCAATGTACAACATGGTGGACCATACCCATCTTCATTATATTTGTGATTCGGGACCACTCATGACCTTTGCCATCTAGGGCGCCTTGGAGACAGTGCTGTCTAGGTCTTGAGAAGGATGGGAAGGAAAAAATGACAAAGCCTGTGGGCCTTCCTTGCATGGAGTCTTTTTCTTCATATTTTTTGTTTCAAGAACTACATATGTACCAATTTAAGATTTTTCACACTGTTTTTTTATCTTGAAGAAAAGGCAGTTATTTGCTTTTTAATCCACCACAGTGAACGAAGATATTTCACCTACATTTCCTGCACATATTTTTGTTTGGAGAGCAAACACTTGTTCCACAGCAATTAAGCCATAAGGCATAGTAGCTTAAATGCTAGGTTTTGAGAAAGATGATAATGAGAATCAGCTAAAATAGGTAATGTGTGCATGTGAAGACCAGTTTAGGTACAGAAAGAATTCCCTGAGTAAAGATTCAATGCCTGAAAATGGTCTCCAGCACATAGTAGCTGCTCAGTTTTACTAAGTGAATGGCAGCTACAAGAATGGACTAGATCCTCTGTATCTTTTACTTATTAATTTGTTTTTGGTTTGTTGTTTGTCCTCTAGTACAAAAGGGGTGAGATGTTATGTTATGTTAATGTTATGTACCCTGAGACTAGCCTCAGTCACAGTGTCGTGAGGAGGTGAAGAGATCTGCAGTGAACGCTCTGAGTTAATGCCGAACGTATTCTAGTTAAGACAAGGTAAAAGTGATCAAGAGGATATATGTTATACTTACTTCCATTTATTTCCCTTTTCTAACTAACATTTGTTATGTCTCCTATAGGTCAGACTCAGGAAAGGTGCTATAGCGGTCATGATAAATATATTCTTCCCACTTTGAATTATGTATCCAAAGCAAACCTCAAATGTAAGGAGGAATAAAAAAATTTCAAACCCATATTGGATCTATTATAAGAGAGAGGTAAATGGAATTCTGAGAATGATGATGACATCCCAGGACCGTGACCAAGGAAATGGTCTGTGCGGCGGCAGGCCTAGAGGCAGGTAGCCAGGACGAGAATGGAGAGTCAGGGAGATCCCGAAAGAAGGTCTCGAAGAAGAAAGTGGGAACTGTAGGTTACAGTCAGGAAGGAAAACTCCCCTCCACCCTTCAGGTTCTTCTGTGTGGTCTAAGAATTAAATTGACATGAGGCAGATTAACAGGAGAAAATAAAATTGAATTGTGTAAGTCTGGGAACCTCACCCACATCCACAAGAGGTTCAGAGACAAAGGTAAAATGAGGTCCGTATGCCCTCCTGAGCTAAGGAGTGGGAGAAGGGCTGGGGCTTCCAGGGACGGGAGGGTCACTCCCAGGATGACAGGAGGAGCAGATGTTTGGTAATGAGATGTATGCCTTGCCTTAGAGATGGAGCCACCTAGATAAAGTTTATTTCTGATGACAGCTCTTTATGGGAAAAAAAATCCCTGCCTCAAATTCTCGGTAGGTAAGGGAGGGCAGTAGTTTCCCTGAGCCCGCAGGATCTCCACTGCCTTTAGCTCAAAGTAATCCTCATGCAGCCGTGCCACATTTGAGGAGGCTCGTTCTGAACCCCTACATCACCTAATTCGTTTGTACACACTGAGAGGTTTATAGTTCTTTTGGAACTGAATTTGGAAGAAGAATTGCCCCTCTCAAAAATTAATGGCATTATTAAACTCCAGGGGGAAAATGTATCAAGAAAGAAAAGTAATCACAGCAAATTAACTAACTTACATGCAAACCAAGCTAAATATTTCCAGCACTGTAAACCTTGACTATTAATTTAATCAAATGTGTGATAGATTTATTACATAAATAGGATGGTGATTGAGAAGTGTGTTGCCGAGAGATAGTATGATACTAAAGCCTCATCTTCAATAGCAAGAAACTCATAGGTAATTACTAAAAACTAAAATCTAGTTAATACCCGGAAAAGCACATTATTTTAAAATAATGATACAAATACTAGAAGATAAAAAACCCAAAGGTAGGGAGGAGGTGGGGAGGGAGACCTCTCTTTTTTATTTAAATCATGTAAAATCTTTTGACTTTTAGTGGGGGGGGGGAATAGGTTAGCGGTAGAGTGCGTGTTTGGCATGCATGAGGTCCTGGGTTCAATCTCCAGTGCCTCTGTTAAGGAAAGAAAAAGATTTTTTGACATTTAAAATTATGTACATGGTTCATTTTGTTGTTTTGAAAAATATTTAAGATACTGCGTAAAATTCATAAAATTAAGAAATTAAAGAGATTGAAAATAGTGATATCTACCAATTATACAAGGTCAGTTTTCACTTATGCTTGAATTCTTATTTTATGTGTAGCAAGGGTAAACCCAAGCTAGACCCAAATATTTTCCAGCTCTCAAAGTTCCTTGGTTACACAAAATTGAGGATTCATGCCCTCCCTGGCCTTTAATTTTTATATCCTGATCTAATTGTGATCTCTCCACTTGGGATAATGGAGTGAAAGTATATAGCTCTTCAAGAGTTCATGAGCCCAAAAGAGTGTAACTGAAGATGAACTTGCTAAATGGACTAGTAGATCCAATGCAGGTTCCAGACTTTGATCTTTAGAGGATGACACAAAGTCATTAGGAGAGACGCTACATGAGCCAGAAGCTCTGGTGTTAAGAATCTTAGAGGGTGGGGGTATAGCTCAGTAGTAGAGCGTATGCTTGGTGTGCACAAGGTCCTGAGTTCAATCACTGTACCTCCATCAAAAAAATAAAGGAAGAAAAGAAAAGAATCTTAGACACCTTCCATCATCACCGACTTGCCTGGAGAAACGTGACTGGGAAGGATACAGCAGTTAAAGGTTAACACTAAAAATTCTACAGATTCCAAATAATGTCTTCCAAAGTATGATATCCCTGGAAGCTCTGATGCTCTCACACTTACCATCTTAACTCTCATGTCTCTTAAATTCTGATCTATAAACATTTCCTATTTAACAGATTATAAATTTTAAAATATATCCAAGTCTCACTATATGAGTAAAAGAATATTTTCTATGGAATAGATTTAGAATTTTTTCCCGGTTAGTTGTCTTTAGTCCTTTGTACCTAGCTCTCTGAGCCTCTCTCTATCTCTTTCGCTCATTCTCTCTCTAAAATTCTCTAAACTATAACTTTAACCCCCTAGAGCATGTCTTTGGGTTTCTTTTTACTTGTAAGATGGCCTTTTTGAGATCTGAAAATGGATTCAATTTGGGTCCAATCAAAGACTAGAGCTGTAAGTTGTTTCATATAAACATTCACAAGATACAGTTTAGGCTTTAGAAAGTTTCTCAAAGAGACAAGTATCTTACATTTCTAGAAAAAAAAATATGCACACATATAATAGATACATATCAATAATATGTATATGACTAAGCTGAATTTTTTATATTCATCTCATTTGATATGAAAGTGAAATCTACTAAGCAGTATTTCATAGCTGCCAAAATCTTCTAATTATTCACTCTTCAATTTTAGGCCAACAGGATTATGGCAAAAACGATGTATTTTACTGACAATTGGGGGTGTGTGTGGGGGAACAAAAGAGAATCTACAGCTTTTGGGGAGTCAGAGGTCACTGGGATGGTGACCATGGCCTGTCTAAGTCCATGGCCTGCAGAGGCACAATTATGTCTCCCTTCATGAGAACACATACACCCTTCATTTTAAAAGAAATGTTAGCCTTCATTAGAGATTGTCGTATTCTACAGTTTATCTTATGACAGTATACCACATTCTGTATTACTTCATAGAAAAGAAAGGAGAAGCTAGGACTCCAATTCTTGGGTTCCATTCACAGAGACAGTGCAGAGATAGTGCTATTTCAGGGTTACTTGGGAGAACTGGGATGGGACCTCTAAGTAGATAGACCTTCAAAACAATATCCTTTACCTGAAACTCCAGGCTAACAGAGCCCAACTCCAATGCTGTCTAAGATTTTTATCATCTTAATGTAAAAGGCTGACACCATCTCACAGGGAACTTTCTACTCCAGAGCCTTTCCCGGGCGCGTGTGGTACCCTGAAAATACTCTCCAGCATTCCAAAGCACGGGGCCAAGAGCAAGGAGCTGGGACATCTCTGCAAAGCCCATTCCCATTAGTTAACAGTTTCTGTCTGAGATTTCAAACTTGCCCCTGGCTCACTGGTGTTAAAATAACATCTCCTCTGGGTGAGACTCTGACCCTACTACTCCTGGAGTTGATTTTACCCTTGCAGAGCTGTTGAAATGGCAAATCTTAAAATGATATGCTCGCATTGACATTATAAGAATTAACAGGAGTGGTGCTGCCTGGCCTCGTTTTATGGCTGTGGTATTCATGAAAATTGTTAGAACCCAGGTCCTGGGATTGAGACCTGGGTTTTTCAATTTTCTGTGTCTTTTCTCTTTGTCTGTATGTTACTAATAGTTGATGTCACACTCTTGAGTTTTCACAGTGCTCTTATCACATAAACTCAGCAGAAGCAACAAGAGATGATTTTTTGGGGTTTTTTTTTTTTTTTGAGATTTTTCTGCCTTCTCACTTACCCCAGGTCTTTCAATGGACAACCCTAGTTCACCACCTAGATTTATTCACAGGCTTTAACCAGGGGGATTATATTTTCCCTGAGAGACCAAGTGGCCCTGGCTTAAGTGTTCCTCTGGATCCCACTAAGTCCGGAACAGTTCAGTCTACTCATCAAATCAATCGGGAGAGGAGGCATATCAACAGATTGCTTCCCTAGCTGGGTTCCTGGCTAATCTCAAAGCATTTGCTAAATTTAATTAATACATACTCTGCAGATTACTGGAAAGTACTGTTTTTTGGCAGGTACAGATTTAATTTTAATGAGGCATTAAGCACCTATAAGACATTTTAATGATGCACTGAGCTCATGAAGATACATCTTTGCCTAATTACAAATTACTTTTCTCCCCCTATCTTTAGTTACAAGCAGTTGCTTTTCCTCTTCTCTCTACCCTGCCCCAAATCTGGTAAAATATATGTCCTTTGTTGAATCGTTAACCCCCAGTGAGTGGTTCAAAATCTCAGGTTTAGAAACATGATAGGAAGGCATCTTTAATGAAAGAGACATGTTCCTTCTGGTCATCCTGCTAATAATTCTTGTCTGTGGGAGAGTGAGTTACTAGGCTCACTAATTCAGGGTTTCTCAGGCTCAGCAGTATTAACATTTGGGGTCAGGTAAATCTGTTGTAGAGGGGTTTCCTAAGCACAGTGGGATGTTTAATAGCATCCCTGACTTCTTTCCAATAGATGCAGCTAGTACTGCCCTCCAGTGACAACTAAAAATGTCTCCAGATATTATCAAATGTCCCGGAGGGGGTGGGGAGGACACAGCTGCCCCTCAGTTGAGAACCACAACCCTAATTCTGCCTTCATCTACTGGCTTTTGTTCTTCATGAAGCCCATCTCTGCTTTAGAAGCTCTCCCATTGAGATTGTTGAAGCAGATCTGTCCTTACATGACTTCAGAATCATTTAATGGCTTCTACATGTCTGAAAGTGTTTTGGAATGCTAAGGGGTCAGCAAAGATTGGGGACGAGAATGAAGTCTGGAGAGGTCCTTTTACCATTTTACTTTTGCTATATCAGCAAAATTGAAAGATAATAAAGAACAAAGCCCTGGTCGTTATCAGGTGAATAATAACTCAGACCTTCTTTCAAATGCAGCCCATCATTTCCCTCAATACCTGCAGGAAACGAGGAGGGACAGTAAAGCTGTCCCAGGTGTTGAGCCATCTGCTGTGTTTCTCACGAGGTAAAACACTGGCTCCTGCCCAGTTTCACTTGGCACATTCCAAATTTGTCCCTCCACAGGATTAGCAACTGTAGCGAATCCTGGGCATTTGTAACTGTTAACATATCATCACAAGTCCAGGCTCTACTGGGTTGAAACTTAGTTTTGTATAGAGGCAGAGATTTTGATCTCCTGATCCTTACCAGTAAGAACTAGAAAGATTGAGATTGTGAGTGGTTAAAGAAAGCCCTTATTTCTTCTCAGCATCTTTGATGTCAGTAGCCCATCCACAGGGGACCAGGAAGTTTGTCTTCACTGTAACTGTATTGGTTTATGCTGATTCAACAGCCTCTCCCTCCCTCCAGTCCCCTAGATACTTACAAGACCTTGAGAATTAGAGTTGATTATAGGCTTCAGAATGGAAAGCTGGATCCAGGGTCCACAACCTAGCACCATTTTGAGCATTTTTAAAGCTCTCCGGGCTAATTTATCAGACTGAAAATGACTAAGTGAGCAGTCGGTGAGCTCATGCTATAACATACCTCACTTCAGGTGGTCTACCTGTTACAGCCGATTTCTGGTCTCACTGAGGAAGGACGTCTAAGATTCTAGTTCGAGCAAGCATAGCATTTTCTCCCTTCCTGTGAAAGTTCTCAGAGCATCTTGAAGGGTTGTGGTTAATCACATCGGTGCCCATGCACGGATGCAGGCAAACCATAAGATTCCTTGAACCCACCTGTACCATTTCTCCATCAAAACAAAGATTTTTAAGTGTATTCTCACTTGTTTCTAGTACTGCTGCTCTTCTTTTCAGGATATGTAATCTCAGTGAGGTGAAATCAGCAAAAAAGTCAAATGTTCTATGCTTGGAATTTCCATTGACATAGACCCATATCAAGCAGTGAGACTCGGAACCGTACATTAGTGGAATTCTGGACATCGAATTCTTTTCAGAATAGCTGATATAAATATAATAATATCTAGGGACTCTAAATAAAGGTTTTTGTCCCTCCAGCCCATGGATCTATTTGAGCACTTTAAGAATCCAAGCAATCAGAGAATGACTTTCCGACAGGGCAGTTACAGTATCCCCTCCCTGTGTTCATGCTTCTCACTCGTAGTGTTCTGAGAGTTCACACACATGCACGCGCGCACATTGCAGCCTGCTCACCCCCTACCTCTTATTCCTACTCGAATCTGATTTTGCTTTCTTAATATAAATGTCTCTCCCGGGCACCTTGGAGCCCTTGGACAAGCTTCCCTGAGCTAGCTACATAGAGGAATTTCCTCTGGGTGGGTGAGACAGGGCCTTTATTTGGGCTTAATTTACTGTTTTGGAAGAAGCTGAAGCAGCAGCCCGGTCTCCGTCATTAATCAATTATGGACTCCACTGGGTATGTGTTGTGTTCTATTAAAAAGACGCACACACGCTGCCTGGTTTGCAGTTTTAGCCTCCACGTGACCCTTTAACAGAACAATGAAAGAAACTGGAGAAAGAAGTGCATGCAAATCGTAAGGTTCCTTGAGCCCATGTGCAAGGAATCTTACGATTTCTCCATCAAAAAAAAAAAATTGGTTAAGTATAGCTTGTTCTTGGTATTTCCACTCTTCCTTTCAGCATGTCGTCTAAGAAAAGTGTTTTTCCTGGGCAGAAAGCCTGGGGTCTTGCTTCTTTGCAAGAGCATCATGGAGGGGGCTCTTGGAACTAGCACACTTCCAAGTAGATATGGGCATTCTTCAGAACATTCATGATGCCCAGGTGAAGGAGCGGATTATTATATGGAGACTTCTGTTCTCTTTTCAGCCCTCCCAGACTCTTGCTAGGTCAAGACAGATGTGACACTGAAAAGACTAGACCCACCTCCCTTTTTCCTTTAGCCCGCTCACTGGACCTAGATAAGAGTGAGGTCTGTGTTCCTTCAGGGCTTCAATTCCTTAAAAGCATTTTACTTTTTACAGTTTTATTTTAGGAATATACGTGTGTTTATGTGTATTTCTTTTCCTCAAGGATTGGCGACTTACAATTCCTTTTACCCAAAGATTCTCAAATTAGGTATTTCCTTTAATCAGGGTTTGGGAAATTAAACCAATAGTATCTTCCCTCTGTTTAGTTGAGTAAAGACTCTTGACTCATAGAGTAGTGTAAATGACATGAGAACATGTGAAATAAAAGATGACTCGAGTAATGTTAAGTCAGGTTTTTATTTAATGCAGAACATTGACATACAATTTAGCAAATGAAGCACTTACAGTGTGTCCAGTATTATGCTAGGTTTGGAAAAGGCAAATGAAGCAATCTATGCTTTAAACTCTCAGATCACTAGGGGATAAATGAAGCTGAGAAACAGTTCAGATCAAGAAAGGCTGTGGAATAAAACACAGAGAGGATATGGCCAAACCATGTGTGTCAATTAAAACCGCCACCATTAACTCTCTCCGTGTTTCCCGGACGTCCTCTTTAGTTTGGACAGTATTACTAATACACTGCTTCAGCTCAGTCATTGAAATAATCAGGATTGTAAAACCATGGACACCTATGTCATGATTGCTATTTGTTATTAATGCGCTGGGGGGGGGGACCATTGAATGATGGTATTGTAGAACTGAAAGACCAGTCCTTCTAATGTGTACATATATCGCTGTCTCTGCTGCAAATATGGGTACATGTGTGCATAAAAATGAGTTTGTGTATCTAGAGTAAGATAGATAACTTAAACACCAAAATTGTAACAGTGGTTATCACTGAATGATGAGATCATTGATGATGATTATTTGTCCTTTATTTTCTACATTTTTTACAATAAACATGTTACCAGTGAAAAAGAGCAAGTACTTTAAAGCAATAACTCTGACTTGATAAATATCCTTAACATAACAATATAAATGTGTATTTGCTTAGGTGAAAATGGAGTATTGCCATTGATGTACTGTATTTTTCTAGCCTAACAGACCCAGTGCTTGCTTCTAGTTAGTATTCATCCAGCCATACCGCCTAAATGTAATGCATTTGTTAACCAATAATTGTATTTCTTCAAACATAGATGTAGCATTGAGTTCAAACACTTATTCCCAGTGCAAATAGGGAGATGATTCATTAGCAGATCTTAATGATGTTTCTGTCTGTCTGATTTCACCTGCAGCTTATAAACAAACAAAAAATAGACTCTTTGAAAGTAACTGTTTATCAAGAGAAAGTGTCTTATATCTGTGCCTTCCTGGTTAGCTGTAACTCTATACATAATCACATGTAGACTCCATTACTTTTATACACAGTGCAAAAATATTCAAGTTGCTGGTGTAATTAAAAATAAGGACCACACAAGCCAGTGGTAGAAAATAGTTGATTTCTTCAGACCGTGGTACGTTGATCAAATTGCTTCAGTCTTGTTGAAATTCCTAGTTTTGAGCTCTGGTGTGTTGGAGCGGGGAGGGTCAGGAGCTTGAGTTGGCGTATGTTCAATTATATGTCCTTCAGAACCTTCAACATTGTACAAATACTACTTTTTTTCATAAATTTTATTAAGTCTTTTTAATGCTTAATGTTCATGTTAAGGGGAAGGAGAGCCACAAGGAGAAGTTTACTGGTCTAGTGCATTCGTTTCTATTAGGATTTGTTTCCGGATCCTAATCTTTGAAACAAATGCTGTAGAGACAAATGCTCTCTTTACAAATTATACAAAAGTACAATTGCCACGTTCTTATCTACAGTTGTCTTTTTGCCCTGTTTATCTATTGGCAATGTGTAGGCACTTCCTGGTTAATTATAAATGAAGGCAAACCAGGAATAAGTATAGACAATGGGTTTGGACTTCTTTTATCTTTCATCTAGAGTCAAGAAATCTGCTTACATATGCATCGTAGAAAGCGAGGCTTTGCGTTTCTCTGTATCTTTACTTCCCAAGTTAGCAAGATAAAGTCGTAGTTCAAAGACAACTCAGATAATTTGCTCTTCTGATTCCCATGAACTATAGTCAAGGGATCCAGAGTTTCAGCCGTAGTTGGGTCATTTATTTCTTACTAGAAAATAATTGAAGTCAACTGATTCGTATGTACCACGTACACCTGCTGAACTATCTGGAGTCCCTTCTGCCAACAGTGAATCATAGTACAGCATCTGCACAAAGGAAAGAACGTGTGGGTGTTCCAATTAAAAAAGAAAAATGAAAAGCCAAACAGCTTTTCTTCATAGACTGTGGTCTCCTATTAGCCATTTGATCTCATCTTTGAAGTACAAAATTATTATTTAATGATGTGGTCTAAATCTAGAACTTGAACCCTGCAGTAATGTTCATTTTAGGGTCGTTACCATCATTAACAAGTGGGACATGGGTACCTGTTCCCACAGTATCCTCTTAGGTCTGAATCAGTAAGGAAACTCATGACCTTCAGCTCCTTCTAAAGTCAACAGTGAGAGAAGTTGTAGAGAACAAGAGTGAAAATGATAACTTTTGGCAATATTCAAATCAGGATCTAATAATATAAAGTTATGTCATTGACAAATTGAGCTCATTATATTTTGGCACGATGTTGTGCCAAGGAAGTCTAGTGAACAAGGCAAATAATGCCTCTGTAGCTAATAGATTATCATCTAAAATATTTAACATGGATTTCAACATGCATAAAAGGTACGAGCAAGTCTATAGGATCTAGTGAGGCAAAGGGATGTGAAGAACAAGAATTAACAGGAGGAGATACTGCATTTCTGTCATATACTAAGTTTGACCTTATCTTTGAGATTATGTTCTTAGAGAAAGAACAAAGGAAAGGAATTTTTGTCATATTTTCCTAATCACATGCACACATCAGAGTTTTAGAACCATCAGATGAGACTGTTTCTGGGATGGGGACAAGTTCTCAAAATAATATGAGAGAACTATTGTAATGAACAGGAAAGAAAAGTGGCAAACCTTCAACCCAGACCATGAAGACTGAGATAAAAAAAAAGCAACCACTTAACCCATATAAAAATTAATTCCAGAGTACCAGGAATTTGGAATAAGGAATAGCTGATGATTAAGACTGACTTCTGCTCCATTGCTGACTTGGTGTGAGCTTTGTGGTCACTGAGCCCCTCCTGTTCTTACTGTTTCCTCCCCGAGAGGGTATTAACTTACTGTTGGTGTCAGGAGCCTCATTACCCTTGATGAAGTAGTTTCTGATGTGATAGATTGTTGAGAGCAGGAGTGTTTTTACTGTTTTGTAATGATCACGACCCTGGATTACCAAGAGGAGGTACTACAGAAAAAGATCGCTATATTTTGATACAGTAATGAGCTGGCGGTCGCAGCAAAGAAATCAGAGACTTATAATTTGCAATGCTTAATTCTCATGAGCATCTTTGCAAGTCATAATTTTCAATGAAAATGAGGGTAGGGGTGGGTATAGCTCAGTGGTAGAGAGTGTATTTAGCATGCATGAAGTCTTGGCTTCAATCCCCAGTACCTCCATTAAAAAAATTAAAAATAATATTATATATAGACTACAATAAATTAAAGTTATTAAAAAAGACATTTAAAAAAAGAAAATGAGATACCTTGTCAAGAAATAGGATTTTTTAAAAAAATGTATTTATTTAAATCCATTCAAGGTCTTGTATTCTCAGCCCATCAGGTTCTGGGCTCTGTGGTCATGTGACAGGCTCTGCTTGTCTCTCGGGGCTAATGAGGCGTTCCTGTGGTCCCTGTTGTTGGATAGACAGAGTAGGTGTGGTTTTAAAGGGTGGCCCTGGATGGAGAGTCAAGGTAGACACCCTTTATGTTTCTGGGGTCTGTATATAAGCTTTTGCCAATCCATGTGGGATTTTCCATGGAAACAGTATGTGTAGAATACAACTTCCCAGTTGCCAGAACAGGAAGGTCATGTTTAAGGAGAGGGAACCAAAGAAGAAAAGCGTACCTGGAGGGGCCCAAGGTTAGAAGCCAAGGGTCATTGTAAAAGGTGCACTATGGACGGAAATGATGGAAGCAGGGAATGGGGAGAAAGTGAGGAGAACACAGTCAAGAACAGAGATAGGAGCTGGGTTTGGAGAGGCTGGGACCAGAGAGTTTGAGAAATCACGTTCTGGATAGTGTGGCCTGAATCAGGTTATGCTCACCATGGGAAATAGAAAATATATACTAAATATAAAAAATATGAAATATATTGTTATATATTATATTATTTATAATATAAATATATTATAAAATATGTACTAAAGATCATTTCTGTTTCAAAATTTGGGCTACTCATTCCCTTACTTTTCTGTATGTTTTTTCTGTTTTACATATAAGAGACATCCCTAAATGATGTGTTGTTCAGTTTTGTCTACTCTTGAATTTTATTTAAGTGAAATAGTACTCTTCTGGGTCTTATTTAATGTAATTTTAAATGACTGAGATTCACCCAAGTTGATGTGTATAATTCTAGTTTATTCACGCTCACTGCTGTATACAGTTTTCCTGTGTGAATGTGTCACCGTCTGTTCAGTCATTCTCCTGCTTAAGAACCTTTGGATTGTATCCAGGTTTTAGATACATGCAAACAATGCTGTCATTCCTACTCTTGACATGCTTCCTGTTCAGATGTGCTAGAGTTTCTCTAGGGTACAGACATCCGAATAAGCTGGATAAGAAGAGTTTGCACATACCCAACTTGGCCAGGCAATGACAAATGATTTTTAAGAGTGGTTATATAAAAGTAAACTCTCACCAGCTATAACTAACTGATCCTTATGGCCCCACACACTCAATGACACCTCATATTTTCAAACCTTCAACTTTTTGCCAGTAAGCAGGAAGGTAAAGTGGTCTTTTATGAAAGTTAAACATGCTTGCATTTATTTAAAGAGTCAACTAGTGTAAGAAAGCTTGCTGTAAAATACACCATATTGACCACTGAGCTTATAACCATTTTAGCAATTTTTTTTTGGTATTTCTATCCCCGTTTTAATCACTATGTCCTGATTTCTCAAGTGGAGATACTTTATTATTTATAGAAAATGAGGATTGCTCTTCCCATTTGACCCTCATTGCATACATGCACAGTTTTCAGCCCTTTTCTTCCCAATATAGCTACAGTATACTTCAGTGTACTCTTCATTAGATTATCTTATGGTAATTTATATTATTAGGAGTATATAAAAGCTATTCACAGATGTGCAAGTTGTAGCATGATTACTTTTACTATTCACAACTTTGTTTTCCCTGGAGAATTATTAGATTTTTCTCCCCACTTTCTTAGTTTTCTCTATAGTTATCTATTATTCACTGCCCCCCTCCCCGTTTTTTTTTTTTGCCAGGTATGAAAAATCTTCTCTTTATATATTCAAGCATATTAGGTATTGAGTGTTTAGTGAATGTTCTCACCTTAAAGAAGTCTTTCCTCTAGCCTTATCTGCTTTTAACTGGAATGATCTCTCTCTAGGCTAGACTGTATTTTTGTGATCTCCTATGTCTCTAAGTTGAATTTCTTCACTGACTGTTTTTAAGATCTTATGGTCTTTGGTGTTCATTTTCACTGTAGGTGAGAATTTCTCTTTATTTATCTTGTTTGGGATCCATTGAAGTTCTTGAGTCTGAGAATTGGTTTCATCCATTAATTTAATAAATTTTTAACTATTTTTTCAATGTTACCCCACTAGTATTTTATATTTTCTCTGTTAGAACTTAGAGACATATTAGGCCAATGCTCCTCAAATTTAGCCTCCAGAAAAGTCACCTGGACAACTTGTTGTAGAACAAATTCCAACCATGTATGTAGTGGGTTTACGTTGTGTCTTGAGGATGTGCTGATAACAATGCTATTAGTCTGTGGACCACACTTAGAGCAAACTCTGTTAGACCCTCTCTCTCTTTTGCCAAGTCTCTTATCCTCTGGATCACATATGCCATTTTTTCTCTCTGTCATTCTTTGCATGTCATTTCTTGATACGCATGTATCAGTTCACAAAGTTTTTCTTCAACTATATCAAGTTTTATATTTGAGTTTATTCATTTGTTTTAAATATGAATACTTCTCATTTCTATGAATTTCATTTGTTTCTATTTCAGTATTTTCTGATCAGTTTTAGTAAACTCATTTTCATGTGTTATACATTCAAATTTTGTAATTTAAGTAGATTGGGACTATATTATATTCTATACTTGTTAATGACATATAATCAGTCTTGCAAATCTGATACTTTTTTGTTTCTGCAGATTCATTCATGGGACTTGTTTGCTCATATACTTAGAGATATTTTTTATGATGAGTTCATGTTTGTGGAAATTCATCCATAGGAATTCTTTGTGACGTATGCTTAGAATATGTTTTTGTAGGTAAAATATGGAAATTGTTTCTGCTCAGAATTTCGAGACACTACTCACTTGATACTTAATTTTTTTCCTGAGAATTTTCTTACCATGTGGATCCTGGCCTTCCCCCTTCAGAAAATGGACTTTGGATGAGGAACGATCAAGAGAGACTTTGCTTTCCCTGTTGTGTTCAATGTCAACTCCAGGAAAAGCCAAGATTTCTGTGGGCTGCACTTTTTTCTAGTGCATCTCCTCTGAGCTGTTGCTCTCTGTTGGTACTTCTTGCAGGTCTCTGATGACCTCCTGCTCTACTTGGATGTCAGGGTGTGTCCCTGTCCTGTGTGTGTGTTTCACTACGCCAGGCATTGGAAGGCAGACTGTTGAAAAATGCCTTCTTCTAGGCTTACTTCCCCAGTAAACACCTCGAGATATCTGGCCTCTAATTGTTTATCTTAATCGCCAGCCTAGCCATGCTTTCACAGAGCCTTCTCACCCCACTTACTATCAAGCATGTTAGTTATTCAGTTATTCTGTACTAGTAAGAGTGTCTCTGCACATCTGCTCTGTTTATTTACAGAACCAGTATTTCCAGCCCACTTTTTTTTTTTCTTTTTTGGTAGAGCTTGGTATATCTTTCCAAGGTGTGAGTAGCTAACTTCTGTTAATAGACAAGGCCAAAAATTACAGATTGATTGTGTGATTTCAGGGAACTTGCGTCACTCCTTTGCCCCAGGTTTCTCAGCTCTAAAGCAAGGGAATTGAACTAGATCAAGTCTATGTCTCTTCCAGCCCTAAAATCCCATGACTTGAAAGTGTTGAGATCAGTGATGTGTGCTACTGCTTCCTGATGTTCTAGGACATTGAACAGAAGCTGGTGGTCATGTGTGATATACTTGCTAATGGAATTTAACTCCATTTTTTCAATTTCCTAATAAGAAAAATAGTAATAATATTATGAAAGTTTCTTCCAGCCTGCTTCATATAGTCATTTTTTAAGCGTTCATTGGGTCATCAGTTGTTTCACGTGAATCCTAACACTGTTCAAGCTGCCATTCTCTCTGTAATTAAGATTTTCATATTCATCTGGTTTTAGCCAACTATCACATGGATATTAGCCAAAAATACTGTCATCTTCTCTCATTGAGATGAAATTCTCCTGGTTATGGACCAAGTATTTACACACACTGTTTTTTCAGTTGGTGATACTGAGTGAATTCCCATTTCTCGAGGGTATTTAATTGGTATCTAAGGAGTCATGTCTAGAAATAATAGACTTTACAACTATCTCTCTAACTCCCTTTGTATTCCGGCTGCTCTCTTAGATAGATATTGATCATTTCTGCATTTATTCACAAAAAGAAGCATTATGGTCACCATTTTAATAATAACTGTTTCGTAATAAACACAGTTATCAGAGATCCCCAGCGAGAGGTTTTATTCCTTTCAGAAGTTTCCAGTTTAGTCGAGGAGACAAAAGTTATGAAAAAGTAATTAATAATAGAAGATAGAAGATGCTAAGTCCCAGTTTGGGGTAAAGGACAGTAAGTGAAGAAATATTGAGGAGGGAAGTAAAATAGTCTGATACAGATGAATAAGTCATTAGGAGGAAAATAGTCCTCTCCATAGCATAGGATAAATAAGAGAAGGAGAGGTGCCAACTGCTGAATTATAATAAACAGCTGTAATGTGTAGGCTCTTGTGTAGAATTCACCCATTTTGCTAGGTGTAACTTTATATTCTAAATTCAAATAGTTAAAGCTGGGCCCAACTTTAGTCCTCTATTTATATAAAATGCTATCTGAATGTGTGCAGGAATAATACTCAGCGTAGGTACTATTGATATTAACCCTTTCTGTGTCCAGCAGAAAGGACAGTTACTGTTTTTAAGTTATATTTAGGTGATGCAAGCATCAGCTTCCCCAGTGAGTCACCTTCTTTGATTGGGAGAGGCAGAGTCTGTCTCATAACCACTCCTGAGATCTCGGCCGACATGGGGGGACTGTGAGCTCTTACCCTCCATTCCCTTCTCAGCACAGACCACTGCTTGCCTTGCTTCTGGCCCCATGACCCTGCCACAGCGCAGTCAACCTCAGTGCAAGGGATGTGTGTTTAGCAGTACACCCTTGATCTCATTGTCTCCCATCTTCCCTCCTCCCAGTATAACCAGACAGAGCTATAAGGCATGTCAGGTTTTATTGAGAAAGTTAATGAAAAGGGAAGTCTAGCAGAGAAGGCAAAAATTCAGTACATTAGATTAAATATGATTTTTTCCTTCACCTTCCATAATGCCAACCTTAACCAAATCTCCAGCCCAAATCTCACCGCCGTAGGCTTGTGTCTTAGTCTAGAATCTGCCTCCCTCCTTTTATTTTGCAATCCCAGGAACACAAGTACCAATAACGGTACCTTCCGCAGAGTCCGAGTTCTTCACTCTCGACTGCACACAGGGGAGTTTTATCAGCGCGGCTCAGGATGGAATTTGGTGCTATGTTCTGTCAGTCGCTGTGAAAAGGAAAGTGCACATATGCCTTCTCCTCATTCCTAGCTTCCAACAGCTTTTTAATAATGTAACAAACAGGCAGACACACCCAGGGTCCTCCCAAAACAGGTATTACTTTTCAGATATGTTAGTCTGGGACCACACTCAGCACTTTATCATGATGCTGTATTTTTTAAAAACAATAGAGTCAGTTGCTCTTTGATGTGCATTCTCTGTCTGCACAAAGATCTGGCTGAAAGTTTGAAATCACTGAGAATTGTGTTATTTGTTTGCATGCACCTTGGGCCGGATTAGATTCTCAGGGACAGTAGGTACTTAGATAGTCTCCATATGCAAAAGGGGTGCAGAATGAAGGTTTATGGTCCATATCCGAAAAACCTGAAGGGCTCCCTTCTAGTTACACATTGTAATTCTTGACCATTTCCAGACTTTTGCCTGGGATTGTGATTATTCTTTACAGTACTGTAAAATTAGGAGATCTTGTATGAATTTGAAAATCAAGAGAGGGGAATTTTTCATCTTTAAAGAATTCTTAAACCAACCAGGCAGATGATTACAACTTCATAAGTAAAATGGAAATTTAAATGAGCTTGGGAGAGTCAGGGAGCAAACCAAGAAAGGTTTGAAATAAAATGCCCTGTAATTTGTTACCGTCAAAGATGTAATGACTACATACGTGTGACACAGGAAGGCATCAGTGTTATGCTTGAGTGAGCAGATGTGTTTTATTTTTAATTTCTTTCTAATCCTTAATGGAATTCACACTTTCTTAGGTTGACTTGATTTCTCATTGGAGCTTAAACATATATAGCTGCAAGAGACCAATGATTTTTTTTTTTAAGGTTGAAAATATTACAAAATGGAGAAATAATTTCATCTGTCCACACAGGAAGTTATTAGTTTGAAAACCTTTTGAAATGTGAATTAGAAATATCTTACATCCATACAAGTGATTTGATAAGTGGTGTCTATTCATTATAGAGATGTCAGCATGTATATACTAACATTTAGAAAACCGCTGTAACTGGGATTTAAATTAGGGTCTTTTTTTCCCTTCGATGTATGGCATCATCTTTGAAGCTAGGGAATGTATCTTCTACTCTTTCTCATCCCATTTAACACCGGGCCAAGCACAGGACACATTGGACATGGTCTTGAAATAGATAGGTGATCTGAGGGTGCCCAGATGTTACATGAAGAAACAAAGGAATAGCTGATATGATCAGGTAGGGGAGAAATTAGGAAGTGACCTTTTGGAAATTCTGATGACAAATATTTTTTAAATGTCTGATGGCACAGAACAATGGAAGTCAACATGATAGAAGTGACAGTAGGATCAGGGGACATCAACAGTGAGAATGAGGAGGGGAGTGGCCAGTAGTAGTATCTGTGTGGCTAAAATTATGTTGTGCTGTGCATTTTTACCGCACTTTGCTTTTTTCCTCCCCTTCACTGGGCCTTCGGAACAGAATTAGAAGCTGATTTATGAGTTGAGAGTCAGTGCAGAGTGTCAGATTTCTATAATGAGATTATATATTAAATCTAATGAAGGGAAAATATGCTTACCCAAACCAAATGACAGCACCATGATTAAACGACTCAAATCTCGCAATGGAATTTGTTTAGACAATATAGCAGGTATAGTGACCTCCTCTTCTTCCGGGTTTGTGATCAATTTTGTGAAATGAAGATTTATGCCTTTTATTATTCTGATGACACAACAGTCTGATCATAGAAGCAAACGCGAACGAGATGGAAGCAGTAAGCCAAGTGGCGCGTCGTGGGGACTGGGAGGTTTGTATGGATTGATTACCTGTGTTCTCTTTTATCGTGACTGCTGACTCCCTCAAAGTGATTCATTTTGTGTCTCTGTTTATTCATGAACTTGGATCTTCAGTGTACATTTTTGCAAGCAAGTATGTGCATGTGTGCCTGCACACCCATGTACACAGAAATTTGGGCTCATGCTTTATATTGAAGGCAGCGGCAGTTGAGATGATACTGTTCTCATGGCAACCACATGTTTAGTAAGAGTAACTTATGAATGGTACCTCCACATTGCTAGAGCATTGTAGGGAGCATTGTGAGAGGTATTAGTAGTAACTAGACTTTTACAGGGTCAACACTTGCAAAGTTTGATGTATACAAGCTCTCATGACTTCACCACCACCCATTCTTGGAAAGGACAAAAAATGGAGTTAGAGTAGCAGTCAGCCCTGTGGAAATAACTTTCACGAATGAAGAAAACCATTACGAGGAATGATTTATTTAAGATTTCACTCCCCCAAACTTCCATCCATTTCTACGTCATCTTCATTTTCCCATTCTTGCCTGAAATTTCACAATTAGAGAGTCATTTCTTAAACTTTTTGTCGCAATTAAAATGCAAATGTCCTGGGGCTATGTCATTTGTGCACTTTCCAAATAATTTTCAGATCCTAGCTCTGTGGGCAGAGTGTGATAGAAATGGAACGATTAAGGACCATAAAAAGACAAAGGGTGAAACTATGAATCTAGAAGAAAAGGTTTTAGCTGTATGATGGTTTTGCCTAGAGCTGGCCATGTGAAAGGAAGTAAGCCTGATGAATGTGGCTTCTCTCCTGGTAGCTTTCTCTACTCACTTAATTGCCCCACTGCTGTGTTCTTTCATATTCATGCATTGGAGTTCTGTGATCTGTAACTGAGACTTCATGGTATTGAGCCTTGCCACATGCAGATACTTTTCAGAGCAACTCCATTAAAGATCATTTTCTCCCAAAGCGTTCTGTGCTCTCTGGTGGTGTTTCTCACCCGGCAGTAAGTTTTGATCCCTGTGATGTATGCAGAGCTAAAGATACCCCTTCATCACTCTGCCTCTGTTGGGAGTTGGTTTATGTTGTAAACAGGGGCAGATGGGAAAGGGACCCAGAGGGAAGCTGAGTTGTAGGCTGTGTGTACAGTAACCTACTGAGTTAAAATACTGCCATGGGACTAGACAGTTAGGGAGAAGGGGTGGTGGGAAGAGATGGATTCTCTCCCATCAGCGCTGCCTGTTGACAGCAAATTCTGGCTGCCAGCAACCATCTGCCCACTGCACGACTCTGGGTGGTTCTCATGTCTCTTATTCCATGAACTGAGCTTAGAGCAAGCCACCATTTCCTTCTCCCCACACATCTCCTGGCTTCGGGTGTGCATTTAGGTGTTCTGATCACTTGGGGAGGGCCTCAGTAAATAAGGACAATAAAAAGATGACTTGTAAATTCTTGGGCGCCTCTTTCCAGTTAAATACCGAAAGGCATGGCGTTATACACATAGAGTTGCCTCAGATAAGAGAGGCATATGAGAACCATTGGTGTAGAGAGGAGCTTATTTGAAAAGTCTTGGCATATTAGACCTGTTGCTCATGTCAAGCGGTTGAAATACTGAGACCTCCTTTGGAGAGAAGAGGGAAAACTTAGGATCTTGAATCCAAGATTTGATAGAGGCACATCACTTCTCATGTCTGCCTTGTTTCTGAGAGTTTAATGTTTAACTACATTTTTTAAAATTTAATTTCAAATTTTTATTCTAGTTTATTTTTTAAATTTCTGATTTAAAATCCCCATGGGGGATTTGTGGATGGGAAGGCAGGGTTTGGGCGTGGGCCCCTTATTGGCAGAGTGTAATGGAAAGAAATCAGAGAGAATCTACTAATAACATTTGTGTTTATAATAATTAACTTTCCTTCCTGCCCTTATAGTCCTTTTGGCTTCATGCTCAGGACCCTTACTCCTACTTCTAGGTTGATCTTCATGTCAGATTCTAGAGCCAAGCCTCTGCCAGGCTGGGAAAGTCTGAGGCACCCTGGCCAATGCACAAGACCCGCAGGGCTCTCCCGCCTGCCTGCCGGGGCCCAGCGTAGAGCTGGTCGCCACATCTCTGTCCTTGTCCTGCCACCGTGACTACTTCCCGTAACCACCCTCACCCCAGGGGAAGTACATATAATTTAATAAGCAAACAATCAAACCAGCATCTGTCTGTTTTGTTAAAGGTTTTCTCACTCTAGATAGAAGCTTCTTGTGTGGGACTCCTGAGTGCACCCCAGCAATAAAAACCCGAGGCTATTCTGACCGGGGTGGGGGCTCACTTATTTTCAGCTCCACGTGCTTTCTTCCTGCCGCTCCACATTCTGCCAGCATTATGTTCTCCTAGGAAAAAGAACAGCGGATTGAAGAGCACATTTTCTGTGGCCAGAACTGGGGGTTCTCATGAACCTGTATCAGTTCTAGCACTTTCTGGGTAGGCACTGCGTGGGAAATAGGCTTCCTTGTATTGCTTCCTTTTTGCCTCATCAAAAAGGGAACAAAACAAAGGCTTAGAAAGCAAAACAAAAAACCGTGCGCAGTAGTTTAGACTGATTTAAGTGAAATCTGGTTCTGTAATCAGATGTGGTCTGGCAGCCCCCTCGGTAGTCAGGTACAGATGAGACCAGCAGAGTGAAGGCAGGCCCTGTGCTTTATTGAAGCCGCGGTAGTTCATAAAGCAGGTGATGCCCTCTGGTGATACTGCATTACCGCCAAGTTTGACAGGGATTGCAGATGGGAGGATGAGAAAGTGAACAACCCGGTCTGTGATTTGTGTAAAAAATATGAGCTAGTAAGAAATGAGTCTTGGTTTAAAGGAAAATAAGTACTTACAGGGAAAGAAAAGGGTCATATAACTCCAGGGTCCTCAGGTGGAGGCAGGGAAGATGCAGAATCCAGAGCAGGGAACACCAAGCCCTCTCTCCCTGAATGTATCACATCCCTGCTCACATTTTCACATAAGCAAATCCAGGCTAAAAATGAACAGCCCTGAAAAGGAAAAGAAGTCATAAATGGTCAATCTGCAATCACAAGCTTGCTGCAGGAGGGGAGGCTGTTACCTTGCGTCTCCTTCAGGGCGTCATTAAGGGGACTTCCTTCCGGCCATCCATCACACAAGTGATGTGTGCCAATACAGTGCCCAGGGCAGAGGGAGATCAGCTTACCCGCTCCTTGTCTTTAAATGGCCCAGCACTAGTAGATGACTGTCTGATCTTTTTAGCACATCTTGGCCAAACAACCCTCCTGTCCTTATTCCAGTCCATTGTACTCTAAAGGCAGATCCAATCACCTTGCATTTTTGCTGGTCTTAAGCACTAGACAGATTGACACTGTTGCTCTCCATGATAGCTATAGTGTATTTGATGGTTTAAAGCTTTTGGCCTAAAGGTAAAATGAGTATTCATGACCAGTTAATCATTCACAGGAAAATGAGGAACGGCACCCTTTGCAGGAATCACATCTGTTAAGTCTGTCTAGACCACAACCACCCGGGTGCTAGTGAGGGGGGGGAGGATGGTGTGTAGTGATAAGGGTGAGTATGGATAGATGTGAGAGAAAGAGACAGAGAAAGGAGGAAAGAGGATGTTTTTCAAAATGGAGGAAAGAATTTGATGATAATTATTCCCAGATATAATGCCCTCATTTCTATCCCTGGGTATGTGCACTTTATAAAATGATTAAAAGAAGTATCGAGTGGTTGTTGATTTGGATGTGTCCTACTTGCATTAGAAAATGCAGATGAGAAGTGGTTGAAAAATAAAGGGTAGAGAAACTTCTGCTAATTTTTATTTTTTAACAAGAGGATGATTTATAAAGTGAAAAAGCTCTAAGAAAATAAGCTGTGGCCACCACGCAACTGTTGACCTTTCTTGTATTAAACTGGTTACAGTTTCATCTTGCATCCAGAAAACAACTGATTGCTCTCTTTAGGGAGAGCTGTTGTATACTAGACGCCATCCATCTCTCAAGAATTGTAACGTTACTGTACAGTTTGACCTATAAAATTATCACCACCAACCCAAAACCCACAAGCCTACCTTGTTTTCGTTGATGACTGTGCGGTGCCTGGTGTAAAATGTACTTATTCTCACACCAGGCATGCTGGTAGCTACATGTCATTGGGATGTCCGGGGATGTCTGTTTTGCTAGGTGGGTCCAGTTGCTTAAGTCAGTGATCAGTTCTTGAAAGAAAGCACCCTAACGATAACACGTACAAAACAGGTACTTGACATGGGACCCCTTGTCATGGTTCAGGGTACCAGTTGCCCAAGCTGGGAGCTTGGTGAGTCATGCATGTTTCCTCAGTTCCTTTGTTCACCCTTCCTCCTGTTTTCAGTCATTCCTACTTACCTATTCTATTCATTCTTCTTTCTGTTGTCTCTGTCTTGACGTCACTGCCTTCCTCAGGCCCTCATCATTTCTCACCCTTGATGGAGTCGTGGAGTAATGACTTTCTCTCTGGCCTCTCTAACCCCTAGTGTCACCTGGCACCTTCCACATGGATGCCAGAATGACTTTTCCAGCAATGGTCCTTTAGTGGATATCCACCAGAGGCTCCTTGATGCCTTCAGGGTTGAGTTCAGGCTCTTTGAGTGGCATGCAGGGCCCACCTTCAACCTGTTACTGTTATGGTCTCATCTTTTTGAACTGTAGACTCTGCATCCTGAGGGAACCACACGAGACGATGCCTTCCTGAAATCAGCTACCATGTTACGTTCATTTATTGCTTCACACTTCTGCGAAAGTCCTTTCATCCACAGGGTCACTTCCAACCTCCCAAGATCCCTGTGACATAGAAGAAAAAGGTGCTGTTCTTTCTCATTTTACAGAAGAGGAATAGGGCATTAACTCCATATTGACTTAATAGATAAGCATGACACAGATTGAACTCGATAATTTTTATGTCGATTATAGAATCTGTTAATGATAATGTAAGAAAGTGCAATGTATACTTTTATGATCTAGCAGGGTATTGACCTTCTGCACCCTGTATTCAGCTGATTCATTGTGAACGACACACTCATTTAAGATATCCGCATGTACATTTATTTTTCCCACAATAAATAATTGACTAATTCCAAAGTAAGTTATACTTTTCTTATTTTGACAGTTTTGGTCATGGTTTTCCTTTGTTGAATGTGTTAATAGAATTGCCCCTCCAAGTGTTCTGAATTAAATGTGTAACCACCCCTTCTTCCAAATAACAAGTTTATGGTAGACTAGAGTTTGCAGAGTAATTTTTGTTTTGTTTTGTTTTTGGTAAATGTATACCCATGAAGCAGTAAGTAGTATAGAAAGGTTGATTTTTTTAAAGGCATATAAACTGCTAAGTATGTTATATGCAGGCATTATAAAGTGATAGGACAATGAGAGATTGGAGTGGAGAGGATTGCAGACTCATCTGAACACTGTATATGGAAACAAGTGTCTCCCCTAGTGATATTAATGGAATGTTGTGAGCTCATTTTAGTACCAACATTTAAATTAAAAAGGAAGGAAGGGGTTATGGAGTAAAAGGCTGTTGAAAAATCTCATTTTCAGCAAGTTTGAAAAAAAGTCACAAAGGCAATTGAGTTTATTTTTTAAACATTCCCTGTAGCATTGTGAAGACTAAACAGCAGCTTTGAGCTAGTTCATAAAAACCAGAATGCAAAGACATGGAGGATAAACTGGATAGAAAACAAATAGGAAACTGTCCAATTTAATTGACCAGGCTGATTAAAATAAGAAACATAAACACCCTCCCCAAATGAGAAAATGTTAAAGGCACAGAGTCACTTCTCTTCAGATTCCTCTTGGAATATCTATAAGCCATAAAACTAACTATGTTATTAAAAAAAAAAACAAATAAACTCAATTTTGTTAATGGAGTTGTGTAGTCAACTGAAAGAAGTGTGACATGTGAATGTCAAATAATGTCACTTCAGTTTCCCTCCCCTCTAGGGATTAGAGTGCTAACACACTGACTCATTATCCATGATCTAGACAGTGTGAGATGATGTAGGAGTCAAGGAGTTGTCTAAAATAGCCAGGTAAGGACAGCTACGAAGATAAAATACGAGATGGGACAGTCACTTAGTCTGCTAGCCGCCTAGAAATGGATTGTTTCTCTGGTTAATAAATTCATTTATGGAAAAGAAAGAGGCAATTTAAAGCAATTTATTTTATCTCTCAGAGACTAGGAGTATTGTAAATGTTTTGGGAACATATATTTGTTTGCTTAACAAAAATAGCTTTTTGTTTCTTGCTTAAAAACTTAACAGATTGTAGGAAATAGAGTAAGCTAGATTATGATAAAGTAACAAACGATCTAGAAATTTCAGTGGCTTAATACAACAAAGATTTATTTCTCTCTTGCGCTGCATGGCCATCACATGTCAGCTGGTTCCTCTGTTTCATGGACACTCTTACTACTATAGTTCCAAGGTTAATGGAGTAGCCATTCTCCATAAAATTGTGAGCTGCTGTGGCAGAAGGAGAAAGAGAAAACACTAGAGGACCTCAACACAGGAAATTAAATATTCAGTCCTGGAACTGACAAGTCACTTCTACTGACAACTCATTGGCCAAAACTAGTTACATGAACCCACAAGCTAGAAAGGAACCAGAAAGTACAACCATACTTGTAAAGGAAATGCCAACACGTATTTGGTGAATAGCTCATACTGAAAATTAAATCAATCTAGGAACCTATAAAGAAGAAAATGTTGATTTGAAAATTCCACTACCCAAATAACATTTGGTGAACTGCCTTCCAGATAGTTATGAATATCTTTTAAAGGTAGAGAATAATTTTTAAAAATAGTTTTATGTTCTGCTTTTAATACTCAGTAATGTCTCAAGGTGTAGTTTCCATTCTATTTAAGAAAGAAATGCATCATTCCTTTTGATGGTTGCATAGTATTCCATTGCGTAAATGTGCATAATTACCTGTTAATGAACATTTAGATTGTTACAATTTTTTCATTAAAAACATAAGGTAATTAACATCTTAGTGCATATCTCTGGATTTTTACTGACAATTATTCCACTGTAACCAATGGAAATTTGTTAAATTATATCAATATTTTCAGTTTTGGTAAAAATTACAATATTGTCTCACAAAAGGGACGTACTAACTGTACTAATTACACTATAACCTGAAGTCACTGAAAACTTTTATTTCTTTACACTTTGCCAACCCTACATAGTTTCAGTATTTGCCAAAGTAACACACTAACAGTAATATTTCATTTTTCATATTCATTATTAGGGCATTGAACAGCTTTTCATGTTAGTCGTCCACTTGTATTTTTCTCCTCTAAATAATCTACACAAGTACTCAGCTCATTTCTGTTGGAATGCTCGTTTCCCATTGATTTTAGCATGATCTTTGCATTTTAGACCCAGGTGGCATTCAGTACAGTCTGGTAGAACATACTAACCAACATCCATTTTTATTGGGTGGGCATCATGCTTATAAGTTGCAAAATCTATTTAATGTCTCCCTTGATTTTAGTAAATGATACTCTGTCATGTATTGCAGACATTTTTCATGTTTATCCTTGTTTATGGTATCTTTTTGGTATAGGGAACTTTAAAATTTTAGCAGTCTTTATGGTGTTGGCTTTAGACAATGCAGGAAATCCTTCTCTGCTCTAAAATTACAAAAATATTCACCTTTGCTTTCTTATGCTTTTGTGGCTTCACTTATTGTATTTTTAGTATTTTATATGCCTGAGGTTTGCTTTCCTGTAAGGAGTGAACTTGAGATACCACTTTATTTTTCAAGTGGCTAGTTGAATTTGGGGAAGTTTTAGTGAAGATTGAGGAAAGTGAACAGGCGGTGACAGTATAGTTTTTAAAAGACTAACAGTAATAATTATAATTATTATTTACATTAAAAATAACAAAGACAAGAGTGAAGTCCTTTAATTAACATGCTGTAGAAGGAGCTTCACGTTGAAATGGAGCCTGAGACTTGACCTATGCTTACCTTTAACCGTGGTGGTAATTTTTAAGTACTTAAAATATTTTTCTTTTTTGGCTTCCATGACACATACATTTCTGGTTTCTCTCTTACCTCAGTGTCAACAACATATTTTGTATTTCTGTAGCCTCTTCTTCCCTTTCCTGCTACTTTTCTTTAGGGTTGTGTCTTAAACTCTTTTTTTCTTTTTTGCCCATATTACCGTTTGTGGTTTCATATATACCTATAGCCTTATGTCCTGAAGACTATTGATTAAATATGCCCAAATAGTTGTTGACTGTGTAAGTCTGGAGCCGACGAGAGATGTGGGCTGCAAATGTTTATTTCAGTCCCTTATGTACATCTTAAACTTAACTAAAGACATTATTGAATTTGAGTACTTAACCCATTTTTCTGTTGCCATGTTTACTTGGTTTTTCTTCCTCCCTCCCTCCCTCCCTTTCTTCCTTTTTTCCTTCTTTTTGATTTGAGAATGCTCTTTTTATATTAGGGACCAAGGGGATAGTCAGCAAATATCAGTACAGCATCCCAAAATGACCTTTTCATCTGATGGTCTCTATATCACTTTTCCAAGTCAGAAGTATGTGTGCCAAATTTTGATTGCCCTCTCTTTAAATCTTACATCAAATTAATCCCAAATTTCTGTTCATTCTATTTTACCCCTTAACTTATTGTCAGGGCTCTTTTTTGTACAGACATACCTCATTTTATTGAGCTTTCCTTTACTGCAGAGAATGTGTTTTTCTAAGATTGAAGTTTTGTGGCAATCCTGTGTTGTCAGATGGTGGTTAGCATTTTTTAGCAATAAAGTATTTTTAACTAAGGTATGTACATTATTTTTTTAGACATAATTCTGTTGCACACTTATAGACTACAGCATAACGCTAACATAAATTTTGGGGGTTCCTAGTGCATATAAAAATTATGCAACTCACTTTATTTGAAACTCGCTTTATTATGGTGTTCTGGAACCAAACCCGCAATAGCTCCAAGATACGCCTGTATACCCATCATAGCTTTCCATTTCACTCCAGCACAGTCTCTCCCCACGGTTATGGTCACAACCTCCTAATGATCTTTCTGCTCCTCACGTTGCCTGCTCCCCGCCTTCCCATATATTCTATACATCATATCAAGAGTCTTCTTTTGAATGTGAAATTACTGTCACCAACCTCCAGTTTTTTTCAATGAATCCCTGTTTCCAGATGATAAGCTTCAAATATTTTAATGCCAATTGGGTGAGGAAATCATCTATCCCCTTATTTTTTCAACAAATATTCCAAATCCAAGTCCACATGTTGAGCTTGAAGTATCTTTGAAGTTTGTAACAGTAGATGCCTAGTAGGTATGTGAACACGCAGGGGTGTAGCTCAAGAAGGTCAGTGAACTGAAGATAATTCAGGAGTGCTCAGCATAAGACCCTGAATGACACATGAGCCTGGCGATGTATGGGGAGACATTGTATGGTGAGATGTGGAAAAGAACCTGATCCTGGGGACCAAAGAAATAGAATACTTCATGTTTGGATAGAGAAGAGGCCAATAAAAAAGAGACAGAGCAGGAGTGGCCAGAGGACTACAGAGGGAGAACACGTGGTGTCATCAAAGCCATGGGAGGAGGTCATCCAAGAACGGTTCTCTGGACCCCTGAAAGTCAACAAAGGGTACAGAGCAGTTTGCCCTGCATGTAGCAACATGGGGGACATCAGTGATGTCAGCAAGAGCAATTTCAGTGAGTTGATGGGGTGGAAGCCAGAGAGCAGTGGAATGATGAGGAGTGAGTAAGTGCTAAAGAATTCAAGAGAGATGCCTGTGATGAAACAAAAGGAAGGGTTTTGGGTTTGCTTATTTAAGACGGCAGAATTTTGACCATGTTTGACCATTTCAGTTTTTTCACACTCATTATGTTCTTAACTGGAAGGACATAGTTCACAGTGTCCACCTCATCAAGTGGTTTAAGATTTGAAAGAGCCTACAATAGTGTCTAATGTGGAGCAGACCATCCATATTAGTAGATGGTAAGTCTCCCTCCCCTTCTTCTCCTCTTCCCCAGCCCCAGCTTCACTGGGCCCACCTTCCTACAGAATCATTAAACCCTCTGTATTCAGTTATAGTAGAAATCCTTTTTTGCTTTTCTTACTAATCTGCCATCTACTGAGTCTCTTTTTTTATAATCTACAGTAGGTCCTTACTATTTATCTATTTTATATATAGTAGTGTGTATCTGTTAATCCCAAATTCTTAATTTATCTCTTCCCCTCTTTCCCCTTTGGTATCCATAAGTTTGTTTTCTATGTCTATGAGTCTGTTTCTGTTTTGTAAATAGGTTTATTTGTATCATTTTTTGAGGATTCCAGAAATAAGGGATATCACATAATATTTGTCTTCCTCTGACTGACTTCACTTAATATGATAACACCTAGCTCCATCCTTGTTGCTGCAAATGGCCTTATTTCATTTTTTTTAGGACTGATTAATATCCCTTTAATGTTTGTTTTCTTAAGTGCTTAGCACATTCTTTTACATATATATATCTTAACTAATTAAGCTGAATTGCCTTTTTAGCTCTAAAATTTGGAGACGAAATCTGTTGCCTCCTGTACAAAATACGTTTGACTCTCCTGCACTCTTTCCAGGCTGGCGATGGTTAACAGGCAACAGGTTCTATATATAATGGCAAAGCAACATGAAAACATGAACAACAGTAGGGTTACCTTTGCGAGACAGCAGTGCTGCATTTTTGCACAAAGAACTTTTTTGGAGCAGATAATAACAGACTTACTCTCAGTTTTATTGCTAATCAATATTTTGGAGAGAACACAAGAGGTGATGTGAATTACTGTCTAAAATGTAAAAGCACTATCTGAACCACTGATCTAGAGAAATTATCCATACAAGACTTCAGAGTTTGAATTTGGCTATTTTGCACTTGGGTTATTATACTAAGCATGACTTTTTTTTTTTTTGGTAATACAGCATGTATTTTTTCTTCTTTCATGGAGGCTTTGTGTCTGTCAGCTGAAAAGAGGCTTGTACAGAGTGTACAGTAATCAAAGGGATGAAAGATGAATGAGGATAGAGCCTTTTTTTTAAAGCACCATTAGCTCAGTGGCATCTACCTGGGCTGTAGATGCACTTTGCTGATTTCGTTTTGATAATGCTGTGAGCTGGTCTCTGATAATTGCCTTCTGTAATTGGAGCAAATTTATGATTATGCTAATTCATTCTCAGCCACCCAATATATGGAAGCTGAGCTAATCCATATCTGTCCCTGCATTTCCTTTGTAGATCATTACACGATTAGCCTTTCAGTGTGGCTGATGGAAACGTTTTTATTCTGAACAGATCTGGTTTCTCAAATGGTGTGTACATGTGTATGTGTAAGTGATACGTGTTTGCATTTCTTTATCCAATTGTATGTAACTCAGATATCAGCTTTTAAAACCAGTTATGATATGAACATTTAGAGTCTTTCAAGCTTTAATCCTTAATAAGATGGCTATTTTCTCAGCACTTGAGTATATATTACCTGGTAGTAAGGAACAGAAAAAGGGAACTGTTAATTAATATCCCCTCACCACCTAGTTAAAACCTTATTTTCATACCAGAAATTATGGGAGGAAATGTGAATACAGAAACAGTTTCAAGCTTTTCTGAAAGCCAACCCTGTGTAATCTCGTTAAAGAGTTCTTCCCATCCTAAAATAATCTCTTAGAATGAAGAGGCACGTGACAGTATGTTTTAGGTCACTCCTTGGAATAGCAGACTTTGGAAGCATCTCCCAGGTATCGATTTATCAAAGATTCAAAACAAGAATTCTTTCTCCGCTAAAGATAGAATTAGCAAAGAGCAGGGCCCATTGCACTATGGAAAGCACAGCTGAAAAGCTAATGGTACCAGGCACCCACCCTTACAAATCATCTTTTGATCGAACATCTCTTCCCATTCTTACGTTTATGCTTCTTCTGTTGAATGTTATCTTTTCCCTCTAATCCTCACTCTTGTAAATGCTTTTCCATTAATGTAAACGTGTCTCCTTTGTCACCCATGATGGTGTTACAGTGTCAGGAAACAGTTGATCAGGGTGTTCACTTTCCCAGAGACCATTTACCTGTCAAAATGAATTTTAAAAATAGTAATAATAACATGAGGCTGTACCTGACTTTCCTAACTGAAATGGGGAAGTTAAAGGACAACACTGATCTGACAAGAGACGTACAATGTCACAACATAAAAAGTTCCATAATCAGAATTCAGACTTTTACAAACGAACTCATGTCTGTCATGAGTGTGATTCTGTCTGAGATCATTAGGTTTCTCTCACTGGCCCAGCTCTGTGGCTTCACAATTAAGCTGAATTTCTGCTTCCTTTTGTGATGCATAATCAGGTAAGTGGAGCTAAATTGCAGAAACTGCAGTGTCGGTGGCGTTAAAGTCAATCTACCCAGTGTGGAAAGAAAAGGAAGACAAAAGGAGAAAGATGATAGTACTGTTATAAATAACTTGAAGGAAATATTATCAAGGAGAGAAGAGAGGACAGGTGACATCTAATCTGAAAGCAGCAAAGCAAGTAAGGGACTAAACCAACATCAGAAGATAATTTGCTCCGTTCTGAGTAGAGGGATGTCACTCTACGCAGTAGTTAAGTCCCAGTTAAGGCTTATTTTAGAATGCCAAGTCAAATCATGGGGAATGGTAAGGAGCAGCATTTTGTGTGATCAGTAAGAGGCATAAGAAAATGACTAATGTTTTGTAGCAAAAAAATTATTTTGAAGCTACTAGTTTTAGTTCTGCCATTTGCTAAGTATGTTGCCTTAGGTGAATCATGTAACCCGTAAAATGGGAAGAATAAGATTTTCTTTTCCTACCTTGAGGTCATTATAATTATCAAATGAGACAACATACTGGAGAGCAGTGTGCTCACTCGTGAGTGTGAAGACGGTGACTAGCATCTCTGTGGGTTCCTTTGCCTTTTCTTCATGGTCACAAAATTGCTGCCATAGCTTCAGAATCACGTTCATGCCTAACCACATAAAAGACTAGAAATACCTACCCTTTTTCTCAGGAAAGCAGATGACTTCTTGTAAGCCACCCAACAGCCTTAGATTCGATATGCCTTCTTCAGTATTTTAAGACTATAGGCTGTCATCCATAGCAAGATTTCGTGGACTGCTTGTTGAGTTCAGTTCTGCCCGTTGTCAAAAAGCAAAACCTAACACCAGATAACTTGGAGAGGGCTACCATCACTTCTGATGAGCTGTATGTGGACAAATACTGAGTAATTTTTTTTTTTACGTTAAAATAGTTCTGGCCCCATACTAAACATTCTGACATGTTAATGTAATATAGCAAGAATGTGTATACTCAAGTGATAGCTGGCCTTTAAATCAACCCTCTCAAGACCATTTTTGCAACCCTTCCTTAGGAATGATAGTAAAATCCCAAAGTAAGTTTTCAAAATTATCTTCAAAGGTGCCAGTCTTCTTTATTTCAGTGTAATTTTGCAAAGAGCATTGAGTCATTCCACCCAAATCTGGTGAATGATCTGGACAACTGAACACAGTGGTCAGAAGCAAGTCAAACCTTAGATTCAAATTCTGGCTCTGCTGTTACTTATATATATGACTTTGGACAAAGTACTTAACATCTTTGTTTATTGTAAAATGGGGGTGATAAAAATGGTGTCCACCTTGTAGAGACATTTTCAGGATAAAATTAACAGGTGTTTGATACTTAATGGTGCACAAGAAATGCTATATCTCACTGTTTTGGGCTGGGAAATAGCCATTTGATCAAAGCTCATGTGACTTGAAGTAAATGTAAAACGTGTTGGTTAGACCAATTTCTGGGGGTGTGGAGGTCAGGGGCTTCTCCATGGTTCCTCTGGAACCTCACCTTTACTTCTGCCTCGTCCCGCCACCCACCCCATGTCCTTGTGTGCCATCTCAGGTGAGCCCCCATCAGCTAGAATGCATGCCATAGGCCCCTCTTGTGTTTCCTCAACGTAAATCCAATCACACTTTTTATTTTGTAAGACTGACTTTACTGCAAGTTGGAGAGGTCATGTAGGGAATGACCACATTGAGAACGGTTGTGGTCTTCCAGTGTTTCCCTGGCTTGACCTCTCATACCCTCTGCTGTAGCCCTGTCTCTCCACTCTGTCCTGTCAGACAAGGTTGCCTTCCCAAGCCATTCTTAGTTGTAGTGGGAGGAGGAAAAATTTATTACTTTTACATAACTCATACTTTGAGTAGCAGATGAAATTAAATCTGAGACCATATGTAACTATTATGAAATATTAGTGGTTCCCAGAATATATTTAAGAACAACTGTGCTTAAAAAAAAAAAGACAAATGAACTTAATTTACAAAACAGAAAAAGACACTCAGACGTAGAAAACAGACTTATGGTTATCAGGGGGGAAAGGGGGTGGGAAGGGATAAATCAAGAGTTTGAGATTTGCAGGTACTTACTGCTATATGAAAAACAGATAAACAAGTTTCTACTGTACAGCACAGGGAACTATATTCAATATCTTGTAGTAACCTATAATGAGAAAGAATATGAAAAGGAATACCTGTATGTAAATGTATGACTGAAACGTTATGCTGTACACCAGAAATTGACACAACATTGTAAACTGATTATACTACAATTTAAAAAAAAAGGAACAACTATGCTAAAAATGTCTCCCTTCTAGAACATTTATACTCAAGCCTGGGATCTACAGCAAAGAATAATATTGCCTCTCTTGCCCCAACCTCTACAGTGCCATTTGAAGTTGTACCATATATATATATATGAGTATCACACCAGTCTCTTAATTTGAAGGTACATCCATTTGGGCTAAAAATTTATTCAACAGGAGCCATTGAACGTCTTTGGAAGTAGATTGTATGCAAGATGTGAAAATGTGTAAAAAATTGTTAATGTTCTTAAGGAGCTGGCCACTGAGGAGTGCAGAGAGAAAATGGCCACAGGCAATGAATGACTAGATGAATGGAGAAGCTTCAAAAGTCAGAAATCAGAGGTTACATCTTAAATACATCTGAACAACTCAATTTTATATTCAGTCTAGCAAATCCCAAAAGAGGACTGGAATTGGGGAGGTGGGGGGGGGGGGTCCTGAACATTTGGTTGATGATATCAACACATGGCCCCAAATGGCATTTTCTGTGGGACAGGAAGGAGGAGATCCAGGCTGACAGTGTCTAGAATTCAAAGGACAAGAGGCCTGGCTCCTGCCTGGGAAGAATGCTAGCCGATTTAAGTGGCTTTCTTTTTCTAGTCTAGTTTTTACATTTCTAAATGGTTAATAGCAGCACTCGCCTTCTCATGTTTCTGGAAGAACAAGAACAGGAGCTCTAAAATTCTGACATGGTGTCTGATGGAGATAAACCTTTCAGTGTAGAGTTTATGCATATTTGTGCACAGATGTCTTTGACAAAAATATCACAAGGGGTGAAATGTCATGACTCACGCAGACATTTTCAAATGTAACCCAGGTCTCAGATAAGATCATCTCCCACAAAGCATCAGCCCATCACTCTTCCAGAGGAGGCTGCCTCCCCAGTGGATGACACCACGCTGCCTATTGTTGAGAAAATCTATAGGGTTGTCAATTACATACCTTCTGTCCCCAGCTAACCAGAAGGATGGATCAGGAACCTGCAGTTTGGCATGAAATCTAATTGTCTTTGATGGTCTGCTTTCCCAGATTTGTTTATAAACTGGAAAAATCTACAAATTGCCGACCATCTGTACATGACATGATGCTAATGAACGCAGGCGTCCTGCAAATCCATAAGCTCATTACCTCTGAGTAACTGGTTCCTTCACACGCTCCTAACTGGGATTATCCATCTAAGCTACATAAGTAGAAACCAGATGAAGAATTTTTTTTTTCCTCTGAGGGGATGAATACCTCCTACAATCTTGCAGCCTCTCTGTCAAAGAGATGACCTGTTAGCATGAGGTCATCTGGTCAGTGGTACAAATGTCTGTTAGCCTCAAGGTGGTCAATGTATTGCTTTGTTAATTAGGGCTTTCTCGTGTTAGCAACCTCTTATAAACTAATTTCTGAACTTGGTGTTCATGACCTTATGATACTTGCAGAATACTGGCTATAATTTCAAAAATTCCTAGATGCTGGTAAGTCACTTCCATGAGAAAGCCTTGAGAGTGGGCCATGATACATATAAACTGTAACATTCTAGTGTGACGGGGAAGCCGACTTAGTGAGAGGAATTAACTTCGATAAAGGACATCGTGCTCCTCTTTGTGGTCATGTTCCCGAAGGGCCGGAAAGCTGGTGTGTCGTGGTGTCTGTGGAGAAGAGGGAGTGAATCTACTTGTCATTCATGGATATGTTTGGTTTGGCCCTTGCAGTGTATTTTATAATATGGGCCACCATGTTAGAATCAAGAAATATTCCAAATACACATCCCCGACTTCTCATGAAAGATGATCTGGCTACACTGATAACAGTATTCTGAACAATATTCTGAAGCTGTGTATTTGCATAAGTCATGGAATCTACATTTTGTCATCATCATCGTCCTGTCCCCATACATCCCAACACTGAGGCTAAATACTCCATAAATGTGAAGACTCCTGTGATACATCAAAAGCAAAAGAGATTCTAGAGCACAAATGAGTTCATGGTCATTTTTCACTGTGCTATCACTGTTAATTTTTTAGAATACTCATGTCCTATCTAACGTGAGAAAACAAAAGGAGACAGAAAGCAATGATATTTTTAAGAAAAATGAGAGTGAGCTCATTGCTTTGTGGAAATGAAGAGCAGCCCGTTGTCTTTAATATGCAGGCGACACACACGATGTCTCGCACCCAGCGCCACTGCAGTAATTTATGTTACCTCCCTGGCCCCTAGGACGTTTGCGTTTGCAACTGCTGCTGGGGGAAATGCTCATTTTCGCTCTTATTTATTAAACTATTCTACATGAGGAGCACTTAGCTCATCAAAAATGTTTTAAAATTTCTCTAAGTGACAAAAGCATAAATCCAAGAGCAATTTGTCACTTTTATAAGCCCAGAAAATACCAAACTGATTTTCTCATAAAGATCCTGCCATCAGTTAAATGGATAAACTATTCGTTTACGAATAAAAAATAGCCACACAGTTAGGCGTCTGCTGATGGGCCGATTGTTTATAGACATAATTGGACCTGTCGTGGCAGGGTGAACACCGAGTATACCAGAATGTACCTGTGATACCTCATTCATCCTGTGCTGATGCTTTTTGGGGTATAATCTGGGGAGACCTCGTAGCAGACCATTGTACATGCTCAGTACACGTGAGTGGATGCGGGTAGGTGGTATGGTGGGGCAGTGTATCTGATGGTACAGGTAGTACAGTGAATGTCTCTGTGCGGTGTGATTGATGCAGATGGTGCAAGATGTGAATTATCTCCCCTGGAATTATGCACACAGTGGCTTTGGGTGTGGCCAGGCTTATGCAGCTGAGGGTCCTTCATTTCTGCCTCAGTTATAAGATCGTTGCTCATTTACCCATTTTTCACTTTGGGCTTTCAGAGAAGCTTTAAATTGAGGAAAGTCTGTGGTTAAATATAAATTTGAATACTACTGTGCTAGATAAGTAAAAGAGTTTTTTTTTTTAAGCTAAAGTCAAATTTTTTTTTTCAGGTTACTCAGTACCTTTTCCCTAAATGTGCCACAATTAACCACCAGGAATGGAAAACAAAAAAAAAAAACCCAAAAAACCAGTTACCCCCAATCTCTTACAACTTCTGCAAACATTCTGCATTTTCTTCCCATTTTTTAACACATGTGTGTTTATGATTTCTCTTTTGGTGGTTTTGCAAATTTACGATCACACCAAACATGCAGGTTTGCATTTTAACTCATGTATCCTAAGCCTGTTTGGTGTTTTCACAAGTTGAAGTCACAACTTTTAGTGCTCTTAGATACTAAATTATTGAATCATGATTTACTTAAACAAAGCTCTGGTATTTGGCATGTAGCTTTGCATACATTTTTTCTTTTTCTTTCTCTTTTTGAACTAAAAATAATTGATCGTGTTTGAATCTTGGTTTGTAGCCCTAATACTTTCCTTTGGTAAATTCCTGGGATTACAGTTACAAGAATAAAAGGCTACTACTGTCTTTAAGCCTATTAGATGGAGATACTGTTAGGAAGAAAATGAAAGCAGGTCAGGGAGTGAAGGGGCCTTGTTATATTGGAAAGGATTTTCAGGCAAGACCTCCCAAAGAAGGTTTAGATTTGATTAGAGACTTGAATGAAAAGTAGGGTTGAGCCACAGAGATATCTGTGGGAAAGGCCTTCTGGGTGGAGGAATCAGCAGATGTTAAGGCCCTGAGGTTGAAACCTGCTTTGAGCTTTCTAGAACAGGAAGGAGTCCAGTAGGGCTGGAGTAGAGTGCACAGGGGTTACTTGGGGAATCTAAGGTGGGAAATTATTTGGGCACCAGACCAAGGAGGGCTGTGTTAGCCTTGGTAAGGACTTTACATTTTGTTCTGAGAGTCAAGGCTGTTGAAGGATTTTGACCTAGGAATGGATACAGTGTGATCCGCTTGTGGAGAATCGACTGTAGTGGCAGGAAGAGAAGCATCCGACAGCCCAGCTAGTCGAGAGGCTACTGCTGACGCCCCAGGAAGGAAATAATGGTAGAGCAGCAGTAGCAGAAATGTCTCGTACTCTGTGGATGAAGCAAAAAATGAACCACAAGAAAATACTATGCGTGTGTGTCCATGCGTAGTGTGTGTCTCTGTGTTTGTGTAATTTTAATCCGCTATTTTGGTAGGAAAAATTTCGTTATATTCAACTTTGTTATTAGTGGCATAGAATATTTGTTCAGTTGTTTAACTGCCATGTGGTTTTTTCCGTATTATCTTGGATGGGATTTTATCATCGACTTAGATGAGAGCTTGAGTTATTCACGTTACTCCCCCCAGATCATCGTATTATTACCCTTTTGTCTATCAAATTTGTGGCAAGTATTTTCCTAGTTTGTTGACTCCTGAATTTTGTGGGCGATTTATTTTTATGTAAGCTTTCAGTTTGAAGCCAAGCCCTTGCTTGGTGATCGTGGCTTTCATTTCCCGTGCGCCAAGATTGGTTCAGGAAAGCTTGCTTTGATTTCCAGGTGCTGAGACTCCTTTGGTTTCCGTTTCCAGAGGCACTGCCGCCAGGGCTCTTTCTGGTTGTTTCCTCGCTAGAAATAATTGACTTACGGACCCCAGCCAGACTTTCCCAACTTCCTGACCAGCTGTTTGGGGGGAAATACGGAGAAAAACTTGAGGTAGAGACAGGAGGGAACAGCCCTGTAGGCGCTAGAAATAGCTGGAGCTGGAAATTAACAATCAGGAAACCAGGTCATTTACACTCAGGATGTCTGTACCAGGAGAGTGGCTTGGAACAAAAGCTCCCTAGACCTGCTTTAAGATGACCAGTTTCGTCTTTCCAGTGACACAGCTGTGACGGTGGTTTTTAAAACCTATTGGCTTTACCGTCAGTGTTTCATCCCAGATGTTGGTGACAGTGTGACGCCCAGCTCTTGTTTTCCATTGGTGACATGGATTTACTTCTTTATTTCCATCTTACGCTTTCCGTGTAGGATCCATGAAAGAAGAGGCTGTGCCGATTTTGTGTATCTCACTTTACCCAACTCTCAGGACAACCGCTGATGTCCATTAAAGATTTGGTTATTTGTCAGATGAATGAATGAATGAGTGGCTGGAACACATGCAGTATGAGTGAGGAGTGAAGGATATTTTGTCATGGACTGCTGGTCGGATGTGTTTTAAAATTGCTTCCCCTGCCTGCAGTGGTAAACAGAGTAGGGCTTTTGGGCTGTGGGTCAGGGTGAGCTTTTCCACCTCCAGGCTGGCACATGGTGATGCCTTGAGGAACTCCTGGGGTTTGAAATCCAGCTTGCTTCTTTACCTTGTGGTCCTGCCCATGTCACTTTGTCAGCTCTTTATGTTTTAAAGCAGTTCTTGAATCTCTTTTTTTGGCTCTTTTGGCACCATCTTCTTTTCTGAAATTGACCTCTTCCAGGATAGATTTTGGATGGCTGATGACTTTGGTATTCTGTATTCTCATAATGGGGATGATACTTGGGATAAATATTGAAGTTTAGTTATAAATTTTCTTCTGATACATAAATCCTTTTTATTAGAGGCCAAAAATATTTATTAAACAAAATTGGTAAATCAAATGACAGGTGTCATTTGATTATTGGTGATCAATGTGAATTCTTTCAATTTAAGCATGAAATGAGGCATTTTCTTCTAAAACTAACTTTTATTTATCTTTGCTAATAGTGGGCAGGGTATGGTGAAGAGAACCTGGGTGCACGTGCTTCCATGTGATGTCTCTTTGGTGTAATCACTGCTGTTGCTTTTTATGTTAAATTACAGTTTGGATGTGTCTGCTAAGTTCCTGTGTATACCACATGCTGGTAGCTAAAGCTAAATGGTAACTGTCAAACAAAAGGTGTGTCTAGTGCTACCAAGATGGCACCAGAGAGTGGAAATGTTGAGATATGATAGCAGAGGACAGAAGAGGGAAGGAGGGAATTTTGTTCCGGGAATACTGCTCTGCTTGATTAAACAGGGGAGCCAGAGATGATGTACCCCATTTGTGAGGAGGAGGAGGGTCCAGGGAGCAGGTGGTCCCATCTGTGTCTTCCTCAGGTATCCAAGGAAAGAAGTTTGGACTGAGGGTAGGATTAGAGTGGAACTGGAAAAAGGGAAGCAAGCTAGAGAAGACAAACCAGAGATGGGACTAGTCTATGCTCAGAGGATGTGAAAATGAACTCTGGAAGGGAGGCTGGGGCTTAAATACGTCAGCCGCCTAATTCAGCCTAAATGTCTGCTGAATCACTGAAGGAGTGACATAGATCATCACCAAAGAAACAAATCCCCGAAACCAGACTACACTGAAATCTGAGTTTATCTCTGTGCCTGTGATTGCCCAGATCTTTGCTACATTGGCCTTTTTCTATTATTAGATCTTTATCAAAATGTATTTAAATGAAACATAGTCACTTCAAACCGTGTCTGCCAACACAGTTTCCTCTCAGTACAAAGTACAAGTTCTACACATATGTGTCAATTTTTGTGAGCTCCATTTTGGATCAGTTATGGAATTATCACCATCATCATCAGAGTTGTAGTACGATGACAGAAAATGAAATGACCTAATTACAGTCTTTTCTCTCCTCCACTGCATTTCTAGAAAGTAGGTCAAAGTCAATAGGATATTTATGTTCTTTTCCAGCCTCCAGTTTATTAACTTGGAGTATTTATTTCTTGAGTATACCAAATGGACAAAGTCAAAAGGATGAGACATGGAATAAAGATTTTTAAAAATCATTGCTGTTGCTCTGTACGTTTAGTACATCTCTCTCCCACATGCCCTAGCTGCCCATCTTCCAATTCCAGGAAAGTTTGTCTTTTTAAAGAAATTTTCTTTTAATGACTTGTAAGCATTCTCTTCTTCTGATAGGTAGAGTGGCTGAAAAATGAGGAGCCCATTGACTCTGAACAAGATGAGAACATTGACACCAGGGCGGACCACAATCTCATCATCAGGCAGGCGCGGCTCTCGGACTCTGGAAATTACACCTGCATGGCAGCCAACATCGTGGCCAAGAGGAGGAGCCTGTCAGCCACAGTGGTGGTTTACGGTAAGACCAGCCCAAAGGCCAGGAATGGATAGAGAGGACAGGGAGCAGAGAAGCAGAGGGGTGTGTGTTTGATTAAAGCTTTCAGTGTTTATGACTGAAAGGCCTTTGGGGGCCATCCACTGCAGCCCTCTCTCCTGCCTCCCCTATTTGGTAGGCGAACACAGATCCCTATAGCTATGAAGGTGTTTGCTCCTTCATCCAATACTGGACTTCCAGGAGAGAGTCAGTGAGATTTCCAGTCTCTTTTCAGAATCATTTGAAAAGTTGTATATTTCCTTCCATTGTGTTTATCTTGGAAAAGAATTGAGGTGGGCAACTTCCACTTCCCACTCCTCCCAAACCCAGCATCCAGCCCCATCCTCCCCAGACGTGCTGTCTGTACTTCCTCCTCTGGCACACGAAATCCACCAGAAACAAACATGACTATTTGTTGACTATCTGAGGTATTATGTAAATGAAATTCCCACCTATTTAAGTAAAGGAATTCCCTTCCACAATAGAAGAGCCCTGGGATTTCCTTTAGAAGCACTTAAAGTAATAGAAATTCAAGTACTTACATTTTCTCATACTTTGGATTTCCAAGTGCTTCCGAGATCTGTTGTTGTGTTCTTCCTGTTGTTCCTAATTCCCTGGCAAAGCAGATTCTCTGCATCCCTCCTATGTCAGATGAGCAGACTGAGGGGCAGAGATGAGGTGAGCCCCACCGTTGCCTCACGAGGGGGCAGCGGGTGTGGGTCCTCGCTGGGCTCCCGGTCCCTGGATGCCTAACTCACAACACCTGGCAAGTGGCTCGCACATAGTAGGCAATCAGTAAAAACCTCTTTCCTCTTTTTTCTCCCCCCATTTTTCTCTCTCAGTGAATGGAGGCTGGTCTTCCTGGACAGAGTGGTCAGCCTGCAATGTTCGCTGTGGTAGAGGATGGCAGAAACGTTCCCGGACCTGCACCAACCCAGCTCCTCTTAATGGTGGGGCCTTTTGTGAGGGCATGTCAGTGCAGAAAATAACCTGCACTTCTCTCTGTCCCGGTGAGATATACGTAGATTCCCTTTTCCCTTCTGATCCGCCAACACTGTTGAGCTGGTGTGAAAGCATTCGATATAACCTGCCTTCCCAAAGTCACCGTCTCGCAAGTCCTGAGAATGGAGCCTTTGTCCAAAGTGCTAGTGCAGAACTCATTGTAATTGCAAGAACATGAAATACTTCTGTTTGGGGGCGTGTTTTTTTTTCTTAATATTCAGATGACCCTGGACACTTAACATCAATAAGCAGAAAGTATTGACATGTTTCTATACTCCCAGTGTGTGACTGAGCTAAGCCATGCCCTTCTCTCTTTGGGTTCTCCCATTCTGTAGCATTGACTTGTACAATAGCAGGGGTTAAGGGGCTTGTCCGTGGGCACAAAACAGGTACCAAACACTTGGCCCTTTCATCACCAGTCACCAGTCACCCACCTCGTCAGTTTTTCCTTTATGTTTATTTACAATCCCATTGGCAGAGCTCGTACGGCGTCACAGCGGCTTTCTGCTTCATACGTGGTCCGTGTTTGCCTGCCTTCCTGAATAGAGAGGTTTCATTTACCAAACACAGCTTTTATGAGCTCTTTAGTTCATCGCACTGGCTCTAACCCAGTGTATACAGTGAGCAGTAGATGAGATGGAAGATGACTTTCTGTATGGAAAACATAGCTTCCCGTGGAGAAATAAATTGCTCCTGGTTCTCACAGGCATGATACAACATTGACTCTTGGACCAGAGACTCGTGTCTTTGAAATTTCCAATCCAGTTTCCCCCAAAGCTAAGGCGAGGCTCTCACCAGCAGCATATACGGAGTTTCCCTTTGAACTCGTATTCAGTAGACATTTATTGAGTGCTTACTATGTGCCAGGTACTGTGCAAGATAACGTCTACACACGTAACATCATTTAGCTCTGTGTTGTGAGCTTTATTACCCCAAGCTGGCAGAAATCGTCAAGTAAGGCTGAGTGCTTAGTCAGTTGAGTTGACAGTAGCAAGATAAGGACTCAGACATTTTGCTTCAAGTTCCATATTTTTATTTCACCCTACTCTTGACTAGTTGCTCTAGATTACAAATTGCAATATCTTAAATAACCCGCATGAGCATGGTTGGACTATTCCTAGGAGGTAATGTGACAATTGCTTCCAACAGCTGCCATGATCTCTGGGGTGGTTTTTCAGTGGAATTAAATTCAGTTGGTTCGTTTCCATGCAGAACTCCCTGACCCAAGAAATTCTATTTATGTTAAGTCCTGCTACCTTGAGGTTTGGCTGACCTGTTTTAGTTTAGTACTATCAATATATGTGGGTTTAACTTTTTATTATTTAGGGCCTTTTAAGACTTGAAGAGCATTTATTCTACTCTCTGTTCTAAACTGTCAAGCCACAAGGAAATGGTGATTACCAGTGGTTCCTGCACATAGTTATCTGTCCATCTAAGATGCACTTGGGCATGAAAGACAGGGGAAGAATGGATAATGACATTATTAGGCACCCCAAGGGCACGGATAATTCGAATGCTTGCCCACATTCAGTAATTGGTCTCATCCTGAAATAGCAAGAGAACAACACCACTGCTTTTGTTAGCCTTCTCTTTAGGAAAGAAACCATGGAGAGAAGATGAATAGATGTATTATTTTGTTTTTGTGGCAGTGGTGATTTCTTTAAAATCCAGCTCTAAGAACAACAGCAGACCTGGGGTGAGTCTCCTGAGAGCAGCCAGATTCATGCTCATGCTGCTTCCTCCTGTTTCCCTTTGCAGTGGATGGGAGCTGGGAAGTGTGGAGCGAGTGGTCGGTCTGCAGTCCTGAGTGTGAGCATTTGCGAATCCGAGAATGCACTGCTCCGCCCCCAAGAAACGGGGGCAAGTTCTGCGAAGGTCTAAGCCAAGAGTCCGAGAACTGCACAGACGGCCTCTGCATCCTAGGTAATGCCGTCTGCAACGTGTGTGCTTTGTTTGTCCGCGATATGAAAAGAGATGCCACGACCATTATTTCGGTTAAAGAAGTTAACAGAAAACAGTCTCCCAGAGCAGAAACAAAATGGGTGCAAAGTGCAGAAAGGCAGACCAATAGATTTTTAGTAGTGATGGGGTAATTTAAAATACTGCTATCACTGTAAATTCCATAAATGTGCATATTTATTATGAACGTTCCCAGATATGGTTTGAAGAGAAGTGATGTAGGAAAATGTTTCAGACTTTTTGGCTCAGCAGTTCTTTTCTTTTAGTAGCCAGCATTTTTTTGGTTTGGTGAGATTCTGATACTGATCACCATATGCTTATATTTCTCCCAAGAGTTTTACATACTATGAAGTGCTGAATAATCCTTGGAGACCGTGGTTCTGTGACAAGGGACATGTGTTTTGACTGTTGCCTTACACGTAGGGGGAGGAACATGGCACTGAAGAGGTGGGTGGCTTTGTAGCAAATTAATCTGGCAGAGCAGGAGATGGAATGCTCATTTCAAAACTCCCAAGCCTTTGCTTGATTGCTGAGATTACACTGTTAGCATCTCCAAGGGACTGTCTGCCTGGGTATGAACATATGGGAAGATCAAATAGAGTCACAGAGAGGTAGGTTTTAACTTGGTTCTGTCCCTTACTAGCTGTGTGATTCTGAACAAGTCACTTAATGCTTAACTTCTCTGACATAAGTACCAAAAAGCTATTTATTTTTGGTCCTTGTCAAAGTTCAGTGATGAAAGAATATATTTGGATATTCCATGGCACAGAATAGATGCGTAGTAAATGCCGTTCCTTCACCACTTGCCCACTCAGGTGTGCTGCGATGTATTGGTTTTTCTTAGATCTTTAAAGAGCGGGAGATTCAGGGCATGCCTATTCTCTGGAACTGGGTTGTCTTCTTGGAAAACTCCTGGCGAAAGAAATAATGTAGGTTGGTAATTTGTCATCTTTTCAGGAATGTGCGTCACTTTTTATTTGAGAGGATGGCAGTAGGAAGGAAATGCTGGGTTTATTTTTCTACATCAATGTGAAGGGTTATGCTTGATCAAGCAAGTCTACAAACGTGCAGTTATATTTTCAAAACAGATGTGGATGGTTAACACATTAGTTAACATGACTAATACACTGAAACAAGCACTTTTTACTAGCCCATTGTTGCTTTAGTTGCTACCACAAGTACTGAGTAGTCTGCAGGTGTCAGATACAGTACAGGGGACTGCAATGAAAGGGAACTTACCCATCAGTCTCAGTGACGAGAGGGCCATGCTCACTCATAAATACATTCCTTCGCCTTCCTAAATGTAGGTAAACTTTCTTTCTTTAATTTTAAGTCAGCTTTTTATTTACATATAATAAAATCCGCCCATTTCGATAGTGCGGTTTGATGAGTTTTGACAGACATATACTGCTGCGACCGAGAGGGAAAACGTTGCCATTAATCCTGAAATTCCCCTCATGCTCTTTTACAGTCAGTCCTTTCCCCTCACCCCTGACCCCTAGCGACCCCTCTTACACTCTTTTTCCACTTAGCGTGATGCCGTTGACACTTCCCCATGTTGTCACGTATGTCAGTAGCTGGTTCTGTCTTACTGTTAGGTAGTACTCCGCTTTGTGGATCTGCCACGGTTTGTTTATCCTTTCCCCGATTGATAGTCACAGAGCTGTTTCCATCTGGGGGCTACTGCAACCATTTGGGTACAGATCTCTGTGTGGACACAGATTTTCATTTCTTTTGGGTAAATACCAAGGACGGGGGTTGGTGGGTTGTAGAGTAATTATGTGTTTCACTTGATAAGAAACTTCCCGAAGGGGCTGTGGTCGTTCAGTTTTTTACCAACAAGGTGTAATAGTTCCAGCTGTTCCACATCTTTGCCGATACTTGGTCGTTTAAAATTATGTCGGTTTTTAATTTTAATTTGCATTTTCTTAATGATTAATGATATTAAGCAAATGTTCATTTGTTTATTGGTCATTCATCTATGTTCTTTGATGAAATGTCTATTCCAGTCTTTTTAAATGTAAGGAAACAACCCAAATTCAATAGCAAGAGGTTTAAGGAAGTGTGTTTGTGACCACCCTTGACCCCCACCAGAGTAACTGGAAGTATATCTTTGCAGTATGACTGTTTTTTTAACATGCTCTTTAATGTATTGTTTTCACTGATTCAGTTAGGACTGTAAATCTCATACGTCATCTGAAATGCCACTGACAATAGAACTGTCACTACTGGGTATAGTTTAGATAATCATTAGACATATTTGAAATATTAGAAATAAGAAGACACTGGCTGAATTTTAGACGGTCATAGTAATAACCTTCCTGACAACCCCCAGTTGGACTTGGGCTTGGAGGAAACTATGAATGTCAAGCTGCAATCTTAGCTGACTAAAACTTAGGGTTACTGATTGAAGACAGACAATGGTCAGCCCCTAATGTGAGAAAAAATTGTTATCAAATATGTGGATACTATTTATTTTCACTTGTATTACAATACATAGTTGTCAGTTAAGTAAGAGTTCTGTCTAAGGCTGAAAGGAATTGCCAGCACTAAGAGGATACTGGCCAGCCTAGATCCCAAGTCTCGAATCAGATATTGTATTCATCAGGGTTCTCCAGAGAAACAACCAATAGGTTACATATATAAGATAGAAGATAGGTATATAGCTAGACACACATACCTACATACAGATGCAATGAGATTTATTATAATAAATTGGCCCATGTTATTGTAGAGACGCTAGCAAGGCCAAAATCTGCACAGCTAAAGTCCCAGTTCAAGTCCAGAGGCTGGCAGGCTGCTGTAGAACCAGGAAGAGCTGATGTCCCAGTTCAGAGACTGTCATACAGTAGAAATCTCTCTTACCTGGGATCAAACCTTTGACTGATTGGATACGGCCCACCCACATTATAGAGGGCAATCTCCTTTTCTCAATTGGCTAATTTCAGTGTTGATCTTATCTGAAAATACCCTCACAGAATATTTGACCACAAATCTGGGCACCTGATGGCCCAGTCAAGTTGACACGTAAAATTAACCATCGGAGATGTGTATATACTTCTGAAGTTCCACAGTGTCATTCTTTCCTTGGAGCCAGTCAAACCATAGTTCAGGCAGTTGCTTTAGATGCTGAATGAACCCCTCCTGTGGACATCAGTCATGTGTGGTTTTAGTCAGACGTGTAGTTTAGCGGGTATTCTGCTTCCCATTTTCCAATAGCAGAAATCAACTCAGTGGGAAAACCGGTTTGAAATATGTTCAGCATTGGAGGTTAAGATCTCTGTTAAAATGCTTTGTGAGCCTTTCCTTTCTATTCAACCTATTCACTTCCCTAGCCCCTTTTCTACTTAAGCATGGGTTTTTCTAGCATTCTTTGCCTTGATAGGATGTGTATTAAGATGTCTGTCAAACATGATCAGAGACTCTTGATGGCTACAATGACTAAGCTTTTTGAGGGAAAAAGAGTGAAACCTATGAAATCATAGAGGTGAATGAGATCTGTTTACACATCAGTGGGACGGGGCTGTATTTGTAAGAGCCTAACAGCAGGATCTATTCTGCCCTTTTAGACAGACAGTGGCTACTAACATCAACAAAGATGAATAGCATTCTGCTATCTCTGCAGGACTCAGTGAACAGCAGTCTAGTTAAATGATGCCAGTATCACGGTGTGCCTCTAGCTGGTACTCTGCCGAAGTGCTCTTGGTGAGACTAGCTGTGCTCTCAGGATAGAAAGCCAGCGGAGGCTGGGTTTGACTAAAATAGCATTTGGCAATAGCTTTATGGAGCAGTCACTTCGTGCAGGATCTAGGTCATGTTACAATTTGGGAATTTCCTTCATCCTATTTTTTCCCCCGTTATGCCAGACATGACCCTAAAGCAAGTCCTCAATTCCCAACTTCTCTTGGAGGTCTCAACACGACCTTGTGGGGCTCTTGGATGACCTCCAATTCTTTGATTTTTATTTCGCTCTCAACAAAGCATCTGGACTTCCTTTGTCGTCCCTGAGAGCTGCGTTTCTTTTGGAGATCGAGCTGCCAGCTCTGAATGATCGCTTTAATATTTGGGTGTGATCGTTTCTTGGTCAGTTGTGACTAGAGCACAGGACCTTTGTGTCATGCTATCACAGATGGCCACACCTAAATGCTCTCAACAAGGAAATAAAGGCCCCAAGACTGGTGAGAGTGAGATTAGGCAGTTTTTGCCAATAGCAGTTAGTCCACAGTTCCAAATTGCTTGCATCAACTAAACATCCAGGGCCTAAATTTATGCTAGAACAGTTCTTTTCCAGGAAGATAATTACGTGGGATGACGGTCGAAAGATAGGAACTCGTGAATCCATATTTTCTGAACTTTAACAGTAGAATCAGGTAGTTTTCTGACCACTGTCCTTTCTGCATGCTGAGCTTAGCTGCTTCTATGCTCTGAGGATCTTAGGTAGAGGTAGATAACATGCACACCCCGCATGGGCAGGAAGAGAAGGGTGACTGTGTGGGAGGGGGGAGTTTGATCTTGAGGAATAAGGGCAGCCTGCTCCCTCTCCATGTACCCCAGCAGATATAAAACTACGGACTTTGAGGCAGGGGGTGGGTATAGCTCAGTGGTAGAGCACATGCTTAGCAAGCACGAGGTCCTGGGTTCAATCCCCAATCCCTCCATTAAAAAAAAAATTAAAACTAAGAGCTTTGGCTTGAGAGGATTAAGTGGATCTGCTTCAGAGGGGATTAGTGGCCCAATGTGCAGTGAGACAGAAGCCAGAGAAGTGCCCCAAGGGCCTGAAAGAGAGAGGAAATCTTCAAGGCTGGGCCACCTGATAGCTAATCTGTCCTTCTTGGCAAGATGTGAGATAGGTCAGTTCAACACTGACAGTTCAGACACCAACAGATCGGTGAAAGGGTGCTTTGTTTTCATTTCAGATGGGTACACTGATAAGAAAAGTTTGAGTTGACAGTTTGGAAACCTCATCAAGGATAAAGACATCTCTACAATAGCAGGTTCAAACAAACATCCCCAAGCTACACTTCATAATCTAACCACATTGTCTATTGAATTATCTACTTAAATGACCTAAAGGAAGCACCTGAAAAGGAGGGTATAATCACATCAAAGTAAAGGTTGCCTTGGTAAGCATTTTCTCTTGGCTCATTCTAAGCCTCATTGTTATCCATTACAGTAATTACCTGGGTCCCTTCCCTGTAATTCCTAGGGCACTAAATAAGAGAGTTTTCATTCCAGTATTAGCTCAGGGCATCTGAAACAACTCTTATTTTTCGCTAGTGATTTACAGAATGCCTATTTTGTATATAGGATTATAACAGATGAAAGTCCCTTTACCAGAACAAAACCGATCATTTCCCTTCTTTGGGCAAAGAGTCAGGAATCATACTTGACTTATTCTTAAACTCTTTGTTGGAGAAGTTCATATTTCAGAGTCCACTGCACTACACAATTGCTTAATTGTAGCAGAGTTAAAGTCTATATAGCAAAGAAATGTAAGTGGCACCAGCAAGATAACGTGTTAGCACAATGCATTAAGTTGTCGTGACGTTTCCTACTGCTTGCTTGCTGATTCTCCCAAATAGTTTTAATATTAAAAACCCATTTCCATTCCATTTATAGTATGTAGTAGGTATTCCTTTCTACATAAAGATTTTTCCTAGAAAAACCCACTAGTTGTCTTTCTGCATAGCAAGCAATTGATGAATTCAGAATTGCCTTTCTGTATACTGCATAGAAAATGTGGCTATAATATTGCAGACCCACAGGAGTAATAAGAATCTAAATTTGGGTACATACGGTGTCATTAGCAACTTAGCAAGAATCTCTCCCCTATGTGCCAATAAATACTTTCCTATTATGAGACCCAGTAAGAAGACCAGTGACTAACATGCTTTAATGAAACAGAATGAAGTGGCCCATTACTGGAGTTTCCATTGTGCTTAATTAAAAAAGAAAATAAAGTAGAGGTAACCTCAATACTTGGGTGTCTTAGTGAAAGCAATTTTTTAAAATTATACAAGGCTTTAGCTGTCACTTTTGTGCCTTGTGATGAGAGGACCCACACTCTAGTGCCCTATCCTGAGTGGAATTGAACATAAAAAGGAAAAAGAATGAAGTATATACAATAAATTACCATAAAATGTCTCCCCTTTGTTATCCATCTCCCCATAGACTTTTCTACATTTATGCCTTGTTAACAAAAAGATAAAGACATCTGATTGTTTTTTTGAACATAATCCTCCTTCCAAATAAGGATTGACCTTCATCCATTGGCCCACATTTGATACGCATTTCATAAAGCATTAAAAATCTGTGGCCTTTCTTATCAGCCAGTTCTGAAAGAAGTACATAAGATGCCTTTGTCATGCAGGAAATTTTCCTTCAGTCACCATCTCTTTATTTCTTCCTAATGAGACAGGAGGGAAGGGGACAGGGCACAACCATTATAAAAATGATACAGCAATTGAAGATAGGACATAAACTGGTTAGAACTAACTCAGCCCAAGATGGTGGAAGATTTGACTTCCAATAGACCTTGTCTCATCTTACACTCATTGTAATATACCAGCTGCTACATGACACACCCATAGGCACCATAACAGTGTCTGGGCCAAAAAGTGGGCAGGGCCCAAGTTCTGGAAGTCGCTGCCCCTTTCCTCAAACAGTTGAAATAATCTTCCCACTCATTAGCACATGAAATTGCCCAGCCCATAAAAACTAATCACCCCCAAACCTTGGGGCTACCTCTCTTGCTATCTGAGCTGGCCCACACTCTGTGGAGTGTCTCTCTCCCTGAATAAATCTGCTTACACTTTACTATGGCTTGCTCTTGAATTCTTTCCTGCTCAAGACAAGAGCTTATTCTCCAGCAACAGTAGACCTATGCCACATATTCATGGTCATGACAGAGTAACAAGGGTAAGAAATTTCTTTCTCAGCTTAATAGAAATCGGCCCAGTTATTCTGTATGTCTCTTTCTTCTCCTTTTTCCTATTCCTGTCAACACCCCCCACCAACAGAGTTCAGTACTAACTTTTACACTCATATTATTCATATTCATAATGCTTACATTTACTCCATGGAATTGGACAGGAAGTGCTCTGTCATGCTACAGAAACACCTCTGGAAGATTGTTTATCTCAGGCCCATTTTGTTCACTTTGTTCCTTTTATGAGAGGAATTGAAATAAAATGCCTGCCCTGTAAATAGGAAGGATTTTAAAAATAAATTTGGGCAGCTGGAGAACAGGATACGTTACTCCAGATCACATTAAGTTACTCCAGATAACATTACTTAGAGTGGGTACACACAGCACGTTAGAAAGAGAGAAAAAAGGACTAAAACAAAACAAAACCCCAAGAAAACTAAATAGACAAATAGGAGTAGATCCCCATGACACTAAACTGGAGACAGAAAACCCATTAGACGCTTAAAAAGATTTAAGGGAGTGAATTTTAGCCATAGGACCAGATAGGGGGAATGTAAATTCATTACAAAGAAAAGAGGAATATTTTGTAGATGGCATCCCTAAGAGGGCAAGAGCTCTGAACTGGGGATAGTCAGAAGGCACAGAGGTTGTTTCCATGAGGGCTGGCCCAGGACAGGCCTGGGTTGAGGCTAGGACAGAAACTGGTTAGAACCAAGTCGGCCCAAGATGGCAGAAGATTGGAATTCCAGTAGACCTTGAGCCTTATGATATGCTCGTTGTAATATATCAGCTGCTAAATGACACACCCACAGGTGCCATGACAGTTCCCAGGCTGACCATGAAAGGCCAAAAAGTGGGCAGGGCCCAAGTCCTGGAAATCCCTGCCCATTCCCCCAAATAGCTGGACTAATCCTCCGACTCATTAGCTTATAAAATTACTCAGCCCATAAAAACTCTTTGGCCCATAAAAACTTGCTGTGACATTCAGAGCAAAGGCTGATAGCCTTCCAAGATCCTCTGTGATTCCAAGTTGAAATGTTACTCTTTTTTTGAAAGTTTAGAAATGAGCATGAACCTAGAATTGAGAGAAATGGATGAGCCAGGGCTATAGAATTTAAACATTTATCCCATAGATAAAGAACGGGTTGAAGAATCTGGGCTCTGGGATCAGATTGCTTGAGTCTCGATTTTGGTTGCAATGCTATGAGCAAATTTCTTAATTTTTCTAAGTCTAAATCTATAAAGTAAAAGTTACAATAGCGCTTATTAGAAAGGGTTCTTTTGAGGAGGAAATTACCTAGGCCATGCAAAGTATTTGACATCTGTAGTAAGCACTCCATTTGTGTAAATAATAATTTGTGTGCGTTCTAGTAAAGAATGTTTTCCATGTTCTGAAGTATGGACAGCATAACACTCAAGATATTTTGTTAAAACATTTCCCAATATATCTAACTAATATAGTGTGTCTAATGAAATAAGACGTGCTTGTCATTAAAATCTGTAAGAGACACAAATTGTGTTCTTTATATGAACGAGTTCTGAGTGGTAATTTGAGACATACTGTTAGTTGTAGGAAAATAGAGCTCAGAAACTCCCTAACAGTTCATGAGGGTTCTTAAACTGAGTGTCAGACCAGGGTGTCAATATCCTTTCCCAGAACATCTGTCTGATCAGCAGCTGGATGGATGGCTCTTGATTTTCTAGTCTTCCTTTGCAGGTGAGATGTAGTCCTGAGGAGGAGACAGACCAGGTGATCTGTGAAGTCTCAACCAGTTCTAAAATTCTATGCTTCTAACCACTAATTGAAAATGATTCCAGAGGAAGGCCTGGGAGAGGGACCTGGATGATCCCCAAGTGAGAAAGTCAGTCCTCACGATGCAGACAGTTTCCCTTATGTTAGGAAATACACATGTTCTAACAATCTCATTAGAAAATAAATGTCTATAAAACAAACTCTGATTTGTCAACGTGCATTCAAAAATCTTTCCTCATTAGGGAAAAAATCCAGCCTGCACAGTATAAGCTATGCAGCCATCCACAGATCCCAGGAACACCTTCCTGTTGTCAGCCACTCAGGATCAATGATATGGCACCTGTTACATGTCCAGCATGTCCCCTATTCCACATCCCCACATCCCCAAATTAGCATATTTGCCATGTTTTTTGTGCTTTCAAAAATATTTAATAATTTGCTCAGTAACTAATGATATCCTTCTAGTCAAGAAGTTTCAAAAATGTAGGCTTTCCGTCATATAAAACAAACTGTCCCCACTTCACTGGTTCTGTGTATTTCAAATCCTACATCTGCAGTATGTTTAATCAGGTCTCAACAGTAAAAAACCCTAGGTAAGAAATATTAGTCTGGACTAGGGAAAGATTTAATGTCTCAGATCATAGAGTGGGCCAGCTATAAAAGAAGTGGCAAGAACCCAATCTGGGAAGTGATTTAAAACAGAGTAATCTACTCCTGTGAAGAATTCAGTGACCTCTGGGGTGTGCTGAACAAAGTGAATTAATAGAGACAGAGGGAACTTCTTTGTTTTCATTCTACCTTTTTCCCTTCAGTTACAAATTAAATACATGTGTCTCTTCAGAGATCATTGAGAAGTGCGATACATGAAATGAAGATGATGTTAACATTATCAGTAACCCATTATCATTAACCCCGGCCTTCCACTTTCTCCAGAGAAATGTCAGTATTATTATAACAATAGACCTGGCCTTGGGTACTCGTGTTTGGGAGAGGACCACGTCGGTGTTCAGTGCAGTGGAAAATCGCTGTGATCACTGTCGGGTAGTGAAAAGGGCTCTGACCTAGGAGTTAGGAGTCAGGGTCAGTTGTTTTGTTAACTAGCGTGTGACCTTGGCAAATCTCTCACCATCTTGTGCCTTCTGTCTGTAACTATCAAATGGGGAATTGGGCATGATGATTTTTAAGTTTCATCTCAGTATTAAAACTTGAAATCATTATAATTCTGTATCTTAAATGCAGCTTTCATGTATATGTGCATATATATGTGCATGTATGTACACCTCATCTTTTATACATATATTTTATACATATATACATGTAAGGTATGTTAATACCACTGGCATGTCAGTGCTCTCAGATACTTGTTTTTCAGCCAGTTTTGAGGAGATGATCTAGTGCAGTCACGCCTAAAGTTAACAGTTTGGATGATGGTTGTGCAGAGAGAGGGAGGACAATGTTTAGGTCTGAAACAAAGGTAACCCCACGCACTACTCTGGGAGAAAGTTTGCCAGCCTTACCAGGAACTGAGTCATCAAAGCAGGCCTGCAAGCATTCCACTCCAGTCCCTTCGTCGGGAAGCTGCAGTGTCCTGGGAATCCACACAGGAACTAGGAAGTCTGTGGCCCCCGCCTTTGTAATGCTTGGAACCGAAAGTCCATCCAAGGCTTAGCAGTGCTCATCCACTCAACAGAGGCCTATTGAGTACCTACTATGTTCCACTTACTGTTCCAGGTACTGGGAATGAGATGGAAGGCACAGATAAAGACTCTCCGTGCAAGTGACTTAGTGTGTCCTGGCAGGTACGTGGGTGGCTAGCATGAGGACTGCAGAAGCTTAGAATCCGTCTGCAGGTCAAAGGTTCTCAATGCACAATTGCTTTTTCAGCTTTATTTTTTCAGTAAGACAGGACTGATAGCCTGTATTATATCAGTGTTAAGTATTTCCTTAGCAATTGAAGAATAGTCATCGTAACAAACACCCTCCCAGATGTCCCCCACCACCCAAGCCATTCCCTCCCTACCCAGACCTCCCTGAAGTCTGCAACTAAAGGGAGCACCCTGGACACAGCGGAAAGCCACCATGACCCTCTGTCAAGGCTGGTGTACACTAATAGGATGCTTTTAAATTATTTTTAAATTATTTGAAGATCGCTCCTGCCTTAAGGTAAGGAAAGTGATTATCATGACATTAATCAATAGACTGTCCCCTTAAGCTTGAATTATATAGACTGAGCATTTTTGTTTATTTTTGAGTGGGTGTGTGTACGTATTTACAGATAACATATTTTTCTGTTGTGGATGGAAGGGAGGGAGTCAAAGCAAAACGGTTTATAGAATAGAAAAAGGATTTTAATATGCATCTTCCCTCGGAGCAGAATTGGAAATACTGCATTTTATCTCTCTGAGGCCAATTTCTGGTAAGAAAGCCTTTGTAGACACGTACTTCAGCGTCTTCAGAGTGACCCCCAAAGTGTATTTTACTCTGTATATCCATCACAGAAACAAATTAACCCACGCAGAATCAGTGGGAGTGGATAACACTTCATAACAAAGGTGGTAAGAAATCTAGAAATGTAAATGATTTGAGTTCAAAAGTGAAACATGCAATTGCTACTTGTGAGTATGGTCTTTATGGGCACTTATGTGTCTGAGTTTAGGAAATATGAAAGACATTCCTATAAAAAGATGTCAAATTTGAAAGGAGAAAGAGGGAAGGTGACACCTCTTCATGCACACGAATCATGTGCTTGTGAGGGGCAGTTGTGGAAGGTCATTGTCAGTAGAAGTCACATCTGTGAGCTGTGTCCTGTGGTACCTGCCTGCCTTCCCCTCGTTAACATGATGGGGAGTCTTGAATAATTCTTCAGGGGAAGATACCAACAGAGCCAATTTTCATTCACTAATGTACATCTCAGGTCTTAACAAGTTTTTCTTCAAGTGGGTGTTTTTGCCATTTGATTCTGGAATTTCACTAATTACCCAGACACCTCTGAGAAGACCAGGGGTTTCTCCAACAGTCATAACCAACTGGAAAACCCTGGGAGGAGTCTCTAAAAACTTCCTCCTTTCTGTAGTGTCCTGCATGGATGCACAGAGTGCATTTCAAAAGGGGCAGTAGATCTTATGACGGTTCTCTATAGGTGGGGAAGCGGGGGTGGGAGTTGGGGGGAGAGGAAGCAAGAATTGAACTAATTCAGTAACACGTGCATTCGGGTAAATATGGTCTCTGAAGAGTAATCTCAGAGCAGGATCTTAAAAAAAAAAACTAGGAAGAAAAACAAAATGTGGAAATTGAAAACTTAAAAAGAGGTAAAACTAGAGACGGGCTGTTCTTTGCTCCTGTGGTTTCGCTGTGCTCCCAGTCACGGGAAGAGTTCCAGGGTGTAAGCAAGAGCGGGTTGTTGTGTTCCCACCTGTTCTGCAGCCTGAGTGAACGTTCACTCTCCGCCGGAGAACGGAGTCTTGTCATCTTCCGTGTCTGCCTGATGTGTTCAATCGCGGTGGTGTTGCCAGTGCAGAGCAGACCTCCTGTTTATCTGATTATCTGCCAGTGCTAATCCACAGCAGATCGGCCAGGTCCTGGGATTTCCTGCAGCTTTGGATTGCATTCTGAGGGCATAACACTGATTCTTCATCGTTTCTAGTTCTGCGGGGGAAGGGGGGGCATGAATAAATGAAACACATGGCTAATTAATAACTTCAGCTTCTTTTCTTCCAATCAGTAAACAATCAAATAAATAGCTTTCTATTTCATCCTCGCCCCCACCCCCACCGCCTCTTATGTTTCTTGCTGTGACTCTCTCTGGCAGTGCCAATTATTTGCAAGCTAATCATTTAAATATGATTTTCGTGTTAGGGACCCATAACTAGCGGTGATTACAAAAGTATAACATAAATCAAATGAACACTTATGAAGTAAAATATTTTGGAATAGAATTTGCGCTGTATTTTAGCGGCTATACATAAGATAAACTGTCTAGAGAAGGGAGAGATCCCTTCAAACGGAGAAGTCATCACCAAAGATTTCATGAAGAAAGCAGAAGTTGATCTATGCCTTGGAGGCAGGACGTTTTTCTGTAGGAGGCTTGAGGGGAGAAGGGCATTTGTGGAGGCCATAGCTGGGACAAAAGCACTGAGGTGAGCCTGAGAGCTCATGGATTGACTGGACTAGAGCATGGATTTGTACTGAGGTGCAGCTGGAGCTAAGTCACATTTGGTGTGGTAGGATCAGTTCATAGAAGCTCATAAAGGCATGCAGTGAACTGGGCCATGATAGATTCCTGCATGCTGATGCTAGAGAATTTTCCCAGCGAATAAGGTACCTAGCCAGAGAGAATGGCGGAGAAGCCTGCTTTCCCACGGGCTTCAGAATCAGCTTGTAAATAATTTAAGATTACAAAGACTGTGATGGGTAAATTAAAATAAAATTGGATTCAGTACATATCTTGGAGAGGGTGAAAAAGGTATGAAGAAGGAAGTAATAAAAATGGTCTTCAGAGGCGAAACCATGGAGTGCGTCTGGTTTTGTGAAAAGAATGGTAATCATGAACTGTAATGGCGTGTGAATTAGTGCCTGGAGGAGAGCGCTGTGTGGGCTCCTGTTCTGGCGGGTGTTGAGTCCACACTGAGTAGCTCTGTGCCTGAGTCTCAAAAAACGACATCGACTCGAGTATCAAACATATGTGTGTAGTATTCAAAATCCCTAGGAGCCGATTTCAAATAATCCCAGCCCACAGCTGTGAGGGCGGCCCTTTGCCCAGTCTGTGGGTTGGAGATTGAACCCACCTATCTACCGGTGCCATTTCCCCTCAGTCCTGTTCTCTTAGATCCGCAGGATGTGTGGGCTGCAGGCAGCTGGCCATGTTTGTTCCCTGGCAGAGACAGGGTGAGGCTGGCTATGGGTGGGTGGGTGGGTGGGAAAGGAGGGCTGCAGCTATAAGTAGCTTCTGAGAACAATGGATACCATGGAAGTGCTTTGGGGGCGTCCCATATAACAAAGGAAGCCAACAATTAAAGGTGGGAAAGGATTGAATCACCACCAACAATAAAAAGATAGTTCTCCTTCTCCCTTTCTCCGTCCCTCTCCCCCTTCTCTACACACACACACACACACGCGCGCGCGCATAGGGCAGACACAAAGATTTGCGTTACAGCACTTAAGAGACATAAGCAGATTGCAGAACCATAGATAAAAGACAATCCCATATTTCTGTAGGTAAGAATGATCAATTACTATCAATTTCATGTAGTTTCCTGCTAATATATGTATAAACATATATTTATGCACATAACCTTATAGATATATAATCACAGGGGAAAAAAGACCTAGGCTTGTATATGTAACTTAACATAGTGGTGCTTATCTTTTGGTGATGGAATTATGGGGTTGTTTTGTGCTAATCTGTATTTTTTAGATACAGTGATTGTGTATTAACTGTAAATAATAAGGGATTTTTGAAGAAAATATGACAATTTAAAACAAAAATTTTTCAAAAACACTTGCATCTTTAGCTTGTAAATACACAAAATAATTATAAGACTGAGTTATAATTACTTATCATCAATTTCCATTTACCCAGAAAGTACCTCTTGGTGTATCAGTTAGACCCTGAGAAACCTAGGGTGATTTTCCCAAACTGCAACTCAGCTGCCACTGGCTCAGACTTACATCTGTCTGTCTGCAAGAGCCTCCTGGACCCATCTGTGTACCCAGCTACCCCACAGCCTCTTAGAGGGGACAAAGAAGAATTGAAGTTGAGTACACAGGGCCCCAGATTTGTTGCCAGGAAGTGGTGGTGCCCTCAGTAGTCACAAAAACACACCCCAATTAATCAAGGGCTCCTGGAGAGGGGCCCAGTCATAGGTTTTTTTTTTTAAACTCTCCAGGTGATTTTAATGTGCAGCCAATATGAAGAACTATTGCCCTAATGGATTAATTTACTCAGGGGTCATTTGAACATGGCCTTGGAGAGAGATAAAATTAAAACGGAGAGGATTTGGTTGACCAGGGCCAGTTGGATGCATGGCCCTGAGTCTTGTGAGAAAGTGATTATACAAACAGAATAAAAGAACATGCACCGTGGGGCGAGCAGTTCTTGCAGAAGACAGCAAGGTCAGTGGGTCGCCCTCTCTTGAGTTCACGGGAGAACAATCTCTAATCAGACATTTCCAGCTGGGAAAATGGTCTATGAGTACAGCTCACCGACAAGATACTGGTATTTCACAAAATACAGCAGAACCCAATTTTGATGTGGATGCCAGGGGAGTGATGCTCTCTTGGGCACCTGTCATCCGGCCTTTTTTGTGAGAAGATGCAGGCTGACACATGTGCTGGGCCTCGGCATAACACACCCGTGGTAGAGGAGCGGCTCTTTTTATAAGTTTTAGTCTGCTTTCAGAATTCAAGTGGATCTCTTGGAATGTCTTTGGTAGTTATGATAAAGACTTACTAGGGTTAAAGCTGGGGAGCCTACAGGGGTCTTCTGATCCCTGCCCTTCTTTTTACATATCAGGAAGGTGAAGTCTCAGGACTGGACACATGGTTCTTCTGTTTGCTTTTCCTTTTTTTTTTTAATTGAAGTATAGTCAGTTACAGTATGTCCATTTCTGGTGTTACAGCACAGCGTCCCAGTCATGCATATACATATATTCGTTTCCATATGCTCTTTCATCAAAGGTTATTATAAGATATTGAATATGGTTCCCTGTGCCATACAGAAGAAATTTGTTTTTATCTATTTTTATATATAGTGGCTAACATTTGCAAATCACAAACTCCCAAATGTATCCCTTCCCACCCTCTTCCCTTGGTAGCCATAAAATTGTTCATATCTGCAAGTGTCTTTCTGTTTTATAGGTGAGTTCATTAGTGTCCTCTTTTTTTTTTTTTAGGTAACACATATGAGTGATATCATACAGTATTTTTCTCTTTCTAGTTTCACTTAGTATGACAATCTCTAGGTCCATCCATGTTGTTGCAAATGGTATTATTTGACATGTGTTTCTTAACTCCCGTTCAAGTACCTCCCCCCAGAAGCGACTAGAATTTCTGATCTGGCGCTATGACTGTCTCCACGCAGTGGCACATGAGTCATTTTTGAATTCTGCACGAGTCTGATGATCGTATTCGTATGTTAAAATTATTATTTATCAACTGTTCATTGCTGAACACGGGCTACCCTTTGCTGCATGGCTTCAGTTTTGTTTAGTCCCCAGGACCAGCCTCTGAGGACATTATTACTCTCATTTTACTGTGGAGAACACTGAGGTCACAGAGGTAGATGAAGACGAGTCAAGATTTAAATCTGTTTCTGATCCTGAGAGTGCACCAATCGCACAGCACACTGCCGATGGTGATGGCACCAGAGCTGGGTGACTGCCCTGCTCTCTGCTCTGCATCCTCGTGGCCCCAGTCCCCTGTCCAGGGACCTTCAGCCCCATTCACTCTCTTTACCCAGAGCTCTACTGGGTCCAGTACACCCCCATTTTTTCACAGCATGGCTGTATTCTATTTATTCTTCTGAGGAGCAGTTACATATCTCACCTGTTTTTAATGGAGTTTCATTTCGCTCCCCAGCATAATCTTCGTTCCTGTGGTTTAGCAGGAAGAAAATACCTTGAAGCTCAGCCAGGGTTCTAAACAGATGTTCTGCACGTCTCTTTGTGTATTCCTAGCAATATATCACTTTCAGATGTCTTAGCCTTGGCCTGCCAGCATCCCTGTGCCCATGCCAAATGCTTTCAGAGAGCATGCAATAAGCAAAAACTGAAGTCAGGGTAAACCCACCAAAGTTGTTTTATTCTAATCCTTGACTGCATTAGCATCTGGACTTTGGAAAGTACCACCTGCTCTCAGGAGAACTGGTATGGCCTTGAAACTGTGCAGTAAGGGGAATGCAAGTTTTCTGTTTCTGTTTTCCTGACTGTGTAAAAAACCTGAATATGTTCATATCAACTTGAACAAATTATTACCTTTTATGAGGACTTTTCTGCTTTCAAGAAAGAGTGGCCAGGATGGACCTAGAGATGGTCATATTAAGTGAAGCAAGTCAGACAGAGAAAGACAAATATCGTATGATGTGGCTTATATGTGGAATCTAAAAAAATAAAATAAACATTTTATTTACAAACCAGAAATAGACTCATAGACATAGAAAACAAACTGGTTACTGGGGAAAGAGGAGAGGGGGCAGATTAGGAGTTTGGGGTTAATAGATATACATTACTGTATATAAAATAAATTACAAGGACCTACTGTATAGCACAGGGAACTATATTCAGTTTCTTGTAATGAGCTGTAATGGCAAAGAATCTGAAAAAATGATATGTGTGTATATCTATAACTGAATCACTTTGCTGTACACATGAAACGAACACTGTATATCAACTAAAATTAGATGAAAAGTAAGAATTAAAAAAAGAAAGAGTGGCCAGATACTACCCTTTGCCAGTTAATTTTCCCCTTATTGTGGAAAAAAAAAAGTTTGCCCTTTTGCAAGAATGATTTACACCCAACTTTTAAAAGCTACTCTCATATGTATATATAACAAATCATTTGGCAAGACAGACAAGAGTTGTATTTAAAGCCCACTGCAAGGGTTTTCTGTCAAAATCAGTATTAGGTGCAGGAGTGGGTTAGGGTAAGGGATATTCTGGGAAGGATTTGGAATATAGAGCTGTGTCTCTTTGCCTGGGAGGGGTGATGGTGCAGTCAGCCAGATAATATTTATGAAGTCCTCAAGTGTGTACTGTGTGAGATTTGATTCCGTTAAAAACTTCATCCAAAATGACAGTGTCTCGCCCGACTTGGCTTGCCTGCAGACAAGTGGAGAAAGGAGGCTACACAGGGTGACCTTTCAAGGTCCCCTCCCTTAGTGGGAGTCTGTGAATGGTTAGCAACAGCCTTCGTGCTGGTAGTTAGACAGTGTTCTATCTGCACTCTAAGAAGGGACTAACGACAGGGATGACACACCACCCAAATCTTCTGGAAGTTGACATGGTGTCTGAAATGTCGTCTTCCCAGGTTTCTGCATTGGGGTGGAGTTGTGTTGACCTGGGACGGGGCCAGGAGCAGGGGAAATGGATAGCGGAGGGACCGTGGTAGAAGGCAGAGTTAGCCACAGGCACCGCGTCTCAAAGTGACTTGCACGATTATAGCAAAATTATTTGATGATGAAAGATAGCAGGAGATGGTGGTTGAAGAGCAATGGGGAGAACCGGTAAAAACATCTCACTTGCTTTAGGAAAAGACTGAATGTCTTTTCTCTTTATCCATCTCATCTGACTGATGTTGCTCAATACCTTGATTTTTTTTTAGATTTTTAAAGAACACTTTTCCGTTAAGAGAGATCATCCACATTTTAACAGATAATCAAGTCAAACCAAAAAGAGGGTGCTATCTTAAAAACAAACCTTCAACATGCTCACAATACTGCATCTATACCCAACAAGAACAGATAAAAGGAAGAACTTGGAATTTTTTATTCAGGTCACGGTAACTGCAAACCAATGCAGGATCCCTTTAAACATTTATTCATGGTTCATTTTTCTATCATCATATATAGTGAAATAGCATCCCTTACCTGAGCAGTCTTCTGGCTGTATATAGAAAAGGGACAAGGGTGCAAGCTCATTGCTCTCATCATGCTGATAAGAATCTAGCAAATGCAGCAGAGAGAAACTCTAGGAAGCCTGAGGGATTTTTTTTTTTAAAGGAATGAAGCAATCATCCTAGAAAAATACTGCAAAAGAGAAAAATAAAAAGAAGTTTGAAAAGGAAGAATATGAACAACATAATCCATATTGTCTGCAGAAAGAAAATGTTTCCTTTATAGAGGAAGACGTAAAGGGATATAGGAAATAGCTGCTCCGTGTCAATTTATTAAATGCAACTTTCTTTTTTCTCTTTCTTTTAGATAAAAAACCTCTTCATGAAATAAAACCCCAAAGTAAGTTACTTTTCCTCTTGTGAATATAATTTATTCTCATATTTGCTGCCTTACCGTTGTATTTGTTTAGAAGCCAAGTAGAATTCGTACAAAGGATCCCGGGTTTGGGGGGGTTGGGGGGCTTCTTTTTGGGTTTGGAGTCACATGTCAGAGATACAAACTGAAAAGAGATATGCACACCCCTCCCCTCCCTCACAGTAAAAGTAAATCTCTCCTCTTGATCCTATCTGCCTGTATCAGTCTGTTTCTCTGCAAATGTCACCTAGGACTCTTATTTTTAAGGCGACTTATACCATTAAAATTAATAAATATTTGTCAGTGCAGGCTCTCATGAGAGCAGCCTTGGGCAATAGCCTCTCCACAGAGGACCGGGAGGGGGCGCCTGAGAGGCAAACTCGAAATCCCCGGCAACTGGATAGAGCAGGAACCTGAAATCACCAGGAATTGAACATGGTGGTGTGGGTAATGGCTTGAGCTCCTTATATGTTGGCTTGCTTCCTGGAGAGTCTTTTGTGTTCCCCCATCTTACGCATTCAGTAGATTTTGAAAAAGGGACACAGGTTGAATGATTGGCAGCTGGGCGTTCAACCCCATGGTTCTCAGCCGTGGCTGAACTTTAGCGCCATCTGGAGGCCTTTTAAAAATCCCAATTCTCAGGCTATACCCCAGACCATGAAATCAAAATGGGAAGGAAGGGGCTTAGAACCCAGGAACTCCTAGTTTTAAAAGCTCTTCAGGTGATTCCACTGTGCAGCTCAGGTTGAGAACCACTGTCTTAGTTTTCCCTGCCGTCGGCTGCCCATAAAGCTATTGGTGGTACCTGGGTAGCGGTCCTCAGAAATCATGCATACTTGATTTTGAACTCATAGGAAGAGGGAAGGTGGGGAAACCTGGTTTGTATACTTAGGTGCACGTTGAGAGAGGGAGAACAAAACGGGTCACTGAATGTTTGGCTTGTGCCTGTGTCAAGACTTGAAGGTGACAGCTGGAGTAAGTGGACCCCTGACTGCCTCCTGGTCATAGAGCCCCCTGCCATCCCCCGATTCCTGTATGTAGCAGAAGCAAGACCACGGGTATCCATGTGGTGGTCGATGTGAGAGTTGCTTTGAAATGCGTGTGTTTTTTTAAAATTAATTTCATGCTTAGTTTGTGAGTCCTGTGCCGTTCTAATTTGGTTACATCCTACTTTCAGTCCTAAACCCCACAGTACCTATTTCTGGTCCTGGGGGACTCCAGAATGAGTTTTTGCTCGGGGTTCCTGCTCCTGAACACCATGCTTAATTGCGGGATACTGCAACGGAATCTTTTAAATTGTTTTAATTTGTGATTTCCTAAAAATAAAACCTGAACAGAATCAATGTGATTGCAAAGGCTCCCAGAGGAATCCAATCGGGGTTCTGTGCACCGCGAGATTAGGAGTGCATGATACGAATGCACGCTGTGGTTGTTCAGTGAGAAAGGGGCTTAGTTTAAGACTACATGAATCAGCTCTGATGCAAAATCAAAGTCAATTATGAAGATAATTGAGAAACAACCTGTTCCTCTATATAGCCGTGCACATGATCCTCCGCGCGGCTCGGTGGATGGAAACCATCACTCAGCCTTGTGCACAGATCTATGTGAGGTGGGTCCAGGAGCCAGTCGGGAGTTGCAGGAGATGTAAAAAGAAAGTAAAGTCTTAAGATATCTGTTGGCAAATCATAATGACAAACTGGGGAAAATATGTGTGCGGCATAGCTCATGAAAGCACTTATTGTAAATGAGATAATTTAATCAATTACGTTTCCTAATGTACTAAACCGAATGTTTCATTTTCTGCTTCTGCACATCTTAAATTATCTTCAGGTGCTTTATGAGATTTAATCATAGTTAATAGAAACTTCATTACCATCAAATGTGCTTTCAATAAATGTTGTGTAACAATGTCAGGAGGTGCAGTAAAATATAGTCGGTTCTGAATGGCAAACACGCACCCCCAGAGTCAGACTGAAAAATGGTTGTGTTCAGACAATGAGACTCCCGGAGGCTGGGGCTGTGGCTTTGTGAGAGGCTGTGAGCCCCTGAGGAGTGGCTGGTTCAGCAGGCTCACCTCCGGGATGGAAAGGGTTTCTTTTGCCCATGGCAAGTAACTCAGAATTCTCTCATCTCCGTTCCACCGACTTGTTCTGTGACTAAGAGAAATGCACGCTAAACGCGAATCCGATCTACTGTTCTAGAGTCCGCTACCTCCCAGACACCTCCAGCTGAATGTCTCCCAGTAACCTGAAGTGCAGCTTTTTCAAAACTGAGTGCATGCTTTTCGGTCCCTGTTTTTAACTCCCATCTTCTCTAGTCCCAGGCATACTCTGCCTTCAACTCAATTATCAGGGTCCATAACTTTGACAGCCTCCCAGACCCCTCTCTCTTTCCTCTCCTCCTCCAGCACTCAGTGAATCATTACAACCGAACCATTCTGCCACCTCAGTAGATCTCAAGTTCACCAACTTCTCTCCATTTCCACTCTTTTCTAGCCACCCCTCGATTCATTCATCAGCTGTTTATTGAGAGCTTCCCACGGGCGAGGATGTGTTTCAAGAGGTGGAGAGTCGGCACTGAGCAGAACAGATAGTTTTTGCTCAAACAAAGCTTCTAGCGTTAGTGAGGGAAGATGGAGAAACAAACCAGACAATGTAGAGGGTCAAGTGCCGTGGAGGGGTGATAAGTGCTATGAAGAGAAATACAGCAGGATAAGGGGCTGGGGCGGGGTTGGAGGGAGTGTGACTTTTTCGTATAAGGTGTTCAGAGAAGTTCTCTGTGGATAAAATTACATTTAAAAAGAGACCTGAAAAAAAGCAGACACAACCATTCTGGGTATCTGGAAGGAGAGACTGCAGGGGACAGCAGGAGGCAGAAGCTGTGTGGGGGGAGCTCGTCGCAGTGTCCGAGGAAGAAATTAGGTCAGGATATGTGGAGCAGAGTGCCAAAGGGAAGAGTCAGCATCGCTAAGGTCAAAGAAGTGGGGCGAGGGGAGAACCTGCCAAGTGTATTACAGGCCATTGTAATGATTTTGACCTTCACTCTGAGCGAAATGGAAAGCCATTGAGGCTTTTTATTCATAGTGACATGACCTCATATTTTCAAGGATAAACTCTACCTGCCCGGTAGAGTATAAACGTATTGGGAACCAGAGCAGAAGCGAGGAAATCTGTTACCATGATCTATCGTAACAATAATCTATTACAATAATCTAGGCTATTACGGTAACCTAGATTCAAGATGACTGTGGCTTGGGCCAGAGAGATGGCATTAGAAATTATAAAAGCAGGTCATGTTCTGGGTATCTTTTGAAGGCAGAGTCCAAAGGATTTGCTGATGGATTGGCTGTAGAGTGTGAGAGAAGGAAAAAGCATTTGGGATGATTCCAAACTGGGCTGTGCCACTCGGAGGAGGGACTTGGCCAACACTGATATGGGGAGAAGTTGGTGGAGCACGTCTGGGAAGAGATGCAGGAGCTCAGTGTCACAAATGCTAAATTTGAGATACCTCTTACGCCTCGAAATGGAGAGGTTAAACAGGCAGCCAAATATATGAGTTTGGAGGTCAGAGGAGAGTCCTGGCTGGTGACATAAATCTGGGGCTTGTCAGTGTCCAGATGATATTTAAAGCCATTAGGTTGAATGAGATCACCGGATAATGAGTGTGAATAGAGAAGGTATCTGAGGACTGAGCCCTGAAGGACATCATCATTTAGATGTAGAGGCGGTCAGAAGTCACTGCGGAGGAAACAGAAAAACAACAGCCAGCATAGTAAGAGAAAAACCAAGAGAAGAGAATAGTGTCCCAGGCGAAATTTTTTTTTTAAGTTTAAGCCATTTTTCTTCCTAACAAAAATTTCTGCAGTTGCTTCCTGTATCTAGTCTTGCCCTACATCAATTTCCCTGATCTTTCTAAACCATCAGTTCTGGCCACATCACCTCCTTTAAACCTCTTCAATAGCTGAGCATGATTTTGAAGATAAAGTCCAAAGTACTTGATATACATGAGATATCTGGTCTCATTTGGCCTTTTTAATCACATCAGTTTCTCTCAAGCAGCCTAACCTTGAGATATTTTTCTTCCAATTCTCTCACCACTTCCCAGATTCTTCAGCCAAACAAAGCTTCTTCGTTTTGGGGACAGCCTGTGCCCATTTTGCCATATAGTGCCTTACACATTCTGGTACTTCTGCCTGAAACTTTCTCTCTACCTAATCTCAACCTGTTGAATTTATCCTTCCTTCAGGTTTGACTTAGGTGTCACTTCTGCAAAGCATTTGCCGTCTTCTCCTTCCCTCCCTCAAACACCAAGTCTGGGTTAGTTACTCCTGTAATTTGCTCAGTATTAAACAATTTCCCTATTTCTTTACTGCATGTTCATTGCCTTTATCCTGGGCTGGATTCCCTCCCTGATAGACGTGATTCCTGCCATCCGGTAGAGAGTGTAGCATCTTGTTCACTCCTATGCTTGTAGCACTCACCGCCATGCCTAGTATGGATTAGATGCTCAATAAATAGTTGTTATCATGGTCTTGCCCCTTCCTGCTACCTCCACACTGAGCCTTGTAGTGTTAAGGTGAAAATAAAGAGTTTGCTTCTGTATAGTTTAACGCATTCATGTAGTAGATATTTATCACAGTTATCTATAGAAAGTCTTGGCCCAGAGAAACATGAAGGAAAAAATGAGAAATGTTCCCCATGGGAGGGTATAGCTCAGTGGTAGAGTTACTGGTTTCAATCCCCAGTACCTCCATGAAAATAAAGAAATAGACTTGATTACCTCCCCCTCTAAAAAAAAAAAAGTTTCTTCCCCACAACTTCAGTACAAAGTAGAAGATAAATGATTTGAGAAAAGGGAAGGAAAGGAGATAGTTTTTAATAGTCATCTATTCTGTGCCAGGTGTTGATGTGCGTCCCAGAAACAGTTCTGTCAAAGAACGGCCCGAGTGTGTCCTCAAAGTCTGAAATTGGGTATTTCTCTTCTAACACTCACTCCATTTTCCATCTTTTCCCCAAATACACTGCCTTCATCTATAGTGGAATAATGTGGATTCTGAGAACCCCTGTTCTTTATGATCTTCATAGGGTAAGGGAACTTCTCTGAAGATGCACAGTCTACGCTGGCAATTTGTACATTCTCTTCCAGGCTGTGTAGACTTACATGGTGCCTTGAACCCACAGACCTGTCTGTGACTTTGAACCATATCTTTAAATTCTCAGTAGATTTCTAGACTCTTCTAAGCTAACATTAGGCTCCGGGGATCAACGCTGATCTTCTAGCCATGCATTTTTTTTTTCTCTACTTTACCCATCACTTTTCTTCATCTCCTGCTGATTATTTTCAATTACATAAATATAGCACTTCCCACAAATTGCATGACTTGCTTTGTCCTTCAGAATCATCCCTACTGTGAATCAATTCAACCCATGTATATGAGCAACATTTGTAATTTTCTTACCACTCTCAGTCTTTTTATTATCTAATTTTTATTCCATCTGAAATGTATGTCTTTTCTTAATACCATTTTCAATGATATTGTTGACCTTACTGGTCATGATGGGAGTTTTGCTCATTAAATGCCTTTAGAACTGAGCACAGACACAGTGAATAAGTGATAGTCCAAAATGTTCTTCAGCATCAGAATAATCCAGGGCACTTGTTAAAAATGTGAATTCACAGGCCCCATCTCCCCTCCTGGTACTGTTTTCAAAGGTATAGAGTTTATATGTTCAATTTCCAGAATAGGAAGTTAAATAAACTGACGTCATTTTCTCAAGGGCTGGAGTTCAAATCCTGCTTTTTGACTCTTGTTTCTCATTTTTAACGTAGTTTTCCTATCTGATGGGAAAAAGCACAGTCCCTTTTCAGTCCAAAGTTAGAGTTACCAGATATAATACAGGACTCCTAGTGAAATTTGAATTTCAGATCAGCAATGAATACATTTTTAACATAAGCATGTCCAAATATGGCATGGGAAATACTTCTACTAAAGTTATTCATTCTTGATCCGAAATTCAAATTTAACTGTGTCATAGTTTTATTTGCTTCATCTGGCAACTTTACTTAAAAGGAAGATAAAACATATCTGAATGTGCACTATCACGAAATATTTTATAAAATAGATTACTGTCAATCTTGGAAGAATGGTTAGAATTAAAACAAATATTGGAAGGGAAAGCCTTTCAGTGAGAACAGAAAGTCTGAACAAAAAGAAAAGTTACTCAAGTGCAAGGTCTACCTGAAAAAGATGGATACAGGCAGACCTCATTTTATTGTGCTTTATTTAGTGAGCTTCACAGATACTGAATTTTTCACACATTGAAGGTTTGTGGCAACCCTGAGTTGCCAGATGGTGGTTACCACGTTTTAGCAATAAAGTATTTTCCAGTTAAGGCATATACATTGGGTTTTTTTTTTTTAAGACATAATGCTGTTGCACACTTAAGAAACTGCAGTGTAATGTAAACATAATTTTTATGTGTGCTGGGAAAGCACGCAGTCCATGGGACTGGCTTTACCACGGTACTGGCTTTATTGCATGGCCTGGGACTGAGCCTGTAATATCTCTGAAGTGTTCCTACAGTCAGATGTAGCCAAAGAGTAGGGTCCGTGTGGAGGAAGGCGCAGATGCAGTAGAAAACTGGGATGGAGCAGAGCAGAGAGTGTCTTGAGCTATAAGATAAGCCCCTGCTGAAGCGAACTCAGTACCATTAAAAGGTATTGGAGTGGCAGTACCCAAACTGTTTGGGAAGAGTAACCCATGTGGAAAGTGGTTCAGAGTGAACAAAGACTGGGGCCTGGGTACCAAGTAGAATGAGACGTGGGTGCTTCCTACCAAAACTGAGGTGAAGGAGGTATGGGGGATGCAGTCAGTGAGGCGCGTGAGTGGTTTGGGGAAGGAGTCAATGGAAAGAAAAGGAAGAACTCTTCAGTCTGCAGCCTGGTCACTGGTGATGTCATTACCAGAAAAAGGGAATTCAAGAGAAAATATTTGAAGAGAAGAGAATGGTGAGTTTGTAAGTCAGGTGACACATATGAGATGTTAGCACAACACACAGTTGCGGGATGGTTTTGTCCCTCAAGCAGGAGGAGACAGAGGATGAGGTCTTCATACCAGAGACGAGGCAGGAGATCTTGATTTGGGACTGTTCAGCATCTAAGGAATAGTTAGCTCTGTCTGCATGTGAGCAATTATCTGATCAGATGGGCAAAAAGGATTAGGAACTGAGCTTTAAAGCTCTTCTATAGAACTTGCAGAAGGAAGGGTAGTTACTGAACAAAAAGAAAGAAAAAAGTTGGAGAATTGAATTTAAGGGACTTTTTTTTCCATAAAGGGAGGGTTGGCTGTTCTCGTCTTACTGCTGCAGTGGAACAGAAGAGAACATTGCTGTTCATGGAGTGGTTGTGAACAGTCTCCAAGAAGGAACGGTGATTTGGGCAAAAGTTAGACTTTAAAGGGCAAGAGGACAATCAGATGATACAGAAATAATGAGCTGGTTAAATCCCTCTACAGCCAGGCAGTGGGCTAAGCACATGTGAAAAGAAGTGAAGTAAGTCTGTGGTTCTGATAGGAAAGACATACAGGATATTGTACGTGGGGGAAAAAAAGTACAGTAAAGGAAATATAATATGGAAACATAATAATATAGTAACAACTTCTAGAGTAAAAAATGATTTAAAAAATGGATTTTTTTCGGTTGTTCTGGAAGATCTCAAAGTTACTATCAAGAGTGGTTACTTTTGTAGGGAGGGTATAGCTCAAGTGGTAGAGTGTGTGCTTAGCACGCGTGAGGTCCTGGGTTCAATCCCCAGTACCTCCATTAAATAAACAAACAACAAAACTAATTCCCCGGCCCCCCAAAAAAGTGGTTACTTTTGGAGTAGGGGTAGTTGGAGGTAAATTTTCCCTTGGTGGAGTGTAACTTCATACTTCCTAAAACATTTTCTCTTTGTATGCATGCATTCTGTTTTTTAAAATTATTGTAACAGAAACAGGAGTCAACTTGCTAGAGAGATTATGGAAAACGTAGCAAGAAATGTTTAGTATTTTTAAAAATGCTTTAGTTTCTTTTCAGCAAAGAGCTAAGAATTCCACGGATGTAAAAAAGGCTGCATCTTTGAGAGGTTTATGGGAGAGTAGGCAGGCAGAAGGATGTGGGGGAGGTGATTAGGGAGACCAGACTGTGTTTGCAGGCAGAAGGCAAGGCTCAGGTGTAGAGACAAAGTTTAAAGATGCAAGACCAAAAGGGAATAATGAATGAGGCCAGGTCCCCCGTGGAGGCATGAGAGGGCGGAGCAGAGCTGGCCTGACATGGCAGAGGAGCAGCTGTTCAGGGAACAGAGGAAAGGAAAGGAAAAACACAGGCAGGAGCAGAGGAATTTTGAGTTGTGTGTGGTGGGGAGGAGGGGGTCACACAGGGCAGCCTTTAGTTTTTCAGCTAGAAAGGGGACAGGTGAGAAGTAGGGGTATTGAAGAAAGAAAACACAGTTCAGAGTAACTGTTTTGATGAAAAGTGTTATTTGGTCATAGAACATGAATAAAATAATTATTCAGCTGCAAAGAAGGCCCAGGTGAGTTTGCAGAGCATTGCTTTTTTAATGATACTTGCCAGTATACTTTTGTGAGTTCCTCCAGCAGTTCACGTTGCCCTGGGTACAGGTGTGTAGACGGCAGGGAGGAGAGGCAGGGAAGCCCCACAGCATTATGGTTAAGCCATTTGAGAGTGAAGACAGATGAGTGTTTATATGTGTATGTATGTATAAATGAATCACTGTGCTGTACACCAGAAATTAATCCATAGTAAATTGACTGTACTTCAATTAAAAAAAAAAGAGTAAGTAAACATGTCAGAGAAAAACCAGAGTTCACTAAGTTGCCTACCCCCCCTCAAAAAAAAAGCTATCAGGCAGTGTGATCAGGACAGAGGTTAACAGCTGGATAAAGAATGAGTCAGAGCATCGATTCTGGAGCCAGGCTGCTCGGGATTGAATCCAGTTATGAGGCTTTGGGCAAGGCAAGTGATTTTCTTGCCTCAGTTGACACTTTTTTTGCAATGTTTTTTTTAAACTGAAGTACAGGCAGTTACAATGTGTCAGTTTCTGGTGTACAGCACAGTGTCCCAGGCATGCATCTACATACTATATTCGTTTTCATATTTTTTTCATTAAAGATTATTACAGGATATTGAACATAGTTTCCTGTGCTATACAGAAGAAATTTGTTTTTATCTATTTTTATATATAGTGGCTAACATTTGCAAATCTCAAACTCCCAGATTTATTCCCTCCCACCCCCTTCCCCTGGTAGCCATAAGATTGTTTACTATGTCTGTGAGTCTCTTTCTGTTTTGTAGATGAGTTTATGGAGTCTTTTTTTTTTTTTTAAGATTCCACATATGAGTGATATTATATGGTATTTTTCTTTCTCTTTCTGGCTTACTTCACTTAGAATGACATTCTCCAGGTCTATCCATGTTGCTGCAAATGGCATTATTTTATTCTTTCTTATGGTTTAGTAGTAATCCATTGTATAAATACACCACAACTTCTTTATCCAGTCATCTGTCAATGGAGATTTAGGTTGTTTCCATGTCTTGGCTATTGTATATAGTGCTGCTTCAGTTGACACATTTAAAAGGATACATTTTTACAAGGTTGTTGGAAGGGTGGAAGTGATTAATAAGGATAAAGTTACTAGAACAGTGCCTGGCATATAGTAAGTGCTGCTTAAGAATATGATATTGTTGCCATTCATTCCAGTAATGAGGTTTTTGAGGATGGGAAGTTGGGGAAGCTGAGATGCTGGTCAAGGAAGGGGTTATGAGATTCCAAGCAATGCAGATATAATTGGAATTGCTCGTGATGGTTGAGCATGGCTGCCATTTAAAAGTTACTTTCTTATGTGTTAAATTAAAGAAAAAGCTACTGCTTCTTCATGACAGCAAAATATAAAGAACTCTTAACAGTAACTTCTGTTTCAGCATGCAATTAACTGTTTTGTCACATCGCTCTGTATCTCTAGCTCTGCCTGTGCTGGGTGGAGGTGTGGGGTCCCGAGACGACTGTTTCCTGGCCTTCTGTGGATCCCAGCACAGCAGCTGGGGCTTGAGCTTTCCATTAGCTTAGCCTCTATTTGTGAATATTTATTGTATGGCTCCTTCAGTAATTCGCTGCCTCATATATACACCAATTCAAGCTGCTTGTCATTGCTGCTGCTGTTTTTTCTTTCTGAAATGGGAGCAGTGGTCATTCTGCAGCATCTAATGAGATGAAACAGAATAGCATGTGTTTCAAAAGGCATTTTGCTATGCTCCTTTATTTGTTTTGTGTAGCTATCCTGTCCTGTAAAATAGATTCTAACCTGATATATAGTTAAGCTCATAACATGGGGATTGAGTTACATTTCCATTTGTAAGTGGCATTAATATGTCTTTCAGATGAGAGTCATGTGAAGAAAGAAAGGTGAAGTAAGTAAACAGCCCTTCTCTTTAGGGGGCATCAGTTACTATAAATGACCAGGGGTGATTATAATTCACGAAGACAAGAACTTGTTAATACCTCTTTTTTGAAGTCTGAAGTTCGAAGGGGCTTTGAAAGGTCACTTAGCCCTTCTCACCAGCTTTGACCCAAAAAATAAATTAAATAAATAAAATAACTGCAGATGATTGTCAGGTCGTGCTGGGTTTGAGAGCCTCTGAAAGGAGATTTCACAATCTCCCTCCGCAATACAGTGCAGTTTTTTAACAACTCTTATTGTAGAAAAGGTCATTTTAATACCTAACCAGAGTCCCAACTGCTGTCATAAAAGGCCGTGTCCTCCTCTGCAGCCCTTGTGAGCGAGGGGGAAGAGCTGGTTACTGGCTCATCATAAATGAAGGTTCACTGAGCACCCGCTGTGGGTGTCTTCTCTTACAACAACACTTTATGCATTAAAGATCACAAGGCACTTTATAGCTCTTTCCTCCAGGCCAGATGAACCCATAAACATTTCCTTTCTGGGCTCCTAGTTTCCAGCTATTAATCTTGGTAGCCGTTCCCTGTAGCTCTTGCACACTGCTCCCAGCCGTGAACAGGCTCCTCTTTGTTCCCGGCGAGTTTGGAGGACAAGCGATTGCCCCATCCGTTGTGTTTTTGTTGTTATTTTCTTTAGTCTATAGATTGCACATAATTTTTTCTACCACATGTTGGGTCCTTCTGAGTTTTGCCTGAAGCTTTTGTGACTCTTGGAGAGAGGAAAATAGGGATGAAAACACAGGAGAGACATCAATAACATGTTGACAGGTAGACAGAAAGTCAGGGAAAAGTTCCCTGTGCCCACAAAAGGCAGTATGGCCTGATCAGTCACGAGGTATGAACACTCCTGTTCAAAATCACCTTCAGGAAGCAGACCAGCACCACATGGCATGTAACGGCAGACAGGCGTGAACATCCGTGTGCAGACGTAAAGGAAAGGAGAGTCTGGGGCAGGGGCTCCAAAACCAGCCTCAGACTGCGATTTCTTTCCTACTTCTCTTCCCACAGTCTGAGTCCAAGGCAGGCAGTCAGCAGACTGTCGCACACAATGATTCACAAATTTCAGTGGGAAATTAGAGACAACTGGCTGTGAAGAGTTTAAAGCAGTTAGAATGCACTAGCATTCAGATAATTAAACATCAAAAGTATGATCCAAAATGAGTTGTAGGAACCTAGAGTGTAGAAAACCATGGGTTGGCTGGATTGGCTGGAGTGGCCAGGACAGAGTTGCTTTCTTGGGGGAGGGGGCCCTTGCGCCAGCACCTGACAGACGGGGTAGGTAGAGATGGGTGGGGTCGAGATGTCTACTTGAGGGGGGGTGTGTTACAGTGACCGGTCATTGTAATCTGAAAGGTGCACAGGGCCTTTTGCTAGCAGGGGTCCACCTAGCGGGTAAGTTCATTTCCATTGAATCTGGGGTGGAGGCAGTACAGCCACGGAGAGCATGAACACAGGGATGGACGTGGAGAAAGATGTCAAGTTCTAGGAAGAGTCTGCATCTTGTGGTCAGGTGGCTGGAGTGATTCCCCTGGAAAGGAACAGCAGTGGCAACTAACCTCTTCTGGGGCCAGTCCTGAACAAACATGAAAAGGAAATTGGTTAGTGTTTATAAGCACACAGAAACCCTTATAAGGAAACCCACGCTACTTTCCTGGAGAAATAGATTAGAAAATGGTGGGGCGGAGGGGAAAAAAAGAGAAGAAAAAATGAGATGAAGTAAAAACAGGTAGACAAAGAGCAGAAAAATAATGAGAGGAAGAAGAAACATGATGACTCAGTTTCAGAAGAATTTGCGTTGTGAGTGAGGATGACTGATTAAAGCTCTTGAGACATGCACATGTGGCTTTGAGGACTCGTGTCTACCTCTGTAGCTGCGCTCAGATAGCAGGATCCTGTCACTAACTGAGAATATGGACCATGTGTTAATTCACTTAGGTATCCTCACTTCCACTTCATGGTTGACGTTCACCTAATCCATGTTGAATGAATGAAATGATGAGACCCTGAACCTTCGAATCCCCAGGACAGACTGTTCTTGTGAAACAAATTCACTTTGCTTACCTTTCCGTAGGAGTCCATTGACTTCTGGTTTTTAGATCAGGTGGTCCCACCAAGTGCTTGAGATGCAGGTCTCTCTCCCTTCTTTCCCTACCCTTCTCAAAGCCTCCATATTCATTTTTTAAAATTGTATAATTTAGTATTTCATTCCCTTAAGTTAAATAGATCCTGCAGATATCCCCAGGACAGGAAACGCGATGAGCTGTCTGAAGATTTATACCAGAGTCTGAAGGCATATGTAGGGGTTCTTTCCTAAAACAGGACTTGTATCTGGAGGATGGAGAATTCTGGTTACCTGGGTAGCAAAAGGGTGGAAACATAATGAACAAGATAGGAATCCAAGAATGTTCTGCTTCTTAGTTTTGTTTCAGGATTTCATGTCTAGTGATGTGCATTTTCAGCAGAAGTATTTTCGCCCTCATCGTCCTCTGGCTCCTGATCCTTCCTATTTGAGTACCTGGGAAGCTAAAGATGTCTTTGTCTCTACTTTGCCAGCTCAGCAGCAGAGCAGCTGCACTCAGTGCGCTGCCCGGCTGTTTCTCAGTGTATGCTCAGTTGCGAAGCAGGTGTGTTCTCCCCAGATACACCTTTTAAGACAATGGTGTCATCAGTCGGCAGCGCCCATGGAACTGGAAGGAAGAAGAGGGGAAAAGGCTAATTGGTTTCCATCCAAAGTCCTCTCACTGCTCCTGGTACCCAGGCTTGCTGAACCCGTTGTGACCTGTGTCCTCTCTTCTCTAATCGCTCCCTCCAAGGAACTGAATTGAGGAGAGAGTGGCTGAAGTGTCAGTGGGTGATAGCTGCCCTCCTCACTCCCCATGTGACATAGGCGGACATTGGCACATTGGCGTTGGCATCAGTCGTCATGTCCGTGGTTCTGGGTAGTCAGGAAAACCACCACCAGTGCCTCCATCCCTCTCCCTCTTGGACCATCATGCAGTTGGAACTGAAGCCTAAATCACACCCTGCTTCTCAGTTCATAGGCTGTTGTGGCTGTTAAGTGTCTGATAATCCTCTGACCTTTCAGATTCCATTCTTTGGGATGGCTGTGCTCTCCCTTGCGAATTACCTTTATGTGTTTACTGCCCTATTACTGAACTGGTTCTGCTTGATTTCCTTGTTCACTCTAATTTGGTAGCACCTTATTTTATAGTCCACTAACTTTGTTGAAAATAAATTTACTTTACTTGTACAGTTAGCTCTACTCATTTGATGACATAAGTACCGTATTAGGGCGCAGTGAACACATAGTAAATGGCATGCAATTACAAGGTAAATAAATATATGAAGGGTTTATTTTATCTGCTAAGACCAACAGGGGTGACATAGTAATTACTTTTGGACCTATTAAGTGTACCTACCACATAATCTGTAGGGAAATCATTTATGTAGTTAGCACTTGCCACCTTCCATTTTTATACAGTTTCCAAGATAAGTCCTTTTTCAGGATCATGCAGTCCTGGGTAAACGCCAAGCTGAGTTGCAGGAACTATTATGGATCTCTTCAGGAATGAACCACACCCAGTGTGCATCTAGCAAAAGGGTTGGAAAGTAGCCGCAATGTATCTTGGGGGTTGGGGAGACACCCACATTCTAAATTCAAACTAACGCTTTATTTTTGCTTTGCCCATGCATTCAATAGGATGGAGTAGGAGAGGTATGGGAGAAACAGCATGTGCCCTGTTAGAGACCAGTCCTCTTCCACCAAAAAGTATTAGAGTCGAGCATTTAATTGGCACTAGAAAACGTTCACCATGGACGTAAGAGCACGTGGGACGAAGCCCTTTTCATATCTGGCAACAGAAGGTCGCTCATAATGATTGTAAATACCTTCAACCGATGTTGTCAATGTTCTCTTGAACTGAGTGATGTGTGCCAAAGCTGAAATTCATATTTGTGAGCTCTGGTCTCCTCTCTCTTGACTCATAGACCGTGTGTTACCTTTTCACCTTAGACCGCTGTGGATGCATGCACCCCAGGTCATAGACAAGCAAAGGAGTTCACCCATATTTTGTCATTGTACGTGGACCTCATGTCTTCCCTCCAGGAAAGATGAAATGTAAAGAACACTTGGCAGGGCAGTAGGACTTCCTCAAACAAGCAAATTAAGGAGTTGCCTGTTTTTCCTTGAAAATTATTCTATTCTTTGCAAAATTGATTCTCTTCAAGAATCCATTACGTGGTAAGCTGCCTTCATGCCATTAAGATATTTACCTAGCATCCCTTGGATTTATTCAGGGTCTTTTAGAAACATGATTATTGTGTGAAAGGGCAGTACAGCTGGGCTGGCTGCATCTGTCGTTTTCTCTGAGCAGTAGCTCCAAAAACCCAATAGCACTTCATTTGATGTCCTGGGGTGGCTCTTCGGCTCTGCGCCCGCGTTGGCCATTTAGGATTTCTCTTGTGTCTTTCAGGCATGGAGAATGCCAGCGACATTGCTCTGTACTCGGGCCTGGGCGCTGCAGTGGTCGCTGTTGCGGTCCTGGTCATTGGCGTCACCCTCTACAGACGGAGCCAGAGTGACTATGGCGTGGACGTCATCGACTCGTCTGCATTGACAGGTGGCTTCCAGACCTTCAACTTCAAAACAGTCCGTCAAGGTCAGCGGCCTGGGGCCCCCCAGCCCCTCATCCTCAGGGCCACAGACTGACCGCAGTCATGCAGGACCCTGGTGTTCTTTGGTCCTGTGTGAGGGTAGCTCTGGGCACTAGGGACTGCTGCCAAATTGTCTTCACCCGTTAGGACCCCAGGCTCTGTGGGGTGGTTTGCCCAAGTCCTTGGCTACCGTGAGGACCAGCAGATCTCAATTTACTATTCCCAACCTTTGAAGTGAGGCATTTCCATTTTTGATGTGCAGTGAGAATAACGAGTTCTTTAATCTCAGATTATCCAACTTTCTATTTTAGTAAGCCAGCTGTGGAGATATGTATTTAGTTAACTAAAATACTGATTACCCCAGGCTAAGGCATATTTATGACACTTTATTAGGTGGAGTTATTTTTTGTTGCTTTTATTTTAAAGTAAGTAAAAGGACTTTAGAGGCTCTATGATGGGCCACTTAGCCAGGGAAAAAACGAACTTCCCAGCCTAAATGACTCTCTGCTGTTGCCAGCTCGAGGCAGTCTTGTGTTGGGGAAGGAAAATTTATCATGTCCGACTTTAGCAATGCTCGTTTCTAAAACAGAGTCGTTTCATTCTCTTACACGAACCGACTCTGTCCTGAGTGGGAGGTGGGGATGAGACATGTCTAGCTTTTATTTTAGAAAAAAATGAAACTGTCTGTCTTCTGAGGATGAAGTCTTCTACCTTGACCCTCATGGTCACAACTGTCACCTTTATTTCTGCTTGTTGTTTGTCAGCAGTGCCTGCAGCCCAGGACAGGAAGGCTTGCTGCTTGGCAGTGATTGAGTAGAGACAGGATTGTGAAGTGGAAACCCAAGCATGCTAAAAACTGGGAGACAAGGTGCCCGACCACTTGCGACTCGCTTCTGGCCTCTGAGCTTCAGGTCTGAGTCTGGTCAGCCTCAGATGGGGACACATCCCCTTAATTTGGGTTTAGAGCTTGGTATATATATTTAATTAGAAAGAAATCCAGTGAAGAACTCTGATCATTATACCGTATAAAACAACTAGAACTGTATTTCCATCAGATGATAAGATACTGAGGCCATAACACTTGACCATAGAGGATGTACAGCAGTGTGAGAGGCAGCTTCATGCACAAATTCAGAGGCTCTGAAGTGGGTAGATCTGAATCCAGTAGCTATAAGATTGAATTCATTGTTGATCCTCCCTTAGTCTTAATTTTCACGATGTCGAACGAGAGTACTCCCACCACCTCAGAGGGGTCTCGTGAGGATGAAACTACCTGGCACAACATGTGCTGTAAACCCTTGGCTTATGGAAGGTACTCAGTAAGTGCAGTGAGTGTTAGTCTAGAAGCTGTGTCTCCTCTTGCTTTGGTACAAGATGCCAGTGAGCTCCCTAGAGCGCCAGGCAGCAGGTGGGAGGGGTCATCCCCTGACCTAGGTGTCTGGGGAACGCTGACTTGCAAAGCTCAAACTCACCTCCTTACTGTGGGACCTCTCGGAGGGTAAGTGTATTGTGAATCTGTAAGAATATGTAGCCTTTCCAAACTTATTTTACCATTTTTTTTCCACCAAGAATCTCACAAAACAAGTGCTATGAGCAGAGCCCTTGATTAAAATTCCACCCTACCTTCAAGTTGGCAGCCAGCTTTCCTTAACTGTGGACTCTATCGTATGTACAAACTGTCATAATCAGGCATTTTCCACTTAAGTGCTCAGGTTAGATTAAATCTAATGATAGAAATGTTTTTGCTTCTAGACTTTACATAAGATAGAAGGCTCTTTCCAAGTTACTTCAATATGAATATGAGGCTGAGTGTACAAAGAGTGCAAACCAGAAACAGAGAAGTCATTAAATGTAAAGAATAAACTGCTGTGCTTTGTACAAAAAAAAAAAAAAAGGAGGCTCTTTTAAGAGTAGCCAGAAGTTAAACTACAAGGTCCTCCTGTATAGCACAGGGAACTATATTCAATAGCTTGTAATAACCAGTAATGAAAAATTGACTGATTGACTATGCTGGGTGCCAGAGACGAACACAACGTTGTAAATCAACTATACTTCAACTTACAAAATTAAACTTCAGAAGGTAAGTGGTTGAAAGAAGAGACATAAGAGTCTGGGGTCTGCTGTTTCCTTTGTCAGTGGAAACTCCTGTTCTAAGCTCTTTTCAGATGTGAGATGAAGGTTCTTGCTTCTTACCTGGGCCAACCATAAACCAGAGTAAGGCTGGTACCTGTAGCATTCGATGCAGTTCTATTAAAAAGCAGAGCTCCTTAATTGTGTCTGTGTCTTGGCCCAAGAGCCTCAAACATGAAAAAAAAAAAATGTACCATCAAGGTGCCTTTAGATCTATAGGGCTCTTTCATCTCATTTTGAACCTCCTCCTCTATGATTTTGGATTCTTAGAGCATCAGAACAAAGAGTTGGGAAAAGTCAGGGTTATCGATTTCCTGCTGGCATTGTTACCATTTATGAAAATGGAAAAACAATAGAAGCTAATACAGTATGGCCTAGAATTGTCACATTTTCAAAAATACCTTACTTTAAACATTTTTGTCAGGCCCTGAAGGAAAATTGTTTAATGTGGTTTGGGCTTCAATCTGAGATGTCACGTTGACGGACTGATAAGGGTGGGCGGCTTGGGACTGAGGGTTATTCTGTTATTTACTAATAAATGAGATGACTTCATCACGAGAAAATATCACAGCATTTCTTTTTAATATTTGGCAGAGAAGAAAATTGGTAAGCCTCAACAGATGAGAAAGTCCAATTTCTCCTGTTTTTGTAAGGATTGGGTTTTTTTTTTTCCCATTTGAGTTAGAAAGGAGGCCATTCCAAGCTGCTCCCCTTGTAGGAGCTGAGTCTGACCACCCTCGTGTGGTACCTCCTTTCCATCTCAGAGTCACATATACATTGTTAGAGCAAATTGGCTACTGAGACATGGAGCGATTCGTGAAGTCCCCTGACCCTTTGTGCTCTGAGGACACATCATTTCCTCCCCCAGCTCCAGAAACTGACCAGAATCCCACGTGAGATGTGCTGGCACCAGCGCAGCCTCGGTTATGAGCAGCCCTGCCTCGTCACCACGCTGTGTCATCTCCTGCCGTTTAAAATGAACAGATGTTATTTTCGCTCCGAACTGGCTTACAAAACATCTTTCTTTTCTTCCTTTTTTTTCTTTTTGAAGCCTCTCTTTTTGCCAGTTAAAGTAATCCCATAAGCAGTAACGCCTGAGCTCGTTGTCTGGGGGAGCGGCTTGTTTTGGAAAGATGCCGTGTAAGGGACTCTGGAACGTGAATGATTTTGGTCAGTGATGTTCAGAAAATTGACTAAAAACAGAGCTCCCGAGTCCAAGGCTCTGGTCACTCAGCCCAGGAGAGGAGCTCTCCATGCCTGGGGTGGGTCTGAAGGGCCAGCCCTGACCCAAGCAGCCCGCAGGCAGTGCTGTTGTTCAGCCAGCGAGCACAGATGTCAGGGAGCCGCTGTGATGGTGTGTCCCAGTTTCTGAGTGACAGGTCCGCCTTCTTTCAGCAGGTAACTCCCTGCTCCTGAATTCCTCCCTGCAACCTGACCTCACAGTGAGCCGAACGTACAGTGGGCCCATCTGTCTCCAGGACCCCCTGGACAAGGAGCTCATGACGGAGTCCTCACTCTTTAACCCTCTGTCGGACATCAAAGTGAAAGTTCAGAGCTCATTCATGGTTTCCCTGGGAGTGTCTGAGAGAGCTGAGTACCATGGCAAGAATCATTCCGGGACTTTTCCCCATGGAAACAACCGCGGCTTCACTGCAGTGCATCCCAGAAACAAAACACCCTACATCCAGAATCTGTCATCACTTCCTACAAGGACGGAACTGCGGACCACTGGTGTCTTTGGCCACTTAGGAGGACGCTTAGTCATGCCAAATACAGGTGGGTGGTAAGTGTGCGTTTGTGTATTTTCTAGCTGTTGTTTGATTGTATTATCTTCACATAATTATGTCCCGTGAGATTCATTTTTAAGAGTCTACCATCCCCTTGTCAGGCTCCCTGAGTCGGCTTAATTTACACAGCCAACCAGAATCAGCACTGAGACTGAATTTTGCCATCTTCATCTCAGCGCGGGTCCCACACTCCTTTGGATGCCCTGTTAGGATTGACAGCCATATTGGCTCAGAAGGTTTGAGTGTTCCCCAGAGTTTAAGCCCCCTTGAAGTATATTTCCTAGAACATGATCAGGAAGCACTGAAATCATTCTTTGACATGACTGACAAACAGTTGATAGTGAAGCATGGTTCATACATTAGATAATTTAGTGAAATGACACTCAGAGCCAAGCATCTTCAGTAACTGACCTAAGAAACTGTCAGTGTCTATCAACCTTGCTGTAATGTTCTTTACAAAGAGCAGTGAGTGTTCATTATGGAATTGCTCTTTTGAATTCAAACATCAGTCCCATGGCTATATAGATCTCAAGAGTGTTTCCTTCCTTTTGGTTTGCAAGAGAGTTTCTTGATGTTTTGACAAGGATTCTTAAGGTGTGCAACCCAGATGGCTTTGAAAATGACACTCTTCCTGTGAATGGTCTTCAGAGTTGCCATCTCACTAGGTGGGGTAAAAGAGCAATCTCCTCCGATTTCTGAGCAGTGAGATTTAGGTAATGCTCTGAGTCATCACTGTCAGCTGAGAGGAAAAGGCACACACCAGATCTGCAAGTGTTAGTAAAGACCTAGACAGCATCGAGTCGGGACCAGCAGGGCCTGGGCAGATTTCTCTCTAGGGCAGAGGTAACCCCCCTCTCCATGCACACATTTTATCTTACACAGTGAGTTCTGGCATAGAACTAGTCTGACACGCTAGCTGACCGTCTCAGTAACTTAGTGGACTTGCGCCTGCAGCTTGTTTCAAGTCGATGAATGTTGTCTTATTTTCCTACACCAATCGCTTCCTTCAAAACTTCATTTCAGGCAAATAGCCCTCAAATGCAGCCCCAGAAATGATTTTGTGTTCTAAATTTCTCTAAATCTTCCTTGGGCAGTGATTTAGGATGTGGCAAGAATCTTCATTTAAATCTTTCTGAGTGTCAGTGTGTGATGACAGCCTCCCAGGTGACAATGGGCAGGTTGGAGATCGATGTGGAATGAGCAGGCAGCCATATTCACCAAGTACCTGTTTGGTAAGAATCTGTGAATTGGAAGTGTGGGATCTGGAAAAAGAGAAAAGATGCAAACCCTACCCTTTCAAAGAGAAGAGTGTATTATATATATACCAGAATCCTATGAAGTTGTGTGTTGAGTTTTTAGACATTTACTTTATCTCCATGTTCTTTTTTTTTTATTTTACTTTTATTGAAGTATAGTCAGTTAACAATGTTGTAGCAATTTCTGGTGTACAGCACAATATTTCAGTCATACAGGAACATACATATATTTGTTTTCCTATTCTTCTTAACCGTAAGTTACTACAAGATACTGAATATAGTCCCCTGTGCTATACAGTAGAAACTTGTTTAGCTGTTTTATATATACTAGTGAGTATCTGCAAATCTCGAACTCCCCAATTTATCCCTTCCTCCCCTGGTGACCATAAGTTTGTTTTCTATGAGTTTGCTTCTGATTTGTAAATGAGTTTTTTTTTTTAAGATTCCACATATAAGTGATATCATATAGTATTTTTCTCTTTCTGGCTTACTTCACTTAGAATGACATTCTCCAGGTCTATCCATGTTGCTGCAAATGGCATTATTTTATTATTTTTTATGGCTTAGTAGTATTCCATTGCATACATATATCACAACTTGTTTATCCAGTCATCTGTCGATGGACATTTAGGTTGTTTCCAGGCCTTGGCTATTGTAAATAGTGCTTCTATGAACATTGGGGTGCCTGTTGTGTCTTTTAAGATTCCCTCTGGATATATGCCCGGGAGTGGGATTGCTGGATCATATGGTAAGTCTATTTTTAGTCTTTTGAGGAATCTCCGTACTGTTTTCCATAATGGCTGCACCAAACTACCTTTCCACCAACAGTGTGGGAGAGTTCCCTTTTCTCCACACCCTCTCCAGCATTTATTGTTTGTGGACTTTTGAATGCTGGATATTCTGACTGGTGTGAAGTGATACCTCATTGTAGTTTTGATTTGCATTTCTCTGATAATTAGCAATATTGAGCATTTACTCCATGTGCCTGTTGGCCATTTGTGTGTCTTCACTGGAGAATTGCTTGTTTAGGTCTTATCTCCACGTTCTTACCCAGTGCTTGGCACTTAGGTGGCTCTCAGTAGTTACTGGTTGACTAGGTTGGCCCACACTCCTCTCTTCCCCTCCTCCTTGTGTGTGTACACGTTTACACACGTGTGGAGGAAGTGCCAGCCCTGACCCACCTACTGACTATGTTTGTCTGATGTCCATCAAAGAAAGTGAGTTGAAATCATGATGAAACAGTTTTTCTTCCTTCCCTTCTGAACTGAGAAGCACTTGGGTTGAAAACTCAGTTCTGACAGCCTTGTCTGTGATTCCCAATCAGTTCCTCTGTGAAGGGGCATTTTCAGAACTCCAGACGAGAAACCATAGACAAGATTGAAGCTGTTGACTGGGAATGAGTTGGAGGAAAACTAAGTGTGGGGAATTGAAACATATGCTGTTATTTGCAAAACATAAATGTAAAATATGCCCTGGGGCGCTAAAGAATAAGGAAACAAGGCACAGAAATTCAATTGTTTGAATGCCATCCATCCCAAATTGTTGTAGAGTGCCTGGCAATGATTTGTGAAAAAGTTTGGGGGTGGTCCGCACACTCTGGAAATCATTTATTAGGCAAAATAGGAGCCAAAAATCTCAGGTAGTTGAGCTGTCATAGCAAATAAAAGGCTGTCAAGGTAGCAACTGGAGTTTGGGGGAGGGTCTATTTTTCTTTAATCAGGGATAACTGGTGAATGACATGTTGGAAATGGATACTTCTTTAGGGGACCGCAGACGTAAAGATTTCCCGCAGAGCCATTCATTCTTCATAAAAGGTAACTTGCCACCAACACCACCAGGTCTCATGACCTTTGCCTCTATGTTTGACTGTATTTATTTTCACATACAATTTATATGTTTGGGTCAGGAGATGGAAGGAAGTATGTTTGAAGGATAATCTAGCATTTCTGATACAAGGAAAGATGAAGTCATTTAAAGGTCCAAGGATCCTGTAGATTCAGGCTGAATTTAGGAGTCTTCTGAATAATGTTTCAATCTAAACACAAGGAATTAAGCTGACTTGAAAGTCGTGGGATGCAATTTGCTCTACCAACAGCTCTTTATCAAAAGTCCACACGCAGGTTTCTTCTGATTTGATCTGGGAGTTGCCTGTCAGGCCCTAATGATCTACCAAAGACAGCAGGTCTCAACGCCTGGCATTTTGTTTTTTGAACTCAGAATTTTGAATCCTGTCCATTCATTTCTGATTTATTTTTTGAGTGCTTACTTTGTACCAGCTACTGGGCTACGTATTACCAATGTAACAAGCTATTTGTTTTCAAACACACTGTATGATTTTATGTATTTGAAAGTTTAGAAAAGAGAAATGAATCAACATGTCAGAAAGCAGATAAATGATCATTTGGGCTAGCAATTGAAGAACTGACATCTAAAGGGCACGAGGGACCTTTGAGGCAGTAGACACGTTCTGTATCTCAATGGTGATAGTAGTAACAGGAGAGGATATGTTTGTCAAAAACTCATTCATTTGCCCACTTACATGGGGTCCATTTTATTGCATATGAGTTATACTTGGAGAAAGGAAAAAGGAAAGGAGAAATGGGAGCACTGTAAAACTATTCTTTGGGGTTAATTGCCTAAGATAGCATCATTTCTTGATGATGGCCTTGGGTGCTTCTATATCAAAAGAATAGGGCCTCTGGGTAGTCTAGGAGAGAGGCAACAAAGTGCAACGCCAAGCTAAGAGAGATATGTATTCAGGTTGACATCCACACAGCTGAATATTGTGTGTATTATAACTTGTTGCTCACAAGAGAAGGATGTAACAGAGGCCATTTGATGTGACAACTCCATTTAAGGAGGAATGGAAAGTTAAAGGAGGAGCCCCATCCGAGGCTGCTAAGTATGGCAATTATAGTTCTACTATTGACGTTAAGGTCCAGAAGCTAAATGGATACCCTTGGGGGAAACCTGTAAGCAAGATAGAAATGGGCCTCATTCTCAGAGCTAGTGAAAGATACTGATAATAAGTAGCATGCGGCTGAATGACGTTCAAAAATGTGAATCACACATAACGTGTTTGCAGTGAGTCTTGGCATTAGTTGATTCTTTTTAATATACTTTTGTTGAAGTATAGTCAGTTTACAATGTGTTAATTTCTGGTGTACAGCACAATGCTTCAGTCATACATATACATACATGTATTCATTTTCATATTTTTTCACCATAAGTTACTGCAAGATACTGAATATAGTTCCCTGTGCTCTACAGAAGAAACTGTTTTATGATTTTGATATTTTTATTTATTTTTTTACATCATGTTATTCTCTTGCAACTCATTGTAGTTATTGTATTTCCAATTATGGTTTTCTCATTTCTCTAGCTTCCTGTTCCTTTTCTATTTAGAGTAGACCTTTCAATATTTCTTTTAGTATAGCTTTAGTATTGATGAATACTTTGTTTTTGCTTGTCTGTGAAATTCTCTCTCCTTCTAAAGGGTAGTCTTGCCAAATAGAGTATCCTAGGCTACAGCTTTTTCTCATTCAGGACTCTTAATGTATCTTGCCACTCCCTTCTGGCCCACAGTGTTTATGTAGAGAACTCAGCTGAAAGCCTTATGGGGGTTCCTTTGTAAATAACTTTGTTTTTCTATTGCTGCCTTTAGAATACTTTGTCTTTAACTTTGGCCATCTTAGTTATAACACGTCTTGGTGCGAGTCTGTTTGGATTCTTGTTGGGGACTCTGTGCCTCTTGTACTTAGTATCTGTTTCCTTCTTTAGGTTTGGAAAGTTTTCAGTCATGATTTCCTCAACTACCTTTTCCATCCCGTTTTCTCTTCCTCCTCCTTTGGGGACCCCTATTGTGCCATAGGTTGGCATGCTTTATATTCTCCCCTAGGTCCCTTATATCGTTTTTATTTGCATTGGTCTTCTAAGTCACTGATTTGTTCCTCTGCATTATCTAGTCTGCTTTTGACTGCCTTTAGCTCAGCTCTTATCTCAGCCATTGAGTTTTGTTTTTAATTGGCTCTTCTTGATAGTTTCAGTTTCCTTTTTATAGTATTCTGTTTCTATTCATAGTCTCTTTTAGTTCCTCCAGTGCTTTGATCACCCCCTTTTGGAAGTCATGATCTCGTAGACTATTTCAGGGGATTTCTCTTGTTCTTTTAATTGGGAATAGTTCTGCTTCTTCATTTTACTTGTATTTCTCTGGCTCTGTGGATTTAGGAGCATCAGTTATCCACTGTGGTCTTGAAGGGCTGCTTCTATTTAAAGTGGGAGTGCTCCTGTGTATACTGGGTGCATCTAATAGTTTTGTTGTGATGGCTGTTACTATGTGTGGTTGCCACATCTTCCATGAGTGTCGGCTGTTGTCCCTTTGACCTGAGGGTGTGGTTGGTGTTGAGCGGGGCCTCCTTTTCTGTTCTGTAGTTGTCATGGCCTTGAGTGGGGCTGGGTCTGCTCCCCTGATGCTGGAATAGAAGCTTCTAGACCCATTTCTGAGCTGTGGTGTGTGGTAGGCAGGTTTGGAGTGCTTCAGCTGGGAAGTGTCCTCAGTGGTGTTCTGTCACTTATTATGCGGGCTTACAAAGTACTCTTTGTTGACACTGCCTTTGTCCCTGCCTTAGCTGTGGGAATGTCGGCCACCTTCTCTGGTGGAGCCAGCAGTACAGATCCGCCATAGTGAGCATGCAGTCACACACCTGAACCTGGGGTGCGCCACAGCTGGGGGCACAGACCCCAGCCCTGCCTCTGTGTGTTGTACAGTATGCCGCCTGTTGTAAATACCCACCCCTGCCAAGTGCACCAGAACGCTGCTCACTGCCTGTATGACCCAGAGGCCAGGGTCCAGAGAGCGCAAATCCACCCTCTCTGCCTGGGGCTATAATCAAATCTGTCTGGCCTGTGAAGTTGCAGGCCGCTCCGTGCAGCAGTGATGGCTATGACCAAGCCCCACCGCTCTTCCCGCAAGAACACAACAATGGTACGACTACATTGTGTCCCTCCCCTCTCCCCAACACACACCCCAACAGTGGTGCTTTTTTATGTGGGGGGGCAAGGCTGTTTTGTCCCACATACCGCCCCAGCCAGAGCTCACACCATCCTCCAGTCCCCTGAGGCTGCCTGGGCTCCTCACCCATCTCCAGCAGCCAGTCGGGGCTCATCCCTGCTGGCTTGCATCTAGGGCCGCGGGTCACAGGGACAGTTGGTGTCAGTTTCCCTTAGTTCTGTCTGCCAAGTGGTTGCCACTTTCTCCTCCAAGCTTCGGAAGCTCCACTTTTGTCCCCACTGGCCTTCCGGCTGGAGAGGGGGCATCCTGGTGCGAGGGTGCCTTTCTTCCTCTGCTGCCCTTCCTTGCAGGACCAGTCCTGCACCCGTTTTCTTTTTCCTTTTTTTTCTTACCGGATTTTGTGACAATCCTCCTGTATTTTGAAGCCTCTTAAGAGACACTTTTCCAGAGTTCAGTAGGTGTTCTGTGCAATCTGGTGGGTTTGTAGATGTAATTCTTGGTGTATTTGTGGAAGAGGGCGAGCTGGGAGTCTCTACTCCGCTGTCTCCGACTCACTTGTTCATTCTTTGACTCTGTAGCAGCAAACAGGCACGTAGAAGGGGACCAGTAAGCCTGCCAGCTCTAGATTTAAATTATCAGCAACCTGAAAGCTTCTTGTGTGATTCCGTTAGCTAGAAGGAAAGGAGAGAAAAAAAGTGAACCCTGTATTATTCAAAGAAAGGGAGGGTCTCCTGAGATTGTATTTTGTAGAGATCTTACTGGGTCTCTATTTTGTTTCTTTTGATAAACAAACAAGAAGTTTCATGAAAGAATCTCTGCCCTCTCTGGACTCTGCTCTTGGCCAAAGTGAAATGTTTACTTCACAGCATTCAGGACGAAAGAGGGGAATTCTCAGATGCTGTGCCAGGTGACTTCCTGTGCCCTCCCGTCCCTTGGTTGTATGGTTTTACTGAAGTAAGGTTACTGCGTTGTTTTTTTTTTTTTTTGCAACTTGACAAAATATACCATTCCTCTGGTCACCTCCCTAAACTGACTTCAAGGTGCACCATTTGGAAGGTAATTACATAGCAGGCTCCAGCAACATGTTAGAGGGCTCACCCATTATCCCAGATACCTTTTCAGGAAGCGAATGGATAGAGACACAATAGAGAAACACACATTTAAATTTTAGAGCCGGCTAACTGATAGGCTGAGAGATGCTTATGTGCCCAGGTATGTTTGATAGTGTCTGGTCTCAGACACCCCATCTTACAAGAGAATTTAAAAATGCTGGGAAGACTTTAAGTAAAAATCTCATTTGAGTACACAATTGAATAATACGCCCTTCTTTATGTCACTTTAGGAAACAGTGTGTTCTTTGGCATCATTTTGGACTTTATGAACTCCCAAGCCTGGCAAATATTATATATAAACTGCTCTGAGGCCTTCTCTCTTTGAGAGCATTTGTAAGGTGCTCAACCGAGGGGCTTCACCACTAACCTCTTGGCTTTTTCTGTTTTAGGAGTGAGTTTACTCATCCCCCATGGCGCCATCCCAGAGGAGAATTCTTGGGAGATTTACATGTCCATCAACCAAGGTGAACCCAGGTAAGAGATAGAGAAGGATGGCATGTTAATGACATCTTAAATATGAAAGGGAACTTGTACAAAAAAAACTAAGTTATTAAGATAACGTAACATGGAGGTGTGTAGGTAAAAGAGTGAGCTACTTGACTGTACAGAGGGAAAAACCAATTGTAAAACTTCTGGCTGTCCATCTGTAGGTACTAACCCAGGTCACCAACATCTAGACACCAAATGTAAACCAGTAGAGTGGTTGGCAAGTCAGTCAAGGCCGCTCCACAAACACTGACGGCCTTCCTCTCAAAAGAAAAAAAAGATCGTCCCAGAGGCAGTCCTTGGTGCTACGCATTATGCCGATGCAGAGAGGACTGACCTGTGACCTTTTACCATCAACAGCAGACCTGCTGGAAGGCCGAGAGACAATTGCTTAAGCAATTTTTCTCAAAGAAAAAGTCTACACTTCAGTAGCTTTCAGGTGTGACAAATTTCAGCAGCATTAAATTCAATTACGGGAACAAATACAAATCTTGTCGCATACTCTTTTAATGAAAGTAGTTGGTTATTTTCCCAGCGCGACTGTATTTGTGGAAATGTTGCCTTCCTCCACACGAGATAAACCGAACTCCTCTTGAGAAAGCAATTTCTCTCATAAACTGGATCTATACCTCTGGCATTTTCAGTCATAACATCTTGGTTATTTTAGAATAGATTTTGTTGTTAGCAAAAAAAAAAAAAAAACCCACAGTGAAAGGAAAAACAGTCAGAGAAACAGATGGTTCGAGCAGATTTTGATAGCTATCTCTGGAAAAGGATTTGTTGGTACCCAATGGTTTTAACTTTCTGCTCCACAGGACCTGAGGAAAAGGTAAGAAAGGCTCCGCTAGCTGGCTGGCTGTGAGGCTCGTAGAGGGTTTGTGGGTAATGCGGGCGCTCATAATACATTCCCTCCGTCCCATAGACCTGGCTCTTTCACCTGGAAACATACTAGTAGTGTTTCAACATCTCCACTTGGCTAATAGGGGAAAACCAAGCCACACAGAGGTCTTACTCAAAATCTCAATTAAGCAGACCTACAATTGAAGGTCTCTGGATGATAAGTCATCTCGTTTTTTCTCTTTGGTTGATTTGTGTAAGAAACTGTACCTGTTTCAAATAGAGTTTATGTTCAGTTACCCATTTGCTCTTAAATGTTTGAGGCAGAATCCAGTCAACCTTGCCCGAAATTCATGGCCTTCTGCAAACCCTCCCCACTGTGTCCTGCTCCCTGTGTGGTCCTCAGTCCACTGAGCCTACAGATTCAGCTTCTTTCTCTCAAACCCATCCCAGGGTCTTCCACCCCATTAGGTGAGAACCAAGCTAGGGGCTAGTTCACATTTTCAGAGGCACCTAATACACAACTCACCTCAATGCTTATCTCTTACTAGAAGCTTCATAGGAGGGCAGAGCTAGAATGTGTCCTAAGGCATCAAACATACAGAGACTTAGAAAAATGGCTCAAAAATGGGGGAAATATCGCTTGGGAAAGCGTGCAGTTGTGAAAGAAGAAATACACAAAAATTCACCAGAGCCCACGCAGACTTTGAAAAACAGGTTTGGCCTCATGTAGTCACCCTCTGCTAAGTTTTTTAAGTTCCACGTTAATCAGTTTGGTTTATCCATCCACATCTAAGGTGCAGGTTCACTGCTGCTGCCTAGGAAGGTGGAGGGAAGCAAGAACAGTTCATCTAATACTCAGTGAGGTGTGTGTGTTCCTCTCTATTTAACTGAGTAAGAAATAAAACTACAGGAAGCACACATTTCTTTCCATGCTACTGAAACCTTCCCAGATGTTCCTGTCTCTCAAGGAAATGTCTGGCCACTGAGCTGCAGCCCACGTGGCTTCTGTGGCTATTCTCACGCCGTTTTTAGGTCCAAACTCTATACTTACAGAAACGCTAAAAACAGCAAATGCCTTTCAGCTACTTTTGTCAAGCTCAGGTGAATTTTTCCCCTGCTCTGAGGCTGCTTGGATCTGAGTCCTGCTTCTAATCCTGTGGTTAATCAGAAGACTGCTGCTAGGGCTGTTTGGTGTCATCTTTTATTTGTAAGGTCACTTGAAAACCCATTTTCATCTTACACTGTCTGTCATTCTGAGCTTGTGCTCAGAATAAGGTCTGTCTCCTCAGAGTTCATAGAGCTGGACCAGCACTGGAGAGGTTCTTCTGTCTTTGCCTCTAGACCCGTCACAGGTGTGAGAATTGGCTTTTCCAGCTCTCCATCACCTCTCTGTCCAGAGAACAACAGTGGGATCTGCCCAACAGCACCTTCCTGCTGTGGTTAAAGTCTGGTGCATTTTTTTCTGTCAATACATTTCTATTGCTCCTTTCCCAGTTACATCCCCGGTGTAGTGGGGTGATGACTAGGAGGAACTGTAACTGGTAGTGTTGATCTAAATTCTGTACCACAGACTCAAAACAACCTCCTGTATTCAAATAGTCTCAGATGGATATATTTAATATTTTGTTAAGTTTTAAGTGAGGTTGGTTATTGTCTGAATTAAACGTGCCCTGTCTCTCTTGGGACATCCTACTTTGGTTCCTGGGAAGCCTCCAAGAGGACACTACTTCCCACTAAAGTGAAATGTTGCTTCACTTCCTCAATGTCCCTGCTCTGTCTACACTTTCAGACTTAAACAGCTATCCTAATGAATCCTTTCTAACCTCCTCTAGCAGTCTGGACCTTTGGTTGGTTACAATGCTGAAGAAATTAATAACTGTTACATTTCCAAGGCTGCAACCCTTCTAGTGAACCGTTTAACAAAAGGTAATAATTACTTACCTCTGTTTTCATATAACTCGTAAAGTGCTCTCATGTGCATTTTACTCATTTAAATTCCCCAGTGATATTCAAAAGAAGAGGGGTTTTTACCAGTTTTAGAGATGAGGGGAAAAAAAATCTAAAAGGTGAAGATTCCAAGAAGCAAGTTTGCTTTTCAAGGGTGTGTGACTTACTGGCTGAGCTGGGATTTGACTTCAGGATCTCTGCCTCCAGTTCCAGTGCCCAAGGACTAAAGACGCCACCGCTCCTTGGCGTGGGAGGCCTTAAGGAAACAGCTCTCTGATGCTGCATTCCAGCACTTGGCCCCTATAAAGCAGCATCCTCTGGTTGATCCATAAAAGCACCGAGAATCAGGCAAGGCGGGAAGGCAGGGCCAAGTTGAACATTTTGTAGAAGTCTGTAGGGGTAAAGTTGCTGCTGTTACATTACAGTTGAAAGAAGAAAGCCTGGGAACAGGTCTCATTCCAGTGCTCAATCTTAGGAGACATTTGCACTCAGTGGATGAGGGTGTGGGCTTAGGCATCTGAGCCCTGGGTTCATACTTAAGTTAATGAAACTCTTTGACTCTGTATCCTCATCTGAAAAATAATAGTAGGTACCTACGTTATAGGGACATAGTGGCACTGCATGGTATACAGTGAGACAAGGGTTTCAAAGATGATAAAATAAGAAAACCCAATTGATACTTTTATATTTGATTAACTATTCTGCCTACAGTATATCTTTTCATCCTTATATCAATCTTAGATGGTAAATAATGTAATTATCCTACTTTTATAGATTTGAAAAGTAAGACCAAGGTAAGTAGTTTTGTCTTAGGTTGTAGCAGGATTAGGCATATTATTCTTGAGTCTGGTGAGACAGGGCTTATACATAACAATGGAAACACCATGACACAGAGGGGCCCAGATTTGGGGAAGACAGTAATAACTTTGTAATTCAATATGGAATTACCCTGCAACAGAGGATTTCACAGAAAGCAATGGAAAAGTAGAGGAAGCCCTTAATCTATTCTAAGGGTAGATTTACAGTGGGTAGTGAGGAGGGTGGCTTCTAGGAGAGGTCGCTTGAGCTGAATCTAAAAGATCAGTAGAAATCAGACATAGAAAGGGCTGTGATTCAATGACTTTCAACTCCAGGATCCATTTTCCAGTATCTATATGGTATCGGGGGTGGCACACGAAAGAGGAGTCTTTAAGAGTGGGTAAATCCAGGCATTTTAAAAATTTTTATGTATTCTTTTTCAGATTCTTTTCCATTGCAGGTTATTTTAAGATACTAAATATAGTTGCCTATGCTACATAGTAAATCCTTGTTGCTTATATATTTTGTATATAGTAGTGTGTATCTATTAATCCCATACTGCAAATTTATCCCTCCCCACTTGCCTTTAAACCATAAGTTTGTCTTGTAGGTCTGGAGTCTGTTTCTGTTTTGTAAATTTGTAATATTTTTTAGATTTCATACATAAGATGTCTTTCTCTTTCTGACTGACTTCACTTAGTATGATAGTATTTAAGTCCATCCATGTTGCTGCAAATGGCATTATTTCATTCTTTTTAAATGGCTGAGTAAATATTCCATTGCTTCTTCATTCATCTGTTGATAGACATTTGGATTGCTTCCATGTCTTGGCTACTGTAAATAGTGCTGCTATGAACATGGGGTCCATGTATCAAATCCAGGCATTTTCTCCATTTTGAGGTCACTCTGATGCTAGACTATTGTCTTAAGCAGCTTCGTTCCAACTCTACCCCAAGCCTTCTGCAGACAGAAGGAAGAGTTAGGGTTCATGCACTGCTCCATTCACAACATAGAGGATGCTTTGTGATGTCACAGGGACAGGAACTAGTGAAGCCTCACAGGAAGGCAGTGGCATAAACTTGGGGCTGTCAGCACTATCTGCTGGTGACAAGCCCTTGGGCTTCTCCTGGATTAAGGGTATTTAAGCAGCTGGCTCAGTGCCAAACGTGGCCTCCTTGGCTGCAGGCCTGGTAGAGCAGGGAGCCAGCAGTAGCCGTTCTCAGGACGCCTGTCTCCTTCCCCAGACTTTGAAAGATTTTGGGGTCTTTTCCTTTTAACATTTCTTTAGGAGCTTTTGAGAGGCGGGACATTTTTTGTCCTTTCTAAACAGGTTTTGATAACTTTATTAAATTAAGGTGTTAAATAAACATTTCTCTAGTGAAGACAAATGGCCGATAGGCACATGGAGAAATGCTCAATATCACTGATTATCAGAGAAGTGTAGATAAAAACTATGTATAATGAGGTATCACCTCACACCAATCAGAATGGCCATCGTTAAAAGTCCACAATGATAAATGATGGGGAGGATGTGGAGAAAAGGGAACCTTCCTACACTGTTGGAGGAGTGGAGCCATTATGGAATGTAGTATGGAGATTCTTCAAAAAGCTAAAAATAGACTCACCATATGATCCAGCAATCCCACTCCTGGGTATATATTCAGAGGGAACCTTAATTTGAAAAGATACATGCACCCCAGTGTTAATAGCAGCACCATTTCCAATAGCCAAGACATGGAAACAGCTTAAATATCCATTGACAGATGACTGGATAAAGACGTTGTGGTATATTTATGCAATGGAATACTACTCAGCCATAAAAATAATAAAATAAATAATGCCATTTGCAGCAACATGGATGGACCTGGAGAATGTCATTCTAAGTGAAGCCAGAAAGAGAAAGAAAAATACCATCACTTATATGCGGAATCTAAAAAAAAAAATGAGACAAATGAACTTATTTACGAAACAGAAACAGACTCACAGACACAGAGAACACACTTACGGTGACCAGAGGGGAAAGGAAGGGGTGGAGGGAGAAACTGGGAGTTGAGATTTGCAGATACTAACTACTATATATAAAATAAAGAGGAAGTTTCTCCTCCCAGGGAACTATATTCAGTACCTCGTAATAGCCTATAATGAAAAAGACTATGAAAAGGGATATTTGTATGTATAACTAAATCAGTATGCGGTATACCAGACATTAACAAAACACTGTAAATCAACTATATTTCAATTAAAAAAAAACTAGAGCTCAAAATGGTTAAATTTCTTTTAAGTGTTTAACAAGAGGATAAAAAAATCAGTTGTCTCCTTTCAGAGACCTACTCCACATAACCACAGTAAGAAAATGATATAAACTATACTCAATATCTTGTAGTAACTTATGGTAAAAAATATGAAAACGAATCTATGTATGCTTATGTATGACTGAAGCATTAAGCTGTACACCAGAAACTGACACACTGTAAACTGACTATACTTCAGTAAGTATATAAATAGAATAAAATAACAGTCCAATTTAAAAAATGTAGATGTAGTACTATCTTCCTAGTACTTGTCTCCCAGCTCTCTGCACCCTCCCCACCCCCTAGTTAGTGAGCAGAGAACTGGACCAGAACAGTATTCTATGGAACTTTCTTCTAAGAAGCAATAAAATGAAACCCAATGCAAACATTCATTTCTTTTTCCAGTTACACTTCCATGTGGATATTCCTGACCAATGCTTAGACTAGAATTGGAACTATTAGTAATCTTATTGAAGACTTTACAGAAAGGACACATTTTAGAAGTTGGGTTCAACCCAGATGGGCTATTTCAACCACTGTTTTTGATCAGATGGCATGGTCTTCCCAGGGGGCGCACACTGGGGCAAAGACTGGGAAAGTACGCATGGCGGTGTTATGAAACATTAGCCAAGTGAGAAATGAGGCCAAATACAAGAATCCGAAGACAGAAATGGAGGCTCTGAAATGGAAGGGAGTAGACGGAATTTCTTTTCCAGTAACAGGCTCACAACTCGGCCCTGCAGTGTAAGCTGCTTGTGTGGAGTGGCTTCCTGGGGCTTCCCCCCATGGTAGCAAGAACAGCACATACAAAAACAGACTTAAACACACACTTGCTCACATACCATGCCTAATGGAGGATACAGGCTCTCAGAAACGTCCTTAGGCTGTTTGGGAGGACCTCCTTTCTCGAAGACTAGACTAGAAAGAAAACATGGATACTAATGGCCATTCTATTGTATAAATGGAATTTTAATGAAATGAACCTATTTCTAGCAAACTGCTCTATGTCAAAGCAGACATTTGAGGCCATTCTAAAACCACTCATCACAGCAAAATATGAAACTGCATACACTTTTCCTGGGGCTTTCAAGCGCTCTGATTTCACAGAAGCTAAGAACCCCTTGTCATCTGGCTACTGCAATTAGTGTAGCGGTCCCAGACAGAAATCTTGCCTCTTGAGCTCTAAATAAGAGCCCCTGCCTTTGGCTCTAGCATGACACCAGGTGACGGGTCAGAACATCGCTGCAGGGAGAGAATCTGGCCAAAACCTCTGGGTTGATTTGCATCTCTATTTGTCTTCTCCAGCTTGAAGAACTTAACCTGCTAGGTTTCATCTCAAGTAATCCCCCAGCAGCTCCAGCAAAAAAAAAAAAAAAAAAAAAAAAAAAAAATCACTGCACCTTCTCACTGCAAGAGTTGTGAAGTCTTTCAGAGTATTGTTCACAATTGATATTATGAGCTCAGTTCAGTCAATGACTAACTGCCAAATGTATTTTGTATCAGACTGAGAAAAATAGGGCCCCATATATGTAAGGTTTTTTCTGGTGTACATGTTGGTTGGAGGAAAGAGGTTCTATATATGTAGCAGGATGGTGTTTGGGGGCACAGTGGACTTTTCTATCTTCCTGAAATGGACAGAACTGATAGAGAGAAAGACGGACAGACAGATGAACTAAATACCCAACATTCTCATTTCAGAGATTTGCCAGTTAAAACAGTAAAGCTAGTTTTCCCGCCACCCTGCAGAACCTGCTGAGAAGCAGCTTTTCATCAGAACGGGCACTGCTGCTCCCCCATCCATGCACACATCATGCATCATCCCTATTGATATAAGACTAGGATGTGAAGAGAGAAGAAGTCACACTTTGGAGGAGCAAAGGCATCAAAAACGGCCATCCCTGTGCTCGCCAAAGCCAAAGCCAGTGGCCCCAAGAGAGTTATAAAATGTGGATCATCTGCAGGAAGTGGATATTGATACCTGTCTTTCTCAGTGTTCACTGACTTGTTCAATGCTACCAGGGAACACAGAATACAAAGCTTTGAGAAGAGAGGACATGCTTTCCAAGGAGAAAGGGGCAACAAAGGTCTTCCATAATTTCCAGGTCCCCATATTCCCAAGAGGTAGAGAAGATGAACCTTGGCCAGAAGTTGGGAGCCACAGATTGAAAACAAGTTTGCCAGGGGCCACTTCAGTGTCAGGTACAGTGGCTCAGAGAGCAGGTCAAGATGCTGCCAGCTGGGAGCAGGTGTACCTGAAGCCCACAAGGAATAACAGATGCTTAGGGACAGCTGTTTGCAATCCAGTGCACCCTGTCAGTGAGGCCTTGTGGGGTCATCCCCTATATATACTGCATCCATTCAGGACTATCCTAAGAAACCTTGAAGCCATCCAAGAAAAAGTACCATCCCCTTGCCACAAGTAGTTAAGTAAGGAGACGGTGTTTTCTTTTTCACTTTCTATCCCGATGCCACAAACTCAGGGAAGAGAGGGCGTGTGAGAGGGGCAGGTTGTCTGCTCCAGATCCAGCATCTGGAAGCTTGTGTGTGTTCATGCACATATGCATGAATGTGTGCACACAGATGCATCCGTGTGCATGGGGTGGGGGTAAGATTCTGAATCAGATGTAAGATTTAGATTTTTAAATGAACAAAAATCAGTCCTGAAAACAAACTATTTGAATAACTAGATGTTACTGAAAAGTCACAGAATCAAAATGAAATGTCTTCAAGAGACCCTGCTACCATGGACAGTTCCACTAACACAATCATTGCTACTAGGAAAATGGGAATAACTAAATACCATCATGGATGAAATCCCAAAAGCAAACTCAGTTACTCAAACAAATGCTACTGCAGTGTGATGTATGTGGTGAGAAAGATAGACAAATGTTAGCCAGGAGTGGAGGGATGAACCCTACTATGTAAAGGCTCAGGGGAGGTTTCAGAGAGGAAGTGACAACTGACTTAAAAACTGAAAGACAGTAAAAAGACATTCCACTCAAAGGAAATAGAATGTGCAAAGGCACAAAGGTGTAAATCACATCACATATTTTCGAACTAAGCAAATCAGAAGAAAATGTGAAAGAAAGAGTAATAAGGAATGAGGCTAAAAACAAAGACTAGACCGTGTATTGTTTGCTGTCTCGGGAAAACTGCAGTGTACCTGGTGGGTAAGGGATTGATGAGGCTTTAGATTCAGGAGACCCAGTCATATTTACACTTCAAATATATTATCTTCTGCCTGATCTCCACTGCCCCTGTTGCACGTTCAAGTCTTCATCATACCAGCATCCTTCTGAGCGCAGGGGAAAAAACGCCTTGTTTTGCCTAGCACAGTTATTAACGGTCCCCCTTTTCACATACAAACGTGTTTCAATTTGGACAATAAAATTATAGTCACTCTACTTTTGAGTGCCCTTGTCTAAATGTGAATGTTTTAAGTCCTTTCTCTGATCTCCACATTGCTGTCAGTAGGGAATTTAGAGAGACACTTGGGGAAGAAATCGGCAAGATCGTCTGTGTGTGTGGTGTGTATGTGTGTTAGTGTTAATGTGGGGTGAAAAAGATGAAGGAGTTGAAGATAATTTCCATGATTCTGGCTTGGGAACTGATGGTTAATTAGTAGAGAGAGATTTTCCAGCTGAAGGTCACCCGAGAGTTTGTGATAATAGTTACTCTGGGAGCAACTCTGGATTTTTTTTTTTCTGGGACATAAACATAGCTCTTTCACTTACAAGAAAAGGGGTGGAAAGAAAGTTGATTAAAATAATAAATAAAACATGAAAATAGTGTGTATATTCAAGAAAAAAGACAACTGCTGAATTGAAGTCCCATGTTGCGCTTTGGCCAGAGCAGGTGACAGCAATGCTACTTAACAGCAGTGTCATGATATTGGCCACAGACCATGTTTGCATGCCTCATGCACAATGGAATCTTCTGCCTCCCTTTGTTTTCTTTCCCTTCCTTGCGAGGTAAGAATCTGCCAATCCTGAAGTGAGCTGGTGACAGACTTACCTTGTCAGGAAAGCAGTACAGATTTGGTTGTTGGCATTGCACGAGAAACGAAGAATTATCAGAAATGAGATGACACGGTACAGTGAGGACAGCCCAGGCATCTAGAAGGCCTGAGTTCCGGTGCCACTTGCCGCGTCCAGCCTGCGTGGCTCTGAGCTAGTCATTTTCTTTTTCTCAGCCTCCACATTATCATCTGTAGCTTTTGTATATTACTAACTGCATTCCAGGATTTGCATGAAGGCAATAAAGTGACTTTACATATAAGAAGTCCTGTGCAAACTACATGCTATATTTTATTATTTTCTTTTGTCTGTCTTTTTTTTTTTTAATTACAAAGATGACAGGGTCTCTGAAGTCCATGGAATTTGCTTGAGCTCTGTCTCAGTGATACTGGGTTCTTCCCTTTTCACTGGTAACAGATTCTTAGACTCAGAAGAACATTTAATGCTGTGATAGCAAACATATTAACTGTTCACTCTAAAATCAAGATCTTTCTGAAGATACAACAAATACCCTGTATCTGTTTCTTTGAGTCTACCTCTGTTTCTTGTAACATTCCGGCGCGTGATTGATACTGTAGAGGCCTATCCTGTGGATCCAGGCAGTGGACTCTGGGTGAGCTGGTGTTTAGGTTAGAAGATCATGAACAGTCAGGCTGGGCCAGGTGCTTTGGTCACCCTGAACAAGCTTTGTCCCTGCCTACTGCTCCAGGCTCTCCTTGCTGGATAGTGATGGATATCAATGAACGTTTTAACCCTGTCCCTATTTCTGTTCAGTGGTCAGTCATGGATTTGAATTTGGTCTGTTGCTTTGAGTGTTAGAAATTTTTATTGGAAGAATCAAATTGATTGTGTATAGCTCTCCCTTTGAGGAGATCTGGTATTAATTAACTGTGTAACAGGCATCGGGAACCACTGAGGAGGAGAGGCTCTCTGAAGTGACAAAGGTGCTCCTCATGCTAGTGAGAGGGGAGTAAATTGCTGCCATTTGGGAAACGCATTAATTCTTTCAGGCTACCAGTGTCACGCAGTGTAATAAAAGGGGCAATTTATCAAATGGTACCTTAATGGCCTAGAAGGGTTAATGCACCTTTAGCTGAAGATTGTGCTCTTTTCTGCAGTAAAATCACAATGGTTTCTTCACAGAGTCATTTAGGTTAGAATATAATGCCATTACCCCCAAAAAATAAGGAGGGGAAGGGGAAAATAGTGAAAGAAAGAGGGAAGAGAAAAGAGGAGGGAGGGAGTAGACATTTTATGATCTGCTCTTTTTGGAAAGAATTTCCCCCTACCATGCTCTTCCTTCCACCTCACACCCCCTTGGTCCACAAACACACATAAAGAAAAATTGCCATCATTTTTAATCAAAGGACATTTGAAGCCCATGTGAGCTCACAATGCAAAGTGATTAGAGTGGTCCAGAGGAGTCTTTACTTAAAGATGCCATTGACAAGGTAACAGTGGTTTGTGAATATGGTTAATAGATCCGAATGGAAGGGACACCGTAATTCAATAAGAAAGCCACTGGTTCATGTGCAATGTGATTGCACATTGTAAAGGAACAGCACATACTATAATTACTTTTATTTGTATGTGCCATCTCTCTTATTACCCATGCTGGAAGTAGAAATAACCTGTCCTATTAAGAAATTTAATATGTATCATCCTTTCCACTTCAGTTAGTTACAGCCTAATAAAAATGCTGGGAGAAGACACCAGCCCACACTGAGGCTGCCCTCTGTGCTAAGACAAGCCCTTTGAACACGTGAAAGATCAACCTCTTCACTCCCTTGGTTACAGTCTTGAAGACAAACCATAATAACTTCCCAGGACCCCATCAAGATTCATGCAGATAGAGAGCTTCACTCTGCATGTGAACTTCTGCGGCTGAAGCACGAAGATAACCCGAAGGTCAGCCAGCACTTCAGTCCGACTGTGTGCTGTCCGGGAGACGGACAGCAGTGGGTGGGTCGGGAGGCAGCAGCAGAGGGGCCTCTAGGTTCCAACTTTAAAGCGAACAAGCCATGGAAGCCCCAGTGGTAGACAGAAGAATGGCGCCCCCGAGATGTCCACTCCTAGTCCCCGGAGCCTGTGACTACATGGGCCTTCCTTGGCCAAGGGGCTTTGCAGGTGGGCCTGAGGCTGAGGACCTGGAGAGGGAGGGACTACCCTGGGTCTGTGGGCGGGCCCACAGAGGGGTCCTTACAAGAGAAAGGCAGGAGCACCAGGCTCAGATTCAGACTCTGGAGGACGGTACACGGCTGGCTCCCTAATGGAAGAAGGGGCCTCTGGCCAAGGAATACAGACAGCCTCCAGCAGCTGGAGGAGGCCGGAGATGGATTCTCCTCCAGCACCCCAGGAAGGAACCAAGGAACCCAGCCCTGCTGACACCCTTGTTTTAGCCCCGTGAGACTTCTCCCTACAGAACTGTAACATTACAAATGTGTGTTGTTTTAGGCCAGTAAGTTTGTTGAACAGCAGTAAGAGGAACACAACGCAAGCCCCTGTTGTGACCACTCCACCACCTCAAGGCCCTGCATTTCTAGAGCTCTCTCCAAAGTCTGAATACAGTCGCAGCAACTCTCATGCCGGCATTACTCCTTAGACGCTCCGGGCTTGGGGAACCTGTCCCAGGGAACACCTGTTTCTCCCACTGACTGCCCCCCTTACATCCCCGGGACCACCACCACCACCACCACCACAGGACAGGAGGTCCCGGTCCCAGCTCAGTCCTAAGTCGCTGTGACTTTGGCCATGTCCCTTCACCCCATGCCATGCCCTTCTGTGTCCTCATCCACACAGTGGTGGCCGGATGACTCCTAGGTCCTTTACCAGCCCCCAGATGAAATGATTGTATGAAACAGGGCTCAGGTCCGTCCAGAGAGGGCTGTTTTACCCACTCAAAATGCAAGTGAGTCAACAGCTTAGCAGATACAAACACTGTCCTAGCAGCCTGCCACCCAGATCCACTCTTCTGCCCCTCACCATCCTTCACTCTAAAGCACTCTCTGTGAACCATCATTATTCCATTCCTCCTAGTAAACAAAGCTAAACGCCGACACTGCATGAAAGATGAGCTTTAAACAGTGTCTAGGAACTGGTGATTTACACATGATTTGTGATTCCTTTAGTATATTAATTGGTAAACACCCTATGAATGTGTGTGTAAACGAAAGCCGTTGAACATAGGCAAACAGTTTAATCTCAGTGTGGCGTTGCTCAAATTTCAGCAAAGTCAAATCCTCATTCCAGCATGTACATAATTGCCCTCCCACTGCAGCCCCCTCATGCCAGCTCCCTTCCTGTGATCCTATTTCAGATAATACCGTGTGGGTGACACACTTCTTTAAACCCTTTAATAGTAGAGCCATATGCTCCCCTCCTCAGTGAATCGTGCTCGCCGCGTCTTGTAATCCACTGTGCTCACTGCTCCTCTCTCGCCCCCTCTAATGGCATTTAATGGCTTGCAGACCTGTAACATTATTTCCAGTTACTGTGAATCAAGCCCCCATCCTTCCTTATTCATACCCGAGCTACTTAGAGAAAGAGGATGTAGGTGCATTTTTAACCATAGTAGCATCATCCAAAGCCTTAAGAGAGTGAGCATTTCAACCTGACCAGTATCTCAGTTTTGGAAGCCTACCTGATCCATGTATACATAAGGCACCCCCCCAAACCCCCTATTGCATGCTTTGGATATTTTCTCAAAAACTACACAACTTTTCTCAAGTGTTACTGCCAGGGCTACCTTGCATGTAGGGAATGCACGTAAAAAAAGTGCGAGTTCCCAGACCCCCTCTCAGAAATAGTAAATCAGACTCTTCGTTGGTGGTGTCCTGAAATAAAATGTTAAACAAGCTGTCGAGGAGTTCCAAACCATATTCCAGTCTTAGGGCTACTTAAACACTGAAAGAAGAATCTATTGTGATAAAGAGACATTGTTCAACTTTCCTCTTTTCCCTCTGTTCTGCTCCTCACCCCCTACTCTCCAGAAGTCTGTTTGCTTAGACGATACATAGCAGTAACCAGAGTTAAAGCCCTCAGGAGCCCTGGTCGTGCTCGTGGGGAACTGACGAGCCTCGCTGGTTCTAAAGGGCCCATCTCTCCAGGAGATTGTGCGATGGCGTTTCCCGGGACTGGTCTCAAAGACCCGGTCAGAGTAGCAGAGGAAGACAGGTGTCTGGCTCGAGTAAAACAGCAGAAATCATAAACCCCAGGCCATAATTTTTATCCACAACAATGTTAGCACTCAAGGTCAATATATCAGGGTTTCCATTGAAAAAGGAGAATAATAGTTAAAACTATGTATCATCGCGGGCAGAAAACCGTAGGAGGCTAGAGCTACCTTGCTTTCAGAGCTCTCATTTTAAAACCAAGTACAGCTTCCATCTCTCTGCCTTTTATGTCTGTTCCATCAAAACATGATTTAATTATGTATCGACCCAGGGTCTGGCATAGTAAAACTATCATTACTCCCCTGCCTGCATCCCCGAGTGATGGTCTGGGCAAAGGTGATCAAACCTACTTTCATCTGTAATATAGACCAGGAGGAGGAACAGAGGGAACGGTTTTTACCAAGCACAGCGTGGCAGGCGACAACATTGAAAACCTCGTCTCGAAACATAGAGCCGGCTGTTTTGCTTGAAGAGAGTGACACACGACAAGTCTAGAATCAGGTCAAGAGACACTGAGAGCAAAAGCAAAATGTGCACAATACACCTCCAGACCTGCCGTGGCTTCCCGCCCTGTGACTGACCTTCGGTGTGACCTTTGGCTGGCATTGGTGTGCAGGTGGGCGCTGCAGAATGTGAGTGACGACGTGGCAAGGTTTGGACCATGACCTCACCCCGCCCGGTGCAGACCCTCCATCACCCTCCACACCACACGTTGTACGCCGCCGTCAGTGACCCTGTCGATTTCAGCATAAGAATGCCGCTGAAATTCTCCCTGGGCCTCTGTCCACTCATCCACTCGTTCGTTCATTTTCGTTTGTGTGTTTTGACCAATTTCAAACTTAAGGAAAAGTCACAAGAATAGGACAAGTGACACTTGAACAGCATAGGTGTAAACGGGGCAGGTTCACTTTTCAGTAGCAAAACTATAGTACCGCATGATCTCTGGTTGGTTGAATCCACGGATGTGGAACCAGGGATAGAGAGGAACCACGGACACAGAAGGATGACTAAGTGACACACGCACAGAGTGCTGGCGTCCCAAAGTGCCCGTGTGGTTCAGGGTCGACTGTGTAAAGAATTCCCAACTACCCCACACCCAGGTTCCCAGATGTTAACACTTCACTACCTGTGCTGTGTTCTACTCTCCCCAGTGTGCACGTGTGCATATATATATAATACACACACAAATTAAATCCACATACACGCACATACACATATTTTTAACCACTGTGGACAAGATGTCCCTTTGTCCCCAGATAGGTCAGTATGTGTATCCTCAAAATAAAATCTCACATAACCACAGCACAGTTATCCAAACCAGGAAATTATCATTGACACAGTACTGTTATCTACTCCACAGACTTTATTCATACATCAGCTATTATCCAAATAGTGTCCTTTACGGCAAATGAAAATCCAGATCCATTCACCACATTTGGTTGTCCTGTGCCTTTGGTCCCCTTGATCTGGAGCAGTTCCTGAGTCTGCCTGCAGCTCATGGTCACTGACTGCTTTTAAGAGGGCAGATCGGTCATTTTGCAGACCGCCCCTCGATTTGTCTGATACTCGTCTGCTGTGTTCTTAGGATTAGGTTCACGGAGGGTGTTACTGGGAGGAACGTTACAGCAATGATGCGGGGTTCTTTCTACTTTTTCGTATGTTCTGCAAGTCCATCCCATTTCTGGCAACATTAGCTTTGATGGTTTGGGTTAGGTGGTGCCTGCCAAGGTTCTCAACGATAAAGTAATGGTTACCCCTTCTAATTAATAAGCACCTGTGGGAAGATACTTTGAAACCAGGTAAATAGCTCCTTATTATTCTTAAAACCTTTCACCAAGTAGATTAGCATTCCATTCATAATTCTTAACTGAGTCAATTATTAATGTGGTTGGTTGTCAAATGATGACTTCCTGCGTCTGTTAGTTGGCTTCAGTTGTATGAAAGAACCTTCCCTTCCCATTCATTCATTTGTATCCATCTCTTTCATGGGTTCCCATGTTACGCAGTGGGTTATAATCCTTTACCACCATCATTCACTTTGATGCTCTGATTGGTGGAAACCACCGGCTTCTATGCTCTGGTCAACAGATATTTTTGAGTGCTTACAACTGGGACGTATTAGGCACTGGGGGTACAACAATGAAGACGAAAAAAAAAATCCCTGGCCTCATGCAGCTTACCTTTTAGCTTGTGGGAGGCAGAAATAAACAAGTGCATTTGAGGGCAGTGAGTGTGAAGTAAAAGAAAAGCGAAGATCAGCCTTTGGAGGAGGGATGTTGCATTTGTGTCGCTCGGGAGTAATCAGGGAACACCTCGTTAGCGGGTGTCATTGGGGCCCAGGTCTGAAGGGCAGGAGGGAGATGATCAAGGGGACACTTGGAGAAAGACCCCAGAGCAGCAGGAACAGCTGCGGTTCCTCAAGGCGGGAATATGTTGGCCTTTTTAGTGGGATTGCTCTGGTTGCTGAGTTGAAGACAGACTGTGGGAGGTTAGCGTGAAAGCATCACCTAGGTGCCTTAAATTCCCATAGTACACGTCCCTCCAGCATTGGAAATTCTGTGAAAGCAAGTGTTGGTATGATGACAATTTATTGAATAAATTAGCCATCTCCAAAACACAGCTGCTAGAGAAGTAAGACATAAAAAAGGCAGGAGAGGTTCAAGGTTGGGAAGCAGAACCCTCACCCACTGAGCATATCCTAGGTGTTTTATGCTTTCTTTTAACTCTAAAATGATCTTCAAGGAGGTAGGACATTGCATGGGAGGCAATGAGGCTCCAAAAGGCTCTCCCTTCTACCCTACAGTCTGGTTTTCATGATACAGAAAAGGTCAGACAGGAGACCTATCAGGAATGATGCCGGGAAGCCCACAGCGGGGACACGGGAATGTTCTTTCCACCTGCACCTCCTGCTCTCTGCAGTCCCTCTGCCACTTTTGATTTCCCTTGCTGGTAACTCAATACGGTTATTCACAAGGGGCTTCCTGGCTTGCCACATTCCCTGGCAAAATTCTCCCGTGCCCTCCCCTACCACGTAGATTTATTTTTCGGTTGGGGGCATCAAAGTGGCAAAGCTGGAAGAATTTCCCCCAGAACCCTCAGCAGCGCCGTGAGAGCAGGAATTTGAATTCACAACTCATGCCACTGGCTTACACAGACCTGGCTCTTAAATGTTTTTATATTCGTAAGTGTTCATAAAGATGCACAGCATATAGATGGGGGGGCAGGGAGACAGAGACAAGGGAAAGAGGAACAACAGAAGACCCACGCAACCAGACTTCTCATCCGCGAGAGTATGCGATGCACTGAGACTGTTCATATTACAGCCCTAAAATCACTGTTGCTATCAGTTCAGTTTTTATTAGCCTGTAGCAATTTTACAAAAATGTGTTGCCTTTTTTTTTCTACCCGTAGCAAGGGCATGAACACTTCCTTGGTATATATTATATGATGTGGGCAAACTGAAATGCCATCCATGCTTTGCTGACACATCTTTGTTTTTACCCAAGTCCAGTTAAAGGCTTCCCTCCCCAGCCCTCTTGTCCCCAGATGTCCTAGGTCAGTACCATGGCTACGTTTTCCTTCCATCTGTACTTGGGATGTCACAAGAGCCAGCAATTTGACCAGAAATGGCCTAGTGGTAGCAGAGCAGAGGACCTCTGGTCACAGGGAGCAGGAGTCTGGAAGTCTTGGGGGTGCATTTGGCCACCATCTCTTTGACTTTCTCTGTGACCTTTTGTTAACACCTGCCCACACAGGTGTGTGAAGAACTTTAATTAATATTTGTAAATCTCCCTGATTGCCACAGATAGAAGGTGGCAGAAAAGGGCAAATTATTATTAATCATGGGGAAAGACAATGGAGAGATTAGGTTTTGCCCCTTCGCCAGAGAGAGACCTGCACCCACCCACGGACACTACTTTCCCAGGAGGAGGACTCGATGTGTCTTGGCTGGCTTCCTTTGCACTTACAGGAATGCCCAGGTCCCAGCCGGTGCCCCGCCTGCGTTTCCAGGGCACCATCTCGGACTCCTAGAGCTGTTTCAGTTACTACCGACAAGAGCCCTGCTCTTCACAATGCGTATGAGAGTTCATGTAATTAGCTGCCTTCAGTTCGTTTGGCATTAAATAATTCCCCCAATTCCCATATGTTTGAACAATATGTTCAACAAGGGGGCTGATTCTCTGAAAGCAATTAAATAGTTCTTTTAGGAGAGCTTGTCATCGGTCACTCGTAAGCACCCCTGCTCTCCCCATCAGTGATGAATGCAGGCAGTGAGCACACAGCGCGCTCCGCCCTGGCCGACGGCCCCTGGCAGGCGGCCACGCGCAAGCTGCCACCACGGGCTGCTTAGAGCTCATGCTGGAATTGCACATTCTTTTCTCAAACCTCAAGTACCTCATTGGGGGCTGTTCATGGAGCATTTGTTATTGCTAATACACGGCTCTCCAGACCCACCCCCTCCCGACTTGCCTGCCCTGCTTAGGGACATAAACGCATAGAAGACATTTTCCGTTTCGTCTGTGCTTTGCTTGTTTCGGAGGAATTAATTTTGGACTAGGGTTGCCTACATGGAAGGCTGAATTTTCAAAAGGCAGCTCCAGTGCTTCTTGGGGAGGGAGGAAGGACGGTGGGATAATGTTCAGGTCTGTTTTAAGCACAGCAGTTAAAAGATGTTCCTTTGAGTTTGTGTGTCCTGACTTTTATTGCAGCAGCAAATTATAGAGAAAGAGCTAGAGTGTGACCATGGCCAAGCTGAGGGAGAACAAGCCATGTCAACAACAGCAATTCAGAAACTAGTAACATGTTACATGTCCACAAAGAGAAACTGTTTACACAAGATCACAGAAAAGGTCGTATCTTTTAGCACTAATTTCATCTTGCTCAAAGGGTTGCTGTTCTGACCAGCGATGACACATTTAAATGTCCTTCCTGGGTCAGATGAGAGAAAGCTTAGGGAATAACACCAATCCTTGCTCCCCTGTAGGTAGTTCATCTGAGAGTCCTAAATTGCTGAATTGATGACATTTTGTATCATTATATTGCTCACAAGAGAAAACACAGGAAAAAAATAGACTAGTTTGTTCAAAAACACATAAGCAGTTGGGGAAAATGAGTAGGCTTCTGGATTCTTACTGATTGTTGTCCTATAAACTTACCCCATCGTACTATTTGGAGGCAGAGATTAAAAACAAAAACAGGAGGAAAGGGGGTGGGGAAGGATAAATTGGGAATTGGAGATTTGTAGAAATACTAACCACTATGTACGAAATAGATAAACAACAAGGTCTACTGTACAGCACAGGGAACTATATCAATACCTTGTAATAGCCTGTAATGAAAAAAGAATATGAAAAGGAATATATTTATGTGTAAGTGAATCACTGTGCTGTACACCAGACATTAACACAACACTGTAAATCAACTATACTTCAATTAAAAAAAACAACCCCGAAAAACAAAAGACCCAAAAATGGAAGAGGGAGGCAGGTGCTCAGTAAAGTGATATTATTTTCCTTTAGTCAAATTTCTTTCTTTTATCTGTTTCATGGCTCTGAATTCCCATTGTAAATTATTCACAATAGAGAAAAATGTGAACAGCAGGTTTAGGTAGAATGATTTTGAATTTAGATCTAAAATAGGAAAGATGAAAGATATGTATTTATGTATTTGACTATGCAGTTTAAAACTGTCTACTGTGCTGTCACTGTATAACCTGCATACTTGGTGTGCTGGCAGAAAATAAATATTTTCAAAACCAGAAGAGACATACTCAATCCAGGTACATTTGAAGTGTTGCTTTGTTCCATAATAATTTGTTCCATTGCATTAAGCATATTTGTAGAATGCGTCTTTGGAAGAAAGGAACATGGTGGTAAGGTCACCAGATCCATCATTTCCATGAAGTTCTTGGCTTTGGTCACTGATATTATCAGTAGCTGGTGTGCGACACTCCAGCCAGGTCTTCGCTTTCTCCTGTTCTGCCCTGTATTTCTGAAGAAGCATTTGTCATTTTGTTTTTCAAAACTGAGATTTGAATTCTAGGCTTAGCCTCAGTCTGTGTGGTTGAACGGTGCAGGGTTCGGGATGGATGGCTGTGGTCCGGACCAGCCCTCTCATAGGAGGCGGTGCTCCCTGGAGGGGCATCCTGGGAAAGGCCTTCACTAAACCTGAAACTAAGTTCTCATTCAGACATGCCCCCCTCCTTGACACGCATCTCTTTTCTCCTTTTGTAACCGTACAGCCTCCAGTCGGATGGATCCGAGGTGCTCCTGAGTCCGGAAGTCACCTGCGGTCCCCCAGACATGACTGTCACCACTCCTTTTGCCCTGACCATACCGCACTGTGCGGATGTCAGTTCTGAGCACTGGAATGTCCACTTAAAGAAGAGGACCCAGCAGGGCAAGTGGGAGGTGAGAGCCTAGTCTTCCTTTGCAAAAGAAAAAGGAAGAGGGGATTTCGGTGCCATCTGTGGGATGGGCCCTCACCCTCTTCAGACAACAAGTCAGCTGTGAAATTGGTGAGCATTTACTTATTTCTCAGAGGGTCGGTGGCATGTGTTTTTACAGCGTCCTTGAAGTACTGGCTAGTGTGTTGGGTTTGTGTGTGTGAGAGAGATAATAGATAAGAGAGGCCAGAGAGGATACAGAGCTTTCTCATTTGGTTTTAGAGTACAATTCAGTTACCCACGTGGACATGTAGCCTCGTGTACCTGCCTTTGGTACATCGACTTCGATTCCTGCCTGTATTCCTGGGCCACGTCCCCGTCTGAATTGACTTTCCTCTGTGGGGTTAGAGAGGGGGCCCAGGGCAAGCAGGCTGTGTTCAGAAGAAGAAATTACTGTTACCTGTTTTTGCCATCATAGGAATTATAATGAATCTATGTTTAAGTATTCAGGAACCAGCAGGTGCTGAGTATATGTTGGTGAATTAATGGAGGCATTGAAAATCATTCTGATTGTGTTTATGAGGGCATATAAGAGAGAAATTGTACAAGGAGAGAATAAAAGAGACCCCCCCCCAAAAAAATTGAGAATCTGAGAGGAGAGTAAGGAAGACAGTCACAGCAAAGAGAGACGGCAGTGGAATTACTATTTTAAGTGAAACCTCTGATTTAGCTGTCTGATAGGGAGTCCTTTCATGTCTGCCTGAGACCAGCTTGCATGAAAGCAGGTGAATTATCTTGCTGGAACACAATGACCTGTTCCAGCTAGCCCTGGGCTCCCACCTCCCAGGAGGTGCTTCGGGCAAAAGAAGTAAAAGGAAAATCGTGTTTCTTTAGGGAAGAAAACCCCCAGTTGCTTCCGTGGATTGCATTTACCCTGCCCAGCTATGTCTGGAAACTAGTCTGTGTTCTTTGTTGAAAGTGCATCCTGCTGTTTATCCAGTCGGGGTTCGCCCTCAGGCAAATTTCCCGGGGGTGAAGTTTCATAAAAGGCCCCGGTTTGGGCCTCTTTTCCGTGATGTCCTGAGTTGCCTTGGTTTTTGCTTTAGTTTTCTAAAGTAAAACTCCCAGCGCCTTCTCACAATCTTTCACATCCAGATGGTGTTATATTTACGCTCTACCTAACCAGTCACACACCGAAGTTCTTATCAGGGAGGGTGATTTGTCTGATCGTCTGATAAGTAAATGGTTTGGATAAGATGTAACAGTCCCTCGTGAATGATTGCAATGGAATGAAAGATAAAATACTTGAAAGAAAGTAAATATTACCTTAAGGATACTGAAAGAAGTTTTCAGAGACCTTTATAAAAACATAAAAGTTAACTCATTGCTGTTAATGTTCAGGGCTCTTATTACTTCCTTTTAATTCAGCTGTGAACAAATTAACCAAAAATTGGAGAACTTTGAAAGTGACGTTTGTTATGACCTGCTAAATTGAATCCCAACGCACTGAATGTAACCCTGACTTGAGTTCCTGAAGTAGCAGTTATTTTGATAGGAGAACATTTAACACCAAGAAAATTAGGACAATAAAAATATTCTGAAAAAAATATTGTGTTTATGCCCTTGCAAAGTAACTGTTAAATCATGTTTTACTTCCAAGCTGAGAGAATTCAACAGACCTTTTCCCAACAGGAAGTAATGTCAGTGGAGGATGAATCCACGTCCTGTTACTGCCTCTTGGACCCCTTTGCATGTCACGTGCTCTTAGACAGCTTCGGGACATACGCCCTCACTGGAGAACCAATCACAGACTGCGCCGTGAAGCAGCTCAAGGTGGCCGTCTTTGGCTGCATGTCCTGTAACTCTCTGGACTACAACTTGAGGGTCTACTGCGTGGACAACACCCCTTGTGCATTTCAGGTCAGCCTTTTCTCTGTAGTTGTTTTGGTGTCGTGAAAGCATGGGGTTTCCTGAAGATCGGTATCGTTAGGGAGTCCAAGTGCAGAGGGTCTGGCAAGTGAACCTGCAACCCTGGCTCCAGAGGGATACCTCTCGTGAAAGGAGAGCTGTTACTGTGTGTCCAACAGTGATGCGCAGGGGATGCGGGATACTTGGCACTCAGAGGAGGGAAGAGGTACTTCACACACACAGAACGTCGTGTGCTAAATTATGAAACTGTTGAGAAGTAGAGTTGGAACTCGGAAAACAGCCCCAGTTGCAAGAGAGGAGGTGGGGACGGGTTTTTGAGAACCTTAGGGGACCTTCCCTGCCTATCTCTTAAGTAGCACAGGTACTGGGCTACTTAAAGGGTAGACTTAATATTAGGGCAAACGTAACATTAAACTCAAAGGGCAAACTTAATATCTGGCTGTTCACAAAAGGGGCCTTTCTCACAGGGGTGCCATTTTGTAGGGTAACGGACTTCAGTGTAAGTACCGAGCCCTCATCCTGTGGCTGCCAGTTTATACGCTTATCAGCTTTCGAGACCCCCTAATGAGAGGACTTCTCCAGGATACAATACCTCCCCAGCTTTCAGTAATCGGAAATAACGAATAGAGATTATCACCACCGCTGAACAGGTGGTGGCGTGCACCATGAGTCAAGCTGGATGTTTGGTAACCCAGCCACACTTTGAAAGCTGAGTAGACCTGGGGGGGCACTGGAGGACTTCCAGTCCCCCAGCTCCTGTGAGTAACCCGCTGCAGACTAGTGTTCATCACAGCCGCCTTGGAAGTCAGCCCTCAGAACCAGTTTGGAATTTTCTTTGCATAAGCGTCTCAGTGCTGATGTACGCATACCGTGAGTTAGACATTCACCCAAGGAGTTTATTCTCCAGTGACTCACATATAACGTATTTTCATTCCCGCTGACTGCACCAGCTTCCACAACAGCTCAACCATTCACAGATGAATTGCAGTGGGAATCGTGAAGTGAGGGTCTAACCCCAGCTTCCCAAACCACTACCCATTCCTGTGGGTAATGCACCCGTCTCAGTCAACGCAAGAGAAAGTGGGATTCTCCCTCTGGTTGAATACACATATCCTGCTGCGTATTCATCATTAAGAGATATTTCTTTAAACTCTTTAACTTTGCTTTAGAAAAGTGTTTTCCAGTGGAGAGATACCTTTTGCCCCATTTGTCGAAATCTATTTACCTCCAGTGATTCTTTCCCTCTCCTATGATGTCAAACGAAGCCGACTTGAAAGTTGAGTTTGTTGGTACGTGTTATTGACAGGATGTATGTGACAGCTGTCGTGGGCAGCAGAGGCCACGTCTCCCCCTGCCCCTCAGGGGTCCCTAGAGATCATCAGCCATGGTTGAATAACTCTCCTGGCCCACAGGAAGATTAAAACATAACGTGTAGCTTTTCTGAACACAGCCGTTTACTCCCCAGTCTCAGCCTCTGAGTTTTGTTCCTAAAAGGAATCTTGCTTTCTGGATTTTTATCTGAAGTGAATGTGTTCAGAACCTTCTACCCAGGTTTGTTTAACCACCTTAATATCCCAAATCATCTATGTCCTATTTCCCATGGCTTCCCATGTGGTATGTAATGAGAGGGAAAGATTATATAGTGACTGACCCATTAAAACAGCACCCCTTTAAGGAAGCCATGGCAGCAGTGCACTTCTTGAGCCTCTGAAAGACTTCACACATTAATATCAGTTCCCTCCAGCTTGTGTGGGGTGAGCTGAAAATCTCACATACAGTGATGACTTGCCTTCTGTAACTCTAAGAAGTTAGGGTGTTACTAATCAAAATTAATGCAGAGGGTTTTTTTTTTCATGAACCGTTTCTGTAGACATTGCATACCCTGGAATCTGCCTCTGTTATCGCTGTAACGAAAATGTTTGTCACGATTTGGAAATAGAGACCAGCGTGGCTGTGACAGTTGCTGTATTTACTGCAGCATATCTTTTGTATCTCAAAGAAGTGATACATGTAAGCCCAGCGAGAACTGCACCTGTAACCAAGAAGGACGCCTGGTTCAAGGGCCGGGCTGCATTTTCATGTCATTTCTATCTCACTGGGAAACTATGTTCCCCGCCAAATATTGAAAAGCCCACCCTCTCAGTGGACATCTTTGGAAGAAGGACAGCTTCTGGACCCAACTCTCCTGTCCTCTTAGAACTAGGTGGGAGCCTGGCAATACAGTGGTCCCAGCCAAAAAAATACGCCTTTATAGAATTTTCGTAATCAGTCCCCATTTTCAGTCCTGCCCTCCTTCCCCTATGCCTCCTGCAGGGCTGCTTAGTTTGCATCTCATTGGCTCTGGGGATATTTCATCTGAACAGTAGCTAGTTCTTTGAATGACAAAAACAAAATACCTCATATGCCTTGGTAAGGCATAATTAATTTAGTATCAGATTTTTGAAGATCTGTTCCAGTAAATACACCTAAAACCATCTCTGTGGAAAATTAAATCAGCTCAGATAGGTTTTAAAAAAGAAATACAAATGCCATCTGTCTGAACATGAGAAAAGGACCAGTGACTCCTTGTCCTTCCTGCTCCTGTGTTTCCGTAATAATTAGAGCTGCGATCTTCTGTTTGTGTGTTTGACATCGCCGCTTTTAATGAATTCAAACCAAAGGTTGAGAATGGTGATATATTTTCAAAGCAGTAACAATTTAAAGACCTAGGTTTTGTTAACTGTGTTTTATTACATTCTCTCTCTCACACACACAGTTCAAACCAACCTTGACACACGGAAAGCAAGGAAGTAACTACTTGTCCTATCTGAGAAAAAGAAAGAACAACTAATTTTTTTCTCCGTTGCTCCCAGGACGCCTATTCGGTGCCTCTCAGCGCTCGTTACTTACTTGGCATTAATGTGGATTTAGTCTAATTTCAAAGGATTTCCTCCAGATGTAGTTCTTGTGTTTATCAGTAATGCAACCTTGGAAAATATTGTTCATGCAAAGCATTTAAAGGAAAACACCACAGTGACATAATTTCTGTGTGTGTGTGTGCGTGCGTGCGCGCACTTAAGTTCAAACAGTTTTGTCTCATAAGTATGTAAATTCAGCCTGCCTGCCTTAGCATCCCGAAGCACACCTGAATACTGCTGCCTGTCTCATTAAATCAACATAAATGGCTCAGCGAGGCACGAAGCACACGTTTCTCCCGGCCACATCTCCTGGAACTGGATTGACTAGCAGCCCCCAGTGTGAAATGATGAAATAACGAGAATAAAAAAACCACCCAGCACAGCCTTCAGGTGCATTTAATATACAGGAAACCAGCCAGATCCTACTTTCTACTTTAATTAACACAGATATCAATTTAACAGTAGACCCAGAGATTTAACAAAAGGTCCGTGTCATAGAGGACGCAGACAGGAAAAAAGACAACGAGTATCAGACTTCACTCTTGGGGTGATGATACATCCACCTGAATGACTCAGAACTAGCTCAGCAGAGTTGTCTGTATCCCTGATTCCCAAACCTGGCTGGGCATCAGAATCATCTGAGAAGTATTTAAAAACACCGATTTCCAGGCGGCCATGAGCAGAATGCATGCAGGAGGCTAGGCGCGTAACTGGGAGTCCTGAGCTGGGGATTTGGGGAGTGTTTAAAGGCTCGTGCTCAGGAGTTTATTTCTTTAACTGTGAAGCCCACTGTGACTTTACAGATCCGTAGACACAACGATTAGTTCATTACTGGGCTTCTTCATTTGAATAATTAATTTTGTTACACAGCAGCTATGATTGCTTAATGTTTTGTGCAAGATTACAAGGCACTGTGAGTTGTACACAGTCGTTTCACTAATGTGGAGATCAAAGTAAGCTAGAAAAGCAAAAATAAATCATGGTTGTATTTAAGTCTTTTTGTTGTATTTAAATTTTTATACTCTCTAAATAAATCAAGCATGGTATAGGAAAAGGCAGGGAAATCCATTAGAAAAAAATGCTAGCCCATGAACAAGTTGCCCTGTCTTAGCTTGGTCACTAACCACGTGGCTTCAGGCAAAATAACTTTCTTGGGGGGATGGTCTCTGTTTTTATCTATAAATAAGCTTTACATCATGAAGTATCTTAAGTTCCCTCCTAGTGTGCTGACACTGTGTAGTTTCTAAATATCAGAAATAGCCTAGCTCTACACATGACCTTGAACAAGTCACTTCACTTCCTGACCTCAGTTTACTTCTTTGTATATTCAGGTAACTCACATTTAAAGAACAGGGGTACAATGTTCATAGCAGCACTATTTGCAACAGCCAAGACATGGAAGCAACCTAAATGTCCATCAACAGGTGAATGGATAAATGTGTGTGTGTGTGTGTGTGTGTGTGTGTATACACACACACCCACATATATATACACACACACCCACATATATATACACACACACACACACATATATACATACACACACACACACACAGTGGGACATAAAAAAGAATGAAATAATGCCATTTGCAGCAACATGGGTGGACCTAGAGATCATCATACTAAGTCAGACAGAGAAAGACAAATATCATATGATGTCACTTATATGTGGATTCTAAAAAAAGATACAAATGAACTTATTTACAAAAAGAAATAGACTCACAGACATAGAAAACAAACATGGTTACCAAAGAAGGGCTGGGGAGGGATAAATTAGGAGTTTGGGATCAGCAGGGACAAACTACTATATATAAAATAGATGAACAACAAGGACCTACTGTAAAGCACAGGGAACTATAGTCAATATCTTGTAATAACCTATAATGGAAAAGGATATGAAAAAGAATATATATGTATAACTGAATCATTATGCTGTACACCATAAACTAACACAACGTTGTAAATCAAATATCCTTTAATTAAAAGAATAAAGAACAGGGGTAGGCTTCGCAGAGCCTAGTCAAATATCCTCTGACAAGCCAACACTGTTGTTATTCCATGGCTTTCATACGGTTTTAATAAGCAAATTTCTTATTTGTACCTATGTCTAACCCTGCACTAGAACGGCAGAAAGAGGCTGGTATATTCCCATGCTAATGATTTTGCTTGGCGATGAATAAACCCGAGTAAAGCACTGAAGCCCAAAGAGGTCGAATGACTTGCCCACGTCTGCAGAGAAATGTGATTAGAAGCCTGTGCGTCCATTTTTGGTTTACAAGATAAGCGCTCCCTTGAGTATGTGTAGTCCCCAGAAGATTCTCACGCACCTTCAAACCTGAGTGACATTACTCTAAAATAAAATACAAGTCCTTACATGGCACAAGAAGTGAGAACTCATGATTTGGCTCCTGCCCTGTAACTTTTGTCATCTCCAGCCATACACTTTCCACCCTAACCTCCTATCCCAGCTTTGTCTGGCCTCCGTGCCTTTGGGGAGAGCCAGTTTGGCATCTGGAACGCACTCTCCCTCCTCTTGGCACGGCGAGCCTCTATGTTTGCCTCAAGGTTCAGTTCAAATATCACTTCCTCTGTTGCTTTCCCAATTCCCCCCCTGGCCTCTCTGCCCATCTGGGTTAGGCACCCTGTCTTGCCTTAACCTCCAGGCTACACACATCTGTAGTACTTAGACACTGTGTTATAATCGTACACCTGCCGTTCTGATCCTCTCGCTAGACCGTGAGCTCCTTGGTGTTTCACTTCTGTGCACCCAACGCCCAGCTCAAGCATCCCTCTGCTGGACACTCATTAAATCTTCAGGGGTATTTTGTTTTTTTTGGTTTTTTTTTTTTTGGTTGAGAGGTAAATAGATTTTTTTTTTTAATGAAGGTACTAGGGATTGAACCCAAGACCTGGTACATGCTAGGCACACACTCTACCTGAGCTATACCCTCCCCTCCACTGGATACTCATTAAATCTTAAAAGAAGGAACAAAGACCAGCATCCGTAAAGACCTGAAGTCAGCATCCGGCATGAATTCCCTTCCATCCCACCCTCTTTCCTTCCACTGTTTGCAGCCCTCATCAAACACTGGCCACCACGTTATTATTCCCAATGCTTAGAACCACAGTGCAATGAATTCTCTAGCACTGCACTGTCCAGTACAGTAATTGACAACCACGTGTGCATATTTACATTCAAATCCATTAAAATGAAAAACAGACCCTTACTCGCTCTAGCCACCATGATTAGTGGATACCACACTGGACAGCATGGATATGGACATTTCCATCATTGGGGGAAGTTCAGTGTTGACCTCGGGCCCAAAGACACACCCCTCCCACATCTGAAGAGCTGGAGAAAATGACATTGGAGCTGACTCATGCAATCCGGAGGAAAGACACGAGCAACCTTTACATGAAGGATAAAAGGTGGAAAGCTGGTTCTTAGACAAAAACATTTTTATTAATGTTAATCTCTACATAGACAGATGGGAAAGATAATTTCTGAAGCTGCTTCCACTCTCTGATAATTGAGATGTAAGTTTTATTGTATTTATAAACCTATTTGCCTGACTTCCTACAACCTTTTTTAGACTCTGGAAAGACTATAGGACATAATTAAAGGATTTGTGTTTTTCTGCTTATCCTAGCTCTGCAAGGAAATTGTAAGTTAATTAATGGTGATTTTTAAAATGGATTTAGGGAAATCTCTTATCTCCAAACACTGAAAGCCTCACCTCCCACAGTAGTTTTTAACATTTAACCAATTAAATGGTTTACTTAATAGAATGGGTATGAATCATGGTTGTATGAGACATAAAGATTTCTCAGTGAAAGATAAAGGAGTATTTATCTCAGGAATTTGATCTTTTTTCCCTAAGCTAAAACTGACTTGACAGCTTACTTTTTTCTCAGCCATTGGGCATAATTTTCATGAACATTACTACAAATATACATGATACATATGCTCTGTAATGGTTATTTTGAGCTAAAGAATAAATATTAGATGATGCCTGTCACAAGCAACGGAACCAGAGTGGAGGGAGGCTGTGTCTCCCTTTGTGTGAAATATGATGTGTCAGGTTAAGTCCAAATACTTGATTATGGTCATATCAGGATGAAATTCATGTAATTATGGAAAATCAACAGTATTACCGTTTACTTGGGGCCAGGGAGTTCTTCTCGTTTTAAAGACAGGCATAGTGTGTGTAAAAGGCTCAACAGTACAGTAAAATGAAGAACAGTGGCTTCTTTGTGACCAGATCCTCATTACTCAGCAGCCTGCAGCCCTTAGTCCCGACCTTGCAAGGATATGGGGGTGTAAAAGCAGAGTGTGTGCACGATGCTGTCTATTTCTGGGAGACACGTGGGAGTGCGTGTCTCCCACCATCTTTGGAAGGAAAACTATGGAGGAAATTGGGTACTTGACTGTTCTGCCTCTTTTCTTTTCCTTGTCCTGTAGGAAGTGGTTTCAGATGAAAAGCATCACGGTGGGCAGCTACTGGAAGAACCCAAGTTGCTGCATTTCAAAGGGAACACCTTCAGTCTTCAGATCTCTGTCCTCGATATCCCCCCGTTCCTCTGGAGAATCAAACCATTCACTGCATGCCAGGTACTGGCCAAATGGGTTTCTGACAGAAATAGCTTTGCTTTCACCAGCGAGCGTTTCACAGACCCTAGTGCGGGTACTCCTGGCTTTCTTTCTCCTTTAAAACTGTGGATTTATTTAAAAAACTGTCACAGTGATGTAGCAGGTTGGACTACACCCAGGGAATGAAATGTATTGTCATAAATCTGTGGGTTTCTAACAGGTGGGAAAAAAGGTGCTTTCGTGTCAGGTAATGTGACATTTCTCCTCTCCTGTTTTAAGTCGTCATTTGGGATGGGTTGAAAATGGTAATTTAACAACTTAGAGCAAGATTTGTCTGTTGCTTTGTTTTGATTAAAATCAGTTCACTATGAGACACTGTTTTAATCATGTTCAGCTGTGGAAGAACTGGATGTTAGTGAGAAATCCTTTAAGGGTGATCATTTGGAGTGGTAGGGAGCTAAGGCCAGGCAGGTAGGAACAAGAGATTTTGTCCTGAATGTATGAAGTGCTTGTTGCCCAAGGAATTGAGCAAGATGGGAAGAAGAAAACACAAATTGAGAAGCAAACAATTATCAGTGCCTTTTAGAATTCTTTTATAAATATATATATATACACATACATACACACATACACAAACTACTCACATACCTCATTATTAGAGACTTAAAAAAAAACAAACATTGCAGGATGACTTAAGAGTCTCCTTGCATCATTTTTAAAGGATTTTTGAATACTTGCTTAGCATGGAACAATATCAACTTGTGACCCTGTCACTGAATTCTGTGACAATTTCCAGTGATAAGTACTGTCGTCAGAAGCAGCCAACAGGTCTACCATCGTTTCTTAAGTCAGGTTCATCTGTGCTTCAAGTGACAGGGCGTTGCCTTAACTCTGAGTGAGCTTCGGGTAGACTCCTGTTGATCTGAACTCACAGGAGGCTTTCAGACTCCTCACTTCTGCCCATCAGCTTAATCTGCAGAGCTCTGTGGGTTTTGTCACCTTTCCATCTTTACAGCATTCATTTTGAAAACACTATGCACAAGATATACTGGCTTGTCGGAATGGAAATTAGCCAAATCTCAAAAAGAAAACCCTTGGCCATGCTATGAGAGTTAGGAAAAAATTGTAGCACCAATGCATTCTGCTTCTAAAATTCAGACTTTTCAAATCAGATAAGGTCATAGTTATCTATTTACTTTTCAGACTTCTCATTACCTTGAGAATTTCCCCCTCTAGGTATAGTTTGAGTGTATTCAAAGCAATAAGAATATCACTGAAGACCCTGAACATTTTTTTTTGCACATTTAGCGTATTTCCTTATGACAAAATGTTTTCTATGAATAAACGCATTATTTATGATGTTCTAGACCTTGGTGTCTGTTTCCCAGAAAGCAGAAGTTTCTAGTCCAGATTGAACTTCAGGGTATTGTTAAAACAAATCCTGACAAGTCATGTGGATTTCTCTGTATTAATCTTTTTAGATTTAAGGGCATCACTTTACTGAATCTAATGCAAGTGACTCAGTCTGAAGTAACTACTGAATTTGATGTTTGGAGACTAAAAAAAAAAAAAAACAGCAAATGAAAGAACTATAACCTCTCAGTAGCATTTAAACAATTCCAACACCAGGGATTCCAAAGAAAGCCCCAGGTAGAAAAGACTCGGGGGCGCTAATCCTGCCCACCCCAGAGGACGCAGCAGGTCCGGCCAGAGCCCAAGGGCATTGGCTTGCAACGAAACCCAGCAAGCTTTACTGCCGGGGTGGGTTGGATTGCATGGCGGTTGTGAACATGTATAAATATTTGCCTTCTGTAATTGAGCATAATTTGAAAGAGTCTTGGAAGGCTGGGGAACAATTTAATTTTCACGGCACCAAGAGGCCTGCCATTGAGTTTTCATTTCCACTTCATTTTTCTTCCCCACAAATGGCTTTCTGCCCGATTCTTCCTTTCTCTTCACCACCCGCATCACCAATTTCTTTGCCCCTGTGATCACTGAAATCCCCCAGCTTGTGTGATGACATACTGTGCATGTCTTAATGGCCATGCTGTGTTTGCTCCAGGCGTCAGATGCACGCACTTTGGGGAGGATTTGTGTTCAGCCTGCTTGAACCTCGTGGAGACCATCATGTGCTCTGACAAACTCAGTGTGGATAATGGAGAATGGCTTTTCCTTAGGGCTTAGTGGGTAGGAACAAACAGAGCAGTACTGTGGAGACAGAAAATCTCACTACTCCTGACATCACTTACAGGTCTCTCCTTTAGCTGGTCAGTGTCCCTGTCACCTTCTGTCACCTTCCAAGTCAGCGGGTGCAAGACTCCAGTATCCTGTCTTCTTACTCCTTTCTCTAACTTCTAATCAGGAATCTGAGAATCGACATATTCCCATTGGTACCCAAAGCTTATTCCCCTAAGAAACCTCGCTCTTTTCTTCTGGGAAATGTGGAATTTCCCAGGAAGGTAAAGGCTGGGGAGGTACCCTCTGCCCAGCATACCTGCCCTATCAGACACCCGCCAAGCGGGAAATGTTTCTAGAACGATGTGAGTTCAAGGTTGGGTCCAGACCTATGTGATGAGAGCCAGTGTACGGAAGCCCAACTAGATTTTAGGTCTTGTTGGTTTCGATTCTGGAGGACTGCAGTTTATGAAGTGCTAGGCTACACCCCTTACTGCGACGAAACCAGGAATGACAGGGGAGAGGAGAGGGGGGGTTGGGTGAGGGTATGAGTTCTTAGGAGATTTCGTTCCAGCAGAACCCACGAACCTCGATTCATAGAAGACATAAGGCCCACAATGCTAGTCCTCCCGAAGTAAACAATTATTCCCCCTTTCCTTAAGACTCTACCAAACTAGGGATAAACGATTGTCCTCTCCAAAGACTCAGCAACCTTCCTCTAGAGGGAAATAACTGCTCTCAGTAGGCTACTGGGATCTGAGAGCTACTTAATCACCGTTTCCTTTAATCCGTGCTGACTGCGGGATGGAGAAGCTGTAATAAACAGTATACAATAAAATATTAATTTTTTTTAATCCTACAAAACACAGTCATGCTGTCACCTCGCTAGTCCAAAAGCAGCTGGCTTTACAGCATGCTGTGCATCTTGGAGGACCCAGTGTCTGTCTCCTGCTAGGGTCTGATATACATTCTCTCCATCTGCTAGGAAACTAATTATAATGGGACTCAAAATGAAAACACTTCCGGAATTCTTTAAACACCCATAACTTTGCTACACTTTGTCCTCCTGTATTGCTTGCCACATCATTTCTCTCAGCTCAGTGAGCATCTTCGTGTTTTGTGTTGTTCTTTTTTTTTTGAATAAATGAAAGCAAAGATGATTGCCCTGAAAACACACTAATCACAGTGCTTCTAATTCTATCATTTTTAAATGTTTTGTTGAGCACTGTTGGCAGCTGCTACTCAAGTCAACAATAAAAAAAATATTCTTTTGACATTGTCTTAAAATCAGATTTTTTAAATGTTTTGATTGTGTGCAGTGAAATGGAGAGAAAAGAGAGGAATTCTTTTGTTTGTCGATTCTCATGTCTTTCTGCAAGAAAAGATTATCTCTGTAGTGGGTCTTACTCTCTTTAACCTTTCTTCCAGTGTTTTCCGGAGAAAATACACAAAATTTAGCAAGTGGTACTAGAGAAGATACTTTTCAATAAATGGTCAGTGCCATTTTTTTTTTTTTTGGAAGGTTAAGTATTACCATGGATTCAAATCCACTATAGGAAAGGTAGGTTTAAGAGCTGTACCTTGAACTCAGCCCTATCTAGACTTTTGAAAGTCCAAATATTTATATTAGACTGTAATGACTCAAATTTCAGTCTTAGAAGACAAAAATCTCCTTAGTTTGCTTAGTTAGGCAAAAAGCACCTTATTTAGGCAAAAACATCTATAACCACCGAGCCTTATGTTTTAGTTACTTTTATTGATGAGGATGGTGCAAAGTAACTAGAAAAATTTACTGGCTTGGAGAAGAGACTGAATTTGAGGGCTACTAAAATGGGAGTAAGGATGGGGCAGTAGATGATGGAAGCCTTTAAAGTCCCGACAAGGGACTGTGTATAACGTGGCAGGCACGCAGACATCAGGGGGCCATTCTGGTCCCCCAGGCAAAGGAATCATGAATGAAAGCAGAGGTCCCGGGTGGTCTGGTCACATCAGTGCCCCCCACTCCTGATCAGAGGTAAAAGAGACATAAGCTAGTCCCTGAAGAATATAATCAACTGCTCTCTAGTCCCCTCTCCAGTTCAGCCTCAGCCCCCTCATTTGCTCCCTGCAGTAGAGACAGAAGGCAGGAATTGGTGAGCAGGTTACTGCAGTGAGCTGTGATGAGGTCAGAGAGGAGGATCCCGAATGGAGGCAGAAAAATTGGAGAAGGATGACAATGAGAGAGAGATGGTGGTAGTCCGTTTTCAAAGAGTAGACTTGTCTGCGGAAATAAAGGCCAACTGAAATTACTTCCTGATGAGCGGTGTGATACCAGTGACTGGTGATAAGGAAAGAGACATACCAGAGATGAAGCTGTTGGAGTTCTCCACCAAGAAGTGGCAGCTGGGCCTGTGAGAGCAGACGGGGGCTTGAAGAGGTCAGCAGGCAGAGCGAGAAGTGCTGGAGGCTGAGACAGGAAGTCAGAGTCACCCATGGTTTACTAAAGCTGGAGCAGCAGGAAGAGAGTCGGATTCGACGAGGAAAAATGGCAGAACTTACAAACACGTGTTGTCATTGTTTTAATTGGTATAGAATTTGGTGCAGGTGAAAAGCCATGGAGTTTCATTAGAGTGGTTTGGATCAAGAAAACAGCAAGCACTCAAGATATGTCAAGCAAGAGGAAATTTAATCAAGGGATTTCAGTGCTTCTGAAACCTCTGGAAAGCCTGGAAGATCCAAGGTCAGAAAAGTCACTAATGATACGAAGAAACCAGCAAGTCTGGGAATTTCAGGAAAACACAAAAGCACTGAAACAGCTGACTCTCAGAGGCCCCTGAGAAGCTCCCATGTGCTGAGCCTTTGGGGTTTGCTTGCTGGTACCAGAGGAGCAGAAATAGCTTCTGCATCTCCCCTCCCTTCCAAGTTTAAAGGAGGAATACCTCTCACTGGCGGAATGGAGATCTGAACGCCCTGCTGGCAAGAGCCTGTGCAAGGCAGCTCTCAGGCTTCCAGCCCCTGCCATGCAGGGCGACCTGAGAACAGCGGAGGTGGAGTCGCCTACTAACGGCCCACGTTCTGCGCGGGAATAAAGTCTGTGAAAGACCGCACGGGGCCAGCATGCAGACTGTCTCTGACTTCTTGGCGCTTCTTCTTGAGACAGAGGTCTCCTGTCTTTCCCTTGGTTCAGGATTAAGAACGGAGAAAACAAGCACATCTGACTGTCAGATTACTGCATTCTGTTGATTCTTATTTTGTAGTTGGCTTTATTCCCTTGATAACTATGTAAGTTTAAAAAGCTAAAGCTCTAATCCGTTCTTAGAAACAATAATTAGTAGATATATGAAAACTAAAAAGTGTGCAGTATACTGGTTATATGTGTTTACATGCAATATAATGTGTTATGTGCAGTCAAACTGTAATAATTCTACATAATAAAACTGGGGTGGGGGGAGAATAGAGAAACCAAAGCAAAAACACCGTGCCCTTACAGCCATTGCTGGGGCAGGTGGATAGGCCTGCTGCACGATTTCGTTTCCTCATACTCCCTAAAGCAGGCTCTCCACTCCTCAGGTCTGCAACAGTCTAAGGTCCATCCCTCCAAGTATCAAACACCAGGATCTGTGAGACTTCCTGTAGAGACAATGAGGACACCAACACGTGTGCACATTAGAGCTCAGGGAACTAGTTCCTCCAAGTGGGAAGATGGAACCTAATCATGGCCCTTGGTCTTCTAACATACACCAACTCCATCACCAGTCACAAGTCAGAGAATCAGACTTCCAGACCCGATACATTTAAATTTTGCCACCTTTCAGCATCAGCAGGGGAGAAAATGATACCTGTAGGAACAGGTAGAAGAGCAAATTAACAAGACGAGGAAGAGAAAGAAGTGAGGAAGAAGATTACTGTGGGCTGGGGAAACATGGGCATTGCCAAGGAGCCCAGCCTGATTTGAGTAGGAAGGAGAGAATTCTTAGCAGCTGGAAGAACAGCAGTGAGTGGCCTCTCCTTCACGTTAGTGGGAAAGCCGCGTGCCCGAGAATAGCCCAGTTGGTGACAAGCACTGGCTGGTCATAGGGAAAACGGCAATGTGATAGACATTTTATCATTTCCCTCCTCATTTAGTGAAAATTGCTTCTGCCTTTGGATTGTCTGTAAGTCCCTTGCAAGTGGGGACCAGACCTAATTTTCTTCTTGTTCTTCTATTGTCCATCTAGTACGGCACCTGGTTATTAGTAGGCACTGTAAACACAATTGTCGAATGGATGATGGATGAGCGAGGATTCGGCAAACTAGACCATTCCAGGGTGGCCTGGTGTGTTTATGTCTGTCTCTGGGATTTGTGTGTGTGTGTGTGAGAGAGTGCTTTTGCAGCAGGTGTAATTTTTATGCTGGATATGCTAACAATATTATATTTATACAGTTCTGCATGAATTTGTGATGTGGGGATAAGTTCTGGCTCATCAGTTTTTCCCATATTTGCCCTTTAAGTGAGAAGATACCATCCCACCCCAGGCTTAGGGCAAAAGATAGAGTAGGAGTCTACCCTGGGAAGCCACCCATAGGAGTTTTCTAAGGAATATTTTTGTAGTGGCAAAACATGACAATTACATTTTGACGGTATTCTTTCTAACTGTGTGTGTCACCAAGTGAAATCTCGGCTCCAGCAGTGTGGTTTTGGAATTCAAATGGTATCCATTGGAATTGACATTAATTACTTCTGTGCTGCCTGGCGTTTGCTAGAACATTACTTCTACAACACTTTCGCCAGAGTCGCTCAGGCAATTATCTCTGCTGCCATCGCCAGCATCGTCATCATAATTATTGCTATTAAGTCTCTCCTGTTCTCTGCTCATCTCGGCCGGGCTCTGCACACCATACCCCGCTTCTCTCCCCCGCAGGAAGTCCCATTCTCCCGCGTGTGGAGCAGTAACCGGCAGCCCCTGCACTGTGCCTTCTCCCTGGAGCGCTACACGCCCACCACCACCCAGCTGTCCTGCAAAATCTGCATCCGGCAGCTCAAAGGCCACGAGCAGATCCTCCAAGTGCAGACATCCATCTTAGAGGTGAGTCCTTGGTCTGCAGGCCATCTGACCCCATCTCTAACGGACGTTAAGGACTGTATACCTGTCTTGGTCGTGCTGTGCGAATAGTGCACCTCAAAGCTCCGTCATGCTGACTCTCTTAACCCTCATCACTGATGAACTTTTTCTCAGGCTGAGAATTGAACTGAGCTTCCCATTGGGCAGGAAGGAGCTTCCCACTAGGCTCTGTGGAGGGACCTTTGGGGGAAGAACTGGTCCAGGACTTTTGATACACAAAACCACAATCGATCTAATAGTTCACTGTAGACTTAGAGTATCAGCTGAGATCCGTGATTGGCTGACGGTACACCTGAGACACGTACCACAAGGCACGAGGTCCCCACTGGGCTAATTTTCTGCCGGTTCTGACTAGTTTTCCAGAAGTCAGTTGTCCCCATCTGTGTTATTTTATCTTCAGGGCCTGGGTTCCCTATTGTCTTACAATTTCTCATACCCTCCAGGGTCAGGGCTCTGCTCATCCCCATTTCCATTAGACCTAGATTCATCAACACAATAATAAGACAGTGTAGCAAATCACCTCATTCTACCAAGGAGGGAAATGGCAGTGCAGAAAGGGAAAGGGCCTCATCCAAGGTCTATCACTGTTGAAAGGCAGAGTTAGAACGGGCGTCAGAGGAGAATTCACTTGGGAACTTCTGCAGAAAACCACCTGATCTGTGCCGTGGCTTTGATCGGCCCTAAACCACCGAATGACTTCATGGCTCTGGACTTGAGCTTAGAGAGTGGACAGTGGCGTTCCCTCCTGAATGCTTCTGTGAGGGCAGCGGGAGAGAGTAGTGAAGCGGGAGAGTCGGGGAGGCGTGCGATGCTTTGTTTAGCAATTCCAAGGGAATCCCTGGCTAGTTTAGAAAAGCACACGTATTGTTCACCTGTAGACCATATATACACACACACGTACATACACATATCCATATATAAATATAAATAATATGTACTTATTCATTCAGGCTTGGCAGAAGGTTTAACACACTCTCTTTACAGCTCAATTCAGGCTTTGTTTTTGTTTTTGTTTTCGTTTTCGTAACTGGTAGCTTTGTAGCATCATCCCTTCCCTCCACTCTCCTTGCAATTCATTGTTTATGCAAGATGAGTGTTGCTAATCCCCCAGATAGTTTTTCTCAAGTGCAGATGGCTTTCCAAAGAAGTGTGCCTCAGAACTGATAGCCGTCTTAACTGACATGTTTCTCCAGTATTTGCATTCATTATTGCCAATTAGCATTGCGCGCTAAAGTAGTTTTGATGGGGAGGGTAGCTCCAGAAACCTCGGGTAAGATATTTTTAGAGTCTCTTTCTTGAAGAGTCATGGTGTCTTTAACGTTTCTAAAATACAAACTGTATGAGAGTTGTAAAAGAAAAACGGAAAATCCAAGTAGAGCCGTTCTTCAGAAAAATAAGAGCGAAAAGGTGGGATGTAAAGAGTCCGCTGATGAAAACTGCTCTAAATATTTATTAATTGGTCAACAAGAGAATCCCAGGTTTAACAGGATTTTGACTTTGAAGACACGGAGATACTGAAGATCCCCTTCAGCTGTTACAGGGTTTTGTGTAAAGGGACGATGATAGGGTTGGTACATCTCTGCTCTTTGCTTAAATGAACTCTTGAAGGGCAGGAAACTGAACTAATCAGCACAACCTTATCCTTTCTCCTCCAGTTCCTCTCCTAAGGCTTCCCGAGGTTTCCAGTCACTTTGGAAAGCCTCAAGGAACACGACATCACCGTATCTCTTGATACAAGGAGGCACAAGCATCAGAATAATATGTAAACAAGATTTAGATCTTCATTGTTGGACCACAGTTACGCACTCTGTAGGCTATGCAGTTCAGAAGCTTTAGTAACTTGTTTGATCCTGCAAGGGTCATTTTATTCATTGTTACCGCTGGAATTTGGCCCCGTGCACCCCCATTTCTTTATAATGAAATGTAATTCTTAGGCAAATCTAATTGGCTACCATTTTCTATGTCAGAAGGAAATGGATAACTTTTGAAAGCCACTCCATTTCAGGTACCATTCCATGTGCTTTCACATATAACCATCACAGCTCTCTGGGTTAGTGTCATACCATCACAGTTTTACGTGGTGTCACAGTCACAAGGAGGTCGACCTCCTTGTCCAAGATCATGGAGCTGATAAGATGGGTGGCCAGAGTCCCCGGCTGAGATACCTGACTTGACAATCAAAGTCTGGATTTCTGTTCATTACCCACCTCAGGATCCCAATCAAAGAGGTTTCATGTATCAGTCCTAACCAGAGACACATAAAGTGCTGAGAAACTGGGAATACCTGGCGGGGAGGAGGCAGGATATATTCAAGACATGGGTCTTTATCAATCAGTGAGTCAGGAATATCGGTTAGTAAGGTTCATCAAACTTCATAGCCACCAGGCTGAAGGATTCTGTACTAGGTGGTTTTTAATAAGTTAGTAATAGGGTATCATTGATTAATAATAATAAGGAACTAAAACTTTTAATGCTTTCAATAGATGTCTTTGAAATATATTTTTAATATCTTCCTCCCCCCAAAAAAAATCCTGGTGTATCTGGGCTCAGAGCTCCCCCTTCCTGCCTTACTTTAATGGATTGTCTTAGTGTCATTATGTTTCAGGATTTTTAGCAATGGAACCAAGAGAGGTAAAAGATATGTGTGTGTGTGTGTGTGTGTGTGTGTGTGTGTATAAAATATTGATTTTAAATATCTAAAGTAATGCAATGAGCATCCCCATTGAAGGCATTCGCTTCTTTATGTTCATCCTCACATCCGTCATATTCCTTCATGCCTCTTATCTAAATGGTCTTCCAAATAAATATACTCATTCATATCATTCTCAAATTTAAAAATTATTTCAGTGATCAAAGTAACATATCTTTTCTGAGTGGTCTTCAGAGTGGCCATTATTGTGTGAGTCTTTACAAGCAGCTTGGTTCTCCTTACATTTAACCCAACTCAGTTACCTAACGATTCTCGCCAGCTGGTACTCTATAAAGCAGCAGTACCTGTCGCCGGTCTAAAAATTGCAGACGGAAGCAAAATAATTTTGCCCGTGTTGCACACAAGGGAAGAATCCCCAAGTCATTTATTTCCTCATTCCTTATTAATGGAATAATATTAAAGAATCTGTTTCCTGGTAGAAACGTCTTAAATGGGAATCCTGCATGTTGCAATTTTCCCTTCAAGCGATTCTCTTATCTTTCTTCCAAAAGTGGTGGACATTGGGGGATGATTTGTCTGTTACAAAGTAGACAGAATACTTGGAATTCCTCACTGATTTACAGCTGCTACGTTCACCAGGTAGCAGCCGCTTATCTCAGATGTGCAGAGCATGAAAATCCACTGTTCCTCTGCATATTTAATTTAAACAATCAGAAAATGTGGTGTATCTACCAGATTCTTATTACTTGGCCCAGATGTCTTTTAGAATGCATCATAAATGTTACATAAAGTGTCATCCTTATATATGGGAAGTATTTAAATTTGGAACCTTTATGAAGGCCCACTTATTAAAGTGTAGTAAATAGAAAAAGTACTTGGTTTCAGAAGGCAGTACCACATAATATCTTATTCACCTTCAAACTGTACCACTCCGTCCATCTTTTCTCCAAAGACTTTATGTATCAAGGTGGTCTCTCTTCTGCTGGCAGCAAAGACAGAGCTTGGTCAACTTGGCGAAATCACAGTTGCCATGAGGACATCTGTCTCTGTCGATGGCAATCTTTGGGATGGATAGGGGCATCCCAAAAGACTGCAGTTCACTGGCAAGCCACCTTTCTCCATGTTAACGCCCTTCAGTGCCATTTTACAATGACAACTACCATGTGATCTTGTAGAGAATTTCTTTTATTCACTCTCTCTGGTTTTTACTATTCATCTTAGGGACATTATCCTGCCTTAAGTCAGGAAATATTTAAAGAAACTATTCCTACTTCATTTTTAAAGGCTAGAAGAAAATTTTACATACCATGATAAAAAATGATGTATCTTGTCACCTATTTTATGCAGTTAAGAAGCCTGAGTTGATTTATTTTATAAATACCCTATATATCAGAGAAGATCATTGTCTACTCTGCCAGAAACCACCACTTATCCAGTCAACTTCTCAATCAGTAGCTACCCATCCTTCAAGGTCAGCTCAAATGCCTCCTCCAGGAAGCCCTCCTACCCGTAATTCTTGAAGCATAACTGAGCTAATATCACTCAGAACATTTTTCTTAAACACCCTGCTCTGCAGATTTTTTGGTACTTTTTTTACACAGAGTGGCATTGTGAAAGTGAGTCCCAGTGTAGGTACTAGGAGATCAGAATTCTAGTTTCAAACTACCTGGGTGACTTTTACCAGATTTTATAACCTCTGCATGTCTATAAAAAAATGCCAAAAGACTAATTAGGAAATTGAGGCTGAGGGAAGTCATGTAGCATCCAAGGTCATTGAGCTAGAAACTGTAAACTTATACTCCAAAATAAGCTCTTTCTGACTCTGAAAACCACACTTTTTCTATTACTCCATGCTAACCTCAAAAACTAGAATTTTGATGAACATTGTTCTAAGTAGTCCAGGGAATAAAACCAAAACCAGTAAGCAGAATCTGTTTAACATGATAACATGTGTTTTTACTTTCCAAGAAGATGATATAATCTGCAGCGTTTCTCAAGTGTATTTGACAACGGGTCTGCTCTTTCTTGGAACATCTTCTGAGATGCCCTTCGAAAATGCTGGGTTAAGGCCTTATGTTTCAAAAACACAGCTTAAGGCATTATGTTTCCAAAACACAGCTTCCCTGCGATGTAGCTATGTTAAATGGTTACAGAAAGCCAAAGCACATTGTCATTCGTTAATAAGATCTTTGCACGAACTAGTTTCCTCGGTTAACATAGTTTTGAAGATGTAAGACTCACCAAGTCTGAAGGCTTAAAGCTGTGTGAGCCTGGGCACGCGTCAGCAAGGGCTGCCATGGCTGCGGTGTTCACAGTAGGAAGATGGGTAAAGTCAGAGAAAGCGTCGGGGAAGGTCACAGGGCAGTTCAGGAAGGACACGTGTTGACTTAAAGGACAGCACAAATTGCCCCCGTGTTTAGGATGGTTTCTTGGGGTTTAAACAGTCCTAACTAGTCCCTTAACCTGATCTCAGATTGTGTTCTAATTTCCCTTTGTATGAGTTTTCCTTTGTTGTGTAACAAATTACCAGAAATCTATCAGTTAAAAAAAAAACCCATTTATTGTCCCACATTTTTTGTAGGTCAGAAGTCTAGCCATGGCATAACTGGGTTCTCTGAGCAAGATCTCACAAGGCTGAGATCAAGGTGGTGATGGGGACACATTCTCATCTGGAGCTCAGAGGTTTTTTTCCAAGTTTATTTGGGTTGTTGACAGATTCAGTTCCTTGTGGCTGTAGGACTGAAGTCCCCATTTTCTTGCTGGCTGTTGGGCAGGGTCACTCTCAGCTCCTAGGGACACCCTCAGGTCCTAACCACATGACCCCCTCCCCCACCATAGACAATTCACAGCATGGGCTACTTGCTTGCTTTCTTCCAAGCCAGCAGGAGAGAGACCTCCGCATAAGAGCTGCATCTTCTCTCTTGTAAGGGCCACTTGATTAGGTCAGGCCCACCCCGGAGAATCTCTCTTGGTCAGTTTACAGTCAGCTGACTGGGAACTTTAGTCACATCTGCAGGATCCCTTTGCCTTGTAACTAATCATAGTCACAGGAATGATTCAAGTACTTTTCAGGTCTTAAATTCCGTTAGTCCGTATCAACTTTCGGCAACTACTCTCATCTGATGGATGGATGTGTGATTTCACATTGGAGATGATGATCTAATTGCTGTGACGTACTGAAATAATGAGCCCTCACAGGACAGCTCTAAATCAGAAAAGCGGGCAGACAGCAGGCAGAAGTTCTGTAGCCTGTACCACTTCACCTGCTAGTCCAGATCTCATCACTGACTCATGACTGGCTCCTATTTTACCAAAGCAATTTAATAAGACCAAAATATTTACTATAGAATCAAACTTTAGGACTGAGAGAAACACAGACTTGAAGACAATCAACATACAATCAGTTTCCCTTTGTAGCTTTCCTGACAAGTGGCTTCCCAGCCAGCTCCTTTGATCCTCGTTCATCTCTGATCAGCTCTGACTATCAGGTCTCCTTCCACTGAACTGAAATCTGTCATTTAGCAGCTTCTTCCTACTGAGAGTTAGAAAAAAAAAATAATAATTCTGCTCTCACCTGACACCTCCTTGAATGTAGGAAGCCGAAGACTGTGACTCCCCTGAGTAGACGAGGCTGTTGTAGATCTCCAGGACACGATTTACGAGGGTACTAGAGAAGTTATTTACTATTTTAGAAGAGAGGGGGACTTGTCAATATATTTTACAGAGTCCATCACAACAGGCCAGCATTTTTTGCATGTGTGTTAACACAGCTTTTCTTAAAAAATAAAAGTGTTGCTCAGTGATGCTTCCACTTGTATCTGATCTTGTTTTCCTTCTTTTGTTTATAGAATGAAAGAGAAACCATCACTTTCTTTGCACAAGAGGACAGCACTTTCCCTGCACAGACTGGCCCCAAAGCCTTCAAAATTCCCTACTCCATCAGACAGCGGATTTGTGCCACGTTTGATACCCCCAATGCCAAAGGCAAGGACTGGCAGATGTTAGCACAGAAGAACAGCATCAACAGGTAATGGGGTGGGGGGCAGCTTCGGGAGGGGGGGTTCACTAAAAGAGCTTGAAAAATAAAATGGGTCTGGTGTATGTGGGTGGTTTCCGGGCCCTGCTATCTTCATGGATTCCTCTTGCCATATTTTATGTGAAATCTGCGTAAGTGGGAAAAGAGCAAAAACATAACACTGTGTGTGGCACTTCCTGCAGCCGCACTCTGCCTTTGGGGACTGATGGGACAGTCCTGCGTTGCTCCTGGTCCCGCCTCCAGCTTTGCTAATCGTGGTTTAGGCTGTGTTATCTCCGTGCTCCTGAGGGATTTGCAGCAGATTTTTGAACCAGTGATGGAGAAACAAAGAATCACGTTTCTCACACCTCCTCCCTCCCATCAGGTAACCCTCAGCAGTATTTAACCCTCAAAAAGGATGCAGAAGTGGGGGCCTGAGTATAAAGGAAGCTGGGGGACGATACCTCTCGGGTCTGAAGGCAGAAGTCAAGAAACAAGCGAACGTTTACCGAGGCGCCACAAATGAGTCTGCTGCTCAAACCGGCACTGGTCGTTGCCGGGCTCACGTTGTGATTAAGAGTAGATGAGAGATTCACAGTGGGCTGCATAACTTCAGATGAGAGGAAACAGGGCTGGTGCTCCTCGGGGCAACACTGATGGGGCGGCAGGTTCGGGCTCAGCTTGAGGGGTGACTGGGAGGGAGACGGTGCTGGGAGTGATGGGTCCTCGCTCCCTTACCTACTGCGCGTGCCCAGGATGAAAAGAAAAGAGAGCACGTTTTGCCAGCATCATTTTCTTTCCCTTTCCTTTGATATTATTTATTTCTATTTTTTTTTTCCCTTTGAGACAAAGCCTTATTTTTCTTACTGTTTGGCTTACTCTGTCATTTCCTTTCTTCATTCATTCTTTTCAGAGGCACCCTACCTGCCTCTTTCTTCTCTGAAAGGGAGGTAGACGTCTGCCAAGAAGGGATAGAGGGCCGCTGCCTGATCCAGGGCCCAAAAGCAAAGGGCCCGACTAGAAAGCAGTCAGACTCAAAGAGGAAAATCAAGACAGGAGGCGTGACCGCACGAGAGGACAGAATTTACAGGGACAGGCAGGCCTGGAAAGAGTCGATACAGTCTTTAAAAGGCATGTATTGAAAATGAAGGAATACAGAAACATATGACTGTACAGGGGGTGGGAAATTAGGTTGACTATTCCCCAGCAACTCTGATAAAGGATGAGATGTCTCGTTTATAACCTGTGGACACCATGGCAATGTCAGGTTCACTTTCTGATCCTCAGGAGGACAAGAATGAAAAACTAACCCAGAGAACAGAATCTGGTCTGAAAAATAAAAGAAAAATGAGCATTGGGCAGGGACTCAAAAGACCTGGAAGGCAGGCCTGGTTCTACAGCTAATTCCAGTCTGCCCGAACACATCACTTACCATCCCGAGACTACCTTTTCTGCAGATGCAGTTCACAGAATTCAAACTATATTAAGTCTCTAATCCATTCTGGCTGTAAGAGTTTATGATTTTTAATTCACCACTTACAAGAAAATAATTGCCACAAGATATCTACATGCCCGTGGACGCTGTCATTAATTTCCTGCATGAGTGTGTGCACGTTCTTGTCTTGTTCATCTTATTCTCCATTTACAGTAAACACACGAGAAAGACAGGGGTGGCTCCTGAGTCATCGAGTCCTGACCTTGCACACTAGGGAGAATGCATTGCAAGCTGGGGGCCCTAATGAGCAGCACACAGTTACACAGGAGCACGCCGTCCCCTCCCATGTCGGGGTCAGAAAAACGTGAACATTGGTGTGCCTGGTGTTTTTTGTTTTGTTTTGTGGTTTTTTTTTGCTTGCTTTTGTTTCTCCCTAAGACCCCCTTCTCCAGGAAAGCTTAAATGTCCTTAATATACAAAACTCAACCCACTTTATGGAAAGTTTCTAACACGGTACCGAGAAAGTGTCCATTTTCAATAAATGGTAGCTTTGAACTATTCACAATTAATAGCAAATTAGAACAGCATGAATGCATGGAACCTACTTGTATCTTTAAGCCTTACTCAGCTAACATATTCAAGCTCAGTGAATGGCATTTCCTTCCTCTTTATTCCCCAGCTTCGCTCTCCAAAAGGAGTTCCGTTGTGGAGTGAGAGCGATTTAAATCAGGGGTTAGCAGACTTTTGCTTCTGTTAAAGAACCGGATAGTAAATCGTTAAGGCCAAGTGGGATCTCTTGCAACTACTCAGCAATTACAGAGGAAATACCTAAAGGAGCAGGCATGGCCGTGTCCCAGTGAACATTATTTACCAAAGCAGGCAGTGACTTGTAGTCGGCTGCTGACCATGCATTTAAATGAAGTGAAAGTGTCATAGGACTGGTGGCTTCAGTCAACACAACACCTGGAGCTAGACCAGCTTCAGGTGCCACCACCAGCTTCAGTTAGAACTACCAGCACCTCTGCATCCAGCCCCTCTGTGGGGACCCTTTCTGCAGGCTGGTGTCCTTCCAGCAGAGATGGCCACCAAGACAGGCAGAGATGCAAAAGGAGAAAGACTGTGGAAGACCACCGTGCACCACGTTAGCTCATTCTCATTCTGTAGGATTGTCAGGTTCCTTGTATGTTTTCACTACTGCAGCAATAATGTGTCTTCCCCCGGGGAAGAAGCATATGCAGCGGAGACCAAGGGGGCTTTCAGGTGTAATCTGTCACAGCTTCTTATGTGTAATCTCAAATCACTGGTCTCGCTCTCTCACAGTTGCAAATAATATAGCACTCATTATGCAGTATAATCATCCATCACGAATGTGATCGTTAACGTGTGTTCAAACACACAAATCTGATGTCGTCACTATGCCAATATTATCGGCTAAGAAGACTGTTCCAGACCTTGAGATTTCATCAACCCTGGGATCACATGAGAGAGATGACCACAAAGCACACAGTCAGTCTCCTGTTAGAGGATTCGCCTACCCTGAGCTTGTGACACACCTCTACCTGACTCCTCCCCCTCCTTTCTGTGTCCGAAAGTGAAAAGCTCATAAAGCAACAGCCCTCAAGCCACGAAGGAAGAGTTTTCAAAGGGAGCGGAGGGAAAACCTTTGCTGTTATCATATTGCCAATGAAAATGCTCTCCTCCTTTTGGTAAATGCAGATGTCACTGATGATAGTTTGCCTTTTTTGCCAAAGAAGCCTCTGCTTCGATCTGAATAGTAGAGACGAGACGTAGAATGTGAAGGTAGTCTTGGCAGCCAGTAAGAATGTGAGACATGCCAGTGGGGTGTGCGCCAAGGCGGCAACACAGGTGGCCTTGCGACTTGCCTGGCATATGGATCGCGGTAAGCAAGCTACATCGCCTAGCCAAGGAACGTCATAGTTAACAGTTGGAATTACGGATTCGGTGAGCAGACTGACGGCTGCTCAGAGTCCTTGCTGCGTTTCAGAGCTGAGGTCGCACATCTGTTCCACACATTCAGCTGCAGGAACCCAGTGCTCTTGGCCACAGGTGACTGGTAGGTGGGTAGAGCTAACAAAGAACTGATCGTGTGGTAGATGGTGGGGAGCTTTGCTGAGAACTAAACAAACTGAGTAATACCAGAAACTGCTTCAGCTAGAAGGACTCTCCCATATCTAAACTGCTGTAGCACTCTGTATTTTTATGATCCTTTTTTGTTTTTTAAATTACATTTAGACATACCTAGGTGGTACCAGCTACCTTGGGGAAATTCATTCATTTTTTCTAGAATGAATGACATGAACTTTTCCCTTGAATGGTACACTTGACCTTAAAAACTTGCCTCCTGATAAACAGAACAGATACGAAGAAGCATCAAAGGATGTTGAATGTTGGTCTCAAAAGAGAACAGGTAACATGACTAACATATGGAGGGTACCTGTCTTTTCTCTCAGGTCTTAGTACCTGAAACTCTACCATTCTTCTTTAAGAATGAAAATCTCAGTTTTCATATTCCAGAAACCCTTGTGAAAACAGAGCCAGCTTGACCAAGTTGCTATGGGAACAGATGCTGGATAAAGTGCATGAGATACAGGAGGATGAGGAGAAGGGAAGCAGCCAAGTTGGAAGAAAGGATTCCAAGATGGACAGGAGTCTATAAATCACATCTTATGAGCAGTTTCTTGCAGTAGTACACTTGTTTGAAAACATGTAAGCACGGCCAGAGAAACACATTTCTTACTGGTCAGCTGGTTAAAATGGTTCCAGTATATTTTGGATGTTATTGTGCATGGGTGATGGTACGGAAATCGTGGGCAAATGAAATTTCTCAAACCTCCTGGCTGATCAGTGGTGCTACAGTAACTTGTTTTTCCATCAAAGCTTTTACCAGGACCTCTAATGAGAAGCAGAGTCTTGTGCACATTGAGGTCATATCCTTCCGTTCCCTCTGTCCACCCTCTTAATTGGATGCACAAGAACAGTGAAATGGCCAGAGGGCAATGGAAAAGGACAGAGGAAGGTCGCAAGACAGCTTATTAATCTGTCTCTGAATAACTGTGGAGCATTCACTAGAAGGCCACCAGTCCCAGTGCCAGCTCTCTTTTCAGGTGAAAGGAGGAGAGAAGAGAGGGCAAGTGATTACAGAATAGACACGGAAGGCCTGCGTCCCAGATGGACCACCAAGCATGGCCCCTCAGCAACCAGCGAGACTAGGCGTTTGCACTCCCGTGTGTTGGGATTCGCTAGGACTACACCAAATGAAGCTGTCTGCGTTCTGCAGGCGAGAGGCCGGAAAACACGTCCTAACCTTTAAATAATAAAAGTGGATGTGAGGCTGCCATTTCCAAAAAACAATTTTCATGACTCTTCTAAGGAGAATTAATACACAGGGACATAGCTTTTTCAAAGGTCCTTGGAGGCAAAATATGATAAAAGTTCAAATCAGATTTTCTGGTTCTGGCCCAATGGACTTATGCAGAGTCTGATTTTGGAAGGACCTCAGAGTGAGGCCAGAGGGACCCAACACAGCCAGGTGGTGGGTGTTCGGGCTTCATTCCACTTAAGTCAATGACTTGTGAAACTGCCCACTCATATGAAGCTGGGAACAGCCTGGGGCCGGTTTAGCCATGCACAGGCTGTATATGGTTTGTGAGTGGCAGGTGCTTCTCCCGAAGGCAACATGGCAGAGAAGCTGTTTTTATCCCTCCAGGAGAACCAAAGTCGAGCTCCCCTCTCGGAGCTGTAGGGCTTGGTGGCTAGGGGTGCTGCGTTCCTTCCAGGCAAGGGTGACTTTGCACTGGGCTTTGAAGCAGTGGGTTTCCTTCCTTTCAGCTAATACAGTTTTCAGAAAAAAATGGACATGCCCCAAGCCCCTTTATAGCCAAAACAATCCCCTTCGCAGGTCGGTCTCAAACAACACTGGAAAAGCTGCCCGAGTCAATCCCTGGATATGATGTCTTCGTAATTTGAGCAAATAAAGTTATGGGTAGGATTTTACCTCATTCATTAGAGGGTCCTTTACTTGATCAACTCTTCCCTTTCGATTATATGTGAGGTTTTATTGAAACACACATTGAGTATTTTGCAAAAGGATCAATTATTATTATAGAATCAATTAACACTGTGGCCTTTTCTCTTGGAACAAATAGGGGTCATTCTCCTTTACCCTTAGGAGTCTCGAAAACATCTCCATGTTACTGAAGAGGAAAATTAAATGAGATTATTTTTCCAAACTGTATCCCAGTTCAAAGAAAAGTCAAGATTTGATTTTACAGCTTTCACTGCCAAAGCTGAGAAACTGTCATAGCCTTAATCAGGAATGAGACTGGAGAACTGAACACAGACTCCAACTGGGTTTATTCTCCTCTGGCAAGTCACAGGGGGTCCTGAAAGCTCCAGGGCTTGCACATTTTTTCCAGAGAAGGGAGAATCCTTGCCAGTCCCCTTCAAGAGCCAGACCATGGAACAGGCAAGAGAAAGAACTATGAAGGGAATTTTACTGCCAAATTGATTGGCCCAAAAGAATTAACGCACCGCGCCCAGGGCGTGACAGAGGGGAGTGCTGCACGTTTCCACGTGCCTGCATCTTCTCTTCTGGTGTTCCCCAGACCAGCCTTCTTTCATTTGGAGGCACTGGGGTGGGGCGGGGAGTGCGGTAGGCAGAGGTGGCATCAGGGAGTGCATCTTTCGCTTCCTCTTTAGGAAATGAAACAGACTTGCTTCATCCTGAGAGCTGCCTTGCTGTTTCTTGAGTACCCAGTGAGGCTGAATTTTGGGGATGAAACCTTGATGAATGAACCAAATGCTTATGCTGTGTCCAATTACTGCTGTTCAGTATAAATGGCTTTTTTCTTCTATTTGCATTTAAAGAACCATATGGAGGGTTGATTTTGGTCACATAAGAGGCTTTCATTAAATGAGACAATTAGGATGATAGCAGGGATATTAATATTTTTTTCATTATCACTCTGCTTCAATTCCCTGTTCGGTGCTATGCGGTAGAATTACGCACTGTTCTTGGAATGATGTTCCCCAATCTATTACAGGCAGCTTAACTGAGTTTTCACTTTCTATGCTGCCAGCCTATTCAGAAAGAAGATATTTTTCAAATATGCTTTAAAAAAAAAAAAAGTCAACTCAGCCGTAAATGACAACAGTTTGTAGACTATGAACAAACTTGCTGCTGTCACGTTACAGGTGTAAGTGCTCCCTTCTGCTTGGAAGCGTTGGGGGACGTCCTAAGTTCTGAATGCAGCATGGCACGCGCCTGTAGTGAGCTGGCTTCTGCGTGAAGGGTGTTAGGCTGCAGCTCAGATGCGGTCCCCTGCTAGATTTTAATCACAGAGGAAATCCATTCTCACAATTAGTCACAAAGCAAGACCTCCCCGCTTTCAAAGAGGCATATCAGGCAGCCCCCTGGTAGCAGGGCTCTGGGTAACTAAAATAAAAGCTTTGTTATCTGGAATTCAGGATGAAAGGGAGCTCCTTATAAGCCACGCAGAGTCAGACAGAGCTAAGCCAGGCAGGCTCCAGCTTAAGTGCAGGTGCCCTTGGTGATGCTCCTGCGAGCGTGTCCCCGGGGCTGAGATCACGCCTCAGATTGGGCCTCCCTCCATTAATGTTATCTGATCTCTCTGCTAACTGATTGAGGAGTTAGATGCTACTATTCCCTAAGACATTTGTATTTGAATACTGCTTTCAAGGACTAAAGAAAGGGTGGTATCTTTAAATTCCCACTGGACACCTAGACACTTTTCCTTTTCATAAAATGAACCATGTTGCAATAGTATATAAAGACTTAACACGGTAGAATTTAATCATGGTTCTCAATTCTTCCCAACTCTTTGTACCCAAAAGAGAAAGCAGAAGGAAATAACTATTTCCAAAAATCCTCAAATCTAACCTCATTTCCATGATGAGTTTAACAGGGTCATTCATTTGAAGATGTATTTTGAAAACTAAGATTCTATACAAAAATTCAGTGTTGGACCCATATACACCACTGTAAGTGGGACTGTGCCTAGCTAGTGAAATTTGCTAAGGTCAAGATGCTTGTTCCAAATTCTGCCCTGGCTTCCACATAAAGCAGGGGATTTTAACTGGGGATAACAGGGCGGGGATAGGGAAGTCTCAGAAAGGTGAAATTCATCATGGTAATAAAACCCCTCAGGCACTCAGGTGGAGAGAAAGCATGTGGGCTCAACAAAACAAAATTACATTTAATAAACCCATTACCACTCGATGAATTCACATGGATAAATTTATTCAGCTGTCTTAGCATGGTTTTTATAGTCTATCTGTACTCTTTCAGTGAGAGTTCCAAAGAGAAAGATGAAGTCATTGAGTCTACAGGGCTAAGGACAAATGGATTGAAGACAGAGTGATTCTAAAGTAACTTCTGAAAATTTTGAAAGTAGATAATCTTATCTGCACAGCATGCATCATCTTTACAGTATCACAAAAAATGAATCTTATTTTTCAGAATTACCTCAGTCGATCAGGATTTGAAAAGGTTCAGTGCACAAAAAAGTAAAAATTTGAAATATCTGAGACCAGCATAATACACATTCACTTCTTTAAATATTTTTCAAAGAGAAAGGGGAAAAAAAAATGATTTTGTTTTGAGCCACCCACCTGAATTTCAGGACTATAGTTTTTGCTAAGTGTTCCTTTTTCCGTTTCAAAAAAAAAAAATTCAAAGACACTCAGGAAATCAACTGTTGCTATGAATTCTACTTTCTAGTATTAACAGTGTTCCCTGAATGGTGTGTGCATGTATCTGCTAGTGTTTAAATGCACCAGCATTATTATGAAGAGAAATGGGTCACACAGACCGGGATCAGAATAATTTCAAAAGGGCAGTGTGGAGGGAACCAAATGGATATACGGTATATCAGTTTTCAAAAAAAAAAACAAACCATAATGCATTTGCACACATGTAAGCAGTAAAATGATCCAGCTATCTTTGAGCTTATAGCATTAGGATTTTAGGGTCTTTTATCTAGTAGTTGTTCTGATGTAGACAGGTAAGTGCAGTTTAATAGGATGTCTGTTTAACCACAAAGCTGACTGACCATTTTTAATAAGGCTGACATGCTCCTATGTCTCTAAAATCAAATGGAATTTGAGATGTGTGTGTGTCGCCGAGTGTACTGGTAGAAACGCAGAGACTATATCTGAAACATGCTTTGGGGAGCACATCTCACTTGCTACAATACGTTCCCAGATCCGTGCCAAGGGAGAGCTCTGCTTCTGCCTCTTTGATCAGTTAGCTTCCTTTAGCCCTCGGCACCCGGTCTGCAGAGCCGGGCGTTTGCAGGGCTGTTCAGAACCAAGGAGTCATCCTGCAGCTCTTCTCTTCCTCCTCTAGGCAAGTGCACTTAGAATACCTTCCCACCATAGCTCGATTCAGGAATATTTTTAACAGCGTGTTGGGACAAAAATTCATCACAACTTCCAAAACATATTCTCTATGCCTCTCCTAAAGTTCTGTTATTGCATTTTCATGCCCAGAACTTGTCATGTCTTGAAATGTCAAAGCTCCCTGACAGTTATGGAGGGATAATGGTCTCAGAGTGCTTGGGGCAGGATGTGTAGCTTGGGGGCACAGCATCTCTGGCCCTCTGGGGCCTTATTTTCAGACGCAACACAAACCAAAAGTTCAGTCTCATCTTCTCTCAAATGGCCACTATGTCTGGAAATCTAGTTTGGGTCATAAGACAAGGTGGGACCGCAGTCAGCACTGTGGCCTGTCAGCCAGATCTGGCCACCACCTGCTTATCTACAGCCCAAGAGCTAGAATGGTTTTCAGATTTGAGGGGGGGTAATTAGGTATATTTATTTATTTTTTTTTAATGGAGGTACTAAGGATGGAACCCAGGACTTTGTGCATGCTAAGCACATGCTCTACCCCTGAGCTATATCCTACCTGGCTAGTTTTGGGTTTTTTAACGGTCAGGAAAATAAACAAGAGTAATATGGTGTGATGTGTGAAAACTGTATGGCATTAAAATTTCAGTGTCTCTCAGTAAAGTTTTACTGGAACACGGCCGCGCACACTTGCTTAGGTATCATCTATGGCCACTTTCGCACTACCATGGCAAAGCTGAGTAGATTAGTTGACCTTATGTGGCCCCTACAGTCAAAAATATTTACTGTCTGGGCCTTTAAAAAATAGTCTGTCAACTCCTGTTATAGAATAACGTCTGGCTTTGGGGTTAATAGGATCACAAGGATGCCAGTCACTCCCGCAGACACTAGTCCCTTGTTGTTCAATAGCAAATACAAAATAGAAACCCTCAATAGTATGATAAGAAATCTGTGCTGCGTTTTTGATTGTGCTTGCTAGCATTATTTTTCTTTTGAAATGACAACGGAGAGCATCAGGAGTAACGTACCCACACCAGGAACCACTGTCTGTCCATGCTCATTACTCTCATAAATTACACGGAAAGAGATGATCACACAGCCCACCCGGATTCCTCTCAGAACCAGTCTCTCAGTTTTGCCTCTTTTTCAGCTACTCCTCCAGTTTGTACGCTGCCTGAATGTTGGTTGGGGTGTACCACTGTGTTTATAGATCTGGAGATGTAACAACCTCCAACACAAAGAGCTCCCTACAACTAGGAAGAAGTGAGACTAGGGTCCCTTCAAGTCCTGAAGCAGTGTTTGCTCAGCCATTTCTATCAGTGTAGAAATAAATAATGACATTTGATTCCAGGGCCAGATATGGGGGGGGGTGCAGTGGGGAGAAGGAAGGAAAGACAAGATAAAAGAAAAAAACTGGAGAGAATATTTTTAAGCTAGCCTTCTCCCTCTCTCAATTCAAGATTCAGATGTAGTGGAAAGTGTATACAGTACCCTGATATTTATGCTATTTGGCAACTAGCTAGCTTCAAGCAGTCCCTTTAGACCTTTAAATAAAACAGCACTTTATTCACTCAAAGTTACTCTGTGTGTGTTAGTTGTAAATGGTAATGTGCCCTTAAAAGCTTGTCGTCTTATCCAGTTGCTTGTGGCTACGTAAGTCTACTTTGTGATTATATGCTGAGGCTGGTGATGGAAAGTCATACCATCCTCAAGACAGGCAATTCTTGGTTGACTCTGACAGTCTTTTCAACTCATCAGAATTTTCCCAGAGGTGACATTTCTATCCCTGCTGTAAAACTGCCTATGAAAAACTGTGACCTTTTCATCTTTTGTGTTGTCCTAGTCTTCATCATAGCAAAGTTATTGTCTAAAAGGTTATCATTTGTTTTCAGTGAAGATCCCGTATCATCTGAAAAGAGCTCCTAGCGATCAATTACTTAGCTGATGGATAGTGAATAAACACTTGTTGTCATAGTATTATAAGTGCTGTTGCCGCATCAGAAAATTATTAACTAGGAGCCTTCCCTTTCAGGTGTCTGTAATCATACTGAGAAGGCAGAGCTCATACACATGAAATATATGAGTATTTTACTCATAAGAAAATTTAAGCACGAACAAAAGAGTTGAGAAAAGAAATCCCTTTGAGCAAAGAGGAGATGAGAACTGTCTACAATCCAGGCATTGTAGGAGTGTAGGATCTTGGTCAACAGAGGGGAAGAAGAGAAAGTGGACATTTCTAAGGGAACAGAATAGACTGGATGAAAGCAAGACGCAAAGTATTACCTGAGATGCGATCAGTGGCTCAAAGGGCAAAAGAACATTGAGGGAAAATATATATATCACCATAGCTTGGTTGAGGCCTGACCAAGGACGGCGTTGAAAACAAGTGGAGTAGGTACCTGATGACTGAAGAAACAGTACACAGGGTATATTCAGGAGTTTGGAAGCATAAAGAGCTATAAGGCTTTTGCTGTGATTCAGGCCGTAAAATGATAAGGCATAAATTAAATACAAATAGTATGAATGGGGAAGACGAGTGAAGCTGATGAGTTTGTCAAAAAGAAAGAAACAGGATTCAAAAATAAATGTCCTACATAGAAAACAAACATGGTTACCAGTGGGTAAGGGGGTGGGAAGGGATAAATTGGAAGTTCAAGATTTGCAGATACTAACTAATATATATAAAATAAACAAGTTTATACTGTACAGCACAGGGAACTAAATTCAATATCTTGTAACTTACGGTGAAAAAGAATATGAGAACGAATATATGTATGTTAATGTATGACCGACGCACTGCTGTACACCAGAAATTGACGCAACATTGTAAACTGACTATTCGTCAATAAATGTATATGTATAAACTGGTAGGAGACTTTAGAATAAAAATATAAGAAGTAAAAACAGTGTGAACTTGATTCCAAAGGGAATTAAAACATACGTAATATACTGAAGGAAAAAATAAAATTAAATTAAAAAAATAGAATGTCCTAAGTGAACTGCTGTGCTGTATACCAGAAACTAATATTGTAAATCGACTATAATTCAATTTTTAAAAATACAGTAAGAATATATTTTTAAAATGTCCTAGTGTGAGAGATTGTAAGGATAGTGGTAACCACTGGGATATCTGTTATAGTTAGAATGGGGGCCAATAGGAGGCATGGAGATTCTGTCCATTTCTGACGCCCTGAGTTTGAGGTGGAGGGAGACCTCACTGGGGCAGCCCCAGGGCCATTTAGAGGTCTGTGGCCAGCTCATACTAACCTAGTAAGACAGGAGGTGCAGGTTTAGACACTGTCCACGTGGAGCTGATAACTACTCCAGGAGTGTATGAGCCCACTGAGGAAGGAAATAAGAAATCAAAGGGAATCTTGACAGCCCGCATGTTTACCAAGAGAGAGAAAGAGGGGTCAGATATTTTGGGGAAAAAAAATAGGAATGAGTTATATCATCACAGAAGCTAATGTAATAGAGCTTTTCAAGAGGGTGTTCAAGGAAGGAACATACATCTACACATACACACAACTCAAGGAGGTGAGGACAGGAAAGGCGTGGAGAAGAGTCGCTGGTAACATTCCAAGCAGAGTTTCAGCCGAGTGTTGGGATATACACTGGCTTGTCCCCAGACCTGCCTTAATGGAGCTTTTTATTCCTATCGTGATAACATCTGTTAACAACTCATTTTTAATTCTCTCACAGTGATGTGTGTGTCTCCCTCCATTTCTATTTTCGCTTTGTTTCTGTTTAACTTTCTGTCTAGGAATTTATCTTACTTTGCTACCCAAAGTAGCCCATCTGCTGTCATCCTGAACCTGTGGGAAGCTCGTCATCAGCACGACGGTGACCTTGACTCCCTGGCCTGTGCCCTTGAAGAGATTGGGAGGACACACACGAAACTCTCAAACATCACAGAATCCCAGCTCGATGAAGCCGACTTCAGCTACAGCAGGCAAAACGGGCTCTAGTCCGCCTCCTCCCGAGAGACAGAGTGATGGCCAGCTTTGGGACACTTGCTTTACACGGGAAAGAAAGAGGCAGCTTTCTGCCCGGCAGCACTTGGGGAATTCGGCCTTCACTTACAATCAGTGAGCACCCCTGATTGAAGCCACTGAGTTTCATATTGGTAAAATATGTTGACAGGGAAAAAAAGTACAGGTTCTCTTAAATATAAGGGGGGGGTCCACTGTCTCCTCTGAATCCACACTCGGGTTAACACTTGATGAACTTCTCAGATTTGAAGTGACAAGGATAAAAGTGAGGGCCTATCTAGGTAGAAGGAACTGTGGGGAAAGATGAGCTACAGCAGAGCTGGGGAGGCAGAGATGGAGTAAGTGCATGTTTTGAAACAGGTTTTCAACGATGTGCCCCAAAGGGCCAGCTGATTCTGGTACTAGATTGTCAGAGTTTTCTGCCAACCGGCATCTGTGATGTCGGCGATCGTTGTAAACTGGCCTTTAGAAGTGGAGCTGGGTTGCCAGCCCGTTTGTAGGACTTTGACACCGTCGAGGAGGGCGTGTAGTATGTAGCATCCGAGTGCGCCACACCAGCACCACTTCCCTGTCCGTCCTAGCCACTGAATGGGAACAAGACCGAGAGGTAAGACAGGTCACAACCTAGTTCTTGCAGCATACCCCACCTCCATTTCTCCAAGGACAAATCTGTCCACGTTCTTCCTTCCCTGTCCTTACCCACTACAGTAGGGGAGAGATTTCAAGGAGCATCGACTTTTCAATATGGAAATGTATTTTTTCCTAACTCAACAAAGCAGGGCCATCCCTAGTCCCAGTTAAGCCACTCAAATCGCAAAAGCTACTAGAACACAGCTTATTACATAGATTTGGAGGCAATAGAGGTCAAGTCAGGTCCAAGGAGACATATGAACTGCAGATGCCACAGGCCTCAAATAAGCTGAAACCCTAGGAGACACGTGTTGATTTCGTTCCCCAACACTGTCGCTGTGAAGGGATGAGGGGCCTTACTGTCCTTCACAACCTCCGTTCTCAAATTTCTGGCCTTCTCATACTATGTTATCTCACAATCTCTCCGGAGGGCTACAGGTCAGCCTCCTTTTGCCCCTTGGGAAGTTAGCAGACGGTCTTTGCTGTAAATGGTATCCGAGAACACAGACCTGGGAAATACCTCTACCAGCGTGTCCCAGAAACCACATGCATTGTTCAGGGAGCCTTCAGCTCTGGTAACTCACCTTCACCAAGTATGCTTCCTTTACAGGACCATTAACAAGACCATTAACATACGGCTTTATGTTTTAAATGAGAGGCAGTGATGTGGAGACTGAAAACCACAGGTAATACATGACCCCCATCTTAACATTTACCCCGTCTTTTGTCACATTTAATCTCTTTTGACAAAATGTCCTAGTAGACTAAAGATGAACAGATTTCCTCCAGCTCATCTTCAAAATTAGCTGTCCAGCACTGGGACAACCAAAGTCAAGGACCTAGATGAACCACAGGGCTGCTCAGCGACGTAGAGTCTGGCTACGTGAGAATAAAAATCGTCAGGGAATGGGGGAGGTGGGGAGTGCTTGGCAGGAGGGATATGATCCATTTTTTAGACAACGTTTTTGTAGATCCCATGTTTTAAAAATGTTGTGTATCTCCACCTAAGTGAAAAAGGCTTCATTCATGAGACCATGGGTAAGGCATTGCAGAGCTCACTCTTGAATGTGTTGGCCGTTTTCTCTAACGAATGTGTGGTATGTATGGTCCTCTGTATTTGATAGAAGGCTTTGCTACATCAAATTCAAAAGCATCCGCTTTTCTCAGGAACCAAAGGCATCGTGTGTAAGACAAACGAATCCTCTTAGAACTGTTGAGCATACTTTCAAAATACCATATCCAGATCAGGAAAACACCCTTTTGCTCCTGTGCTCAATTTGTTTATTCCTTCTAGGGAGCAAAGAGAGAAAGCAGGGGAGTTGTCCCTGACATAACCTCTGAGATAGAAGAGGAAGTAGATGGTCAGTCACCCAAAACCAGCTAGAGGGGTGTTGGGGGCGGGTGTTATACAAGGAAAAGACCTGCGTTGACTGTTGAGTAAGAACTTGGAAAAACACGGTGTAGAGCTTAGTAGCCATCTTGGAGGATTTTTGTTTTCAACCATCCTGCTGCCCTTTTTCCCTCTTCCCTTCTAATTGGCCTTATAATTGTTTCATCTACTCTGTGAATCCTCACGGATCTTTTTTAGATTTTTGATATATTTTTTATATTTTAAAACAGATGAAAAATATTAATGTTTTCCCTGGACTCTATCTAGATTATTTTAAGATAGGAATTTATTATCCCTGAATGTCTAGAATTTCTTCCCATGGACTTTTTTTTTTCTTTTTTTTTCGCCTGGGTTTTATAAATACACTTGATCATCCTATCATATTGAGGGATAAAGAAAGCAAATGAACATGATTCATCTCGGATTTCAGCCCAAGGTTCAAAAGTCCATCTTTCACTCCATTTTGTTCCCTCCTTACATTTCTCTCTGACTTATTTCTGCTAGGGTCCTACATAAGATTTTTGCAGGTTTTCTCCAGTATGAAATTCTGTGGTCATTGCATGTAGAATTCCAAAGAGAACCCATGTTTTTGAGATTTACAGACCAAGGTGGGGGTGTGTGTGTGTGGCAGGGAGTATGAAACTGCAGATCAGATGGACTGAGGACCTAGCCCTTGGACTTGCGGTTACTCATGGCAACCTAAACCTTTGTTCTGTTTTAGTATTTCTCTATCACAACTCAAACAGCCCTCTTGAAAGGGATTCATTCATCATTCTACACACTTGCTTTAGATGTCTTCCTGTCCTGGTGCAAAATGCAACATTAAAAGTGGCCTCTAATACTTGGAAGGTTACTTAAAATTTTTTTTACAAAATATCCCACTGAATGCCAGATCTTTCGGTCTTCAAAAAAGCCTTTAAGTTTAATAGTCCTGCTTTAAACATGACTTCAAATTACGCCACCAAAAATGGTGCACGTCACAGCTTCCCCGGCCGGCAGCATCATAAAGGTAATTTACGGTTTTTACAGCGTTGCTTGTGCAGTCTTACTGATTTACATTAAAATTCTTTAAGCCAAAAGGAAGCTCACTCTGTGGATTTAAATACAAACTTCATTTACCGATGCAGAAAGTCCCATAAAACTCAGATGTACGCCCACAAAAAACGTTACTGGCCTTTTCCTAAGAGATGAATAGGAATTGACAGTTCTCTTTACACAGGCGCACTTTTTAAAAAATGTTTATCTCCGACTGCAGGTGTTCTCCTTTGCCACGGCCCCCCTGTTTTTCTTTCAGTTAGTTGACTTTGAGAAGGGGATATTAAGTCAAATCACTAAAACCGGGTTCTCTTTGGATTAAAAATTCCGGATTTATTGCAGCTGTTTCCCTGGACTGAAAGTCTCCACATCGGAGTTGATAAGGGAAGGCAGACTAGGAAAATAACGTAATTGGTTGACGTTGGCATCCTCCACTGGCCAACCCTCTGGTCAGTCTACCTGTCAATTTCAAATGCTGTAATCCCCTTTGGTGTGCTTCTGGTTTTCCTTTTTTGCCACTTTCTCTTCGGTTTCTTAGTCCGTCTGTAAAGGTGTTGAGTAACACAGCGATCAGATGTGTTGAAGGTGAAGTTCTCTCAGAGGTCCAGGAAGGTCACAGGAACCAGGAAGGAGCTGAGAAACGTGCTTTTCTGGCCCGTCATGTGGCCCATTTTCATTAATTTTCCTCATGAAACATGGCAGAGTTCTGAATCCTTAGCGACTCCCACTGACTGGACTAGAGGTGACATCCACGGCGAATGGGAGAGCCAAATAGTGTCCTGCAGAAAGTGGCGAGTTTTATTAGTCCTTTGGTGTTAGTTGCCACAGCGCTGTATTTGAAAACAAATCGATACTTGAGCCAAACGCTGAGTGGCCACCGTTTCTGCCGTTTCCACTGTTTCGTCTGCATAGAATTTTCCTGAACTACAAGCAAAAATGTATTTTGTCAAATGTCACAAAGTGAAAATGTTACGAATCTTAGATGTGTTGCATATTTTGTGTTTTTACTTTCCGAAATCTTTTCAAAAGCTGCAGTTATAACGCTGTTTGGCTGTATTGACAGCATGTGGTGTTTTTTGCAAAAGCAGTTCTAGGAGAGCCAGTGTCTCCCACGGACTCCTCACATCCCCACTCCAGGGTCTTCCGCAAAACCAACGTGGCAGTTTGTGTGCTGGGGTTTTTTTTTTTTTTTTTTTTTTTTTTTTGCATAAGAGAAAACGGGGATGGAAATCAGACCTGGCCGTTAGTCGCTAGTGTGTAGTGCCGTGATCTGAAGTAGGAAATTTAACTCACATAGAATAATTGTGGTTTTTGAAGCAGCCACTTTGATTTTTCCTTTTGCTGTGAAAGATCATGGATTTGGAATGTTCCCACCAGGCGGGCTGAAGACAGTAACATTGAACTCCATGTCTTAGAACCCACCCGCCATCTGAACCCAAAGACAGAAAAGGCAGTAAGCTTCATGTTTAAGCCTAAGCTTAAAATTTCTCTCCCTCACCCCCGCCCCTAATATTGAGTCCGGCAGGGGCATTTTTTTCCCCCCAAAAAGCTGAATTATAAACTGTATCACTGAATTTGGTAACGTAGTTCTTTGCATGAATGGAAATGGGTGTTAAATACTTTTACGAAAGGCATGATTACAGTGAAAATGTCCTTTGGCTTCAGATTGCCCTGACCCCCCAAAGTATTTTACTCTCTCAAGCATGATTTACATCCAAATTCCAAAATTGGACAAATTATACGACTCCTTTAAAATTGGATACATCGGGGTAGGTAGCAACTTGACTGTGGTTCTGTTGAATCATGAAAAGGAAATGTGCTATTGGAGGGGAGTTTGTAAGCAGAGTGTCATGCCTGACGACCCTGTTACTGAAATGGACGTTACATCAGAAATGGACCTAATAATTCTAACACCCCTCCATTTGCGAGCTCTGGGGATGCTGAAGGTGGGGGGCGCCCCTTCCCAGGGGTTTCCATTTGAGCCTCGTCAGAGGGTGACTAAAACATTTCAATCAGAAACACTTTCCAAGGCGGGTCCGGGACCGGCCCTCCCATTCAAAACTTCTGTATAAGAAGGTGGGGGAAAGTCCACCTGTGGGACTTTCCTGGTCAGGAAAACAGCTTTCTCTGTTCTTCAGCTGGAATAAAGACTGACTTAGCATTCCCCATCCTTCAGAAGGATAGCTCGTGGGTGCAGGCAGTCCAGGAAGTCTCCCTTAGAACTACAGCAAGTTAAATATAAACAGCAGAAAAAACTGGCTAATTCTCCCGAAGCAAACTCAAAAAAGACAAAAAAAAAAAACAAGGAGGAATTGTTGACCTCCATTTCTGTATGGAAGAACTTCAAAACATTTCATTTTGTTCTATTTATTTTGAGAAAGTGCGCGTGCGGGGGTGGGGAGGGTGGTTCTTTCAAGTGACTCATATCTCAAACCCATTCCACTTTCAACTTTCATTTGATGTGTTCAAAGCCGAAAAGAAAAAAAAAAAAAAAAGCAGAACTGAACACTTAATTTGACATGAAGCTGAAGGAGTGAACAAGCCAGAGGAGAGAGTTTGAATAAAGCATGGCCTTGGCTTCATACCACACTTTTTGTGCCTTGTATTATCAATGTAAATTCTGAATGTTGTACAGTAAATACTTGGATGGACTTCTTAGCAAAGGCTGCACTGGCTTCTTTTTCAGCACATGTATATATCTATAAATATATATACATATATATTTGGTAATGCCAAACAGCTGTGTTATATTGTATTGAACAAAATGGACGGTTTGGATGTTTTATGTAGAGTTTGCAAAAAAAAATTGGATGGTTACAGACTTTTCAAGATAAATGTACAGACATAAATTACTGCGTATCAGTTATTTATGAATAAAGAGTCTTTTATTGACATTTTAGGATATTCCACGAGTGGAACTTTGAACTCCCAATGAGGGCCCCCTCCACACGCCCCCCCCCCCCGCCCCATTCAGCCAGGGGCTGGAATGCCCTTCACATCAACGGCCATTTCCAAATACCTGTTAATATAGTGAACCTGACTTCTCCTTCCGTCCTCTAGGAGGAGATAAAGGAGGCAAATGGAAGCCAAGACGGGATGTCCTTGTGACATCCCTACCCCGCTCCAGCACCCACACCTGCAACTGTCCTTGCCATGTAGTGTATGTGCTCAGATGCCAGCCATAGCATAACTGGGGTATCAGTCACCTTATTTCTCAAAATGCATTATTTTTATAGACACTCTAGAAAATTTTCTGCCTCTCCACAGAAAAATCTTAATACAATGTTGCACATTTCAAATCTATCTTGAGGGACTGAATCTGTTTTGGATGTTTTTTAAAATACTGAAAACTCCTAAGAGTTTAATCATAACTACTTACTACTGGTCAGAGCCATTTTATTTACATTTTAAATTTTTGGTGGGGAGGGGAGGAGAGGGTAATTTGGTTTATCATTTTTAATGGAGGGACTGGGGATTGAACCCAGGACCTCCTGCCCGGTAGGTGAGCAGGCACTCTGCCACTGAGCTGTAAGCCTCCTCCTTGGTCAGAGCCATTTTAAACAGTGTGCTTTACCAGAAGATGGTTCCTGGCCTATTTAGATTCGTTGGTTGTGAAAGAAAAGGTCAAAAATAGGCTTAAACCAGTTATTTTCCAAAATTGGAGGTTTTTTAAAGCATTTTCATAGAAAGATAAGAGTTTATTTTTCCCCAAAAGTTGGAAATCGATAGAATAAAATGAAACATCATTCTCTAGATTTCTGAAAAACTTCATGTATGTGATGGGTCTAGGGCTTATGACGAACCTCTAAGAGGGGGTATATGCAACATTTCCTGAAGTTTTGGGGGAGCATCTTCTGGGACTAGCAGAGATGAGTCTAAACATTCAGGAAGTGGCTGCGAGTGGCTCCGGCTGTTCTTTGACTGTTTTAAAGCCCTAGCACACCTCACGGTACCTCGTAAGCAACCGATGGGGCTTAGATTTTACCTTAGAGAGGCAGTGCGCACAGAGGTTAGCAAAATGTATTTGCAGGCAACACAGGCTAGGGGAGTAATCCTGAATCTGCTTCTCCAGGTGCTTGACCGCCCAGCACACTCTTTTATCTTTAAAAAGAGATGCCAAGCCCACCAGGCACAAAGTAAATGTTCATGAAATTGTGAAACAACTGAACAACTCGAGCTGTCTCTTGCTAGTTCTGGTTCTGAACAGAGATGTTCTGGGGTGCTGATTACACAGTTGTTCCTAGGAATCCTCAGGGGATTGGTTCCAGGACCCTTGGAGATACCAAAATCCTTGGATGCTCCAGTCCCATATATAAAAGTTATACGTGATTTTCAGCTGAGCCCCCAACCCCCACGTTGTTCAGCAGTCAACTGCGCAGTGTGGATGCTGTGTAAACAGTGGCTGATGAACAGCAAAATCAAATTTTGTTTTTTGGAGCTGTCTGGAATTTTTTTTTTTTTAACATTTTCAGTCCTTGTTGGATTGAATCTACAGATGTGGAACCCAGAGATACAGAGGACTAACTGTACAGATGTAGTAAAGTGACGACAGGGCCAAAGATGTACTCAACTCTAGTGTCTTTCTGACACCTAAAAGTTATTTAAGGGAGAAAAAAAAAAAAGCATGTCTTACCACCCCTAAAAGAAGTGAAATGAAATTTGTTTTCAAATATACATGTTAATGCTTAATACAATGAGCTTTAAAAAAAAAATACTAAGGTCCCACTTTCCACCCACATAAAATGGCTTAAGGAGAGAAAGAATTTGAGGCAAATGAGGAGGCAAGTACGCATTTAAGGGGGATCTATCACTAAGACGATCAACATTTCATTTAAAATGGCAACAATCTAGCATAGAATAGATGCTCCCTCAGTGAGATGACCCGTTTTCTGGTTTTCAGACAGCACAGAGGCCTTAAAAACATGACAGTGTGCACAGCTTAAACACCAAGGAGTCACCTGGCCACCATCCCCTGTGAGGGCCCGACCCTCACGCTACAAGTCAGGCGGTCACAAATGAAAGACACAGACTCAGTCTTCGAGAAGCTCACACTCTGATGATCTGTAAGACGATCACATCGTCAGACAGCTGCTATGAAAGAGGTGAGCACAGGCTGTTTAGGGAGAATAAGGGAGGAGCGCTGACACCCGGGCGCGTCAGGTGAGCAGACGCCACATGGACAAGCTGCCAGTGGGCTAAGATTCAAAGAAGGTGTATTAATAGAGCTGTTTCAATAATAAGACTTTTGTAAAAACCCTATGACTTATGGCTTAAAATAACCATTTCTTCTTCTTACAAATTTGTGGGTCAGCTGGGACCTATGTGATCTCAGCTGGGCTCATTCGTGTGTCTGCAGGCAGCAGGGGGGTTAGCTGGGCTGGGCTCCTTCCGTGCCCGGGGTCTCGGCTAGAATAGGACTAACTGAACTCTGCTCCATGTTTCTCGGGATCCAGCAGGTTACGCTGGATATGTTCTCAAGGCAGCGGCAGGAGAAGAGAACGATGTCTTTCGAGACCTGGTTTGGAACGCCACCGTTTCTATAATATTGTATGGGGCCAACGTGACTCAAAGACCAGCCCAGTCAAGAGAGAGAAATAGAATCTGCCTCTTGAGGGGAAATACTGCAAAACCACAGTGCAAGGAGTGTGGATACAGAAAGGGGTGGAGAATTTAAGCCATAGTTTCAGTTTCTCCAACAGAGATCAGTAAGAATTCGTTGGACAAAAATAAAGGAGGGCGACCATTCAAACAGGAAGATTAGATGGATAAACATAATAAGCATGTTATTCAAGAGAGACTGCCAGGCTGTCGTGCCCCTAGTCCTTACGACCCACTGGAATGTCTACAGTAGCACTTTCCAAACTTCTGTGTTGTTACTAAGTTCTGACCCGATGGTTTGCCGTGTTTGGGAAAAGCTGAGCTAATCCCACAGAGGTTCCTTTACTGTGAGACCTCACAAAGGTTTTTGCATAATAGTAGTCAGCACGTTTTGAATGCTTCCAATGTGCGAAGCACTTTATGCGGATTCACTCCTTGAATCCCCTGGCAACCATATGAAATTTTATTCACGTTTTGTAAGCAGGGAACTTGAAGGAAGTTATGCTAATGTGCATTTTTAATCACTCAGCCAAGGCTATCGTCTGCAACATTTTCCAAATATTTATACCTACTAACTCCCATTTAATGAACACGTGGTAACATCTCACTGTTCACATTTTGGAATTCATGTCTCTAAATACATATAAGAAATAAATTCGGTCCTCTACCCGAAATTAATTTAGTCTGGGTTTTCTTCAACTTCTTTCCCCATCTGCCAACCTATTTCTTCACACTTCGCAAAATTTCTTACCTCTAAACATATGATAAGCCCATGACAGCCTTTTTAACATTTCACTCTTGCCTGTGAAAGCTTGACGTAACCATGTTCCTCTATAAAATGCACCCTTAAAACTGACGGGGCCGTGTTATACCTTGCTCAGTCTTATAAAGACCACTTTTTAAAGCTGGAGGTATCTTTACAAACAAATGACTTGTATCAAATCATCCTGCTCTCTTTAAGCCCTGAGAAGAATTGAACGTGTCCTTCCTTTCAGAAACCTGAGTGTTGGGTGTCCGGCAACGGATAAGAGACTGTGCACTTAAATGGAAAGAGCCCAGAGTGAGTTAAGAAGACGCTAACAGAAATTCTCATTCTGGCTCTCAGGCCTACCTGTGGAGGCTCCGGCAAGTCATTTTACTTTTTGAGCCTCAATTTCCTCCTCTGTAAAGTCAGCATCATGAACATCCTGTCCCATGTCCTGCATATGGCTGCAGCCGGGATCAGAACAAACACTGCAAGTGAAAAATAACTTTATATTCTGGTACCTGCTATGCAGGTGTTTTAACCACGAAAACTGCACATTTACTGTTAGTGGTAAACAGAAGGTCTGAAATTCATATTTTTAGGCCAAATCACTTGTTAGATACACAGGTGAAAAATAAGCAATCCATCCTCCTTCTTTCGTCTCCTCGGATCCCTAGGTTGAATGATTTGTGTAGGATGCCCAGGAAAACACAGACGGTCTCTTCTAGCATCATGATCTCAAAACCCAAATATTTGGGGAAAGATTTATCAGCATGAGTGTTCCTGACAACATAAAACGCTAAGGTCACCTACGTATTTGTTACTATCTGGATTCTATGGGTCCAAACTATCATTTCTTTTTATCATCCTTTACAATCTTGGCAAAAAAAGGAAACACAATTTACCATTTAATCGTGCCTTCTACTGACTCACTGCTTTATTCCAAATGTGGGGTTTAGTATTTATTGATTGCCGACGATCAGGGAAATACTGTATTAGGCAGTGGAATGCAGCAATGAATAAAAACTAAGTGCCCCAGTCACAGAGATGTCATTCTTGGGGGTGGGTGGCAGTGGTGGGAGTCAAAGAATGAAAGCTGAATACAGAGTAAGTCAGACACAGGAAAGAGGACTTCTGGGGGTGTGATTTGAGTCGTATTTTCAAATAAGGCTGTCAGGCAAGGTCTCACTGAGAAGGTGACTTTTAACTAAAGATCCGAAGGAGATGACAAGTGAATCAAGATCATCCCTGGAAGAAGAGAACTGAAGGCAGAGGGAACGTCAGTTCTCAAGGCTTGAGACAGACGTACGCCAGCCTGCTCGAGGAACAGCAGGAGGGCCGTGCGGCTGGAGGAGTCTGAAGGAGAGCAGGAGATGAGCCCAGAGAAGAAAGGGGGACTGGGCCAGATATGATCTTACAAGGTCTGGGCTTGTAACCACGGGAAATCAGAAGATACCGGAGGGATCTGAGCAGTGTTGTGGTGAGAGAAGACAGGTGCAAAGCAATGACCACCTGGTGATTCCTGGGTGAGTGGAGATGGCAGTGGATTCATTCAAAGTCGCTGCAGTAGAGTGACAAGAAGCGTCCGAACTCTGAGTATAATCTGAAGGTAGAGCAGCAGAATTTGCTCACACGATGGATGGATGTTGTGAAAGAGGAAGAAGACATCAATGATGACCCCAAGGTCTGAGCAGCCAGGCTAAAATGTACCTATGGACATTGAAACACAATGGTTTATAGGCAGTGAGTGGAACCAGGGTGCAACTTCAATTTGTTTTCCAGATCTAGGCAAGTTAAGCAGTAGTTTTCAAAGCAGGAAGCCTCTGAATTAGAATCACTTATTAAAAATGTAGGTTTCTGGGTCTTAGACCTCAGATTGAATCTCAGAAACACTTCAGGATGAGTTCTAGAGCTAAATAATCATAGTAAGCTTGTATTTCCACAGCCTCACCCTGAGATCTTCAAGAGTAAAATCTGAGAGCCACTGCATTAAAACAAACAGGATGTGAGCCCCTGGAAAGGCTTACCCCTCATTTCACCATCAAGAAAGGATCTGTTATTTCTGCACTGAACGACAGAAAAATGACTGGCAGGCCTGCATCTCTTCTTTGTCACCAACATCAGTAACTCAACATCTGAGGCCACTAGGGGAAAACAGAAGTGGTGGGGCTTCTCCCCTCTCCATCCTTACCAAAATGTAAGCAGTTTTCAATCCTTAACTTGTTTGAGGATTGTTTTTCAGAGTTAATATGAAGTGGTGAATCTGGTGGGGAGGGGGTGAAAAAAAAAAGTCTGTTTCAGTGAGTGAGGCTTCATCCATCACTGACATGTCTAATTCCTGCGCCCTTTTCTTTCTTTTCTATTCCCCTCCCCGCCCCGTTTTCAATATAATTAGACTCAGGGGGACTTGACAGTTGTCCTCAAATATTTGAAAGTCTGTCACATGGAAGAGGATTAGACGCGTTCTGCCAGGTCCCAAGTGGTAGAATTGGGATCCACTCTGCAGAAACTTCAGGGAGACTTTTTCTCTCCCTCAGTGAGCGTAACTTTCATAGAGCCGTTCAAATCTGGGATGAGCTTTTAAGGAATCCTCAAAGCATCTGGTCATTTTGATTCGTGACTTGCACTGAAACATGCAAACAGTGTCCTGTTCTCTTTGTTGGCACTTTTGTTTCCTTGTTTGCTTGGGGGTAAGTCCTTCCCTCCCAAAACAGCACTCAGATTTTTTTTTTCCTCTTTTCCTTCAGATTGAGATTTTTGATTCTTCCCACTAACCGGACTTCATTCCGTAGTTCAGGGACGAGCAAACCATTCTGGTAAATCAAGAGCGTGAACGTTAGATTCTGCTCAAAGTCCTCGGCTCTGCCGCGGTGACAGGAGAGCAGTCCCAGACCGTGTGTAAACAAATGACTGTGGCTAGGTTGCCGTAAAACTGGATTTACGGACACAAATTTGATTTCCATATAATTTTATGTGTCACATAAAAAATGATCCTTAAAACTTTTTCGCAATCGTTGAAAAGTTTAAAACCTATGCTGAGCTCTCAAGTTGTTCACAAACAGGCTGGATTTGGCCCAAGGGCCACAATGTGTCAACCCCTGCCCTGGCTTCTCATTACAGACCCTGAAGAGGGTCAGCTCGTCCATGGGGCACGGGTAGATGCACTGACATCTCACAGGAGAACCCACAGGCTGAGCACCTGCTGAGCTGGGGGACGGAGCAGTCCCATACTCAATCAGAAGTCTTTGTATCAATTTTTTTTTTTAATCTATTTGGGTAGCTTTAAAAGTGGGTTCAGTGGAAGATATGATGATAGGTGTGTATGTTTGGAACACAATTTCTGGAATAAAAGTTAGAAACTCAAGCAGGGAAGTAGGGAGCAGAACCAAATCTGTTAACAAAACTTGGAGACTGACCACACCTCTAGAGCTGGTGGCGGTGTCGCATTCCTCAGAGAGCCTGGCTTCGAGCTAAACTGCTCTGCAGCCTCTGTGACAATAAAGGTGACTGCTCAGACACCACGTAAAACCAGAGCATCTTTGTCTACTACCCATTTCAGGCTTCAAGTATAACAGATTACGATAAAGACTCTCTTTATAAGTTAAGTTTAAAGACAGTCCCCCAGTCTATTTGGCAGCAGTTACGTTAATACCACCAAGGCAAGTCCCCAGCAGGTAGTAAACGAGGAGTTCCAACAGGAGAGCCTTAAAGGGAGGTTCTCGCACAGCTTTTCATTTCGGAGCAACCAGGAAGGGGGACGTTCGAGGGGGATTTCTAAGGTACTCATCTCTGCTTCTACCTGTTTCGACGTGTGAGGCTTCATCCATCACTGACTCGTACCAATTCCCTTGCTTTTCTTTCTAGTCTGTTTCCCCCCCATTTTCAATATAATTAGACTCAGGGGGACTTGACAGTTGTCTTCAAATATTTGAAAGTGTGTCACCCGGAAGAGGACTAGACACGTTCTGCCGGTCCCAACAGAACTAGCACCAATTCTGCAGAAACTACAGGGAGGGTTTTTTTTATTATTATTATTCCTTATAGTGAGCATGGTTTCCACAGAGCCGTTCAAAATTGGGATGAAGTCTCAGAGTTTCAGGTCACTCAAGGTTTCATGCAGAGGCCAGACTACTACGTGGAGGGGTTTTGTAAAGACAACTCGAACATCCTAAAATAGTGGAGCTACAAGTTCTAAGGTTTTGAGTCAATGAATTGGTGGCCATTATAACAATAGCAGTTCCATTATCTGACTACTTAATATTGTCAAATACTGTCCTGCAATCTACGTACTTCTTTAACACAATGATAAGGTCTGTCCTGTTAGCATGTAAACTTTATAAGTGGTGATACCAAAACCTGAGAGGTTGAGTAACTTGCCCTAAGTTACGCACGTGGTCCGTGCAAGATCCTAGATTTGAATCCAGATCGACTTGACACCAGGGTCCAGGCTCTTAAGAGCTACAAACTACTTTGTATAAAATAAGTTACAAGGACATACTGTACAAGACAGGGAAGAGCCACTATAACCATTTTAAATGGAGTATAACCCATAGAAACATTGAATCACTATGTTGTATACCTGAGACAAATAATACTGTGAAGCAACAATACCTCAATTAAAAAAAAATGGAACAGGAAGTCTGTGGGTTCCAGAAGCAACAGCTCCAGCACGGAAACAAAACAAATAACACACCTAAATGTTTGAGTATATTCACCGGGTATCATCCCACCCATCAGGGACAGTAGAGAGAAACTGCTGATTTGATACAGAGGCAACTAAGCAAAATTAAACCGTGACGATGAGGGCCCTAAGAAGGATTTATCCTCCAAGAAAGAAAATGTGATTTACTACACTGTTCAGCTGTGAGTGATTGCTTCACAGTCTCAGTCGTGTAAACACAGAACACTGATCTAACAAAAAACAAGCATATTAGAAGAAGAGAGTAATTATACAGAGAGAATAGTTTACTTATGAGTGAGCGTGGTTACACGTCACGCGCGTATCATTCTGTGTGTGTGAGAGAGCGGGTGCGTTAGGTATTTAAGAGAAGCAGTTTCTCATTCTTCCTAGTAGGAGCTCAAAGGAGAACATATAAAGCTTTAAAAAATTCAAAAAAGAGTGGTATAGAAACAGGATTTGCAAATACAGAAGTAAATATAAAAGACCAGCTTGAGAAGGCACAGGGTTTCCTGGGGGAGCAAGAACTAGGCGTGAATAGATAGGATGGAGGAGAAAGCTGCTATTTTTCAGGATACGTTTAGAAGTCCCATTTAACTTTTTAAAATTTTTATTTATATTTTATTGTGTAAAGAAGGGAAAAAAAGAAAAGCAGCTCATAACAACTAGACAATGAGACATTTTCATAGACACATATTTCCATGGCGAAGGCAATTCATGGTAGGAGGAAACAGTTGGTGCCTAATACATGTTGGGGGCAGACCACTTCAATTTGCCTTCTTAAAACTAAAGAACAGACCAAAAAAAGCAGCTTTCCAATCATGTCAATACACTTAAAAACCTTGATAGGGCGGAAACCAGCCTCGGACCACAGGTTAGCTCTGTGATCATCTTTGGTCTGAGGTTTCACATGGTTCTTCCACCACATTCAGTGCCAAGTGCGCTTCGACAGACGCAATTGCAATTATAATTATCCCCGACCTACACAATGTTCTTGGGCTTCGTTATGTGTACTAAAACTGAGAATAAACTATGGGTAGGCGCCTTTTCCTGACACACAGACGTTTCAACCCAAGTCAGATCAATGATGGAACATTACTTCCAGCTGTGGGAGCTGAGACAGGTCAGAGCTGCAGTGGCAAGAAAGATCAATTCCCTAAAATCACACGGAGCTATAAACCAGAAAGAAACATAATCAAACGGCCCATCATACATCAAACATCTCTCGATATTAAAATTTAAAAAAATTTATATATATATATATACATATATATATATATATCAAGCCCCAGAAGCCGAATACTTAATAGTCTAATCAAGAGATCATTCAACAAAAATCACCAATATCCTTCGCACTGTACTAGGTTCTCTGTGAAATACAGAGGAAATATAAGATATGGTTCCTGCCCCCAGGAAGCACGCAGTCTCGTTGGGGAGATGTGATTAGTGTAAGTGAAATGTAAAGAAAGGGTCTGGAAACTCTTACGATGAATAGTAGGTAACCGAAGCCAAAGGCGAGTGTGTAGGACACAGGGCTCGGAGCAACGGAATCAGGAGCAAGAGGATTCATAGAAAAGGCAGCCTTGAGTGAGGCTCTGAGGAGGGTGAGGATTTGGGCTGGTGACTGGAAGAGGTTTGAATTATTCCTAGTTTAGAAACCTGAGCTGGAAGCAATCACATTGTGACTGGGCGGCTGGGAGGGGAGAGCTTTGGGAAGACAGGGAAGTGGTCAGAATTAAGTGTATCTTGTTTACTTTTTATCAGTTTACTCTTGATTTTGAGTGTACTTCCCTTCTCTTCCTTTACCTTTTAACTTGGCAGACTGTGACCACATCAATTACCTAACACCCACCAGCTGCCACATGGTGAAAGTGTTTGTCAATGTTGTTTTATTTTTAAATTTCCTTCAGGGTAACAGTGATTTTTTTTTTTTTAATATGAAAGTCATCTCCCTAGTAAAATCATCACTCACTGCAAATCCACTCATTTCTCTGCATCCATCAGGGACTGGCTCCACGAGCCCCCGGGTACGCCAAACTCCACCAACACTCCAGTCCCATAGTCAGCCCTCTGTGTCCTCAGATTCCACCTCTGTGACTTCAACCAACAGGGATGAAAGCTTCCATCCGTCCTTGGTTGAGTCCAGTTTCAAAATCTGCAAATATGGAGGGCGTGACTGTATATTTATTGGAAAAAATCCATGTGTAAGCAGACACAGCTGTGTTGTTCAAAGGTCAACTGCATAATCTCAGACACACCATCGAACGGGGCATCCTGTAGAAAGCTGAGGGTCAGAAAGTGAAGAACGCATTGAAAGTGATGGGCCATTAATTTTAAACAAAATAGGGTACAACAACCACAATTTGGGAATGCCACTTCTCCAAGGCCAAGCTGTTCCCGTTAGCAACATGGCCACTACCTCCCCTGGGGCCTTCTGGGGAACTGTTCTGTAGAAGCTGCATCTCTGAGACTGCCAGGTGCCAAAGGACCATCACGACAGCCCCCGGAGTCCCTCCGCTCACCTTGGCAGGAGAAATCAGGGAGACCCACTGAAGTAAATCACGGGTGGTTCTAACCTCAGATCAATCAGACAAGCCGAGTAAAGGGAGGAAAGATGAAAATTTCTCTGAACCATTTCAATCCCCTTGTTCTTTGATTCTGTACGCTACTGTTTAAACCATCTATACTTAGGTAGCAGCTAAACAGGGGAAAAAAAGATACATTTCGACTAATCTGATGCTAATAAATAATACAGATTCTGAATTCTGCCCTCTGTCACACCCAATTTTATGATATTTATAAAAAGAGATTTTACAAGATATTTGCAAAGATTAGTCAAGTGATAAAATAAACGGCTTCATGTAGCTCTCCTGATGGCTGAAAAGAAGATGCTCTGGGGAGAGGCATCCCACGCTCTCCCGTCTCACTGGCTCAGTGGGCTGATATTGACCCCGCGCACCTGCCCGCGGTTAGTGGCTGGGTTGACTTTTCTCAACTACATCGTTCCTCAAACTGCCTCTCAGTGTATCTCAGGTTTCTTCGCTCCTGTCTCTGCCCAGGTAAAGTTGATAAACTAATTGAGGGATGAGCCGTGGGGGCCTATTTAGGTGTTTTGATCCACTTAAGGTACAGCCAGAGGCCCTGCACTTTAATAGGTTTTGGGAAGAGCTCCTACCGAAAAGGGAAATTTGTACACATGGAGTTTCCTTAAACGCTTAGCCCTGGAAATTCTAAAGTTACAACGATGATGATTGTTTTATTAAATTTAGCAGTGCCAAAGGAAACCTGGGCTCACAGGGAAACAAAGCATTTCCGGAGAATTTAACAGCGTCAGCCGCGTGGTAGGCAAAATCCAGCAACACAGGCCATCCAAGCAACGGCGACAGTTAGACAGGGAGCCGAATTCCAAGCCAACGACGACAACACACAAAATATTACACAAAATACACAAATACACACAACGCCCAACAAGAAGCGATAATTCAATTCTGAAACCAAGTCCAGCATGTGGGTTTTTCCTCACACCACCAAGCCGTTCTCCCATACCAGCTGGGGGCCCTACAATTGCGCTCAGTTCTGACACTGTCTACTTAGAGGCACCACCAGAACCCACGGGCCAAGGGCTCAGTCCCACAGACTCCCCCCACCACACACATAAGCTCCCAACACACAATTGAGACGCCAATCACAAGCCCAAATTGTTACCTGTGCTTCTGGCCAACCGGCTAGAGATGGGAGCGTCCCACGACCCCCTCTTTGGGTTCTATTAATTTGCCAGAGCATCTCCCCAAAACTCAGAGAAGCATTTTGCTTACCGGATTGCCTGCTGTAAAAAGGAACCTCCAAGTGGAGTGATGCACGGGACGAGGTACCAGGAAAGGGCGCAGAGCGTCGGTGCCGTCTCCGGGCAGACCATTCCTCCCCAGTCTCCAAGCCTTCATCCACACCGAAGCTCTTCCGGGCTTTCTACAGAAGCAATGTAGGGTCAGCTGTTAGACCACTGGCCCCTGAAGCTTGAACTCAACCTCTAGTTCCTCCCCTTCCTGGAGGAGGGGCGGGATGAGGCTGAAATTTCCAACCCTCTGATCACCTGGAGGGCTTCACTAACAACCACCCACCCGCCTCAGGTGCTTTCCAAAGCTTACCATGACAAAAAACACCCTTATTCTCAGCACCTGAAATTCCAAAGGTTTTAGCAGCTCCCTGCTAGAGTCTGGGAGAAAGAGCAAATATATACGATTTCCATTGTAAATCGCAGTATCACAAGGAATAGAGTAGACAGCTCCTCCTTTCGCCTTAGGAACAGCTTAGCAAGACTAGATCAGGGCAGAGTACAATGTAAATAAAGCAGTATTGCGATTTTAGAGATTTTAGGGTTTGGAGGTGGATCATCAGCTAAGAACACCTGAACTGTTTGCTCTTGGCTTTGGAGAGCAAGTCCATGAAGATTAGATGACTTTATCTCAACAAAGCAGAGAGTCAAGGCTAAGCTTAGACAATCTAGCGAGAATTTTGGACCTAAATAGCGCTTTTAGTGGGAGGTTGTTTACAGAAATACAGTAGGTAGGCAGAACCAGAAATCTGTTTCAAGAGTCTGGGTTTTGTAACTGAAAAAACCTGGGTCTGAGTTCCCATCCCAGCCCACTCAATGTCTGGCCTTGGGGAAGCTATTTAACCTTTCAGAAAGTCCTGTTTCTCTTCTGTAATTTGGGGGAAATAATCATGCATACCTCAACGAGGTTTTGTTTTATTTAAGGACTAAGAGAATGTCTCAGAAGTGCCCATCATACTGACAGGTGTCCAGTGGATGCTCGGGAACGGTTAGTTGCTATCATGAGGCTCAGGAAGTACCCAGGAATTACACCACAGTTGTCTTTCTCCTGTTTGGTGGCTCCAGGGGATAATTTAATGATAACACTGCATCCACAATGTAAAGGCAGAGCTTACTAACAGAATTATGTTTTTTAATAACATAAAATTGAGCATCAGGTTGGGGTGCAACTAGGGCTGAGACCAGGATAATCTTTGTCCTCGGTCCCGCCATGGTGCTGCAGCGAAGGCTGACTTGGATCATTATGCTGACGACGGAGCCATCTTCATTTCCCGAAATTCAGGGTCTTAGCAATAGTTGGGCACATTTAGAATTTAAACTTCATACAGTCATAATCCAGGTAACTTTTAATTTTAAGCTCATCTAACTTTGTTATGTTTTTTCATGTTGAATGCGACATTAGCATTTTAAACAGAAAAAAAAAAAGAGATCACAATTGTTCTAAGCAGGAGCCAGCAGCGAGAGGCCAGGGAACCTGCATTCCTGTCACATCCAGGTGCCCCATTAAGCACAGAATCTTACAGAATCTACTTAAAACCTCCTGGTCCCTCAAGTTGCCCATCAGCATCCTGGGAAGTCTCAAGATCCCACCTTGCTTATTGGACTGTTTTAAGGACTTAGTATTGATAATATATTTTTAAAAGACCTGAAAACACATGGGCACAGCTACAAGTACTAAGATGGTGTATACAACAACAAAAAAATAATAAAACTAATGAATACATAGCCTTTACAGAATGTCTACCATGTATCAGACACTATTAAAAACATTTAGATACATCACTGGTGTCACCAGCTTCACTGGGGTAACAGACCACTAAGAGGATCTGAGACATTAACACAACCATATAATATACACAGAAGTTAATTTGTTTGTTAAAATAAATGCAGTATGTGTGTATGTGTGTATCTCATATTTATATATGTATTTACATGTATATTTATATGTACATAAATACCATGCAATAATGAAAAAGCAGCTTTACAGACCTCATAAAACAGAATCATTTACACAGTATATTGTGTTTGGGTTTCTCTCTCCTTAGAAAAATGTCATTCTTCTGTTACAGAAATTTGACGATGCCGAAAACTGATTTCCTGATAAGTGAGCCATTTATCCCACTGTTTCTGTTTTTAATACTGATACTAAATGAGTTGGGTCACAATGAGGTGAATTTCTTGGATGTTCTCAATTTAAAGTTTTATTTTATATTTGGACAATTTCCATCTATCAGGCTGTCTCTCTTCTCTATTTTTTTTTAAAGCCATGTTGTCAGAGACTTTAATGACTTGAAGATTATTCGTGTAGTTCAGGAAAAAAATAAAAGCAGGTTACAAATTCCCAGCGCTGTGGCACACACCCGGAGGGAGACGTGTCAATATGCTTGCGCCATTAATGGCGTCATCTCTGGGTGGTGGGAACCCTAGTGATTTTATATGCACACTGGGGCACTTCAGTATTTCCCAAAAGGCTTACAATAAATGTACACTAGTGCTTTTGGACAGCATTATGGAGCTACTATTGACATGTAACGTATGTACGTTTAGGTTTTCCAGTGTGATGATTTCACACGGTATACGTTATTAAACAAGGACCACGACAAGGTGGTCTGGAGTAAATTCTATCGGGTCCCTCTTCTCCCTTCTAACAAGAAATCGATTTAAAATGAGCATCATGTTGTACATTACATCCCCAGAATTATTTATCTTATGACTAGAATGTTGCCCCTTTTGACCCAATTCCCAACCCCCTCCCTCTCCCATTTCTGGCATCCACAAGTCTGATCTAAGTTTCTAGGAGTTTGTCGGTTTTCAACACCACATGTGAGTGAGATCTAACAGATTTGTAAGACAGAGCTAACAGATTTGTCTGTATTTGACTTACTTCACTTAGCATAATGCTGTTAAGGTCCATCATAATGTTGTAAATGGCAGGACTTCCTTCTTTTTTATGACTGAATAGTATTCCATTATATACACACAGACACACATAGAGTGAGCATTTTCTTAAGTTCTTAGAATCACAGGGAAAAAAATTGTAACTATATGAAATGACAGATGTTAACTAAACTTACTTTGGTAATCATCTGCAATATATATATATATGTACAAATCATTATGCTGTAGACCTTAAACTTACACAATGTCATACGTCCATTCATAAAAATGAAAATCAAAGCCTCCTTGAAAAAGTTAATAGCAATATGCAGCCCAGGAAATATGTGAATAAGGCACAGGGGCAGATCACTCATTTGGTCTTGGAGAAGATGGCTCCAACATTTTTAATAACCACAATCACGTACAGAAGTTACTCAATATTCTTATGTGGGGCCACTCTGTTGCCCAACTTCAGACAACACCAGTGACATTATATTAGTTAGAAATGTAGCCTCCTGGGATAGCTTAGCGGCGGTACTGCTACTTTTCTTCAGGCTGTTTGTTGAATGCTGTGCACGTGTTATTTCACTTAATCTCGAAAAGCAACACTGAGGTTAAGAGTAATATAATACATGGTAAACATTTATTTATTTATTGAAGTATAGTTGATTTATAATGTTGATTTAAACTATTTAAAAAAGGTTCTGGTGTCCAGCACCGTGATTCAGTTACACATTTGTTGAATGATAATTACGTGCTAGGGCTTGTGACACAAATGTTGCATTACTCATCTAGTCTGATCCTTACAATAGTTCTATACATTTGAGATGATTATTTCTTCTCTCATTTTACAAATGAGAAAACTGGGGATTCGAGTATCTAATTTACTCATTCAAAAATTAGTAAGTGATGGAATCGAGATACAGGGGTATGTGTTGAAATTCCAAGATTGGAGCTACTCCAGCTTGAGCCTGGTATCAAAATTCTGCGTTGCATCGGGTAACTGTCAAGGATGCCTTCAAGTTAGCACTCACTGCTTACGGCTGAGTCTCTGAAAGATGGCCTCCACGTGGGCAACGGGGCACAGTGGCACAGGCTGTGTACTGTGCAGCCCAGGCAGTGAACGATGCCCAAAGCCAGGCCATGTACTACATGCGCACCTGTACTGTCTTTATATTTTCGATATTACTTTTCAACTCTTCATTTCCTTCTATTAGCTATGAAGTTCTCCTGATGACTTTCTTTGAAAATATGTGCCCTTTTAATAGAAGGAGTGCTTTGACTAACCCACATGGCGGTGTGACTGGATCTAGGGCAGAGGAAGGGGTTGGCAGGGAAAGGCTAAGAAAGGGGCAGCAGCCAATAGAAGAGAAGCCAGTGCCTCCTATTCCAGACTCATCTCACCCAGATCGACCCCAGGGTTCTTCCTGCTTGCGGAAGCACCGAACGAAGGACAGAGCATGAGTCAGGTCTGAGACAGTAACATTTATGACATCCCAGTCCCTGGAAGGCACAATAAAACGGATTTTGCCTTTAAAGGCCAGTTGTTAGTCTCATCCCTCTTTGCAGATTTCACGGGGGAATGTCAGTGACGATCCGTGCACACGCACACCCTCACACACAAGTGCTCACATGCACACACACACACAAACACGCCTCTGCACACAGGGAGCCGCCAGAGGAGCGCTGAAACAGACAAAGAGGTTGGAGGTTGGCCCGCAGACTAAGGACTCATGCCGCACCCCGTTTTTCCCCCTTCTACGGCAGTGTTATTTCCGGTAGTGAGTGACTAGAATGAAAAAGCTCGAAGAGTCTAACATTAACGCGGTTTTGCTTTCCTGGCATCTATAATCTTCAGCAAGAACAGGTGCTTCGCACACCTGCAAAGAAGAGTCAGAAGCTGAACACACAGACCCCTCCTCCCAAGGGAGCTGAGTCCCCTTCAGGGGGCTGAACTGGGATGCTGTGCAAGGTGGTGTGCTGAGAGACGCCCTTTCCTCCAAGTTAGCCCCTAGTATTGGGCCAGGCTTCTTCCTTCTTTATGTGGATTTTTTTTCCTTCCCTCAAAGCCCCATGGTCCCTTCCTGCAATCTGGTTTCTATCAGGCTCCATTTAACTTCTCATAAATATCTACACTACACTGAACCCCAGTTGTGGTCAGGGCTTACATCCTCACATTGTCTCCTCAATCCCAGGCAAACGTGGATTGTGGCTATTCTTAGGGGCTGCATTTAATAAAATGTTTCCTTAACTGCACGTTCTTGCATATCATGCAGTGGGCTGTGTCCAGCTGAATAGAGGAACAGAGGAAAAGCAAACAGAGCCAGCGAGTCTGCAAGGAGCTGCCCCTGAAATTAAGTGTTTTATCTGGACAGTCACTAAATGATACATTAAGATCCAAGCTCAACAAGAGGAAATGTGATAATGTCAGCTGTGTGATGTTAAAGGGCTAATGTTTGCTCTTTAGGCCTCTGGGTCAGAGAGATCCCCCCCCCCCCACTCCATGCTGCTAGCAGTGTTATTTCCATTTCAGTGCAGTGGATACAAAGAACTGACAAACTCAGAGACAGTCTAAAGGATGAACAGTTCAAGATTTGTACAGATTTTGAGTCACACACATGAAGCCCTGGGTTCCGTGCCAGCCACAGTCTTGAGATGTGAGGACTGTGAACTGTCCCCACGGAGCGGCGTGCTGGCTACACGCCACCCAGCACCAGGAGGGGCCAGGCCTGTTACCCAGTGCACCCCTCCCCTCATCACTGGGTATATTTGAGGAAAGCTGGAGACCCCCTGGTGACAGCTTCTCTCTTCCCTTTGGCTGAGATAACCAGCTCATCACATCTACATGTGCAGGGTATTTTATTATGAAGAGGCAACCCAAAGATTTACTTCCCCATTTTTCACCTGCTCCCCCCTCCCCCGCATCCTTTCCTATTCACTAATGGCCTTTCCCTAAGTTATATAATCCTGTCACAGGTACAAAAATATCACTCCGAGACTGCTCCCTGGGCCTAAATCATTCAGCCGTTAGCGGGGGCAGGGCAGGTGTCTGAACCACACTGGAGGCGGCAGGACAGCTGTCCCGCTCCCCGCCCCTTGTCACCGGGCGAAGGAAAGCGGAGATTTTAATAAGATCATAAAGCAGAGCGACACGGACTGACCGGCGTGATCGGTGGTTTCCATTAGCATTCAGAATGCCTGGGATAATAAATTAGAGCAATTGAGCAGGAATGGGCAATTTGATTATTCAACATTTTTCAACACCAGCCCCGGCAGCTGGACCCCGAGCAGTTGGGCTCACTGCCCCCCACGCGATCAGGCTGGCGGGGCACAGGTGAGCGCACAAGCCATCACTTTCTCCCACCCCGACTCCGGGCCTGAGAGCCCTATCTGGTGTCTTCCGGGTTTGGTTGAGTGTAAATTGATGATCGGGAGGAGGACGTCTTCATATATCTTTGCAGTGGAGGCGGCAGGGTGCAGAGCAACAGGAGAGGAGCCCCCAGCCCCCCGCACAGCATTCCTGCAGAGATGCTCTCCATCCACGTGGCTTTCCTGCAGACATCCTAATACAGTCTGAGACGCCTTTAATTTACCTGCTCTGGCTAAAGGGCCGAGGACCAACTTTTCCAGAACTGTCATCAAACCATATTCATATACATATGACATGAATTACAAACCTTGTGTGTAAGTTGATGAGATAGGACAGTTTCATAAGCAATCACAGAATTTGATATTTTCTAAGACACAGGATCATTAGAGCCTATAACGTTCTCATTGTTCATTTGTGCTTCTGGCCTGTTTTTTTTTTTAATTGGTTTTCCATTAAAAATAGTTTTAAATTTGAACTATTTGTTAGGAAGAAGGTGAATGAAGAAGCTGATGAGAGCTGATGAGTGGAGGATGGCTTCCTTAGGTGCTTGCACAGGCATCTCTGAGGAAGTGTGAAGTTCTACTCAGAGCCGCATCATGGCTGCACGAGCATCTGATGGACAAAGTTCTGCACTTTACTGCATCTCGCAGTAAAGCCAGGTATCACACATCATGTGCCCGGGCTGCTTTTGGACAGAAAGCCCTTTGGGTTTCTTAATTTGTCATATTTCACTGACATTGGTGCCATGGAGGGATCTCATACTTTTAGCTTAAATAGTAAAAAATCTCCAAAGTGTTCAGTGCTGAAATTGATTCTGATGTCGTAAATTTAAAAACTTACCAAGTCAACCATAGAGACTCCATATATTGATGTCAAGTAGGGGATTATCATCATCCTTCAGTGCTTTTTGATGTGAGGTATCAGTATACACAGACACACACACACATTTGTGTGTATGTGTAAGTGTGTACATGTATACATACACATAAATGTTTTTACGCATGAATTGATCTTTGCCTTTAAAATAGCTTCATTGAGGACCCACCCAGTCATCCAGTGACCATGCAAACACATTCTGGAACCACTCTTCACAGATGTTTTCATAGCCATATTATAAAAATGAGCATTATTACTATACGTTAATAGCATCCTATTGTCACTAAATGTTTATTTTCTATTTTTCTCCTCTTCTCATTTTTTTTAAGTTAATTCTGCTTCCATTCACTCTCCCAGTTTGAAAAAACTGAAAAAGTTTTAAAAAGTCAACAGCTTAAGGAACTCAAAGAAGGTGTGTACCGGAGCAGATAAAACACCAGGAACACAAGGGGGAACCTGGGAAGTGAGCGCAGGGGAGCAGCAGACCCTGAGGGTCCTGCCTGAGGTTGTGAAATGGAGAAGCTCACAGGGCAACGGATGGTGGACTCTGAAGCTCAGAGTCAAGTTCAAATTCTCACTGGAGTACTCACAGTAGAGTGACTCTTGACTAGCTTGACCTCTGAACACTGGTTTTCTTATCTATAAAGTAGGGGTAATAATTTGGTCACATCATGGAATTACTGTGAGGATTAATTACGTGTGAAGCACTTACAGTGGCCCAGGGTGCTGTATTTAGACCTCTCTCTCCTCTGTTTACAAGCCCCTCAGTGGTCCCAGGGAGTCTCAGGACTTCAAATATCATCTGTATGCCAACGACACCCCAATTTACACCTCTAACACAGACTCTCCTCTGAACTTCAGACCTGCACCTTGAACTACTAGACGCCTCCCCTTGGATGTTTAACAGGCATGTAAAATTTAACGTACCCCAAACTGGGTCCTTTATCCCTTCATCAACCTCTTTCCTCTCATGGTCATCCTGATCTGGGGCAAGCCCTCCATCCCATTCTTCAGGCCAGCATCCTTGGAGGCATCCTGGACGCCTCACTTTCCTTCAAACTCCAGAGCCAGCTCATCTGTAATCACGCGGGGTCCAGCTGCAAAATGCTCCCAGAATCCCGCTGCGCCCCCTCTCAACTCTGAGACAGTCGGCTTGTCATCGCTGGCACGCATAGAACACTTCGCAGAGCCGGAGGAGAGTACGCATCCTTTCCCATTGCTCCCGAAGCATTGACCACAATGGACCTCACGCTGGGACATAAAACACATTTCAGCCTCTTGACCTCACGCCTGAGGCACTCGATGTCTTGCCTTCTCCCCTCCTGATCCGCCAGCTGCCACGCATTCTGTCTTGTACCCGGGAGGCCCATGGGTGGGGGTGGTCAGGGGTCGGCAAATCTTCTCTATAAAGGGCTGGCTGGTAAAAGTTTAAGTCTTTGCAAGTCAAATGGTCTCTTTTGCAGCTATTCAGTTCCGCTACTGTGATGGGAAATCAGCTATAGATAATAAGAAAATGAATGAGCATGGCTGTGTTTCAATACACCTTTCTTTACAGTAACAGCTGGTGGACCAGACTGGGCCAAAGCCTGGACTACGTAGCAAGGGTTTTCTTTGCCTAATGGTTCCGCTGGGTCTGATCAATGGGGAAGCACTGGCAAGAACCGAGAGAGAGAGTGGGGAGAAGGCTGGCATCTGTGTTCCGCAGGCACCTGCGGGTCACGGCAGCCCGGCCACATCCCCTGAGCCAAGGCCCCGCTGACGTCAAGCGGCTCACATCAGGTGCTGCTCCCCATCTCCGGGGCCACGGGACAACTTTCTCCCTCACCCCTTCCAGCCTAGGATGATAACAGCAAATGCTCTGCAACTTGTTTCCCAACATCCTGCCCATGGGGTTTCCTTTACTTTACACTTTCGTGTGCGCCGGTGTCCTCTGGGATCCTGACGGATATGTGGAGGTTATGGCGAGGGCCCCACGCCCACCTGCCTCCCACACCCAGTCTGTTTTTAGCACAGCAGCTAGAGTGATCCTGCTAAGAAGGGCGGTATCCGGTCACATCACTCATCTGCTCCAAACTCCAGTGGCTCCCATGACCCTTGGAGTAAACACCAAAAGCCCTGAGGTGGTCTGTGGGGCTCTGTGAGATCTGCCCTCTGCCACCCACTATATCTCACTCCTTGCCTCTCCCCTCCGCTCACTCCACCCCAAGCTCGTGAGCTTCTGCACGGACACTGCAACCCATCAGGCTTACTCCTGCCTCAGGCCCCTTGCACTGGCTCCTCCTCCTCTGGACGTTCTTTCAAATATCACCAGGGCTCCCTCCCTCACCACTTGGCTTACGCCCTCCCCTTCGCTCAAAAGCCAATGAGGTCCCTGTTTAAGATTGTATACCCTGCTTCCTCCTTCTTTCCTAGGCCGACTTTCCCAGCTATTTTATTTTATACCACACTGGATTCTTTTTTTTTCAATTTTTAAATGTATTATTCTTTTATTTGGGGGGGTAACTAGGTTTTTAAAAATTTTATTTTTAATAGAGGTGCTGGGGGTTGAACCCAGGACCTTGTGCATGCTAGGCACGCACTCTACCACTGAGCTACACCCTCCCCACCTCCACACTGGACTCTAGCACCCTATATAACTTACAGCTGCTTATCATCTCTCCCCACTACAGTCAAGCCCCATGAGGGCAGGGGTTTTGGTCTCTTGACACCTACAACAGCGCAGACATTCAGGGCACACACATCGGACATGAGCTATTTGTGAAAAGTGCTCCGGACTTCAGTTGGGGAACTTGGTCTGGAATCCAGGTTCTGCTTCATTTTTTCATCATTCCTTTCCTCCCTTTCTCCCCTCTTTGCTCGTTTCTTTCTCTAATAGCCCTTGAAGTCAGCGTTTGGTTTTATAATCGCACGGAAAAATGAACAGAACTCTACCTTTAACAAACTCAAACTCTCTTCTCGGCTTCTCCACCTTTCCACATTGATTTCGGTCCCCAATGTTCCTTTCCAACCATTACTCATATGCAGACACAAGCTTAAAATCGTAAATATGACAAAGATGCAATTTTTGTTTTGCTTTCTGCTTAATTTTTCCACGATGAAAATGGCTCCCCGCTCCCTCCTCCCAACCATTACACCCCTTGAAGAATAAATGAATAGCACATGAAATAATGTGAGATATTTAAACCCCATTACCTAAAATGCCACCGTCACCATTTTGACGATCACCCTTACGTGTATCTCTACACATCTGTACATGTATCTATGTGTGTATATATGATTTTTATTTTTAAGAAAGAGGGTAGCATGATAAGTGCTATTTTGATCATTGAATCTATTTAAAAATAAATAAAAAGAAGGGGGAAGGTATAGCTCAGTGGTAGAGTGTGTGCCTAGCATGCATGAGGTCCTGGGTTCAATCCCCAGTATCTCCACTAAAAAGGTAAATAAATAAATCTAATTACCTCCCCCACTGAAAACAAATAAATAATAAAATGAATTTTTAAAATAAATAAAAATAAATAACCAGGGTGTTAACCTGGTATATAATAGAAAATAGTTTATCCATAATTTTCTTCATTTTGCTTCATTTTCAAGTTGAGAATCAAGGTCTCATTTTTTTTTTTTTTATAAAGCAAGTAGTCCAATCTCTCTCAAACTCAAGTATTATGAATGATTTTCAAGTAAAAATAGTTTTTGTAAACCTTGACTTGCTATTTTGTTAAAATGTGACCTCATATATTCTACTGTATAATCCAGTAGGTTTCTTATGTTTATTTTGCTTTCACATAAAATCAAGAAAGTTTATAAATTAAATATAGAAACAACACTGCAAAGTCAATAAAACTCAAATTAATAACATTAATTTAATATGATGCATAATGCTATTTTGATGAAACTGAATCATTAACGTTTGGTCTAATGACTGAATGATACTGCCTCGAGTTTGGGCCTAAATTTAACTTCTCTCAGTGTTTCTACTTCAATAACAAAGAAAATGTTAATTTGTAATTGTGTTTTACAAATTAGTATTAACACCTTTAAGGCACTGTTGGCTAGCTGCAGTTAATCAGACCACATACCTAATCAAAACTGCCACCAATCAATTCATGATTGCAAATTTTAATAAAATTTCTGTCTGTAAAGTTGTCTTATTCAATTATGGGTACTTATAATCTTAGCATTGCTACATTATTGAAATCTTCTTTCAAACGATCAATTTTCGCTGGGATTAGAGACAGAAGTAGTCACTATTTAATTTTTACTACTCCCTTCCTGTCAACTGTGCCGATACACAGAGAGATGGACATCTTGGCGAGATGTTGGCCGGCCATCTGCCTGTGGTCCAGCCAGCTTTGGTACAGCTACCATTGTATGAGGTTGCAAGGCTTGGGAAGGCTCCATTTTCTTACTCCTTTCTCCCTTTTATTTATTTATTTATTTAATTTATTTTTTTAATTAAAGTATAGTCGGTTTACAATGTAGTGTCAATTTCTGCTGTACAGCATAGTGTTTCAGTCGTATGTACGCATACATACATTCCTTTTCATATTCTTTTTCATTATTTGTTCCTACAGGGTATTGAATATTGTTCCCTGTGCTATACAGTAGGACCTTATCGGTTATCGATTTTATATATAGTAGTTAGTGTCTGCAAATCTCGAACTCCCAGTTTATTCCTTCCCACCCTCTTCCCCCACCCTGTAACCATGTTTGTCTTCTGTGTCTGTAAATCTGTTTCTGTTTTGTAAATAAGTTCGTTTGTCTCTTTTTTTTTACAGTTCACATATAAGTGATACCATATGGTATTTTCCCTATTTAAATCAAAGTAAAATACTAATTTGTAACGTGTCCCCGACGGCATTTGGTTATCACTCAGCAGGAATATGCTCAGAAACCCAAACTCAGACTTTGAAGTTACACGATTACTGTTGGTTGGAAGATGGTTTAAGCGATGATGAAAGTGCTTGTGTTTTTTCATGCAGATGATCACTATAACTAAACCTCAAAGTAACGCATTTTATGCACGATCCCTGAAGGAGTAGGAGTCCCGAGCCCCAGATTATAAAACAGATACAATGGGGTTTTAGAACCCACATAGTTCTGGGCTCAAACACTGCCTTCACAACTTACAGGCTATGGAAACTTGGATAATTTTCTCAACCTTTCTTTTCTTTTCTTTTTTAAATGGAGTTCCTGGAGATGGAACCCAGGACCCTGTGCATGCTAAGCACACGCTCTATCACTGAGCTATACCCTCTCCCACAAATCAACCTTTCTTTTTGCTTATTGGTAAAATGATGATCATTCTCACTGTTCACATGAGAAAACTGACACAGGGGAAGTGTGGCGAGGGCTTAATGAATTGAGACAGACCAAGTTCCTGGCCAGATCTCAGTGTTAGATCACTGCTGTTAGAAGCAGGGCACCTGGGGGGAGCCTCAGCCCCAGTGAAAAGTCCTCAGCAGTTAGGTTTACCAAGTCCCTAAATCACTGCACTGAGCGGGCGATTACAGACTTAATCACCAGCCAGATTTTAAGACCCAGTTTTACAACTGCAACATGATGTAACTTTCCAACGAGCAAGGGGATTGTCTTTTTGCAGTCCCTGATCTAACAAAAGCATTTTTCTTATCTAAGGTTAAGACTCAAACTGAGTCCAGAGACAGCAGGCCAATTAGATATGCATTCAAATCAGTGGCAACGGAAGGGCAGAGGAAGATACAAGGCAATTACAAACCTTTTGTGGATGATCGAGTGTCCAAACACATGCTGTACACAGCTTTCTGTGTCCAACCGTAGTAAAAATGAGGACCAGGGTGGATTGTGATGGCCAACAAACGCACATACATCTAAAGAGTTTCTTCTAAATCATTCGGTAGGTATTTATTCAGACCTAGTTTGTTTCTTCCCAGCACTTGGACCTCCCTGGAGGAGATGGTAATAAATTGGAGAGGAGCACGCGGAGATACGGCAACACAACATAATATGAGACGTGCCACCTTACTGATGTCTACTAAATGCTGTGGGGAAGTTCAGAGTAATTCTATCTGTGGAATTAAGTCTTGACCAATAAAGCAAGCTTTCTTTTCTTTTAGTTTTTTTTCCCTGTATACTTTTTTAAAAATTTTTATTTATTTTTATTTTGGGCAGGAGGTAATTAGGTTTTAGTTTCTTTTTTTTTTTAATTTTTTTGGGGGGACGGAGGTGATTAGGTTTATTTACTTATTTATTTTATTTAATGGAGGTACTAGGGAATGAACCCAGGACCTCCTGCATGTTAAGCACGTGCCACCACTGAACTATCTCCTCCTCCTCACCCCCCCTATACTTTTTGAAGCACTTAACGACCTTCCTGGATCACTTGCATTTTCCCTAGGGTCAAAAATTAGGTGTGGGAGGTGGGTATAGCTCAGTGGTGCAGCCTATGTTTTGCAGGCACAAGGTCCTGAGTTCAACCTCCATTTCCACTATTTGAAAAAAAAAAATTAGGTGGATATTGCTTTAAGTTGGAGTCCACCCAGACGCCTGGTAAAATGCACATGCGGGTGGGAGAATAAGTCACAGAGCCACCGTGACCTGGACGTAATACGGAGCTCGGAAAGCAAGACGCCTGCGTGTCTACTTCTGTCTGAGGATGCATATTTCCTCAGGCAGTGCAGGAAAGGAGCCAGATTTAAAAAAGCAGCAAGTTGGTGGATTAAAAAAAAAAAATAGAAGGAGGATGAGAGAGCTGAATATAAATTGCCAGGGGAGGCTGGAAACCAAAACTGACACTAACTGTGTTATCCGTGTAGTAACAGGGCCTCTAAGCCTGGCACCCACTGACAACGGCGTGCTGTAAGCCAGGGATTAGAGCCAGCGCCGGAGCAAAGAAACAGTCCTTCCTCTCCCCTCCAGGGCCCTGGCCACCTACCGGCATTATCTCCGTCCTCTCTTTTTCCCCAAAGCCCCCTGGCCACCGCCCAGCTTTTCTCGGCTGACACCGCGACTGTGTTTCTTCAAAGTCCCCTGCGTTCCCGCACGGGGCTGCGTGGGGCTGTGGACCTACAGAACCTTCCTTTCCACAGCTGGCAGCTACGAATTAACTTTTTGACTTCATGAGGCTAATATGCCGAATTCTCCCTCATTTGGAGCATCTGTCCCCCTCCCCCCTCCCCCCCCAGCCACCTTCTCCCATCAACCAGGGGCTGAGAAGCAGCACACAGAGCACCAGGCAGGCTTGGTCAGCGCCCAAAGCGTGTTTTTTGCATCCCTGCAGGACCACTGAGGGCTCGGACCGCTCTAACCCACACAGCCGGTCCCTGCCGTCAGGGCTGGTGTGAATACAAGATGTCACTGCTGTCCAAAGAAGAGCGGACACGACCAGAGAACTCAATCATCCCTCTTGTCTTTGGGGCACGTGCCTCTCCTCACCCATCAGTTTCCATCCCGGACAGTCGGGTTCCGAGTTGCCCTTGGCACCCCTACCTCTGACTTCCTCCAGCGTTTCCAGGAAGTCAGACTCAGTGGGATGGCCACCCCTTCGTCCCATCCCTATGTTCCCAGCAACCAGAAGACCAAAAGCTTTCGCTTCACTTACATGATCAGGGAGAAATGAAAACAAAAAACAAAAACAAACCCCCCACACCAAGTTTTATCATCTTTCTCAAATCACACCTGCATCAACAGCTCGGGACTCGGAGGCTCCCTTCCAGGTGGACTTCCTTCAAGCCCCCAAATAGCTCAGCACAGTCTATACAGTCAAACAAAGATCTTCCCACTATCCTGTGGGGCTCAAGTGCCAATTTTCTTCCTGGAGAGTTTTCCCTAGAGGGCACCGAAGGAAAACCGGCACAAACAGAACTGGTAAAATCTCTTTTCAGATCTGCAGTGCCGGCTTCCTTCCCGCGGTTTCGGCGGATAAAGCTCTTTTCATCGTTTGGCTCTCCTGGAACCTCCCATCCCTAGCAGCCTGGCCTGGAGAGCGAGGCTGGGGGAGACGCGGGAGGCAGATACACAAGATTCGCTGGAACAAAAAAGCCAAAGCATCCCTGACTTAAGTCTTGTAAGTGGAGTCACACTTTGTAAAAGCAATTCGAAGGCACTTTGTACGTGGAGCGGTAGTGGAAATAGCGCCTCCGAGGTAGCATCGGGGCAGGGAAAATGAACATCGATGCCAGAACCTTAAATTGGATATTTCTTGATTTTGTTCCCCTTAGGTTTTGTTTTCTGTAAGGTTTTATTTTTATAGGGTGTAGTTCAGGCAACCGTATGTCCTTGTTTTCCTGGGCCAATTCTCCTTCACACCTGTTATCCTGATAGAATTTAGTATCTTCTTCTACCTTCAGAAATATTCCCATCAGGGCAATAAGCTATAAGGTCACCCTATTTGCTGTGACCTCTCCAATGACTACTCATTCAGTCTCTCAGTCTCAAAGATGAGAGGCAGATTGGTGGTCTTCTTTTTTTAAAGAATTTATATAACTGTTATGCGAGAAAGGCAGCATTTCAAATGTCATTTCCTCTCTGTTACTTTTTCCCCCGTTTGGAGTGAAAGGTGGCTGAGAGGTTGTGTGCTGGAAAGAGTGTAGAATTTGGGAAGATACAGGCTTGGGTTTTCGTCCACCTGCTGACTCTCTAACCTTGGCCAAGTAAATTTAGTTCTTCCTGCTCCTCATCGTCTTCCTTTAGAAAATGAAGCTAACTGTAGCGATCTGAAAAGATGACTGAAAGGGTTACATAAAGGAACTGTAGGGATGAAGCCCGGCGCGGTGGCTGGAGGAGCAGCTGGGGCAGGTGCACTGGAGATGCGACTGTGTGGCCCTTGTCACAGGTGGAACAGCCTCAGGTACACAGAAAAAGGCCCCGGATCTGTATGAAGCTTCTCCTCTGTAACAAAACAGCGATGTAACCTTGGACCAGCAAGCCAGTCTCCATCCCTGAGTTTCATTTAGGTCTTGCCTAAGTTGCAATTTCTTTTAACTGTAAAATGGAATAATACTTACGAAAAACAAATGGTAGGTTGATGGGACCATCAAGTGTCTTTTCCCGGTTGCTCTATCAGTGCTGCCTGGGAGCACATTTCTCCATGTCGTAAGAAGGGGTTTGATGTGACAGTCTAAGTAGTGAAAGTGTGCTGGACTCAAGAATGAGAGTCCTGGTTTCTGGAGCTCCGAGTTCTGCCAGGAGAGAACTGTGAGCTCAGGTGTCTGGGTGAAGGCACCCAGAGGCAAACCAGTTGTTCATGGAAGAGATACCTTCCTAATAATCCAAGTGGTTGCAGATACAGTGTCCAATGCTGACACATTGCTTACCCAAGACTCACCTCCTCTTATTTTCTGGTAAAAGACTCCTGATTTGAGGGTAGAAGGACTTCCTCTGCCCCAGCGGAAGTCAGCCCTGTTCCTAGTCCCCAGGGAAGAACTATGCTTGGTCTAAGGCAGACACGGCAATCCCATTCCCTGGTACCAATGATCCTGCTAGGTGTGGCCTCAAGGTCCAATTCTGGCCAAGAAGACAAAGTGTGGTGTAGAAGATGAGGGGATTCAGTCCAGGATAAAAAGACAGACCCTTTCCAGGAATGAGCCTTTCCCTGTTCCTATGTCCTGCCCTGACTCCACGGTAGGAGGAGCTGGTAGCTGCCAGGCAGTCGAGAGACCACGCACAGGGCTGAGTAGCCAGAATGGTGAAGACAGCTCCACCAGCACTGCTGAACTACTGATCAGCCCGGGGCGTCTACGGCTCATCCGCCGAAAGGGAACAATGAATGCAGTATCCGCATTGTTTGTTTCACTCTTAGACCTAACAGCCGGAGGCATCCCTAAATGACACATTTCCATAAGCTGGAATTAGATCAATAAATCCAAAGACTATTTTATAGGGTTTCTGTGTGTGTGTGTTGTTTTCTACATTTTAAAAATTTATTTAATTAAAAAAATTTCTTTATTTGTTTAAGGGGGAGGTAATGAGGTTTACTTATTAATTTTTTTAATGGCGGTACTGGAGACTGAACCCAGGGCTTGGTGCATGCTAAGCGTGCACTCTGCCACTACACCCTCCCCCACCTTTTTTTTAAAACTGCTTTTGTGATTTGTAGTTTGGCTAAATCATATGCTTGGGTCATGCAAAGACGAAAAAATACCAGCTGTACAGGGGACTCATATCTTTATGTATTTCTACTTATTTGCAAGAATAAATGTGGCAACTACGGGGCAGCAAAAGGATGTCATTCTCTAAAAGGAAGGGACGTTTAGATTCCCAGTCACTGCATGCATAAGGTCCTGCTGTGGTTAAACCATGAAAGGTAACTCACTCAATCGGTCTGAACATTTTGAATTTGTATTTCTGGAGTCGAGCATCCTTTCTGTCTCCAGATCACATGATATGCATATAAAAACTAAGAGTTAAAAATAATAAAAAATAACATTTGAAAAACCACACTGGGCTTCCCTGTCAGCAGTGGTTCCATTTTTATGTGTCAGGATTAATACTTCACACATACCAGCTCATTAAAAAAAGTAACCTTGGAACACAGTGTCAGGTGGAGATTTTTTTTTTAAGATGTGCTGGAAATTATGCAGCCATAAAGAGCATTTCCACTAATTATCTTGGTACTCACGTTATGCTGACAGGTTTGTCACCAAGTTGAGAGTGGCAGAGTAGAGAACCCCCTCCATGCTGCCTCATGCATGGCTCTGCTCCATTTTCCTCTCAAACTCACTTACGTGATGTTCATATTTATGCAAAGGAGGGTAATGAGGTAGCCAAAGGTGATGAGGGTGAAAAGGGCTTCTGGATGATGAGAACACTGGTAACCAGGGAGGCTAGCCTCAGGCTGTCTGAAATTGAAATTTGGGGCTAAATTAATAACTCAAACCGAGCACATGCAGCTTTACAGTAAGTCTGTCTCCTCTAGGGTTGAAACTATGTAGTTTGACGTAGAAGGATCTCTAGATATGACAGCAAGAAAAAAGAGTTCAAGACTATTCGACTGGAAGTAGCACCTTTGGGTGGAGGGTGCCAAAAAACGGGGTTGGTGAGACACCTGCTATTCAGACTTTCCCCAGAATGTGCTTGTATACTTCAGGCTGTAGAATGTGTGTGTCTGTGTGTCGTCTTAGAGATCAAGAATGATCTCGCACGCGTTTATATGTGCAAACAGGCATTCTCTGCAGAGTCAGTGTCAGCCGGGGTCCAGGGAAAGCTCAGGAGCGGAGCAAGATGCTGGTGGGATTTGTGACTGCGCTTTTTTTTTTTTTACTATATTTCTTTGCATTTCAGGAGCAGGAACATTGAGCTCATTTCCCAAAGTCAGGTTAAAGATACGGTTGGCTATTTATCTGCATTTTCAGTGTTAAAGGAAATGCTTCCAGAGGGACAAAATGTCAAAGAACGACAGAGAACATGGTCCCTGGGAGACAGACCCCTTGCAGACACTAGTTTACAGCTGTTCTGCAGACTGACAGGCACTGAGACTGATCAGGATGAAAACAGAAAATAGAATCCCACGTTTCCCCCAAACCATATTCGCCTTTCCAGGATTGGACGACGTGCTTGCTTATGTTTCCAAATAGATATAAACTCTTAATAGGATTAGGAGAAGGACACTAAATTGATTCGCAGAATTAAGAGGTTGCCACGAGATGGCCAAATAAAATTCTTGGAACGGAACAGTGCAGAAAGTCACGGCGAAAAACAAGACTGACTGGAGGCTGTGCTGGGGATGGAAGCAGCAATTTAGAGATATTTGTAATTTAAAGGACTCAAAACAGGACAAATCAAAGGATTCCTTTGTACACATGAAGACGACAGCACTTAAGTGACCCTTTTTCAGTGCGGTACAGAGGCTGCAGCAGAACCGTGGTCTGCTGACGCAGGCTTCAGCGAGTTTCCACTTCCCAGAGGCGCTTTGTGAGCCGGGATATGAAGTGAATGAATGAAATGGGTTCTAAGTTCTGTTCCGTCTGACCATCCGTGCAGACCACCGTTAAGGACCTGCTCCAACCACCCATGACGCAGCGGTTGTGAGGTGGTCTATGTACTTTTCCAGCAAGAGGTGCTATGTGATTTCCTTTCTCCCTGGAATTTCTCATCAGTTCAGAGGTAGCACAGAGCTAAAGACCTCTTCCTCTCCCGTAGCACAACCAAGATGAATAAAGGTATTTTTTTTTAAGAGTCTCCTGTATTTAAGTTTAAAAAAAAAGTTGCTTTTGTTATATATTTCTTTCCTGCTTCTCCAATCAGGCAGCCAGGGGCTGAAGGGCAGATGTGCCAAGCTTTATAACCAATGCCCTATAGTTTGGCCCTGATTTCTACTGCCAAACGAGTTCCCCACATCTCAGACCCTGAGCCAAACTGAACTGTAGTTTTCCTTCCACAAGTGGCCATCGCCATGCTCTTCAAACCTCTGACAGCATCTCCTTTCTCTCCCCACCTCCTTTTTTTTTTTTAAACCATCAGGAAATTATCTGGTCTCCAGTTTCACAGAGGACTAGAACCACAGGTGTAACCTCAACATATTCCTGGCGAAACCACCAAACCCTATGCCCAGGCTTAATCACCTTCAGTAGCTTTTCTATTTGTTTATTTGTTTGTTTAATCTAAGGTCATCCACGTACTCCGGAGACCATTCCCTTCTGCCCTTTATGGGGACACGATCCTGGGGTTACTTGCTCTCTTATTTGTACCTTAACTTTATCTTCCAGATCCCTGCCCTCAGGATTAGAACACACTTACATTTCATCCATTATAAAAAAACTCCCCTCCCTCCATGTCGCTCTCCTGATAAATACGACCCTTCTCTTCTCTGTAGTATATAATGCCTTCACCAGTAAAGGCAGATAATAAGTATAAAGTTAGTCATATAACGTTGTTCTTTTCTCTTAGTAAAGGTCTCGTGGAGCAAGGGCTGAGTTTAACTCATTACTGAATACCCAGCACCCAGCACAGTGTCTGGCCCATCGCAGGGAGGTGTCCGGTAATTTTTTGATGACTGATCACTGAGTGAAGGAAGGAAAGTGTGAACAGTGTTCTTCCTCTGAGTCTTTGCACCTACTGTTCCTCTCTGTAACCAGGATGCCCTTCTCAGTCCCCTCTTTTTCTTCCCCACATCTTTCATGGCATCAGTTGATATTCAAATGAGCTCTATCATATTGCCCACCTTCCTCCGCACCAGGATTCCCTGATACCTCCCGGTGAAAATAATTGCTCCTTCCTCATTATTAGACCCTCTGGGTGCCTTACACTGTGGTAAATTGAGAGCACGATTCTCCTCCAGGAAAGTACCGAATGCTGACTGAGGATACATCCCAGGACAGTGAAACACGTGTCCTCCACAAGAACACAGCTGTGTACGGGGAAAGGTCTCCAGAAACTCCAAGCTAATCAAATCCTTCATTTGTTCATTCACTCAACTACATATTGAGTTTCCTCCAAGGCTCAGGCAACTCTTCCAGGAATAAAACGGTGTATGAGACACAATCTCTGTCTTTATAAAACCTACAGCAGGTGACACAGAAGAGTTCACCAGCAGTCAAGTTAGCAGGCCAGGTTACTGTGTGCGGCGGTGCAGCACAGGGGGGCCTAAGGTAGGCCCGCGGCTCCAGAGAGGACTTCTTAGAGAAACGGGTTCTTAAGTTTAGTCCTCAAGGATGAGTAGAAAGGAGCCCAGGCTAAGGAAGTAAAAGGAAAACCATGTAAAAATCCTCAAAGGTGAGCCACAGAATGACAAACTCAGGGACCAGAAAGGGCCTGGAGCGGTGGAGACCAACTGGGCAGGTGGAGGGGAGACCGGAGCTGGACTCTCCAGAGCTTTTATTTAAAGGCCACGGGGAACCGCTGAGTCAGAGAATGACACGACTGGGTTTTGTTTTAGGAATTTCTCTCTGGCTGGAAAAATGAAAGCACAAATTAAAAAACACAAAAGATGAGGATTTTCCACTTAGAACGTGGAAGTTAAACTTCTTCACCTTGGACCTCTCTCTCTCTCTCCGGCGTGTGTACGTCTCCTGGGATTTACCGTTCGTCCCCGAGGCAAAGCGTATTGTGAATCTTGTCCTTTGGTCAGTTTTTTCTATGAGACTTTAATAGTCTGCTCAGGTTGTTTGGAATTAATGAGGCAAATGTCCTCAATCAAGAAGCAATTTAAGAACATGCTGCTAATTTCAATGAGTTCTGTAAATGAACTAATTTAATACCAGTTGACCTTTTTATTTAGGGAGAATGATTTGTGGCTGTATTTGCCTGATTTGTGCCTATGAGCCTTGGCGGTCTGAATGGGCATTGTGAGCCCAGGGGTGAACATTAATCATGGTACAAGGATGGTACCGGCTTTCAAGCGGAGCATGGAACATTCACTTCAGGAAGCAAGAGGGGGGTTATCTTTTAAGAGGAAGGTCTTGCCTGTGTTTATTAAAACCCAAAGCCACAGAATAAAGAATCCTATGTAGTTGTTTCTGGGTATCTGCAGGGTATTGGTTCCAGGACCCCCCAGTGGACATCAAAATTCATGGATGCTCTCTTATATAAAATGGCAAAGCATTTGCATATAACCTATACACACCCTCCCTTATACTTTGTCATCTCCCAATTACTTGTAATACCTAATACAACGTAAATGCTATGTAAATAGTCATTAATATAATATAAAAGCTTTGTAAATAGTTGTCAGCATGTGGCAAATTCAAGGTTTGCCTTTTTGGAACTTTCTGGAATTTTTTCCCCCCCAAATACTTTTGATCTCAGGATCCAGTTGAATCCACTATGCTTCTCTGGTGACAAAGACCAGGCAGACAAAGGTTATATGATATTATGAGATTTCAACCATGTGCTACAGATTTTGCCACTGCATCTTTTAAAAAATGTTCTTCCGCCTCTTTACAGCTGAGATGGGACCATTTTTAAATTCATTAGCATGAAGGAAAATCTCATTTCCTGAGTAAAACTCAAGCACAGTGAATGATACTTTGCTGACCCCACCATTTCTTCTTTTACCACTTCGTCTAGCAAAGAACCAGCATTTCTGGAGCATTTTCTCTGAGATGAAGCTATCAGTAGGAATGTATCTTTTACAGATAATTTTGGGATAAAGGGTTTTGCCTTAAACCAGCAAATCTGCAGGTCTACAAGCGATGAGAACATTTGACAATGACATCCTACCAATAAAAGGAGAAAGTATTTCTGTCACTGAAGGAGTTTCCATTCAATGGGAAAGTACTGTTCTAAGTGTGGTTTGGCATTGCTGAATCAAGGCTGAATCAGCAGCTTCCAAGAGCCTGGTAAACTCAAGCTTCTTTGAAAACCAAGGTGAAGGAGAATTGAATTAATAAAAAAATCAGGATGGGGTAGAATTCCTTATAAAAGAGGTAAATAACACTAACCATAAAGGAAATGATTAGTAACCACCAAAGGTTTTCAAGACTGGGAACAGAACTCCTGCAATCTTGTAGGAAAAAAATGGCCAAAGATGTGAATAAGCATTTGGGGAAAGATAAAATCCAATGGTCAATGAACATTTGAAAAGGAACTCAAATCCCTTAGCAATCAGGGCGAGGCAAATTAAACTATTAGTGGTCATTATACGCCCACCAGATAGGAAAACATGAACAAATTGCACAATGCCATCGTGACTGACCCGAACCAAGAGCAACAGACACTCTTCTACGCTGCTGGGAAGAGTAAAACTGTTAAAACCATGCTGAAAAACAGCTTGGCATTACCTAGAAAAGTTGAAGACACGTATACCCTGGGACTCAGCGCCTCTACTCCAAACTGAGAAAGTCATGCACATATGCTTGCTCACATGTTGTTTTACTTAAAAAATCTGGTAGCGTTGTGTTTTGTTTTATTTGGATGTGAGAGCAAAGGTAGGGTGATGGAGAACCAGAGAGTGGATAAAGGGGGCTTCTGCACAAAAGGATAGAAAGAAAGGAAGGAGGATGGAAAGAGAAGGGAAAAAAAGAACGAAAAAGGTGGAAGGAACCAAGGGAGGGAGGAAGGAGGGAAGGAGGCAGGAGAGAAGGCAAGGGGGAGGGAGGAAGGGAAGAAGATGTAGGTGAGGCTTCTTGGAAAATGAACTTGAAATGGAGCAGGACCCTGTGGGACCCTCCCGGGTATAAATCCTTTCCGTGTCCCCCTTTTCTTGTTTGTAGGAAATAGGCTTCATTCAGCCTCCTAGACCTTCCCTGAGCTCTAAAGGGCAGATTTGAGCAGTTGCTAATGGGGGAAGGGAGGGAGTGTAGAAATGAGGGAGGAACAGTCAAGACACAATAGTGCAGCCAGGGCAGGGTCCTGGTTCTCCTCAAGGAAGACACAACAATAGCCTTGAGCTCTTCTGCAGGAACTAAGGCCCCCGCCCAGTGGAGGAGGGCAGCCTCAGGCTGAGCACAAGGGTCCTGGAGCACCGCCCTGTTACCTCACCACCAGCCGATCAGAAGAAAGTCACACACCCTGCAGCCCCCACCCCAAACGTTGCCTTTTATAAACTTCTCCCCTCAAACCATCAAGGAGTTTGTTTTTTTCCAGCACAAGCCACCCATCCTTTTTCGCCGGGTCCTGCAATAAAACTTTCTCTACCACGAATTCCGATGTTTCAGTTTGTTTGGTCTCACTGCGCATCGGACACACGAACTTGTGTTCTTTCGGTAACAAACTCTCCATAAAGAAACTGCAAAACATTTTGATTGTGTTGCTCACAAACCAGATAATTTTCTTTCATTTTTATGAGATACTCGCTGGGATGAAGAAGCGACTTCTTAAATTAGACGCTGTGTCCTCACAAGCTAATGTTACCCCCAAATTGGGGAAAGGACAGATGGAGCCAGCATCCATCCGGGATGATAAGAAAAGTCACTTAGGTTCTATTACATATTATATTTATTTACCACTTCATGGCCTCTGCGTGGTACAACACCCCCCACGTAAAAATCTCATTTAATCCCCATATGATGTAAATTCTCGTCACAACTCCAAATTTAACCCTACACCTAAACTCTATAAAGCATTGTTCCTATTTTACAAAAGCAGACACGTAGGAAAGGAAAGTCGTCCAGGTTAACAAAACTTGTAGGTGGTAGAGCTGGAATCCAAGTCCAAGTCCACAGTTCCTAAATAAAGCAACGGATGTGCACTGCCTTTCTGCCTTTGAGCTAGAGGCCAGCACCGTATGTTAGAGAGAAACTTGGCTGGGACACTTTAAAACCCAGCACCGTGCGCCCCCCACACCCCTAAAAGGTCAGAAGAAGGTCTTTTTGTTGTTGTTACTTGCAGAAGTAACAGCTCATGGACATCACCACTCCTGCCCTCTCTCGTTTAGTGACTTCAAGGGAAACACACTCTTTTTGCCCCCGGAAATAAGGAAACTGAAGGAGCACCTGGTTTGGCCCCGTATCCTCTTTCCACGGGTCTTGCTTTCATTCTGCAACTGCTCCACGAGGTTCTCCAGGTGGGGCAGAAACAGGAGAGGAATTCATCGTTGTCAAGGTGAGAGCTTGTCTACAGGAGCTGGGATTACTTACAAGGCAGGTCAACACAGAAGTCCCTGAGCTTTTAACAATGAGGGTTATGAAGATCTATGTCTATGTCTCCTAGATATAAAGATACATCTGTGTCTCCTAAATACATATGTCAAGAGATAAATCCTATATATATATAAAGATATATGTACCCTTATCACATATGTCTTTATCATATATATGTTTGTTTGTGTACATGTATCTATATCTCTATCTATGTATCTGTTGGAGTTCCAGAATGTTCTTCACTTACGCCTGTGACTTTTGGGTTGGTTTCTACTACTTTGTGGGTTTCTTCTAGGTCACACATGCGCTTGACATGCTGGGGAGCCTCAGCAAAACCTGTGTTTGGCCACAGTTCTCTGATGCCAGGCTGGAACCCAGAGCCCCTGATGGGGGATGATTTCTGTCTCGCAGTTAATGAAATCTTACCCTCACCTGTGTCAAACACCCAGCCAAAAAAAAATTTTTTTTTTCTTGCTTGTTATACGAAGTCAGCAAGTTTCTTGGACACACTGAATTTGCTCATTTATCCATATTCTCTGATCCCAAAGTGGTTCAAAACCCTGTGCTAGGTCTTCTCAAGCAAGGTGCAGATACAGAAACGATACGGTCCCTGCCTTTTGGAAGGACTCAAACGTGGAGGCAACTACAGCATTTTTGGCACGATGTTCAGCAGATGGACACAGGAAGTAAAGGTCTTTGAGGGTTGAAAGCCAGCCTTGGCAAAGATGCAAAATTTACATACTGAGCAACCATGTAATTGCCACCAAGTTTTTTTCTTCTTCTCCTTTCGGGCAATTCATCTGTCTTTACAGTAACACACATCACTCAAGCTAAAAGCAATAACCATTGTCAGTAACTGAAAGTTAACATCATTTTAACTGTCTGATCCAACCATGGAAAACGGATGAGGGACATCTAACGCACGCCCTTTATCAAGGGGTGTGTGCCAAGCCGGCTGTTTCAAGATGCATGACTTCCTCTGCGGCATGAACGGGAACTTTGCAAGGTAATTCCTCTCGTTTCTCTGTCTTAATAGACTCCAGTTATGCATAGTGAGTTGGAGCTGCTCATCAGGAGAAACATCTCAGTTCCTTGCGCTCACCAACCTAAGCAAAGCATCGCAAGCGCACATACCCCAGAGTCAGTAACACATACAGAACGAAAGACAAAGGCAGAGCAAGAAAAGAGTAAAAAGTAAAAAGTACGTTTTGTTCTGGGATCTTAATGTATTTTGCTTGAGGCCTGAGACGGATCTTTCTTTGAAAGGTGATTTCGCCACGAAGACAGAACATGACATATTGGTGACTATTCTTTTTTTTTTAATCCATTTTTCAATTAGATTTCCAAGGTTCAAGGGATTTTTTTTTTATTCCCCCCAACTCTTTTCTTTTTCTTTTCTGACTTCTTCTAGCCCTGAGCTTGATTTCTATGTACCTCATTGATCTGCATTAGTCAAAGAGAAAGAGTAATCTCCATTTTTTTTTAATTTCCAAAGGAAATTGTTGTATCAAATGACATCAACAGGAAAAAAAGAAACTTTCCACGTAGTCTCTGCTTTTCGATAGATTTAAATTTGGCTGACCTGTTTATCTAAAAATGCTTACCACACATTTATATTTAGTATTTATTGCAGCATTCTAAATATCTGTCCTTGGAAAAAAAAACAAAACCAAAACCAAAACTGTGGGGGATAAACTAAGGGAACACTTGGCTGTCGAAGGCCACCTGCTGTCGACAGGGAGTAACTACGGGCTGATGTGGAAATCTCAGGGAACGTGTTTCCCACCACATTCTCCTTTCCAGGGTGCAATCTGAAAAGGGCTGTTCACATCCAGATGGGGATGTCCAGTCGACCTTTTTTTCTCTCTCTGCAAACTGGAGGCAGTGATAGTACCTTTTTGACGTTGTTTATATTATGTTATGGTAAATATTTATAGGATTTAAATTTGACTTTAGAGTATGTTTTAACTGCCATTTCACGGTGGCTCTGCCTGGTAATTTGTGATTTTTCCACGTATTTCTACCCACATCGCACGACGTTCTGACACAGGAGGCTCTAGGAAGTTGCTCTGCTTTCCCACTGAGTCCTTTTGTTCTGCTCGCCCCTACTTCTCCACTTTATGCAAACCAGGACTATCCTGCCCTCTGAGCCCTCCTTCCACCCCGTTCCTACCTCTGCAACTCTGCCGTTCCTAGGGTCATGGGACCATAATTGTGTCACTCGGAATACAGGGCTCTTCCAACTCCTTTTGGAAAACATGTAAGGCCTAGGCGCTTTAAAAAGAACAAAGCGTCTGCACTTCCTGTGATGGAAACATACGGTTAAGCATCCTAATGCACTAATGGTGGGAGGTAAGTTACAGGCAATAATAGCATGGTTATTTTTCATATTTTAATATGGTCCAAATTGTAGGCAGAGAACAGATAAAAGACACCCTTTTTACCCTTGGTGAAAAGCTTTAAAAACAAAAATTTCAGTAATAGTAACTACAGAACTTATCGTATTCAATTGTTTAAAGAGGGAACAAATGGACTCATTTCAGTCAGTCTTCATCATCTTAATTTGTTTGCTTAGAAACCCAAAGGGACTCACTCAGGGTAGATTTCTATAAAAAAGTGACTTGGAATTTAAATGGACCTGAAATCAATGTCGCTTTCATGGGCACCTGCTTTCTCTCCGATGGTGTAGTGGATCATGTCATCAGTGATTTATTCAGCTTTGGGAAATGACTCTTGTCACCTCACCTGTCCTTTTCAGGGCTTGGTGTTTCAGGCTGGTGAATACTGAAAGGATAACGGAGATGCCTAGTTATAAGGGACTGGACTTGGGGGCGTCCCCTCTACTGTTCCTTGTCCTGCCATGCGGAGTCCTGGAAACTCTGAGTGGACCCATTTCCTGTGGACACTTTCAGATGTAGGACAGACAACATTAGTGAGAATCAAGGGCTTGGCCTTTTGCTTTTCAGATGATCTCCTTAAATTTCTTAATGCCTCAGATTTACCTATGAAGCAGGAGATAAAATGGGAAATGAGAAAATGATAAAAAAATATATATATTTTTAAATTGTGGCTACTCTCTAATGGCTAATGCTGCTTGGAGTGAAGCATTCGGCTTTGAAAATGGATGGGATGGTTTCTGCCTTGCTGGAGTGTCAGGAAATGTAATTCATTAGTGGTTTGAAAAGTGCTTGGAGCTAATGGAATAAAAGGCACTGAAGAAATTTGAACTAATATTATTAAAAATGAAAAACTGCAACAGAGAAACCTATTTCCCCCAGAACACAGACATCAATATTGCGTCTACTAGTGCTCAAAAAAAAAAAAAAAAAAAAAAAAAAAACAGAGAAGGGAAAACGCCGGTCCCTCATCTAGATATTTTGTCCACATGTTTTCAAATTGCCAATTTGACACATTTCGTTTTCCCAGTGAATGGCAGACGTCTGGTTCTTCTCTGAGAGCCTAGACACTTGTTCACATTTAGGACACAATAGTATTTTTAGGTATTTCAACAGTGCATTGAAATCTGTAGATACCATATGGTAGAAATTCTTCAGTTACGCTATGTTTTGGGGTTTTTTTTTCCCCCTCTGTGACTCCATCTTGACCTCTGAGGTCACATGTACCCCCTCTACCGTTCCCAGAAACCTTTAAACATCATATTTCAAATCAATGCCTGTCCTCATCTTTAGAGACCGTGCCTTCATTACCCCGCCAGAGTCATTCAGACGGGACATTCTGAAGTAAATCTAATGGATGACAGGCATTTGTGCAGGATTCTGAGAATATGAGGCATATTATTGCTTTGTTCACATTTAGTTTTCCCACAATAATGTTGGGCTGGGAATTAATGAACACAATTAGGCCTTTTTTTTTTTTCTTTTTCTTTTGATATGGCAAACCTTTGAAACTATTCATTATTCTGGTAACAGAACCTTGCTAATTTTCTTCTAAATTAGTGTATTCCTGTTGTGATGTCGATTATGTTTTATAACGCAACCCAGTAGGTTTTCACTTTCCTTCCTTTGTGTTTTTGGTTTCAGTTTCTTCGTGGTGTCCTGCGGGTGCGTAACAAACAGGAATAACTCTCCATATCTCTTTTTAGGAGAGAAACATAGTCTGTCTTAATGACAATTGTTTATCACCGCCTCTCCTTTTTAATGCATCATCCAAATGCAAAGATCAAAAAAATTAATGAGGTGTTTTAAAATGCACCTACAAAGGCCCTTTTGAAGTGCTAAGGATGGTCCTAATTCCTTCTTCCTTTGAAAACAATACCTCATGTCCTCTGTCGAGACTCTGAACACAATTCATATTTTGTCATTACTTTGTAACACGATGGAACGTGCCAGCAGCAACCAGAGAAAGTGAACGTTACGCAGCAGAGACATATATTATGTTGATGCTTCAAGCCTAATTACCAAATAACTCTACCTGGGGAATGGAAGGGAGCAAAGGTGGAGTGTTTGCCTTTCAATAAATTTTAAACCTGGTGAACTGCTCTGAGCCTTAAATGCAAAAGCAGGGGCGGCTTGTACAAATTCACAAATATGTATGTTAACAGCATTATTGTATTATTACTTTATTATATTTCTCAGCTGCAGAGAGAGAGAGAAAGCCTCTCTCTCATTAATAGCACTGAAAATCAGAATTGGAGTGGACCCAGGAAATGGATGTCTGCTTCAGTTGCCCTTTTTAAAGGGGCTGCATTAAAGCCGACCCTTCAAAGAGAGGTTTTCTCTACCCTCATCTCACTCTTGAATTTTAAAAAAATTCTATCATTTACTCATTGGCCATTTTCTTTCCTGCCTTATTTCTTCTCTTGCCTTATCTTCTCCCTCCCCGCCCCTTTCCTTTCTTCCTTCTATCTTTTCTTCTTGGGTGGGGATAAATCAAACACAACAGAATTATCTGCCCTGTGAGAATCTGAAAGCACACAGAAGGTGCAAACTGCCAAGTTCAAACCTTGAGACTGCCTTGCAGGGTCTTCCAACAGCTAGATTTTTGTGTGTGCATCTGGGAGTGTGTCCATCTATTTCAGACAGCTTTACTGTCTCGGGATCTCCTTTGCCTAATGACACTGGAGTTTGTTCTAACAGAAAAGTCCACGGAGGACTAAGTTTAATGCACTCGAAAAGGTAACCAAGATTTTGTTAGTGCACATTTTATAAATGCGACTGTTAACAAGGACTCAGAAAATTAGGTTTGTAAGCATCTTGCAATGGCCTTCTTGCCTCCTTCCTTTGATGTGGTCATCTCCAAAGAGACCACATGGATGTTGGAAATACCAAGTGAAGAGTCAGAGAGGATGGAAAGTGAGACTTTGAAGCCTGGGGTTTTGGAAACCATTGTTTCAAAAGGCTGATGGTGAGATTAAATTGAACTGATTTACACAAAAATAGGATACAGAGAACCAAGTAAAATGTCAAATGCGAGGGAAGAATTACAAAAATCTGTAAGCGCAATAATTATGCAAAAGAGTGACAGTGGTTTTCACAGCAAGGGGCTAAGTGTGTCTGACTTCGGCTTATTTACCCTTGTGCTGCAGAACAGAAATTTAGGACCAGTCGAGGAGGCTCATGCTGATGCCCAGAGAAACTGGCTACAACCAGACCTTTGCAGAGGAAGGAGGCCGATGGGCTTTACAGAAGTACTGATAATGAGCACTCCAGTGTGTTTAGAGTTTTACACTTTTCAGAGTACTTTCACGTCCATTTTAAAAAAATATTTTATTATTCTTTGTTGGTTTTTTCGGGGGGCATGTGGGGAGAGGTAATAAGGTTTGTTTGTTTTAATGGAGGTACTGGGGATTGAACACAGGACTTCATGCATGCTAAGCACACGCTCCACCATGGAGCTCTACCCTCCCCCCTCACTCCCATATATTTAATTAACGTTCCAGTTACTTTGAAATGCAGGTGATGTCAATACACCGTTTCAGCAGATGAGAATATTCATACACAGCAAAATCACAGAAATAAGGGCCTTTTCTTCCCCCTTTTTACTAACACAACTGCGTAACTGCCTGACTCAGCCTATTCTTGCTTATTGTGCATGAATTTGAAGTTTACGCCGCAGGCAATGGTGACCGCCGATTTCTGAATAGAGAAATATCGGGATCAGAACTGTGTTTGGGGAGATACCCCAGTGGATATAAAGGAGGAGGTGGGGGTGGCCCCCTGGAGGGACAAGAGACTGAACTAGTGGGATAAGGGATGAAGCAAAAAGGATGGATGATTTTGAGTGCAAACGAGGAATCCCAAATGTGCTGTCAAAGACCTCACCTGGGAGAAGGCAGGGCCCAGCACTGGGAGACGCAGCGGAGGCTCACTCCAGGTTGGCAGAAACAGCAGGGTGGGTTTTCAGACTCATTTTTCACAAATTCAGAGGATTAAATCTTACACGAGTAATTGTCATGTTGTAATCCGAACTCTATTCCTCCAGAAACAAATCAACCTGGAGACGGAGTAAATACTCTAACAAGCTCTGTTTTTACTCATTTGAAATCTGTGATCACTTGAATAGGGTCGATTAGCTAGAAATTTCTGTACCATCTGTAGAAACTAATTACTCCGTAAGCAGATGACTAATAAAGGCAGGCCAGCATCGTCCTCAGAAATCTCAAGGAAACTAAATATTTTCATTTATTCTGAAGGCACTTGAACACCAGTCGCTGGCATTTGATTAATGTTAAAAAAGACAGAAGCTTCATTAATATTACAACTACAGTACTTCACAGCCTCCCACTGGAAATAGTTTAAATATATAATACATTATATATGTGCTTGAATCACGTTAACATTTCTATATTCTGAATATTTCACTTCTGCCTAATTACTCCAAATTCATGTGAGTTTACTGACATTGCAGCTCTATATATCACATCCATAAAGTATTTTTATTTTTCCCTAACATTCCACGTCCTCAAAGAGTCCTGTGTTTAAATGAAGTTAAACAAGTTTAAACAAGTTCAGGCTAGCTCCAGAAAGTTGTAACTGACTCTAATTTATGTTTCACATTATGGAATGATACGGAAAGAAACTAAAGCAAGCTGTTTATCTGTAAGGTGACTGCATTCATTTAACCATAGCTAATTCTGTCCCCCCACCCCCAAATGCAGTTCCAGGTGAATTCTAAGGCCGTGTGACTGGATCTACTGTGGGGCCTGAGAGGGGTGGGGTCATAATCACAGGTCTAAAGGGCTCAGTAGCAAATCACTGTGAGTTCACCCCACTTCTGAGTGACTTCCTCCTGGACTTCTGTTTGCATGCGTGTGAAATTAGGTTAAAGCAAACACCAACCACCTTTCTGTTTGAGGACGCTGCCAGGGTGCAGGGGCTGATTTTATTCGGCTGTTACAGAAAGGAACCTAATAGCCAGCTGTTTCTTTCAGCGGCCCCCAGGGCGGTGGCCCCAGTTCACTCCACCCATCATGCGCACATGCCCGTTCTACCCGTGACGCCTGCTACAGCTGTGCTGAGCACCGTGATGCAGTCGGTTTCTGCTATGACAACGTGGTTGTGGGGAGGGTGGGCGATTCTAGATCAAAGCACGATGCTCACTTTTCTTCACGCTCATAACCAGACTTTTGACTGAATGTCATTCTTACGTGGTAGAAATAGCCAAACAGCTGCTTGCTGTGACACTGGAGATACTGGACAATAGGTTTATATTCTCACATATTTATTTAATCTTGGCAGTACCTTTTGGTCTGATCCCAAGAACACACTGCATCTATGAGCATCTGAGTGTTCACATTAGATGCCCGCTGTTCCTCGGAGAGTTAATGGAATTAGCCATTTCCTATGGCTTAGCGTTCGCCTTATCTTAATTGTACCCAGAAATTTCTGTGAAATCATGTCATGTTGTCAGAAATAGCCTCCCTGTCGAACTTTGCCTTGTCAAAATAATTTTATCATTCGTAAATATTTCAGTGAAAACCAAAGACTGCTCATAAATGATTGATTCTGTGGAGTTCACTGACCTTTCCTGTGAAGCCTTTTATTAAAATTAGAATAAGCCATCCTAAATCTGACCATTAATTGTTAATAATGTGCTGACTGACATCCAGGTTTCTCTAAAACATGAGAAATTAAATAGGTAATTTTAATGATGTATTGAAATTAAGGAGGGTCATTATAGTTCAAAGCTCATTCTCAAGCTTGGACTGTGCTAAAGTGTATTCTGATTTCTAAATTAGATTAGGCAAGATTTGCACCTGTAATTATTTTATATCATCTGGAGAAGCAACAGGGAAAAGAACACTTTAGAGGCTGGAAATTAAGATGGGTGGGTTGTTTTTGTCATCTGTTCAATCTTAGCATTTCTTTTCTTTGTTGAAATATGGCATTATTATTTTAGATGGGCATATAAAATTAATTATCACTTAAATAACCAAACATTATGTGACTTGAGAGTTGAAAAATTCTGGTATTATACAGACCCAGTGTGGACATAGGGATAAATTAGATTTTAAGAAGGAGCCTGCTTTCATGTTTTTATTGTTGTAAGAAAATAGATCTTAAAAACATTACTTAAAACAGTAATAAACTCTTTACTTTGGATTCTCTAAAAAAGCACATACTGCTTTTCTGAAAAACAAAAGTTAAAAATAAAAAGCAAGCAAAAGCAAAATCAAAAACAATTCCACCAGCCACAGATTCCATTTTAAAGGGCATATTTCCTTTTAGTATTTTTTTCTATACTTAATTTTCAGTTGCCTTACTTCAAGCAACTATGTATGCTATGCCCTGAGAATAAGACAGACTAGTGAGACAGAGGCCCTGTTCTGCAGAAACTTACAGTATCGTTAGGAAGACGAATCATTCATTGCCTTATAGCATCAAAAAGAATGCCCTCCGTTCAGAATGGGAGGGGAAGAGTTTGAGGATGATGAGGACGCTTGGCTGTGGTGCTTTAGGAGACCCTTGAGGGAGGCTGAAGGCTTCCCCCTTCCACCTCGCAGAGGCCCCCCAGATTAATGCAGCAAGATACAGAATATGTCCCCACACATCACCGGGCCCTCAAGTGCCACCATAAGGGCTTGAGAAATGACTTCCTGTATAGCGGATGCTCTCGGTGGGTGTCCCCGCTCCTCCCCGTGTCCTCCCCATTTCCACGCAGGCTGGCTGACTGCTGCTTCTAATGGTGTTAACGAATCCTATGTTAATAGCACCATCTTTATTGGATTTCTCCCTCTCCTGTCTTACTTCCTGGTCCTTTTATGATTTTTCCTGGAAAAACCTCCAGCTAAACAACTTGTACTTGACTCTGACTACAGGTCAGCTCTGGGCAACCCAAACAGAGATAACAGTTTTCCCAGCTTCCTACCACCTACTTATTTTCCGCTTTCTAAAAATTCTAAAGATGTAGTGCAAGATCACTCAGTACCATCCCGGCCGCTAAGTCAGCTTTCAGGGATGGAAGGTGTGTTAGAGGTCATCTCATTCAATGACCTTCTAGCAGACCCTGTTGGTACCCTACCTGTGTCTCCTCGGCCCTCCCCCGAGGTGGTTCTCCTATGCTCTTCCTTGCTACTCTCTGTACTCTGGCGGTGGAAGCATGCTTGGTCCCCGTGGAATAAGACTAAGGGTCCCAGGAACAGCTGGCAAGCAAAGAGGGATGGGTTTTGATGAATAAATACCCTGGTGAACAATTCTGAGAGATGATCATCTCAGAGGGTCCCCAGCAGACTTTATCTCCAGCTTTCCACAGGGTTAACTCATAACTCACTGGTTGACATTCTTTTTTCTTTTCTGAGTCTCACTTCCTCATTCATTCTTCACTGGGCTTCCCGGCATCACTGCCCTAATCAACTACTTATATTCGAGCCCTTGATCAGGAGAGGAAGGAGAAGGAGAGGAAACTTAAGACCAAGAGAGTGAAAGCCACTTGCCGGCAGGTCTGAGAAGTTTTGCCAGACGGTACAGATTACGGCACATATGCAGTTTGTACCATGCTTTTCCATTCCCCTAATACTTGAACTTAAATGAACGCACTGCAGAATAATAGTCCATCACGTAAAAGAATCATGACTGACTTAACTCTTCCCTAATGTCGGGCATTTGGGCTCCTGCATCTGTTGAAGGAGTCATGGAAACTCATGCAAGAGAAAATATTGTTTTATCAGAGAAGCTCCTGATTGTACCCAAAATGAAGACAGTTTCAGCTGCATTTATAAATGTCAGAGTCCACCCTCATCCAAATACATGCATGTATTTATGAATACCAGATGGGCTTTTTTTGAATGATAGCACAGGAAATAATGGCAACCCATTAAGGTCATTAAGGGAAGACAGTGTAGAATTTATAATCAGCGGGCTGCCATTTACACAACCAACTAGGATCTATAAACTACAAGGTAATCGGACATTGATTTGATTTCTAATTTGCGTGAATGCATAGGACGCTCTGCATCTGTAGACACGCAGCGTTTTCCAAGCTCTTTTCCAATGCTGTTCATTTTCATTCCATTGATTATCATTTCCATGGCACTGTTCAGGGATAAAATTAATTGCTAACTGCTAGGTTGCCTGAGCACAGTCAGTTAATGCATAAGCTGGTTTACTGTGTGCCAGATGGTTCCACAGTTACTTGGGAATGGACGGATATTGACAAAGAGTCTTTGGTACAAAATGATGCCACCAGTTCTGTACAATGGACATCTGAAGCCGGGGGACTTGGAGAGAAGAAAAGCTTCCCAAATAGTTGCAGATCCTTTCTTTGAAAAAAAAAAAAATAAGGATGACAAATGCCTTATTCTTTAGCCCCAAAGCTCTGCATGACAAAAAAGGATAGATTTCTTAGATATCTTTAAAATGGGTCTTACTCTTGTGCTGCTATTAAGGCTAGAAGGATGGTGCCAGGAAGTCTGCCCACTGGGGAGGGGTCCGAGCAATGGCATATGAACCCCTGGAGATATTTCTGTTCTTAGTTTTAGCAATTTTTGGTTTCAGGAATGCAGAGAGTGCATGCGCTCATGAATCCGCCTCTCCTGGAATCAACCACCACGGAAGGTGTTCTTTCACGTTTGGGTTGGGACATCTGCACCCTTCACTGGACGTGGCGGCCGAGGGGCAGTCACTTGGCAGAGCTGTCAGAGTGACAAACACATCTCGACTTCTGCCGGTTCTGCTGCTCTGGGATGCTGTGTTTGTCCAGAGACGGCCACCTGGACAGTGTGCTCCTGCTGGACTCACCCCTGCAGAGTCATTTTGAAGAGCTGGTTATTGATTTTTTCATATTTCAGGAAGAAGGAGGTGGAATGAAGTTGCTCTCCTTGCAAGTGGCTGGGTACAAAATGGTCTGTGAGTTAGCCCTGAACTCTATTGAAACCAGCAAATCCCATCTTAAGGATGTCAGGTGCCTCCTTGACATTAAAGCCCCAGAAGCTCAAGCAAACATCCAAGTCTGTAAGCATGTTGCCCGGGAGGGAGGGGAACGCATGAAGCGCCTCTAAACCATTAACATGCATGCAAATTAGACGATTACAATCACTGTAGCATTGCAGCAAGATGTTTCAGGAAGAGAAGCGGAAGGCAGGGCAAGTTACAGCGGGCTCTGAGAAGGAATGGGCAGAGGGGGTACTGTATACCCGGGAGAGGAGACACCAGAGGGGCAGGGGTGAGGCAGGAAGAGAGGGTCCCCAAGGGCACACTTTACTTCATGCATACTACTGCCTTTCCAGGACTTTTTTTTTTTTTTTCTGCATCACCAACAGGGCTCTGTTCGGTGTCTTGAAAATTATAGATGTGTCTATGAATATTGATGAAGAATGATGAAGCAGGTATAAAATGTTACAGGGTCTCCAGAGAGACTCAAAGAGCCATTTCTTGATCAGATTAGGAAATAGAATGCCCGTTAACATTACCACTTCGGAATTACCTGGTAGATAAAACATTAGCATTTAGTTCAAATTAAAGTTGTATTTCTGCATTTCTAATTTGAATAATCTTGTCAATTCGGGAAATAAAAGACAATGTGTCATCTTTGAGCCACCCAATAAAGAGAAGGTGATAGGTGTGCCTTATCGCATCCCGATTTTCTTCTTAATAGTTCTGCTGAACTCGGCACTAAAAATCCATCCATCCACATGCAAAGGATGGATGGCAGAGTATTAATTTCATCAATCCAAGCTCAGCAATTTTGGAAGAGGGCACCGTTAAACGTTACAGGGGCTTGTGGTTCTGACACTGATAACCTAATGGGATACAGACACAAGGGGTGACTGTCCCTTTCTTTCCTTTTCATTTCTGTTTCCCACTCTATTTCTTTCCCTTTCTTCCTTCCTTCCCCCTCCCGCTAGCTCCCTTCCCCTCTCCTCCTCCCTCCCCATCCTTCCTTCCCTCCATCCCTTCCTTCCTTCTTTGCAACGACAAGTTGCACCTTTTCATGGCACACAAGCTCTCCTTGCAGGTAAATGACTTTTCCCACTTTCTCATCCACTCAACTTCTTTGTGAAAGAAGACGGCAGAGGTCTTGGGTGATAATCTGAAGTGGCTGCTTCGAAGAACTGACTATATTCTTCTCTTCTGAGTTCAGTCACAAGTGTAAGTATTGTACCTAACTTGAAATTCTTTCCATGTCAACTGGCAAAAAATCTAATTCCAGAAAAAAAAAATTCACTGAGAAAAATCAATCAGCTGGGCCCACAGATTTGACCGGGAAACAAACAAACAAACAAAAAAAACCTTGACTCTTAGGACATGAGGTAATCTTTTCCAAGTCTGACTAATGAGAGTTAAACCAAGAAAATGGTGTTTATTGTTTTGTGATTTTTACTGCATCCCAGGATCTCTGAAAATAGGCAAGTTCTCTCTGTTGTGGCTCTGTTCGCAGAGAAGGCCAGTTACTACAAGCTAGAAACAACATCCCCAGCCTCCTTTCACATCATTGTCTGCGATTTTCCAGAAGCTGGTCATTCAGAAGTGGGAGTTTCCCCAATCAGGTGCTTCCCCAAAGAGGGCCAGAGTTTCAGGTTTCATATGACCTCACTCATTTCAATATGGGGCAAAATATAGTGGAAGATGAGAATAATTTCTGAAAAACCAAGTCAGTAGGTTTCATAACATTTGAGAGCTGCAGTTTCATTAAAAAAAAAATCTTAGTGCATGGGTGCCATTCTTGGACCTGGTGAAGCAGACTCTTGCTCTTCAGTGTTACACTTACTCCAATCAAATAATTGTCAAAGGTGTGTTAGTTCATAATGTTGAGGAACATTAGCTCAGACAATTGCAACCTCTGTCCTTATGATTACATTTACCCTGATTAGCTGGACATCGTATATAAACACCGTGCTGCAGATACTTATTCAGAGAAGAGCTCTGGCCTTGAGATTCAATCATGAAGCACATTTCAGCCCATAATTGCTCAAAAGTCAGAGAATAAGTATGCTGATGGAGAGTGCAATCTTTGGATGATGAGGTTGAAAAAATTACCTGCCGCTTTAATAGCACTCACATCCACAGCACAAGGATTTAATTCCCACACCAATGGCAGAAAATGTAAAATACGGTTTATGAAGATGTCCAGGAAAAGTCAGTCATCTTAGATAGAAGAAACACACGTTTAGCAATAACGAGAAGCTTGAACCAGGTTAACAGGGATTGGTTCTGAAGAGAGATCACATCTCTAGCGATAAGTGATTTTTTTCTGGGAAGCGGAGAGTGTCATCCCATCCCTCTGCAGTGAGGGAGCTAAATTGACCCCCCCAGGACACCCGTGGTGGGACCCACCTCCCCAGCTCAGCGCTCTTGGGATTGTGCCAGGAGAGAAGAATGAGGAGATGCTCTATAGCAAAAGTGCAGGGAGAGAGGAACGGATCCAGAAGACAGACATTCCTTGGCAAACGTGAAGCTACTAAAGATACAGGACATCTGTCCAGGATTCTCCAAGACAGACAAAGAGATGGTTCAACAACCAGATGGATGATTAGGCCACTCTTCCAAGACAACAGGCTGCTGTTGGATGGAATTGTGGGCACAAACCCTCTCAATATGCCCCCCCCCCAAAGTCTATTTCAGTCCTTTGGTTCTATAAGGCTCTGATCCAGAAAGAAATAGAAAAACATATCTATAAAAATATATCTATATATCCCTGGAGTAAGTCTACTGTATTCAGAAGAAAGTGAGGAACTTGGATAGAGTTGAGGTACAAGTATTTCCATTAGGGACGGCAGACAGGCCAGAAAGATCTAAGGAAGTGGACATAAAGGGATTAAAATGGGCTGCCGGATTACTTTAGAGAATACGGTAAGTGTGTGTGAAAGTTGTTGCCTTTCCCAGTTGACTGCGTAGATGTTGTGGATGTACTTTTTCAGGTCCCTGGTCTGACAGGAGTGAGCGAATAAACAAACACCATCTTATGATGATGCTAAAATTCTCTAAGCACGAGAAATGATTACCCAAACCTACCAAAGGGTGAGGTCCACAGCCTCTTCTAGGCTGAACTGAGAAAACTTGGTGAAAGATCCAAATGTCAGTGGGAGGTGACAGACTCTCTCTCCAGCCTTAGAAAAAGGAGAGCGAAGGAGACAGTGCTGTTATCATGTCACAGACCGTGTCTGACATGGAGAACGTGGTCCCACAACACAGACATTAAGTGCTGGGATCTGAGGCAGGATTCATATATTCTGCAAAATGGCTTAGTTCAGTCATTCCGGGAGTCAACACGTTCCCTTAAGACACAGAGCAGTTGGCAGATGAAGGAAGCTCTTTGCCGCTGCCTCGCCTGCAGCGCTCATGGTAATCTTGTCAACACTGTGCGTATAACAGATTGCATCTGCTTATTTGTGCTGTTTTTTAAAGGTGAGAGAAGAGATTTATCTCGAGGTCCAGCCTCACTTTTTTGCTCAGCCTGCAGACCTTCTCGGAGCAGTTCTCAGATCAAGGCACTTACGGAAGGTTTGGGGTGCTGCGAAATGGACAAAGAAGTGATGTCTTTTGGAAGAAAGCAGTAGTGGAAAACGAACACATGAGCAAACAAAATGTGGATTTAGATTCCTTCAGATGAGCAAAGTGATTTTTTTAGAATTTCTTTCTTTATATACCTTTTTTTTTTTTTTAAATGGAGGTACTGGGGATTGAACTCAGAACCTGGGACATGTGAAGCATGGGCTCGACCACCGAGCTATACCCACTCCCTCAGCTTTTTCTTGAAGTGTGTGTCGGGGGGTGGTGGGGAAAGGAAGGATAAAAGGTCTCAAAGGGACATTGCAGAATGCCTGTGGTTTGGAGATACGTGATTGGAAAACATCCCTGGGTTACCAGTTGATGATTTTCCTTCTCAACCCCTTAGTAAGGCAGATGGTCCTTGACTTTAGATGATCTGACTTAAAATTCTTCCACCTTGTGATGCTGTGAAAGCAATATGCATTCAGTAGAAAGTGCATGTCCAGTTTTGATTTTTGATCTTTTCCTGGGCTAGCCACAGGCAGGACAGTTCTCTCTGGTGGTGCTGGGCAGTGGCCGTGACCCTCAGCTCCACGTCAGCCCTGCGAGCATGAGGGTGAACAGGAGACACACTTACAACCATCCGGGACCCACACAACCACTCTGTTTTTCACTTTCAGTAAGTACAGTGTTCAATCAAGTAACTGAGCTATCCAACCTTTTATTATAAAACAGGCTTGTGCTAGGTGATGCCGCCCAGCTGTCGGCTGAAGTCAGTGTTCCCAGCACAGTTAAGGTGGGCGGGGCGAAGCTCTGACGGTTGCTGAGTTAGGCGTATCAAACGCCTTTTCAACTTAACGATATATTCAATTTACAGTAGGATTATCGGGGATGTAGCCCCGTGGTAAACTGAGGAAGATCCGTAATGATCAGCAGTTCTCAAACCCAGCAGGCGTCACAACCATGAGGCCGGCTTGCTGGCCTCCTCCCAGGCTCCCGGAGAGCCACTGATCTGATCCAAGCGGGCCATTACACTGGATGTATTTATTTTCTCGCCACACTTCACAGACAAGGAAAAGGAACCTCCACACAGTAAGCGGCTCCAGGAGCCATGACTCCAATTCCAGGCTGCCTGATGCAAATCAAAGTGGTGCTCAGAAAGGAGATCTTCCTTAAGATTGGCCCTGGTAGGCCTGTCCGTCATTCATAGCTAAACGGAACTTGAGTCAAATGCATTCCAGTCCAGACACACTGCCGTCCCAGGATGTGACTAACAGATGCTTCAGACTGATGCGTCTCACCACAAATAGCTCTCTTTGGCAAGCTGAGAAAACTGTGATATTAGCCAGTTTTTTCCTCCATTTTAATAATTTAAAATAAAGGGCTTTTTTTGTTTGTTTAAAAAATAGTATTTGTGTGCGTTGAAAATACAGTAGCCGTGTAAAGAAGAAAATAATACCACACACACAGGAATACTACTCAGCCATTAAAAAAGTATAAAATAATGCCATTTACAGCAACATGGATGGACCTGGAGATCGTCATACTAAGTGAAGTAAGCGAGGAGAAAGAAAAAATACCATATGCTATTGTTTATATGTGGAATCTAAAAAAATGACACAAATGAACTTATGTAAAAAACAAAAAACAGTCAGACATAGGAAACAAAACTATGGTTACTAGGGGGAAAAGGAGAGGGTGGAGGGATAAATGGAGAGTTTAGGATTAGCAGATACACACTACTGTATATAAAATAGATAAACAACAAGGCCCTACTGTAGAGCACAGGGGGCTATATTTAATACCTTATAATAACCTATAGTGAAAAAGAATAGGGAAAGGAAAATATATATATTCAGTTATATATACATATATAAAACTGAATCACTATGCTGTACAACAGAAATTAACACAACATTGTAAACTGACTATACTTTAATAAAAAAAATATTTTATTTTTATCACTCAAATCATCATGGTCAATATTTTAAAGATCTGGAGGCTAAGTTTTTGTTTGAGTTATGTAGTTTTTTTCCCTCAAGTCTGTTTTTTGGTAAGCAATTTAAAAATGTATTTTTTTCTTACTTTTTCAATGGAGATACTGGGAATTGAACCCAGGACCTCAGGCATGCTAAGCACCATTCTACCACTGAGCTATTTCCCTGCCCCTCGACCTCAAACCTTTTTTTAAAAATGACTTTATTGATTCATATGTTCATATGAATATATAATTTGTATATCATATAATTCACTCATTCAAAGTGTACAATTTAATGGCTTTTCACATGTATGCACAGAGCTGTGGGAGCGTCACTATAATCAATTTGGGAACATTTTCTTTTTTTGCTGGGGGGGGTGTAGATAACTAGGTTTGTTTATTTATTTATTTATTTACTGATTTGTTTGGTGTCGGATAAGCCTCAGGAATCAGCTTCTTCAGGAAACCCCAGATGATTCCTGTTGAGACCCAGATTAAACACTCTTACGGTGCAGCTGGAAAAGGGGGTGCTGTGAGAAATTAAATTGCTCACCGAGGTCACAGAGCTCATTTGAACTCCAACCCAGTTGTCCTAATGTTACGCCAGTCCAAAATCATGTTTATTTTGTTGTATTTTATTAATTAGGTTTTATAATCACCTCCTTTTGGAAATACCACAGAGAGAAAATATTCTAAGTATTTAGTGGTCTAATATGTTTGCCCAAAGAATTCCAAAATGTTCTGTATTACGGCGTTACTGATACTTTGTTTTTCATTATATCAGTGGTTATCCAAATGCCTTCTTACACACACACACCACCAAGAGTTCCAGATTCCTATATAAACATGGGTATACTGGTTTGTTCATATAGAATATTAAATTTACTCCCTTAGAAGCTAATATTTAACAGGATTATAGCAATGGGAAATTGAAAATAGAAATCCCCATGTTGGCAAATTTCAAAGAGTGTCTCAAAGGGAAATATGACAGTCCTATGATCAGCGGGTCCTTAGCATCTACCAGACACATGACTCACTGATGAATTTTAGAGTCACTGAACTAGCCAGCATAATGTTTTTTAAAGTGGATTAATACCTCTAAAGTTACTTCGTTCTAAAATGAATTATAGGAAGACAATTTTTTTTTTTATATTGCAATCAACTTAAACCAGTGCAGACACTGCTTCACAGAAACTTTCAGGGACACAGACTGCCTTTCTATGTTTATTCCTCAGGGGTGTTTATAGTTTCCACAAGCGATTTAAATATCCTTTTCTACTTAATTTCCAACTATTTAAAAACTTGAATCAAAAAGAAAATATGCACATTCAAGTGTGTTTTATGAAGATTTAGCTCACTGCAGTGACCAGTGTGTTAGCTTTGACTCCTTATTGACTAGCTTTACAAGCATATGTTATAAATTCGAATTTATTTAATACTTGCAGATGTAAAATACACTAATAAATATTATTTATTTATTGGGAGCTTTTGTGCATTTTATTACAAAATATGATTATATGTCTACAAGTTTTGAAAACCACTGGACTAGAAGAAGACAAATAGGAGTGCCATTTATCAGAGTATCAGAGCGACTGGCCACCATCTAAATAAAATAGCTACCTGGAAAGAAAATATTTTTTAGGTGCTGAGGTATAAGAACAACCACTTATTTATCCGGATGGATTACTAGCTGAACTTTACACATGTATGTGCGTATGTGTCCGGGTGTGTGTATATGTGTGTGTGTGTTACCTTGAATTTTACAAAACTTATCCAGGATCACTACTAAAATCAAAATTTGTAGATCATTTCTCTGTTCCTTTCTGTAGGATCCTGAATTGGTGATACTTTTTTCCTCCCTAGAGTGGTCTGTAAATAAAGGGTCCATTAAGCTTTGAAAAGAAAATGACCCATTTACAGTTTCTTTTCTTCACCAGGTGTAATCTCTGTCCAACGACTAAGAGTAGGAAGATGTTCGAGAACAGTACAGCCATTGTGGCAAAATTATGATTATTTAAGAAATGTTTCTACTCTCTTGTTTATTGGATCACAGATCTCAACAGCTATGATTGCCCGCAGGCTACAAAGAGAACTAGCCGTTGCCTAGACGAACCAAGGTATGCTTTAATAGGACTGAGTCCCGAGGCAGAGGTCAACGAAACAGACCTGACGTCCTCTCTCACATCTTAGGTTTACTGGCTCGGCTAGGACCACATTTTCAGGTTTATGACTTTCCGCTTCCTCCAGGCAACCTTTGGGTTTCTGTAATCGTGCCAACACTAAAGGGTCCTGTTAAAGGAGAATGGCCCCTCACAGAAAGCCCTGCCTAGCGCCCTTCTTAGCGGTGAAGGAGAGTAGCCAAGAGAAATTCTTCCAAAAAATAAAACTGAGGGTGACCAGCTTACATCAACAAGGAGTCTGTGCTGTTCCAAGGAAGCAGGATGTGGTACTAGATATTACTTCCCCTTTTGTACACTAGCATTTTTTTAAACACCTTTGTTGTGATAAGGTTCCTGTACAGTAAACTACACATATTTCAGATGCACAATTTGATAAATTTTGATAGATGTAGACACCAGTGAAACCACTGCCACAATCAAGATCTCCGTCACTCCCCAAGAGGTGCAATTTTTGAATTCCCAATTTATCCCTTCTCGCCCCCTTTACCCCCTGCTACACTGGCATTTTTAATGTGAGGGTCCTACATTTTCCAGACCTTGTAAATGGGCAGTATTAAAAGTGGCTGCAATTTTAGCTCAAAGATTGCCAAATCATGAGGAATGTATGTGGATCTGATTAAATTTGAAATGGATGCCGAAAGTGGACGTGATTTTGTTTTTTCTCCAATAGGGAAGGTGAGTATGTTTATGCTTATGTATAAAGCATCATAGTATGCTAAGCAAGGATTTTTTTTCAAATTGTATGTATAGGAAAGGCTGTGGTGTGTGTGTGTGTGTGTGTGTGTGTGTGTGTGTGTGTGTACTTAGTATATCGTACTGAGAAGATACAATATAACAAACTAGAGTGGCTGCCTCGCTCCCAACACATCCCCAGTGGCTGTTTCCACGCCTCCTCTCTCCCCTTCAGACAAGACCCTACCCCTTGGCCACAATAATTAGTTTAGCAATGAGCATATGGCCCAAATCAATCCACTAGGTATCTTATTCCTGTATTTTCCAGGCAAGAACTGGTGAGAAAGAGACATTTTGGCATTTGGTCATAGAGCTATGAAGATGTCAATTCAAAGCTGCCATTTTTTTTCACACTAAAAAAAATTCTTATTGAAGTGTAGTCGATTTCCAATGTTGGTTTCAGGTGTACAAAAACTGCCATTTTCATTATTCTCACCCTCACTCAGGGCATTCGCTCTCGGGATCCCCTCTGGAATTCTCTTCTCCCGACTTCTGCATGGCTGGCTGCTGCTAAGCGCTCAGTCCTCTGCTCAAATACCACGTCCTCAGAGAAGCCTTTTTATTTATGCAAATATCAAGCTGTCTGCCTCCTGGCCCAGCCCTACCACGGGAACCTCTCACTTTCCGTGGTGTAATCCTATTTCATTTTCTTCAGTTTGTATCATGATTTTAAGAATATGCTTGGCTTGGTCCCAGCATCTCTCCTTTTTCTCTATGTCTGTTCCCTCCAACTTGGGGCTCCGATGCTGTCACCCTCATGGCCTCATAGCTATGACTCCAGCTCCAGTTACTACTTCAGCTTCAGTGTCTACTGTCCTGGTTTCACAGAATAAAGTCCTAGGTCCAGGTCTTTGTCTGAAGCCATGTCAAATGGAAGCAATCGAACTAGCCAGTGTAAGTATTATCTAACCGAGGGTCAGGTATCCATTCCTATGCTATGGGGGAAAATTCTTTTCTCATTTCATTTTCTCAAGTGGCTGGTTTTGCATCAGAAAAGTTGCTTTTCACTGTGTGATTTCCAGATCAGCAACATCAAATTATTACCTGAAAACTTCTTAGAAATAAAAATTCTCAGACCCCAGTCAGACCTGTTGAACCAGAAAAATCTAGAAGGGTTTTAATAATCATTTTAATCTGTTTCAATAAACCTTCCAGGACTTGCAGGCAACTGGAGACAATGGTTCCTAGCTTCCCACCCCCCAATATTTCCTCTAGAAGACAATACAGAATGATAAAAAGGGAAAGGTTAAGTCTACCCAAAAATCTTGCTCTCAACATAACTTAGAGATGCAGAATGCCCAAATTTCAAAATTACTGTAAATTAAAAAAAGAAAAGAAAACTGATCAAATTTCAGTGCACTATTTCTCAGGTTCCCACCCCACTTCTGCTCCACAGAAGGGGTTTTGGTACTCAAAGGCAGACGAAGGCAAACTGCAGGGAAGACAGAAAAGAAAAGCTGGTGAAGGAGTCATGGGGGCAACCTCAGCGCTCCACTAGGGAGACTTGAGTCTACCCTAAGCGTAAAACTGCTAAAAAGTGTACAGGTAGCTCAGAGCGCAGACTGCAAGGAAGTATGTGCAGTTTTTGGTTCAGTCTTCAAACATATGGATTCTGGGAGAGAGAGAGAAAAAAAGGAAGACAGAAGCATCTTTTGATGATAGAAAAGATAAGTAAAGACAAAAGATGTAGAGCCCTGAAATTCAAAAAGTCACCACAAATGCTCAGAAAGCAAACAACCTGCTAAAAAAAACAGGCCAAAGACCTCAGGAGTATCTCAACAAAGAAGATACACAGATGGCAAATAAGTATATGAAAGGTTCTTCCACATCATACGTCCTTAAGTAAATGCAAATCAAAACAACGAGATATCACTACACACCTATCAGAATGGCCAAAATCCAGAACACAGACAACACCAAATGCTGGGGAGGATGTGGAGCAACAGGAACTCTCATTCATTGCTGGTGGGAGTGCAAAATGGGGCAGCAGCCACTTGGGAAGGCAGTTTGGCTGTTTTTTTGTTTGTTTTTTTAACAGAACTAAACATACTCGTACCACACAATCCAGCAATCACACTCCTTGGAATTTCCCCAAAAGAGTTAAAAACTTATGTCCACATGAAACCCTGCACACAGATGTTTATAGCAGCTTTATTTACTGCTTAAACTTGGAAGTAGCCAAGATGCCCTTTAGTAGGCAAATGGATAAATAAACTGGCACATCCAGACAATGGAATATTATTCAGTGCTGAAAATAAATGAACTATAAACACATGAAAAGACACGGAAGAACCTTAAATGCATATTACTAAGTGAAAGAAGCCAGTCACTGTATGATTCCAACTATGTGACATTCTGGACGAGACAAAACTATGGAGACTATAAAAAATATTGGAGCACAGAAGATTCTTAGGGTAGTGAAAATACTCTATATGATGTTATAATGATGGATATATGTCATTATACATTTGTCCAAACCAAAGAGTGTGCAACCCAAGAATACACCCTGTGAACTTTGGGTGATTATAATCTATCAATGCAGGGTCATCCTTTTAAAAATGTACCATTCTGTTGAGTGATGTTGATAATGGAGGAGGCTATGCATGAGTGAGGGCAAAGGATATATGCGTTGAGGGGAGGGTATAGCTCAGCAGTAGAGCGCATGCTTAGTATGCACGAGGTCCTGGGTTCAATCCCCAGAACCTACATTAAAACAAACAAAGAAACAAACAAACCTAATTACCACCCCTCCACAAAAAAATAAAAAAACAAAAACCATAAAAAGAAAAAAGAAGATATATGTAAAATCTCTGTAATTTCCTCTCATTTTGTTATAAACCTAAAACTGCTCTAAAAAATAAAGTCCAAAAACAGTAAATAAACACACACACACACACACACCTCTCATTACCCCTCCTTTACCACCAAACAAACAAAAACCCACTAAAGTATTCGACAAAAGAGGGGAAGTTTATAAAATATTCCATACCACGAACAGTATCATTTGATTTAGGCACTAAACAGGCTCTAACAGAGAAACTTAAAAGAAAAAAAAAGATCAGCTGTATAGAAGCCATCACCCCATAGCTTATTGCCGCTCCGAAGGGGTGAGCTTGATGTTTTTATAGTGAGAGCTTAAGAAAAATCCCCAAAGCAGGAGAAAAACATTCTGGACTTCGGTAGCCACGGCATGTTGAGAGACAGTTCTTTCCAGGTCTCTCACATTTCTGCACATCCTGCAAAGTGACACGTTGACCAGCCTTTGTTCAAATTAATCTTTTTAGAGACGTTTATAGAGCAAACAGTCTTAGAAGATAGAGCGTCTCCATCTGGAGCAAAAGGCAGGTTTGATTAAAGCCTTGGAAGGTAAAGAGAGGGTTTCCCTCCAGGACGAAGGGTAAACATAATTATGACCATTACAGAAGATCGGGTTCCCAGAGCACTGGGTTTCTCTCCTGGAGTGAAATCACAGTGTGTGTAGATATCTCATGCTCCTCTAGTACCACTACATAGGAATAAAGGCTTGCGTAGCTAGAACAAATTCGGTCACTCTGACTAGTGCTATTGCTCTGAGTAACCAGCTGTCCTTTGTCTCTGATTTAGTGATCTCTTGTCCTCTGCCAGCCTCCATGGAAATGCAGCATGCTAACTTGTTAGCTTGTAAGTAAAGTAAAATTTCAGACCCTTCACACTTACAGAGACGTGCATCTACAGAAACAAGAAATTTAGAGCCACCATGATCAGAATCCAGGCAATTTCTTACCACATTGGCTGATGTACTTGAGACAAAGGGAGCAGGGCACGGAATGCTTGTGAGGGAAGGATGCTAACTGCGGGACCACCTTACGGCTCAGCCTTTCTTGTAACCTATTATGCAAAGCTTCGTTCTACTTGAAGGTGACAAAAAGGTCCCAGAACTTTTTGCAATAGGACCTGGCAGCTATAAGGGTGTTCAGCCTCCTCGGGGAGATCTCCCCGAGAGACAAAATCCCGTGGAAAACCACAGACAAGGCAATGGATAGTACCTGGGGTCTTGCTACCCTAGGATGAGTGTCAATGCTGATGAGGGTGACCTATTAGAGAATGAGAAACTGTCCTCTGCCAAAGTTCAGATACATCAACCCCACTGTCCTAGAAAACTCTATTGCTTGTAAAATCAGGCAAGAATTCACGAGGTGTCACCTTGAGAATGGGCCAGCAAATGCTCTGGATTCAGGCGGACTCCTTAACAAAATGTGCTACTGTGGCATAAAATAAACATACAGATCAATGGAATAGAATCCAAAATCCAGAGATACACCTTTCCGTTTACGGTCAGTTTCTTTTCAGTAGGGATATTGAGACAATTCAACGGAGGAAAGCGTAGTCTTTCTAAAAATTGCTGGGACAACTACTATCCACATGGAAGAGTAAAGTTAGACCATTTCCTACCACATGAACAGAACTTAAGTCAAAATGGATCACAGAACTCAATGTAAGAACTGGAGTTTTGAAACTTTTAATCATATTGAATTGATTTAATCATACTGAATTGAAATGAAGAAACCGAAGTAGTAAGTCTTCATGACCTTAAGTTAGGCAATGATGTCTTTCATATGACATCACAAGAACAGGAAAAAAAGGTCAACTGGACTTCATCAAAATTAAAATCTTTTGTACCTCAAAGTACTCCACCAAGAAAATGAAAAGTCAGCCCCTAGGATGAGGTAAAATATTTGTACATCATGTACTTGACAAGGGATTTGCATCTAGAGTAGATAAAGAATGTCTGAAACTCAATAAGAAAAGGATAAACACTCCAATTAAAAAATGGGCCAAGAATGTAAATGGACATTTCTCCAAAGAAGATACATAAGCACATGAAATAATGCTTAATATCATTTGTCATTTGGAAAATGCAAATTAAATTTTGGGGGGGTGATTGATTGATTGATTGATTAATGGAGGAGGTACTGGTGATTGAACCTAGGACCTCCTGCCTGGTAAGCAGGTGCTCTACCACTGAGCTATACCCTCCTCCCTTTGGAAAACACAAATTAAAACCACAATGAGATATGATTTCACACCCATGAGTGGCTATAATCAAAAAGGCAGATTGGTAAAGATACAGAGAAATTAGAACCCTCCTATATCGTCATTGGGATGGTAAAATGGTGCAGCTGATTTGGAAAACAGTTGGGTAGCTCCTTCAAGAGTTAAACATTAAGTTATGATGTAACTCAACAACTCCACACCTAGCTATATACCCAAGAACACTGAAAACATACGTTCATGCTAAAACTGGTACACGAATGTTAACAGCAGCCTTATTTATGAGCTTAAAAGTAGAAACAACTGAAATGTCCATTAGCTGATGAAGGGATAAACAAATTACATATTCATATAATAGAACATTTGGCCATAAAAAAGAATGAAGCTCTGAGACAAGGTATATGTAACACAGATGGATCTTGTCAAGGTGCAATGGGAATGAGGAATTGGGAGTCCCTGCTAACAAGCATACAGTTTCCCTTTGGGGTGATGGAAATGTTCTGGAATTAGGTAGTAGTGATGGATGCACAACATTGCGATTAAAATGGTGAATTTTATGTTGTGTAAATTATATCTTGATAATAAAAAATGGCAAAAAAAAAATACATGGCTGAACCTTGAAATCATTATGCTAAGTGAAAGCAGCCAGACACAAAAGGCCTCATACTGTATAATTAATTCTGTTTATATGAGATGCCCAGAATTGTCAAATCCATAAAGACAGAAAGTAGGTTAGTGGTTGGCAGGGCCGGGAGTGGTGGTGCTGGTGTTGGTAAGTGGGTGGTGACTGCTCATGGGGATGAGGATTCTTTTGGGAGAGGGGTGGTGGTGAAGAAAATGTTTAAAAATTAATTGTGGTGATGGTTGCACAACTTTATGAAAATAAGAAAAACCACTGAATTGTATACTTTAAAAAGGTAAATTTTATGGCATGTGAATTACATCTCAATAAAACTGCTCTAAAAAGGAGAACAATTTTACGTATTTAAGAAGTAAAAGTTATGCAGTACCCACAAATAATAAAATTGTTTAATAAATCTTTACATCCTAGTATCTATTTAGAAAAAAGACGTTACTATGAAGGTCAAGCCCAAGTCCACAAGCAATGTAAACCCCATGGTCCTAGGCAGACAGTAACACGGTCAGAGGGCTCTGAAAACTGAAAAAGGTGGGCTTTGGGTGGATGAAAAAACATTAGAATTTTAGTTGACTGAAGCACAATAAGCTGCCATATTGGTCAAAACTGAAAGTAAACATACCTTGCCACTGGTGCCACCTGATCCCTCCCTCCCCCTCTACTCCAACTTCAGCTGCTTTAAGAAGATGCCCAGAGGTAGGGCTGAGGTCTCCCTGTCCCCAAAGACCTTCAAAAGCCATGTATACCAGAATAAACATGCTAGGGAACTTCTGGGAGTGAAGGATTGAAACTCCTACAGTTCTGTTGGACATAGGCATCCGAGTCTCCATCTTACCTCATCTTGCAAAGGGAGGGGCACCTGAATTTAGCCCATGGGCTCTGAGCAGGGCTAATGGGAACGGAACGCCAACAAGACCTTGTGGGTGGGGTTCTGGGTAGATCTGATGTCCCCATGCTGTTGCTACACTTGAACGTCAAGGAAGAACTGATGTGTTATATGCTTTTACTTCTCTGTCCCATAAATGCCAGACAGGATTATTCTGACCAGAAACTGTTGCATGTAGAGAGGTACCCATGTCTTTGAGGTCCCTTAATTCTAAAGACCACGTTGAACTGCAAGTCTCTGTGACTTAGGATTTTACCAACTGGAGCCTCTGGCAAAGGGAGCCAGTCTTCACCTGGACGTGTTCCTTGGGATTTTGAATTCCTTGCCCCCCTTTTGAAAAGCAGCTGTTAGCTTGCTATTGGGCTTTTGTCAAAACCGAACCCTTGACTCATGGAGGATTTGATAGCTGATAGCCTGATATTTCTATTTTGGGGCGGCTCAGTTCCTACTTACTGATTGACAAGGTGGGAGGGGCCCAACAAGATGCTTTTCGATTGGAAATGGTATATTTAAGAATGAAGAGGGTCTGGCTCTAGCAGTATCTCAGTTTTCCATGAAAAAGTGACAACTATTCCATTTTGGGGGGACTACACTCCCAGCTCCACTGCCTGTAGCGTCATCACTGGCTCAATGGGACCCTCAATTTCCAGAGGGTCTCCTGGATGCTTGGACCTGGTTATCAGATGGTCTGGCCAAGCCAGTACTTGATGGCATCCACTGTGCTGCTGCATCAGCCACATGACAGAGAAAATGAACGTGGTTGACAGAGCACAGCGTGGTTCCCATAGCTGCGGCCAACACCCACCTTCATAAACTTGCTTATATTTTTACTGATTCTTGAGCTGCTGCCAGTGGTCTGCCACTTAGAAAACCAGAGGCAGGAAGATTAAAGACACACTTCGGGGCAAATTAAAGGCACCCTCAGGAGCAGATTGCAGGCACTGTGGGGACTGCCGATTCAGCCACCTGTGTCACTCACAAAGATGTCCACGGTAAAGGCCTGTTCTCTGAGACACCAGCTGTAATCCAGCTGCTTGTGGGGCCTGAACTGCAGGAGTCCACACATCTGCCTGGATCCACCCTCATACCCCGTAAGGTACCACGTCAACCACCTAGACTGGATGCAAAACACCCTACCTTGCTGTGCAGGTAGCCACATCACTGTGCCAGTCCCATCCGCTGACTCTGGCCACACCATGTGGTCTTGGGAACTGACCAACGATGCCACATTGTCAGCTTTCCAGGTCATTTTCGGGCTGAAAATGCGGTGCAGTGGCACACATCACGTGGCAACAAGCACTCAACGGTGGTACGGCCAGGATATTTGGTGGACTTGCCACCTTCCCTGCCACACACGGGAGCCTGCTGTTACTCAGGCATGATGTCCTCAAAAGCTGACTGAAAAGGATTTCTGTGTCTACCACCCTCATCTGCTCTGTACCTTCTTCATAAGGCGGTTTAGTCCCTGAGTGAGTTCTCCCCAGAGATGGTTCACCCTCTCTTAGTTGCTTCCTATGATCAAAATGAAAGGAGAAGGAAACAATGTAGGCCTGTTTTGAAAACTTGGGATTCCTCCCTGACTGTTCTTGGGTCTGATGCTTTTTTTCTCTCCCATCATGACAGTCCCAGGTCGGTCCAGTTGGCATATACGCTGAACGGCAGGCTAATCCAAAAGAGACCTAGGAGATTGAAGCTTAATTCTGGTTCAGGCCGTTGGAGTCTTGTTTGACTGACAGGGTCCAAGATCATAAAGATAGTAAGTACCCTCTTGGTTGAGTATACTGCTCGCAGAATCCCCACACGGAGGCCCTCTGCCATCAGACTGATACGGGTTCCGCTTGGCAGAACCTAACAATTATACATTTTTTTTCAAGAGGTACCATGTGTGCCCTCAGGACCATATTTCTTGTGAGAACGCCAGACATTCATTAACTTGCCTCTCCCCCCAAATACAGTGACTTGTACTTTCCAGGCGTTCATAAGAGACCTTCAATTATTTAAGGAAACATCAACAATAAAATGTGTAGTCCTCGGATGACTACAGGATGTCTCTAAAATAAAGCTATGCTTGGATATTGGTGGGGAACGCTTTTTGGAGGCATAACACTCATTATTTAAGCTCACTCTGCCGACAGTTATCCATATGATGTAGAGTAATCCATATGGTAGGTGCCAGGCAGTAAGTAAAGTTGGTAAGAAATTTGTCTCTAACAGAGGCTGATGTCAGCACTGACGTGAACGTTGCCCTAGAAGGCATTCAGTGTGGCCCCAATTCACTGGGCAGGGTTGTTACGGGTCAGACTGCTCTAGCCTTCCTCTTATGGGTCACGGCACAGAGTCTGGGCAAATGCCAACACACCCTGCTGTGCCTGGATGTCTCAGGTCAAGCGGAAAAGTCAACACAGAGACTTAGAGAGAAAGCCATTTGCCTTTCTAACATAGACCCCGATGGCTTAGGTGGGGGGTGCAGCTGGTGGGATCTGGGGTCCTGGGAGGAAGGGCTGGGGTTGCTACTGCAGGCTGGCCTTATCCTGCTGCTTGGAGTCCCGCTCACATAGCTTCTGTTCAATGCTACGTGATAGGAATTGAATGGACGTCGTCTCTGTTGGTCAGCTTAATCAGAGTAGCCCTGGAGGAGGACACTCATGGGAAGACTCACCAGAAGCATGGATGGCAGAGGAATGAGAGGGCACATTGCTGGGAGACAGTTCTCCGTGGGTTCCTTGTATTTCTGCACAACTGGTGAAGCAAGCCCTTAATTCTAGACTCGCGCATCAAACATCCTTGGAACGTAGAGGTTGTACTTCCCTCCTCAGTAAAGGACAGATTTAATAAGAGTCTTGGAAAGCAGCAACAGCATCTCCCTCTGGAGCAAAGGGTATGCATGCTTTCTGATCATCATACAAGATTTCAGTTGTATGCTAAGCTCAGGGTTGCTCTCTTGCAACGGGACCTACTGCATTTGACGGTTTCATTGGCCCTTTTCCTGTCACCGTGTCAGTGTCTGTAACACAAGTGTCTGACGTTTTCTACCAGCGAATCCACCAAAATGCGGCAGAGCGTGCAAGGGGTGTAAAATTTCACAATTCTTGATAGTGGTCAGAGGAGTTACACACCAGAACTAGAAACAGCACTGCTCACACCTAAGACACTAAAGAAGCTGAGCCCTTGGCTGGTGTTTCTCTTGCTGGAGTGGGAAGAAGGGGAATTTGGGGGTGGGCAACATAGAAGAAACCCACAGAGCAAACAGAAAGTCCACCGTCTGCATTGGGCTGGCACTGAGGAGACTGCCAGCGGGTGACAATGAAGATCATTATGCCAGAAAAAGTATGATGAAAGCAGTTTGTTCAGGTACATTAATCTGTTAACATTTTGTAAAATGGACTGTGAATCAAAGAAACAAATTCAATTCAACTAATATATTGAATATAATGAATACCTACTAGGTTCAAAGACAGAACACTGAGTTCTATAAATGAGTCAGAGATGACTAAGATGAGAAATAAGAGGCAGCTTATAGTTTGGGTGGGAAAAGTTTTGCGTAAAATCGTATTGCAAGTTTGTATAAAGTAAGTTAAATAAATTGTGTAAATGCTACAAAAATAAAATGCAAGTAATAAAGGATTAGAAATTTTGGAAGAAGGAAGTTAGCTGTGTGCATTGTCTTATCGTGACTGCGTGTGTGAGTCCCAGATCTCTGGTTAGTCGGCACGTTTCCAATGAAAAGTTCAGGAAGAAGCCTCTCCTTGAAGAAAGGTCAGAGCAGGAACTTTGAGAAAGAATTCATTACAAGGTCTGCCAAACGCCACCACACCTTCGTGGCACTGGCCTGGATTTACCTAATGCAAGTCTTAGGGTTGGGATCACTCATCATTCCTTGAGCAAAGCATTCCTGGAGATGGGGAGAGAGCAGAAGATGGTGGATTTAAGGAGAAGAGGAGACACACAAAGAAAAAACATCCTTCATCTTCTCCTGTAAGGATCTACTTCTGGGCTTAAATATACCGACACAGAAAGACCAAAAGCTACATCCCTGCTGACATCTCTGTGATTACTCACAGCAACACAAAGGCACCTCAGAACAATGCCTTCACCGGCACACACCACGATGCTTTTTTCCCTCAAGTGCCTAAACACACAAATAGTGCAAAGTAAGCCTATGATAGAGTGATTTTTTTTTGAAGCTTATATTTTTGAATAAAACACTTGAAGAGGGAGCTTTATCTGCTAGCAGATTTTTTAAACTCACAATTTATAGTTTTATTCCAGCAGTAAACTCCTTTGGGACCACTTACAGGGTGGTTGTAAGGATTAGCCGGAGTTAATATATGTGAGAAACACTTGGTAAACAGTAAAATGGTAGACACATTTAAGAATTTATTTATTTATTCATTCCGAGTCTTGCTCCAGAAAGAAGTTAAGGCCTATTATTTATATTTCTATTAATAGCTGGTCGTTTACTTTTTGGATAGGAGCAAAGGAACTGAGATACTGTTTTTAAAACATTTATTCTGCCTCTACTTTCTCCAGTGTTCCCTTGCTGGAAAATTCCTTCCTTCAGCGGGTACATGTGCCTTTGGGAAGACTGAAAAAAAGAATATATATATATATATATATATATATATACAAAAAACATAATCTTATAAATATATATATATACACACACAAACACACACATATCCACTTTTTCTCTGATAATGCATTTCTGTCTTGGAATGTTTAGAAAAGAAAGGCAGCTAGAAAAAAATGAAATTTATCCTTACAGATAATCACTGTGGACATTACTGTACACATTTCAAATCTTTTTTTCTAAAGATCATACCCACTGTTTGAGTCTGCCTTTAAAATTCTTTTCACCTAACAATGTATTGTGAACATTCTCTCATGTCCTAGGAATCATTTTTGAATTTTAAATTATCACGGAGTGATCCACGTGGAGACAGCATCATGAATTTACTTAATTGTTTCAGAAGTGTAAAAATGTTCTCTTCATAAGTTATGCATACACCTAACCACATAATACACCCATTTTTCTGCTTAGATGTTTACCCAAGATAAAATGAAACATCTGTCCATACAAGGACTTATATGTATAGAAATATAAACTGAAAATAACCCCAATGTCCATTAATAGGTGAACGAATAAACAAAATGTGGTGTATACATACCCTGAGATACTACTTAGCAATAAAAAGGAAAGAACTACTGAAACATACAACAACACGGGTGAATCTCAGAATCATGGTGTGGACTGAAAGAATCCAGACCCAGTATAACATGTGCTGTATGATTCCACTTACATAAAATTCTACAGAGTGCGGAGTACCCCACAGAGACAGCAGTTGCCCGAGGACAAGTGCAAGGGAGGGAGAGACCCCCAAGGGGCAAGAGAGAACTTTTGGAGGTGACGGAAATGTTTACAATCTTGATTTTTCTGATTGTTTCATGGGTGGAAACAAAATTAAAACTTATCGAGTTGCATACTTTAATTCTGTGTTGTTTAATGTACATAAATGTTACCACAATAAAGTAATTTTTAAAGAAATTTCTTATTTTTGATTGAGTTGTAGATGATTTACAATGTTAGTTTCAGGTGTGCAGCAAAGTGATTCCATTACATATACACATATATGTATTTAAAATTCTTTTCCACTACAGTTTATTGCAAGAAGTTGAATATAGTTCCCTGTGCTGGACAGCAGGTTCTTGTTGTTTATCTATTTTATATACAGTAGTGTGTATCTTTTAATCCCAAACTCCTAATCTATCCCTTCCCCCTCATTTCCCCCTTGGTAACCACAGTTTGTTTCTCATGTCTGTGAGTCTATTTCTGGTTTGTAAATTTTGTATCTTCTGTTTTTTTTAGATTCCTCATATAAGTGGCATCATATAACATTTGTCTTTCTCTGTGTGACTTACTTCACTTAATAGGATAATCTCTAGGTCCATTCATGTTGCTGCAAATAGCACTATTTCATTCTTTTTTATGGCTGAGTAATATTCCATTGTGTGTGTGTGTGTGTGTGTGTGTGTGTGTGTGTGTGTGTGTGTGTGTGTGTGTGTGCGTACACAACATGTCTTCTTTATCCAGTTATCTGTTGATGGACATTTGGGTTGTTTCCATGCATTTTTTGGCTATTGTAAATAGTGCTGCTGTGAACACTGGAGTGCATGTGTCTTTTCGAATTAGAATTTCCTCTGGATATATGCCCAGGAGTGGGATTGCTGGATCATATGGTAAGTTTATTTTTAGCTTTTTAAGGAACCTCCATACTGTCCTTCATAGTGGCTGCACCAATGTACATTCCTACCAGTAGTGCACGAGGGTTCCCTTTTCCCCACACCCTCTCCAGCATTTATTTGTAGACTTTTAAATGATGGCCATTCTGACTGGTGTGAAGTGATACCTCATTGTAGTTTTGATTTGCATTTCTCCAATAATTGATACTGAGCATCTTTTCATGTGCCACTTGGCCATCTGGATGTCTTCTTTGGAGACATGTCTATTTAGGCCTTCTGTCCATTTTTTTTATTGGTTTTCTTTTCTTTCTTTCTTTTTTTGATATTGAGCTGTATGAGCTGTTTGTATATTTTGGAAATTAGTCCCTTGATGTTTGCATCATTTGCAAATATTTTCTCCCGTTCTGTATGTTGTCTTTTCATTCTGCTTATGGTATCCTTGGCTGTGCAAAAGATTTTAAGTTTAATTAGGTCTTTAATTTTGTTTATTTTTGCTTTTATTTCCATTACTCTCAGAGCTGGTTTGAAAAAAATATTGCTGTGATTTACGTCAAAGAGTGTTCTGCCTATTTTTTTCTCTAGGAGTTTTATAGTATCTGACTTACATTTAGGCCTTTAATCCATTTTGAGTTTATTTTTATACTGGTGTTAGAGAATGTTCTAATTTCATGCTTTTTCATGTAGCTGTCCAGTTTTCCCAGCACGACTTATTGAAGAGACTGTCTTTTCTCCATTGTATATTCTTGCCTCCCTTGTTGTAGATTAATTGACTGTAAGTGTCTGGGTTTATTTCTGGACTTTCTATCTTGTTCCATTGATCTATGTGCCTGGTTTTGTACCAATACCATACTGTTTTGATTACGGTAGCTGTGTAGTGTAGTCTGAAGTCAGGAAGCGTGACTCCCCCAGCTCTGTTCTTCTTCCTCAAGATTGTTTTGGCAATTGGGGTCTTTTGTGTTTCCATACAAATTTCAACATTTTTTGTTTTAGTTCTGTGAAAAATGTCATTGGTAATTTGGTAGGGATGGCACTGAATCTGTATACTGTCTTGGGTAGTATGGCCATTTTAACAATTGATTCTTCCAACCCAAGAGCACAGTATATCTTTCCATCTGTTTGTATCGTCTTCAGTTTCTTTCATTAGTGTCTTATAGTTTTCGGAATACAGACCCTTTGCCTCCTTAGTTAGGTTTATTCCTAGGTATTTTATTCTTTTTGATGCAGTGGTAAATGGGACTGTTTCCTTAATTTCTTTTTCTGATATTTCATTGTTACAGTATAGAAGTGCAACTGATTTCTGTATATTAATTTTGTATCCTGCAACTTAACCAAATTCATTGATGAGTTCTAGTAGTTTTTCTGGTAGCATCTTTAGGATTGTCTATGTATAGTATTATGTCATCTGCAAACAGTGACAGTTTTACTTTTTCTTTTCCAATTTGGATTCACCATAAAGTAATTTAAAAACTCCGCAGTTAGGTACGAACACAATATGTTGATGTGTGATGACCAACTGAATTCGTATGTTGATTTTTACAGAATTCTTTTTCCTATAACATAGTCTTAGAGGCTATTTTCCTGAGGAAAAAACGGCACGAACTTTTTAGGAAGTTGGACACGAAATGTATAGCTGCCCTTCAAATGATCTTACTATTTGGAGTCCCACCAACAGTATAAACGTATGCTTGTTTTCTGACAACTGGGAAGTTACTTTTATCTGTGCATCCTTTTAAAACAGTATGAGTTAAACTCATTTCATAGCATATACAACGCTTTTCTTGGTAAATCAGTAGATAGAGCAGAACCAGTCCATTCCCAAGTTGGACAGTGCCTCGTTCTAGGATTTAGTGTGTATGGGACTGAAGAGAGGAGAAAGGATTCATGTGCAGGACTACCCATCATTCATCACTGGTCAGAACCTACCAAATAAATCTCCTTTGAGTTATCTAAATTGCTTTCTAACACAGACCACCCTGACCAAGGAGGTCAGGCACTTGAACCCATCCACATGGTGCAGGAGGCTGGCCATGGAGATCAGGATGGGAATTCCATTTGCACTCAGTCATATAGTGAAACTGAGGATCAGAATCTGGGCCAAGGACCCAGCAGATCCCCACAGTCCCTGAACTCCCACCGGGCCGTCTCCACTGCTGACCTCACCAACATCAGTAAGTATGAGGAGCTCTGGAATACCAACGCCTGGGGCAGCAGTCCTTTTTTTTTTAAATTCCTGAAGAAGATATTTGTTACAAATATTAGTCTCTGTTATTCAATGGAAGGAACCCCGATGTTGGGGCTGGCTTAGACTTTGGACAAGTTACTCCATTTCTCTGAGGCTGATTTGGGCAGTAAAATTTATCTTGAAAGGTTATTGAGAGGAGAAACAATATATATAAGTTTACATATATACATATATAATAACATTATATATGTGTGTATACATATAATACATATATAATGGATATGTATGATAGATATATAAATTTATACATATAATAAATATATGTATATATACACACATACATATATAACTTTACCACAATGCCTAGTGCAATTTTAGGCAAATATTAGCTTTCTTTCCTGATAAAAAAAATAGTGAATGTGTGTAAGTCTTATTACCCACAATAGATTGTTACTGCATTTTTTTTTTCCAGTGGAGGTACTGGGGATTGAACCCAGGACCTCCTACATGCTAAGCGTGCACTCTACCCACCCTGTTACTGTCTCTTATACTCTCTAATCTGTTGCTGGAAGGAAAACACCACATCTATGAAGATGCTTTGCAAATTTAGAGTCCTGTGCATGTCTAAAATGCCATCGTTATGATTCCTTTTGCATCCTCTAATACCTGGATCGAAGTTTTCCAGCTCCCCAGAAATGAACAGAATGTCTGTAGTGGTTGATCAATAAAAAGTAAAGAAAGCAAGTACTCAACCACTTCAACTGATGCCAGGATGCCAAGATCTTATTTCTCTTTTTTAATAAAAAAGAGAAAGTTCTGTGCTATGTCCACTGGATAATTACCTCGAGGGTGCCAGTGCCTGCTGCTGGCATGGGTTTAGAGTCACTGTGAAAATCGTGGAATGAAACCAGACAATTTTATTTAAGGAAGGAAGGTTGTTGGGTGAAAGATATTCACAAAGCAGTGATGACTATGGTTTCTAAAAAAGCAGAGACCTCAAGAAAACCAGGCTTGAAAAAAAAGGCATTTTCTTACTCTTGATAACAAGGTCTACGTTGATAGCCACTGTGAGGTTGGAACACCTGACCTGCTGTTAACAAAATGCTTACATGGGCTGCAAAGCTGGGAAGAAAACCAGAGAGCCTGTTTCCTAAGGGGGATGAGCATGCTGACACAAGCTCTCCAAACCTTATGACAGCTTGGGAAATCTCTGAAGTTACCTTGTATTTTTGGAAAGTGAAAAGCCAAAAAAAAAAAAAAAAGAAGAAAAGAAAAAAATTCTGGGAAGGCATCCAAGTTTTAAAAACATCTTTTCTCTTTGTGGTCCTCCTGCTGTGATTTCAACTCTCTGCAACGAAGGACAATCAATAGTTATTTTTAGATATTTAACACACCATGAGATTGGTAATTAACCAAGGCAATGTTTCTGAGAATAGTTCGCTTCTATATATGAAGGTAATATTTGCATAAGAATTTTTCTCTCCTCCAGCTAATGTTTGCTAGCTCATTGAAGACCTTAATCCCTGCCAGCCATGTACAAAGGTCACGATTATCTGTCTTGCAGCAAATTGTTTTCTGCCCTCTTACTCAACCCAATGTGACAGAATGAGAGGGAAGGGATCAGAAATCTTCAGCAAGTAGCATGGCTAAGAGGCGTCTGTAAGCTCCAGATCACTGCCTTCCTCTTTTGGAATAAAAAGATGAAAGATGACGTAAAAATAAAAAAACTAAGAAATACGTACAGGAGAAAAGAGGTAATAGTTGGTAAGGCAATTAGTTCTGTTAGCAGGTAAAAGAAAAAGAAGGTAATGTTATGGGCCATTACCTTTAGGAACAATACAAAAAAGGGGAGCTTTCAAGCAAGAAAAATGATGCTTATTTTATTCTGAACAAGCATATAGGAAATAACAAAGATTATCATCCCATGTTTGATAAGCAGCAGGCTGATTCCTTGTCTCCATCGATTTTGAAGATGCGGTATTTTAAAACAGGTTTTTTTTTTCCCCTCTTGAAAGTGGGAGGTAGGCTCTCCACAACTCATCGTGTTCTGCCGGAGCAACGTCATTGTCTCATAATTGCAAGATCTGCTTCGGAGGCATGAAATCCATGGGAGAGAGATGCCAGGACCTCAGCACATTGTGAACGGCTGACCTCTGATTGAAGGAAATGATGAAAAATTAATAGGTGCAGATGTGCCCATCCTGCAGTGGGCAGATGCTCTCTTTACACATCATTTAGAATTCCCTCGTGTGTTTGACTGCAGGATGATGGATACAACGGCTTAAGTGATATGAGGATCCGCAAGAGCGCTAGAAAAACCAGTTTTTGCTAGAGAATGGCCACATTTCCCCCCACCAACTGGCTCTGGTATAAGGAAAGCTGTCCAGATGGAGATGACTTCACCTGGGGCAGGTGCCCCATTCAAACTGACTCGGAACCCAGTGACTGATACCTCAGTCTCAGCAGAGGATGGGTCACTTTTATATGTCTATATGTCCCAGGCAGGCGAGAGTCATGCAGTCACATGTTTAATTTGGTGACTTCTGGTTTCCTTTCACTGATATTTATTCAACAAGTTTTATGGTCAGACCAGGCTATGCTTCTGGTACCATTCTTCCTGGATTTTTTTTCGGAAAACATTATATAAGATACAGGTATCTTTTAAGTAATATCTTTTCCCAATAAACATGCATTCAAACATGCTTTTTTCTTCTTGTAGAACCTTTACAAATGAATTTATGTGGGAACAAATTGCCGAGCAGGAAAATCATCTGTGAAAACATTTGTTCTCATTTGTTTAAACCCAAATCGATGAGGGTTTCAAAATAAGGCATAACATTGCAAAATTTTTTTATTGAAATATAGTTAACATGCAATATTATGTTAGTTTCAGGTGCTACACAGTGACTGGATATTTGCATACATCATGAAATGATCACCACAGTAAGTCTAGGAGCCAGCTGTCCCCGTACAAAGTCATTACGAGATTATTGACCACACTCCTTATGCTGCGTTACTTCCCTGCGGCTGATTTATTTTATAATTGGAAGTTTGTACCTCTTAATCCCCTCCACCTATTTTGTCCCCCTCTCCAACTTCATAGTCACCTGTTTGTTCTCTCGTTTTTGTTTTATAACATTGAAAATCTTTATTGTTCAGTAAGTGGTGAATACCTACCATATGCCACAGAATGTATTGAGAAGAGTTATACATAATGTGCAACATCTGATATATAATGCATAATGTGATATATACAGTGTAACTATGTACCATCTGAACTTGTATTTTGGTGCATTTCATAAATAGCTACTTAAATTCATACATAGTTATAAGCATGATGTTTACATATTGTCTGGATCTCCAATCCCCAGTTATATAACAGAATTTTTGTTGCTAGATACAAAGTGGTCTGAAAGAAAAATTCAGAGAATAGTCACAATAGGGTTTCAGAAAGATGGGGAAAAATATAGTTTGAAACAAACAAGAGTGGCTTTGTGGGAAAGGACAGTTAGAGGGATACAGGATTAAAGAGGACGAGAGAAATGAGTGGTCTCCCTGGAGACACAGCTCTGCATGCGGAGAAAGCTCTGTCATTAAGAAGAGCCTCATGTCTGTTTGGAGATCAGGGGAACATGTATCTTAGGCAATAAGGGGCCATTGGACATTCTGAACAGCGAAGTGAGATGATAAAGCAAGTCTTGAAGAATCACTTCCCCAGCTCAAACTGCAATCTGTTGGTGCCATACTGAGGGAAACACCCAGGTTCCATGAAGCCTGGGGCACAGTTCTCTTACAGCAGATCTGGAGATGATCTGCATCCTTGGCTGAGGCAGTTGGTTTGAGTCCATCTCCAAGTCACTGAGCTTTGCATGCTGAGTTTGGATCGAGAACTCTATGTCCTTACTCTCTGCAGATGGAGCACTCTTACACAGCACGACAGAGTCGGTGCGATGTCTCAGAAGAGATCACTTCAGAAAAACCACAGCTTGGGAAACAGTAGTGGTGCCTACAGGTTAAGTAAAGCAAGTAAACCTGTTTATCTGAAGAACAGAAGCCTTGCTAGTGACAGAAGAACAGTTTTTAGGTCCTCTACTAAAACTGGAAAGCCCAGATAGATGCTTAAATTAAGCAATGAGGAAACTGGATCAAAGAAGAAACGTCACGACTCAAGGCATTTAGAACTCTAGAATAGTATAAAAGGATATTTGGAATTCAATTCCTTTAAAATAAGACAGACATCTCCCTAACAGGGAAGGTTTATGAGCCAAAGTATCTAAAGAGAGAGAGAATTAGAATGAATTAAAGACTGGAGATTCCTTCCAGAAATGAGATTTTATGAGACAAAGAAACAAAGGCATCCAGGAAAGCTCACTATATAGTTACTTTTTACATTCCATCTCAGATCACACAATCTAAAGTTTTCTCCCCAGCCATTCCTCTTGTCAATATCCCACAATAGCCTCCTTCGTTTTTTTTTTTTTTTTTACAGCTCTTATGAGAATCTGAAATCCTCTAGTTTATTTTGTTTAGTTACTACTCTTCCCCTATAAGAATATATGATCTGGGAGGGCAGGGACCTGGCCGTTACCCCCCAGCATAGGATGCTTTGTTTTGAATACAGTAGGTGCTCAATAAATATTTGTGGAAAACTAGAAGTACATATGTAGTTGCTAAAGTGATGGGGGGAGGGAGGGAGGATGGGATGAGAAAACAGGATCCTCTCTTTCTCTTCGTGTCTCAACAATTTACTTCAAAAACGGCTTTTTGGAATTACTTCAATTTTCTGTTGCTTTTTTTGCAACAAGTTGGAGGGCAGAGTGGCAGCAAATGTCTCTCTGATTGAAAACTCAAGCACAGTGGATGCTAGCCCGTTCTCTGCTTTCTTGAAGATCATTAGGTACCTCCTGATCAGATCCTTTCTGCTCGAGGACTTGGCCGCCTTTCCTGAAATTATTATTTTTTTTCTCTTCTATTATGCTTGTCCGATGTGGCGCTGATACTTTAATACCTTATAGATAAAACGATCTCTGTCAGCCTGCACTTCTCATGCCTGGAGAAAGTTTTACTGCTTCATAAAATCCTGTAATGCCCCAGTGTTTAAAAAAGATCTATCACTCTCTCAGTGGGTCTTTATGGGCTCTGTGTACATTTTTTTTCTTTTTTCTCTTTTGCAATGCAAGGTTGGTTCCTGGAGCAAAAAAGGGGGCAGAGATAAATGGATCTGTACGTGCTAACGGATGTCCAGAATTCAGCTCAATTTTATACTGAGGTGGTATTAAATAGCTCCAGCAAATTGTAACATACCTCACATGCAGTAGCACTCAGCATTACAAAGGGAATGTGATATAAGATTTTCCCTTCGTAAGTGGCTACAGGAAGATAACCTTTTTTTTTTTTTTTAACTGGTTTGGGCGAGAGATCTTGATGGTTGCTGTTTCCATTTTTTTCCCTCCTGACAGATGCTCAGAGGTCTGATGCCTGCTGCGTTTAGTTGGTGGACAGGGGACATTGGGTACAACGTGTGTCTGCCACCTGTTCCACACCAATCATCTCTGTGTAGCCTATAAAACCTTTTAAAGGCATCTTTTCAGGGTGTAAGCTGAAGGGAGAGCTGTCCCATTTCAGGCATGAAATACATCTCCCTAATCTGCTGTTTTAGGACTGGCTTAGCCACAAGTTGCATGATTTTTGTCCAGGGTATGTTTATGCACCCACGTGTGATCGCTCACACAGACACGTGGCACTGGGGCTGTGTCTGTCAGCGTACAGGCGACCCAGAGTGGCCTGGTGGAAACGTGTGTTATCCAGGGTGCCAGCAGCTCTCAAGCTGCCTCTTCCCTCTGCAGTGCTGCTGAGTCACTGCCTGCTGTGTCATGAGTATGTGTGGTAATTCAGTCTCTCTACCCAGCATTTGCACTGGGAAGATGAACTCAGCATCCCCTGCCTTGTGGCCAGGTGGTGGGAATGACCTGATTACCCACTGGCGGAACTCGGGACGATTACGCATGTCAGTCCACTGCCCATCCCTCTACCAAATGAGCTGCTCCTCTCCTCATCCTTCCATCCTGGGGCACTAAACCCTGTGTTCAGAAGCTCTCAGGGAGTAAATGAGCATCTGGTTCCACACTGCTGAACAATTTGTTGTGTTAGGTTCAGAAAATATTTACTAAGCAATTTGTTTACATGCTGTGCTTTGATAACCACTAAGGTGCATAAACACATAGCAACAGAAACTGGAAATGGGACCTGATGCTGGGGTACTTGGGTAATTTAAATAATGCAAGCAGATAACACAGAAAGCTAGTAAACAGGAGGTAGGCGGCTCCTCCACCAATGTGCCCTTTAAATCTGATCCATTGCGCAGACTTTCTGTATCTCTGCAGCTGGCCAAGAGTATATCAAGCAAATGCATGTAGAACACCTACTTCTTGTCCTGCCCAGGATAGGCTCAAAAACACAAAACATGTAACACAAGCCTGTCACCAAAGAGTTTACTTTTGACCTTCAAAGATGTGATTTTAAAAAGAAAAGCAAAGGAATGGCTGGTGGGTGTCAAGATGGTCAGAAGCACCCCTCTCAGTCCCATTACAACTCAACAAAGAATTCTTTCCTAAAGGGCAGATGAAAACACTATGAACAGTTATTTGCCAACAAACTGAACAACCTAGAAGAAATGGACAAATTTCTAGAAACATACAACTTTCCAAGATGGAATCATGAAGAAATAAACAATCTGAGCAGACCGATCACTACTAGTGAAATTGAATTTATAATAAAAAAACTTCCATCAAACAAAAATCCAATTATACCAAACATATAAAGTATAGCTAATATCTTTTCTTCTAAACTATTCAAAAAATTGAAGAGGATAGACTATTCCCAAATTCATTCTCTGATCCACCCATTACCCTGATACCAAAACCAAACACACTACCAAAAAAGAAAATCATAAGCCAGCATCTCTGATGAATATAAATGCAAAAATTTCAACAAAAATATTAGTAAACTGAATTCAACAGTATGTAAAAAAGGATCACACACCATGGTCAAGTGGGATTTATTACAGGGATGCAAGGATAGTTCAATATTTGCAAACCAATCAATGTGATCCACTACATTAATAAAAGCATAAAAATCACATGATCATCTTATTAGACACAGAAAAATCATTTGACAAAATTCAATATCCACTCATGATAAAAATGCTCAAAGTAGAGAGGGAACATATCTCAACATAATAAAGGCCATTTATTACAAACTGATAGCTAATATCATACGAAATAGTGAAAAGCCAAAAGCTGGTCCTCTAAAATCAAGAAACAGGACAAAGATGCTCACTCTCACCACTTTTATTTAATATAGTATTGGCAATCCCAGACACAGCAATCAGGAAAAAAAAAGGAGATAAAAGACATCTGAATTAGAAGGGAAGAAGTAAAACTGCCACTCCTTGTAGATGACATGATACTATATATAGAAAAAGACCTAAATTCTCACCCCCAAAACTATTAGAACTAAAAAATGAATTCACTAAAGTTATAGATACAAAATTACTATACAGAAATTGATTGCTTTTCTATACACTAATAATTACATATAGTTGTTATGATATATTATATAAAACCTATTTATCACTAATAATTATATATGTATACTATATATAATAGTTACAATATATTTTATCATATGTCTTTAAAGAATTGTTTTAGACATTTGCTATATTTCACAAATATTTCAATGACTATTTACAGATGACATCATACTACACATAGAAAATCCTAGACACCTGCAGAAAACTAGATTTAATCAATGGATTTGACAAAGTTGCAGGATACAAAATTAATATACAGAAATTTATTACATTTCTGTGCACTAACAATGAAATATCAGAAAGAGAAATTAAGGGGAAAAATCTCATTTACCATCACATATCAAAAAGAATAAAATACCTAGGAATAAACCTACCTAAGGAGGTGAAAGATTCGTACTCTGAAGACTATAACACACTGATGAAAGAAACTGAAGATGACACAAACAGATGGAAAGATATACTGTGTTCTTGGATTGCAGGAATCAACATTGTTAAAATGACCACACTGCTCCAGGCAGTTTACAGATTCAATGCAATCCCTATCAAAATACTGATGGCATTTTTCACAGAACTAGAACAAATAATTTTAAAATTTGTATGGAACTACAAAAGACCCTGAGTAGCCAAAACAATCTTGAGAAAGAAAAACGGAGCTGGAGGAGTCACATGCCCTAACTTTAGATTACAAAGCTACAGTCATCAGAGCAGCATGGTACTAGCACAAAAACAGACACACAGACCAATGGAACAGGACAGAAAGTCCAGAAATGAACCCACACACTTATGGTCAATTGATCTCTGACAAGGAAGGCAAGAGTATACAATGGAGAAAAGACAGTCTTTCCTGGTGCTGGGAAAACTGGACAGCTGCACCTCAAATAATGAAATTAGAACATTTTCTAACACCATTTACACAAATAAACTCAAAATGGACCAAAGACCTAGATGTAATACTTGATACTATAAAACTCCTCGAGGAAAACAGAGGCAGAACACTCCCTGACATAAATTGCAGCAATATTCTTTTGGATTCATCTCATAAAGGAAGTAAGCAAAAATAAACAAATGGGACCTAATTAAACTTAAAAGCTTTTGTACAGCAAAGGAAACCATCAGCAAAACGAAAAGAAAACCTACCAAATGGGAGAAGATATTTGCAAATAATATGACTGATAAGTGGTTAATATCCAACATATATAAATAGCTCACGTAACTCAACATAAAAAAAAAAACCTGATTAAAAATGGGCAGAAGAACTAAACAGACGTTTTTCCAAGGAGGAAATCCAGATGGCCAACAGGCACATGAAAAGATGCTCAACACTGCTAATCATCAGGAAAATGCAAATCAAAACCACAATGAGATTTCACCTCACACCCGTCAGAATGGCTATCAGCAAAATGGACACAAATAACAAATGTTGGCGAGGATGTAGAGAAAAGGGAACCCTTGTACCTTGTTGGTGGAAACGTAAATTGGTGCAGCCACTGTGGAAAACAACATGGAGGTTTCTCAAAAACCATAAAATAGAGCTACTATATGATCCAGCAATTCCACCCCTGGGTGTATATCTGAAAGAAACAAAACCAGTAATTCGAAAAGATACTTGCACCCCCATGTTCATAGCAGCATTGTTTACAGCTGCCAAGATATGGAAGCAACCTAAGTTGCCATCAGCAGAAGAATGGATAAAGAAGATGTGGTTTCCTTGGACTACTACACAGCTGTAAAAAAGAATGAAATTTTGCCATTTGCAACAACATGGATGGATCTAGAGGGTGTTATGCTTAGTGAAATAAGTCAGACAAAGACAAATATTCTGTTGTCATTTGCATGTGAAATCTAAAAAAATCAAACAAACAAATGTATAGAGCAAAGCAGAAACAAACTCATAAATATAGAGACCAAACTAGTGGTTACCAGTGGGGAGAGGGGAAGGGGGAAGGGAAAGAGAGGGGTATGAGATTAAAAGATACAAACTACTATGTATAAAATAAATAAGCAACAGGATACACAGTACAGCACAGAGGAATATAGACTTTATTTTGTAATAACTTTAAATGGAGTATAACCTATAAAAGGACTGAATCGCTATGCTGTACACCTGAAGCTAAGGTATTATTGTAAATCAAGTAACCTTAAGTTAAAACAAAAAAGGGCAGATGCCGGGGAGGGAAGAAGCAACATCAAGGAGAGGACACGTGCGAGGGAAGGCACAGATTATGGTCACACTGCTTCCACACTCACTGTGTTGTATGACCTTACTCGTTAAATCTTAGTTCCCTCCTCTGAAAAAAAAGTGTGTGTGTGTGTGTTGAAGATTAGGGGTGGGGAAAGATAAGAAAAGGTTACTATATGTACTTCTCAGGGTTGCTGTATCAAGAAAGATGCTGTGTGTGCAAGGACTTTGTGAACTGGGTAATGCTTCCCAAGTCAGCCATGAACCATTAAGCATGAGGAATGCCAGCTCAAGCAACAGGTGGGAAGCTGACTCAGGTGTGCGTGATGCACACAGGAAGAGCACGGAAGAGGACACGTATAGGGCACGTATGGGGAGATAGTTGGTCTTAATGCTCTGTTCCCAGTGTGCTCCCTACTCTCCAAAGCACCTCCACAAAGTAGGGACCCAATTAAGGGTAACATTTATTACTATATTAATTTTATTTCTATTGTAGTATTACTAATTTTAATACTACTTTAGTATTATTGTATTACTATTTTAATATTTAATATCTGATAAATACTTTGGAATCTGTCAAAAGCAGTCTCAGATCGCCAGCTAAGGGTCACTGTGAAATGTTATAGTACTAATGACTTTGGAACAAAAGTATTAATTTACAGGTTAAGGGAGACACAATCCTACCATGGAGGATGCTGAAAACCAAAAAGCGAATACTATCTTTCGACTACACTACTGCGGTGTGGGGAGGGCTCTTCCCCACCTGGTTCATGAGCTCAATGCTGGCTGATATTTTTCAAGGAAGATATGACAGCTGGAGTGTCATTCCTTGTCTGAGGACCAGCTGTCACAGAGGAGGATCAGAGGTCTGAAATCTTGAGTGTGAGTCAGTGAGCGCTGAGCCTGGCATCCTGTTCCATTGGGGTCTGAGTGATCTGTGGCCTGGATAAAGACTTTCCAAGGATGGCCCTTCCCTCTCTTCCCTGCGGGTGGAGCTCAGGCTATGTGTCTGGGTTTCTCTCCTGGCTCTAGGCTTGTAGGCTGGCGTTCTACAGTGGCTGGAGTCCAGCCCAGTTGGCTCCTCTCTCCCCTTCTCTGCCAGGAGTAGATCCTGCTCACAACATCTTCAGCTTGGTTCAAAGAATTGAACCTTCAGAATTCATTCAAAGGACTCTCCATGGTTATCATGGTCTGCAAGGTGACCTTGTTCTGGATTCCAATTATTTTTTTCTCAAATTCTAGATTAAAAGGTACTGAAAAATGTGTTGCTTAAAAGCTCCATGAGAATGTTCTGCTGTTTCAAATATGGAGGTTTAATTTTCTTTTCAGTATCACTAAGAGGCTCATTTATTATTAATTTCCCCCAAAGACTTGACTAAAATGGTGATGTTTAAGAATTCTGATCCTAAAGGAGAGACAAAAAAAAAAAATGGTATCCGGGGGAGATCATGTTCTTTAGGGAGATGTTTATCAATGGAAGCTGAAGGATGAGGCGGGAAACTGACATTTAACCCCAGTTTTCTTTCTGGCTCATTGGACTGGGTTGAGAGCTCTATAATTAAGAGGTAAGATCTGTTAATTGCAAAACTATTTATGAGAACATGTTGGATCTCTATTCTCAAACAAAGCTGATTTAGGTTCCAGGTGACAAAATGTAGCTCAGAGCTAGAGAGAAAGATACTCCCCCAGCTTTCTGTACAGAACCCAGCTCTGCTTTGGCTGCCGGAGAAATGGCAGCTTTGGGATCACTGGAGGCTGTACCCCTGTCTCAAGTATTGGGGTTCTCATGACAGTCTGAGCAGTGGTGGTGAGGAGACTTCACAGATGTGGGAGCCAGGGAAGAGCCAACATCATGTGGTACTCACAGTCAAGTGATGGGTCTTTGGGCACATGTGAGGTACCACTTTGAAGCCACTGGGGAAAAAAAAAACTAATTACACCAGAAGGGACAAATGTTATACTATTATGTATTTGGAGGATATTGAGCCAAGAGAACTTGAGTTGCCCTAGAGCCACAATTCTGCCACCTATGTGATGGGGGAGAATCACTGCTCTTTGATAAAACCTGCTGCTCATTAGGCAGGACACTTAGATTGTCAGCATTGATATTTATCTATGTAGAGCCTGTCTCAGCCCTGCTGATATGTATTTTTACAGGATTAATTCCTTGAACCGTAAGTGAAATTAGTCCACTTTCTGGGGTCAAAAACATCATGATACTTGATTCATAACAGAAGGGAATTTGATGAGAGAATGTAAAATGCTCAACAGATGATGAAGACGCTTAAGTATGAAAGGACAAGACGCAAGCTGGTATAACAACATAGCTATGAAAAAGCAAAGTGCATTGTGGGTAACATGAACATATATTCACCAAAGCATAGGCTAAAGGAATGAGGGGGCTTCATTTAAAAACTACAAAAAGGCAAATAAGAGAGAATAGTCAATGCTTCTTTTCTTTCTTTTTTTTTTTTTTTTACTGAAGTATAGTTGATTTACAATTTATGTTAATTTTAGGTATACAGCATAGTGATTCAATATTTATATAGATTATACTCCATTTATAGTTATTATAAAATATTGGCTACGTTCCCTGCGGTGTACAATATACCCTTGTAGCTTGTTTATTTTACACATAGTAGTTTGTTTCAGTAGCATCTTGGCATAGGAAGTAATAAATAATTTACCAAACTCTTTATAGTGCTTTTAACCAGTATTATTTTTTTGGCCAGTTTCGAAAATATACTTTAATTTTTTTAAGGTAATGAAATGAATTAGTGTGGATGCTTATGATCTGAGAACGTCCTTACTGTCTAAGGCTGACGCCATGGAAGACCACCGCTTCCTCTCCACACTGCGCCCCACGCCACTGCTGTAGACGTAACCTTAGTTGGATGAACCACAGAAAGAATTGGTGTTTACAATTGTTTTTACTTTTTTTTTCCAGCACCATTTTAATAACCCATGAACTTGATCTTAATCTTTCAAATGGCAAAAGGATTAACTTTTTTTTTATGAGTAAAAGCTGTTGAAACAAACTAAAGCCCCACAGAGTTGAGCAAAACCACACTGGGTTACATTAATTCATCTGGTTAATTCCTCAAATATGCTTCTAAAATTTCCTAGAAATAAACATGTTTAGTGTATTTTTTTTTTAATGTAGGAATTTCAATCCAACAAACATCTGTTAATCTCCCAATATCTTTGGGCCTATACCAGATGCTAGAGATCTGGGGCTAAGTCAGGACCCCTGGCCTTTGAACATGGAGGATCTAAAATCGAGCAAAAATGCTCAAAACTGTTTTCACGCTGCCACTGAATGAGCTAATTTTCTCTAAAGAGATCCAGAAGTACAAGGTCGATGTCATAGGCGCTCGAGTCAATTTTAGTAAATGCCACATCTCCAGGCCCCAGTCTTCTTTCCCTGAAATGTCTGTACTGTCACCTTAGGAGGACTTTCCCATCTACGAATATTAATTGCTACAGTTTCTGCTTAAAGCAAGTCGGTTGAGCTGTATTCCTGGCTGGAGTGGGGTGGAGTAGGGGGAGTTTGAGATCCAGGAGAGGGGAGAGGATAACAAAAACAGTTCTCCATCAAGGAAGGAAGGGAGGGAGGAAGAAGGAAGACAAACAAGCTAAGTATTCTGTACACTGTACAGATTCTGAGTGTTGTCAATATTTAATGAGAACAATCCTCAGAACTTTCATGTTTTTAGCAAAAGTCAACTTAGATGATAACCCTAAAACGGAGTATCTCTCTAAACTGGAAAAGTAATCTAATATCATGACCAAGAAATACCAGCAATGTTGGAACATTAAATTAGTACCCAAAATCTTGCAACAGATACTGGTATGATCCCACTTACGTGTAGAATCTCTAAAAACAGAAGAAAACAAAAAACCCAAACCAAGCTCATAGATACAGAGAAGAGACTGGCGGCTGACAAAGGTGGGGAAGGGGGTGAATGGGTTAAGGGAGTCAAAAGGAACAATGTTCCAGTTATAAAATAAAAGTCATGGGGATTAACAGTACAGCATGGCGACTACAGGGTGTTCCGTATTTGAAAGTTGCTAAGAGAGTAGATGTTAAAAATTCTCATCACACAAAAAAATTACTGGTAGTTATCTATGGTGATGGATGTTAAACAGACTTATAATGATGATTATTGGAGGAGGTGATGGAAGGACTTGACTTCTGGTTGACCCGCAAGCTGGACCCGGGTGATGGGCGGCTCCTCAACCCCTTGCCTGTTCTTGGAATGTAAGCTCCGCCCACTGTTCCCACGGTGGGAGACATTTTTAAGGACACAGCCCTGAGAGAGCAGGTGTGGCTGAGACCATCTAGACGGTGTACATGACGGAGCCTCATTAAGGCCTCTAGAGAAACTTAAAGTTCTGCAGGGAGGTCCTGAGATCTACTCACTTGGTGGCCCCCAAGACAAGCCTCCACTGTTAAGTTTCTGTGCTTATGAAACCCGCCGCCCACTAATCCTGCGTGGTCTGCCTCTTTCTTAGGTCTCTCCTTGTCCACGTAGCGGGTCGAGTTTGCAACCCAACATGATCATTTTGCAAGGTACACAAATACTGAACCATTAGTGTTGTATATGGGAAACTAATATATGTCAATCATACCTCAATAAAAGTTAAAATAAAAGAAATTATTACTGTCAATATAAACAAAATGTTCTTAGTCTAAAATATGAGAGCAAGAAATGTATATTTACAACGGAGACTAGCTTACATAAAAGGAAGTTCTGCCAAGTTTAAAAAGAGATTAAGATTCAGGAGAAACACACACTGGAATTTAATAAAATGAACCAGATCTCTTTTTACTAGATATTCTTATATGATAAGTAGTAAAATTATTACTAACACAAGAGGAAAATGGTGAAATGGGGACGTGATTACAGATTAACCATTCCAAGGATCTTTGTGCTAGTTCCAGTCTAAATTTATAGAAACAATAGCTCAGAATCCCCACTGTTTCTCAGGGCTGTTAATTCAGCCAAGAGAGGAAGAAGCTGAATTTCTGCAGGCAGCACTGTATGTCTGGCTTGGAGGGAAGTGGGACAGCCCTGGAGTACTTGCTAGACAGACTGAATGGAGGGGAGTTCATATTGTTACCAGTAAGGGGAATTCCTAGAGCTTCTACCAGCTCTAAATTCCTAAGTGATTAAACAAAAAAAGATACTTTTGGCTTTTAACACTGAAGAAATGCCCTTTCCTAAAATAAACAGCCAGTTGGGGAAAAAACACCTCACCACCAGCTCAGTGCCTTTTCCACCCTGCCTGCTAACATTGGGGTGCCCAAGATTTACCCACACATGCTGAAAACAATTTCTTGAGAACCAGCTTAATATCCAGTTATAGTTGGTTAAAAAAGTCAGTTTTGGGAGGGGGGCGTATAGCTCAGTGGTAGAGTGCTATGCTTAGCATGTATGAGGTCCTGGGTTCAATCCCCAGTACCTCTATTAAATAAATAAACGTAATTACCCCCCCCAAAAGAAAAAAGTCAGATTGGGGTCAGGTATGTCTCATCACTCAGCAAAAGGGAATTTTGATGGATGCTGTGCAAACCCTGAGAGTCCAGGTGTCCTATTTCGTTGTAAAGGCAGAACCTCTCTTCTGCCTTCTTCCATGGCCCCTTCAAGGGGAACATGGTGGCGGCCAGCACAGAGGTCCAGATGCCCAAGCTTTCAACTTAGATGAACTTCCATAGGTTCAAACTCCAAATCTGGTGCTAACATGTCAGTGACCCTGAGTGACTGGCTTAACTTAAAGGCCTCCGCCTGCATATTTCTAAGTGAGGTTCATAGCATCTATCTCATGGGAACATTGTAAAGATTAAGCCAGGTAGCCTCTGTGATACACTGGGATAAATGACTCATTGAGGAAATAATGAATAAATGATCGCTTCCATATCTTAGTTTCTAATGTGAAACAAATACGAATTGCCTGGAGGATTCTTTTTTTTTTTTTTAGCAGACCAATGACATTCTCTTGGTTTTGTGCTACATTCATTATAGGCAGAAACTACTTTTAACACAAATATTCTCATATACAATTGTTTGTACCACACACTAATTGATGACAAGAACAGGGATGTCGAGGGGACCCAGAGGATGCTCTCACCAGCTTTGTCACTCCATGCAGTGTGGGCACAGTGATGCCTCGCCCAGCAGGGACCCAGGACTCGGGCCAGAAATCACCCAACGAGTGCCAGGGCTGGCTGAAGGGGTTCAATCAACATTCATCTTTGAATATTACTTACAGAGTTTATGAGGAGGAAAATGTGATTAATCCACACAAAAAGAGAAAAAAAAAAAACCCTGTTTCTCAGCAGAGGGGAGAAAATTCCTTGGAGCATCAACAGATTGCACTATTTATACATGAAATATTTTCTGCATCTATAAACTTACCCTGCTCAAGTATTCCAATTAATCGTGGTGGTTGCCAGGGAAACCAAACTAACTCAATTATAGGTCTGCAGGAAGGTGCAGGGTATGTATGACTACGAAGCAGGTACTTTTCTGTGCAAAAACTAAAACTGAGCAGATGCTTAAAGATTTTAAATGTTCTAGAGAACACAGTGTTATCTGGATGGATTTCCTTAAAGAATATCTTGATTTTCTTTCTCTACAGCAACTTGGTTTAGTGGCATGGACCACGAATGTAATAGATTAAGACGTAATTAGGAACACGATTAACCAAAAAAACCCAAAAAACAAAACACAAAAAAACCAGAGGTAATGACTGAATTAGGAGGCTGTGATTCCCACTGAAAGAGAGTCTTAATTCTGTATACCATTTGTATTTGGCTACCTTATCAGCCAAGTAACTGAGGTCTACATAATATAAGAAACAAGAGGGTCGGTTGTTTCTACTCCTAGGATGTAACCCTTCTGGGTCTTAGCTAGCAGTTGTGATATTTACCAGGGCTCCCACAACTTGGCGGGTCCTGGAATATATTTTTCTTACTCCATTTGCATGGGACTGCCAGAAGTTCTGCTGTGTCTCCTAACCTCTTAGCCACAGATATTTCCTTAGCTTCTTTGTCTTTTTGTCCTGAACACTTGATAAATGCCTGAAGGGAAAAACACTCGTCTCAAAAGTCTTTTTCTCTGGAATCCCATGCCTTCAGGTCCTGGCTGCCATGTTTATTCCATGAAGCCTCCAAACACAATTTTTAGAAATTCCGTAGCATTTCTAGTTTTTAGTAGACAGACAGTGGATTGGCAACAAACTCCTCCACTCCCAGAAGGAAAAATTCTTCATATAGATTTTATAGATTTTCATTCTCCGAACTTTCCACATGTATTGAAGCATCACTGAAAGGTCAGGACCATATGCATTTTTTCCTTCTAATTCCCCTCCACCCACCCAACTTTGTGTTATTTCCTTCAGGAGAAGCCCTAACTTCTACTATGTTTTGGGCTTCCTCAAGATTCATCATTCATTAATCTGTTGGCAAAAAAATTGTTTTTGTCAGTTTTTATTTGTTGCCTACTAAGGTGGCTTTAGTTTTTGATTATCTCCAGAGTGAGCTAGGTCACTGAACTGAAAAATAATTTCGGTTCTGGCTTTTACATGAACATCACTTATTTAAGTAATTTGATGATTATTTATGTTTCTCTTGCACCTTTAAGCTGCCTTTATCCCAGAACACTGTTCACAATACTTCTGCTCCCACCCAAGGAAATCACAGCAGACTAGGGAAGGCTGTCCTTGACAAATGCACAAGTAGACCTGCTCCAGAACAGTTTTCTGCTGTGCAGCTGCTTCCTCTGAAAAGCAAAGGCTTTGCTCAACAGGGAAATTTTTTTAAAAAACAAAATGAGTTTTAGCAACTTCAGTGGTGCTTGAGTCTCTAGCTTCTCCAGAAGCTTCTCCGGTGAATTATTTTAAAGGAAGGGAGCGACCCCTGAATCCTAGACATTGCTGGCAGGCTGTGAGACAAGTAGGGTCCCTAGGAAATGCTCCTTACTGCAAGAACAGGATCCAGGAAGGAGGCTGTATTCGGTGCAGCTTGGCCACGCTGGCTTGACAGCACATCACACACACGGGGCCTCTGACAGCACCAAGGACTGGAAAATGGAACTGCGACTCTCGGGCATCGAGTGATGTTTTAACATTTAGTTATAAAGGCCATGTCACGCCCTCCGAGATGAAGCAGGAGTATTAGGCCTGACATTTTGAATTTCAAATGCAAATTGGAAAATCCAGCTCAGACTGGGAAAGGACAATGTGTGTAAGTGGACGAAGTTCAAGATTCTGAAATGGCTCCTGGGTGAGGTTAATCAAGTCCCCCCAAGGCTCTCATTTTACTCCATCACCCCCACAACTGAAGACAAATTCCAGTGAATACATCTGAATAGTCCCTGAAGAGGACCACCTGGCGCTCTTATTTGACAGAGATTATTAATCGGAGGCATTCACATAATGCAAGGAAATATTATGCCACACTAATCTAATTTGTTCCACAACTAGATTATTACAGATTTTTTAAACTAATGATGTTCAAAACCTCCCAATAATGGTACCCATATTAAATAGATTTCTGATTTTCAAAGCCCTTAAGTAAGCCTGTTATCACCATTTTTCAGAGATGTCATCACAGTGGCCGGAGGTCCCAGAGACTTATTATGTCCTCAGTGCTCTTTCTAAAACACAGATTTGATGAAGTTCCTTTCCTTAAACCCTAAATGCCTTTATATCATTACAACCCTTCCATGGCTCCTCACTGCCATTACTTGGGATGAAGCCCACTTCCACAGCACAGCTTACAACTGCCTGCCCCCTGTCTCCTCCCTTCTTGCAGTTCCTTGAATGTTCCATGCTCTCCTCACGTCTGGGTTTGCAAATTTGCTGGCCCCTTTAGCTAGAAAACTCTCTTCCCTTTTGCCTGGCTAATTCCTTCCATCCTTTTGGTTTCTGTTGTTGCCACTTCCTCTAAGAAACATTCTGTGTTCCAGATCTAAAGGAAATTCACCTCCTATGTTTTCAACCATCCAGTCCTTGCCTGATCGAAGGCATCATGAGAGGCGCTGGAATTTCTGTCTGTCTGATCTGCACTTGCCTATTTGCTGGTCTTTATTATCCATTATGCTCTGTGCACGGTGTGTGTAGGATCCGTGTCTGTCTCGTCCCTCATTTTATTTCTGGCATTCAGCACCCTGCCTGGCATATAGCAGACACTCTATATACCTAAAGAATGAATGAAGAAAAATCATTCTGACACTTTGAGAAAGGCCTTCGATGGGCAATGACCTTCACAAGAACAAATATCACACTGATTTATTACCTATTATGTAAAACAGACATTTTCTTTACATTATCTCATTTCATGCTATATTTATGGGAAAAATTAAAGAAAACAAAAATCTTGCCATCAGCTGTTTTATTGGCCCATATTCAGTACCCCTGTCTGAAGATATTGCCCTGTTGAACTCATGTATGGTCACGTGAACTGGGAGCAGAAATGGTATGACCCCAGAGCAGTAGTTACAAAGCAATGCATGGTGGCTTGATCATTGACATATTTCAAAAAGTAGTTTCCCATGGAAGCAACCTAAATGTCCATCGACATAAGACTGGATAAAGAAGTTGTGGTATATGCATACAATGGAATACTACTTAGCCATAAAAAGAATAAAATAATAACATTTGCAGCAACATGAATGGACCTAGAGATTGTCATTCTAAGTGAAGTAAGCCAGAAAGGGAAAGAAAAATACCATATGATGTCACTCATATGTGGAATTTAAAAAAAAAGGACACTATGAGCTCATCTACAAAATAGAAACAGACTCGTAGACATAGTAAGCAATCTTATGGTTACCAGGGGAAAAGGGATGGCAAGGGATACATTTGGGAGTTTGAGATTTGCAAATGTTAGCCAGTATATATAAAAATAGATGAAAAAAAAAGTTTCTTCTGTATAGCAGAGAGAACTGTACTCAATATCTTGTAATAACCTTTAATGAAAAAGAATATGAAAACAAATATATGTATGTATATGCATGACTGGGACATTGTGCTGTGCACCAGAAATTGACACATTGTAACTGACTGTACTTCAATTAAAAAAATATTAAAAACAAAAAGAGTAGTTTCCTTCAACGGAAACTTCGGATACTGTGGAACAGAGCCCCAGCTGACTTGAACTGAGTGAGAAACAGAAATGTTTATTATTTAAAAACAGTGAGAGGATAGACTGGGATTTCAAAATTGTAGAATAGATAAACAAGATTACACTGTATAGCACAGGGAAATATACACAAAATGTTATGATAAATCACAGAGAAAAAATGTGACAATGAGTGTGTATATGTCCATGAATGACTGAAAAATTGTGCTGAACACTGGAATTTGACACAACACTGTAAAATGAGTATGAATCAATAAAAAATGTAAAAAAAAAAACAAAACACTGAGATTTTTCTGGGTTATGAAAACAGCCCATTGGAGTCTAATCTGATTGCTGGCAATCTATTCGACCTAGTTCAAATGAAGGGGAGTTCAGGGAAAGGATTTAACAAGCAATCTTAGGCACATCATAGATTACAACCAAAGACACTTAGGTTTCACTGGAACAGGAAACTAAAGTGTCAGAAGCCGGTGCTCTGTTACTCATGTCTTAGAAGCTGCCTAGACCCTCACATTCCTGCTTCTCTGTGCTCACCTGCTACATTTTGCTTCCTCCTTCAATAAACTTTATATGCTCTGTAATCATAAATTTGACCCAAATGAAGATGCTCTCCGGCCCTTGTCTCTATTTGATCTTCCAACTCAGAACCCACTACCAACTGCCACCTCTTCCTGAGTCTCCTATTTTACGTCATTGAGATATTTATGATTTTTAGTGAAGTCTTTCCGAATGAGTTTATAAGCTAGCTGTCACTGGCTGGTCAGCGTTTACTGGTTACACTAGTGTACAGCTTGTCCACCAGGTGGGCATCTGTGTGTGCGTGCTGGAGAGGGTGCTGGTAGCTCAGTAGCAAGCCATGTGTTACAGAACTTGGCTGTTTGGAACAGCAAACGCTATGTGGGTTCTGTGTCTTGAAAGTATACAGAAAAAAGAGTGACCTTAAAATATGTGGTCAACTTGCCTCATTGGTTTTATGAGGAAAGTATTATGACTACTTTTATCAGTACTTTATCCCTATTATCAGTACTACCAAATTTCAGACTATAAAACTAAGAACAATAAGGTAATTTGGCTAAAATTGCATACTAATAAGTAAAGGGCAGAGCAGATTCAATTTTTAAAACTTGGTATATTTAGCAGACCCCAAATTTCATGCTCTGCAATACAGTAAATCATCTCAAAAATTTGAACTGTCCCTATCAGTGAAATAGGAAGGAATAACTTTATAGCAAAAATGAAATAAAATAAAAATTACTTAGAGGTATAATTACAGATGGGGCTATTTTAGAGGGGAAGAGTGGATAATTATTACACACCAGAGGGCAGAAAGGATTTTAGAGCCCCCAAAAAATTCTCTTCCCAATCCATTTTCCAATATTTTATTGTGAAAAATTTTAAATGTACAGAGCGTTAGAGTGAATAGCCATATATATCCACCCCCTAGCTCCTAAATTTATATTTTACTATATTCTCGCTTTATCACATGTCTATGTTTCCATCCATCCATCTGTCTGTCTTATTTTTGACGCATTTCTAATTGAGTTGCTTGGCCCCCTGTCTTCAAAGATTTCATTAGTTTGTTGAGATCTGAGGAAAATGTTTCCTTAAAAAAGCACTAAGTCCTTGCTTCTCAAGATACCACGTCCGCCCATAGTACTGGCGTCACCTGGGACCTCGTTAGACGTGTGGACTCTTGGGACTGACTCTAGAGCTACTTAATCATAATCTGCATTTTACTAGGGTCCCCTGGTGATCTGTATGTGCAGCAAACACGGAAGACTAATCTGGATGATTCCGATGGGCAGTGATGATTGAGAAGTACTCAATTAGATACACAGTTTCATCCTACAGTTCTTCCGCTTACCAACACTGTGACCTTAATTTAAACCTTGCGATTTTTACCTGCGGTATGGGGAGAGCCATAAGTACTTTGCAGAGGGATAGGGGTCAGAGGTGATCATTCATGCAGCACAGCCTTGGCATAAGGTGCCTGTTTCCATAGGCAGACACATATCTGCACAGGCACGCCGAAAGTGACCCCCAGTGCAACAGCTCCCCAGACAACACTGTTCTGAGTTACTCTTCTATTATTAGCCAGTTTTGTTGAGAACAATGGAGAAAATAATCTGGGTAAGGTCTAAAGAGAGTAGATGGAACAGGGTTTGAAGTGGATCAGGCACAAACTGATGAAAGGTCTGGATGGCTACAAGCAGGGGTCTGGGCTGCAGGGAGAAAAGAGAGTTCTGAGGCTTAAGAAAAGTGGGAAAAGCTAAAAGGACGTTTTGGAGGATAAGGAGGAATGATAAAACAGGCAAATTTCTTTGTCGTTTACAGTTAAGACTCACTGAGATGGGGAAAGAATAGATGGAAGGGTCACTGATTTGGAGAAGCTGACAGTTCATCCAAAGGGTAAAAAGTGGTTAAGTGGTTTGGCAGTGGGTTTACCGGAAATCAGCAAACATTTGCTGATAGATAGTAACCACCACACTGAGCACATGTTCTCTGTTGATAAAAAAAAATTGGGAGAGAAAATCATAGACCCAAGAATAGGGGGCACCAGGTGGCATATGCCTGAGTTGCGAGAGAGAAATGGGAGGAAAAGAGAAACAGGTCACAGATCCCATGAGCTCAGGACATGGAGAAGAATGAGCTACACTGCAGAGGAACGAAGTTCAGAAGGAAAACAAACAGCCCTCTGAGCATCTCTGTGGCAAACGCGTGCTTCTCAGGCTCCACGGGCAGCACCACCACATCCAATAACCCCAAACTCCCTAGAGTTCTCTGGTCTTGCTACCCAATTCTGTGTTACACCAACATCCTTTGGGTCTAGAGAACTCCCATGTCAGCCTCCAGCACTGAGCCACCGTCTTGCAGTGACTATTAATTCTCACCCAGCCTCCTCGTTGAGTCGCCGACCACCCTTTCCTCGTGAGTCTGTGTTTCGGTGTACGTTTCTCTCCCCTCTCCGTTTTTATGTTCCTTAAAGTGAAGGTACAATGAAGACAGGAGAAGCCTTTCCCAGGTAGAAAGCCCCAGGTCGGGGCAGGACAGGAGGCTAAGACCATTTACATCATATCCTCAACATCGTGAGTCATGCCAAAGCTGTGTCCGTTTCCTGCTCCACCTCCCTGGGGGCATCGAATATTAGTATGGTTATGATGTCCTAAATGCTCTTGGCACTTTCTCAGGAGTGTCACCTGATAATGTATTCTTCCTACCAGATGTTCCTCTTTCTCATCAGCAGTTACAGACGCTATTTTTAGCCAGGGCTGAGTTTTATCTTTCCACGCAGGGCTATTGCTTCAGTTCCTTTCATTTCACTCTGCTTCCACCTTTTTTTTTTTTAAAGGCTCATTTCAAAAATATTTCCAAAGAAGCCTTCAGTGAATTTCAATGCTATTTCTTCCTAGTCACCTAAGTAGAAAAAGCCAAAGAATGCAGCCTTTACACATTCTCTTAAAGGTTAGTGTTGGATTTGGGGACAACAATCTGAACTGTAGTGATTTAAAGTAAAATAATCCAAATTGCCCTCCGAAGATTGCATACGTTTCTTTTCAAAGCAAAGAAATAAGTGATCAAGAAGCAACAGGAAATGAACGTTAGAGATATAAAGGTTTTTTTTTAGCATAAACGAAACTTATATTCTATAGCAAATTCATGTTAATTTCAAAAGAATACTTTTGTTCTATCCCATTTCATAAAATTTTTTAAGTGGCAGAGAGTGAAAGCAGATACCCAGGACAGGTTCCATTTTCTTCTCCAGACTCACTTTCCAACCTTTCCTACCCTGCTGCGTGCTTGGGCACTGGCTGCTTAGGACTGATTTAACAGCCTTCCTTGTCTTCAGACCTATGCTTGGGTTTGGCCAATGGAAGGCATCAGCTGGATATACAAGGCAAGAGGAGGCAAAGATCTGGGTATTTATGTTCCGGGCTCCTTTCCTACTGGGTCACCTCTGATTGGCTGCATCCCTCTACTGAAATCCACAACTCCTACAGGGCAGATTTGTCTTATTCTAGCATCTGATCCTGCCCTTGGTCCTTGGGATCTAGCAACACCACCACCACCCCACTGTTCCTGGCTCCTGGGTATCTCCCCATCCTTACTGGTCCCTTTCATTTTGTAAATGCTCCACTTCTTTAAACTCTCCTAAGATTCTCCAACTGAATTCTCCATATGCTTCTTGCTGGTGCCCTGACTGATACAGAAGAGTGTAGCTTTATTCATTCATTCATTCATTCATTCACTCATTCATCTCATCCTTTATTGATTCATTCATTCAACACATATTGAATATCTACTCCGTGCTATGTGCTACATGCTATTCTGGCCCTTAGGAATATAAATACTGTACAAAAAGAAAAAAAAACCAGCAAGAAGTCTCTGCCCTTATGGAGATTAGGGCTAGTCAGGGGAGACAGACAATACCTAAAAGTAGCAGCTACATTATAATATGTTAGAAGGTGGAAAGTGCTAGCGGGGAGAGTTCGGGGAGGCAAGGGGACGCTGGAATGCAGAGGGCACATAAACCACGAGGACCACCCTCTCCCCTAAGGCAGGGAGCCTTCGGAAAGTGCTGGGCAGGAGAAAAACATGTGAAAGTTCTGTTTCAAGAGGATTACTCTGGAAGCTGTGCTGAGCACAGACTCTAAAGGAGTGAGTGGGGGATCAGGCAGACCGATTAGGAGACGACTGCAATAGGCCAGTGGGGAGGTTGTGGCGGCTTAGAGCAGGGAGGCGGCAGAGGAGACAGAGAAGCGGTCAGCTTCTGGATCACCCCGGAAAAAAGCAACTGATAGATTCACTGCCAGACTGGATACGGTGTGTTGTGTAGGCTGAACATGTGTGTCTCCCCAACTTCATATTCTGAAATCCTAACTCCCAGTGTATGGTGTTAGGAGCTGGGGCCTTGGGTAGGGATTCAGTATTGAGGGTGGAGGCTTCATGGATGAGAGTAGTGACCCCTCCTCCGCGAGAGCTCCCTGGCCCCTCCCACCGTATGAGGACCCAGCTGGAAGGTGATCGTCTGCGAACCAGGAAGCATGTTCTCCGCAGACACCAAATCTACTATGATCTTGGAATTCTCAGTCACCAGGAGTGTGAGAAATACATTTCTGTTCTTTACCAGCTCCTCAGTCTCTGGTAGTTCGTTACCGCAGCCCAAACGGACTAAGACAGCATATGAATGTGGGCATTCCAGAATAAGTCCAAGGATTTTTGAATAAGAAAATGGAAAGAGAGGGTTGCCATTAACTGAGTCGGGAGAGACTATAAGAAGAGAAGATTTGGGAATGAAGAACAAGACTTTAGAGTGGGACATACTGACTTTGAGATGTCTATTAGACATTCATGCACATGTTGTAAAGGTTATGGGATATGAGTCTGGAATCCAGAGGAAAGTCCTGAGTAAAAAGTAAAGAAATGGTTGTCATTAGCTTTTAGATTGTTTTGTGGGGGGGGCACACAACTGGGTGAATTTATCAAAGGCAGAAGCCTCAATAGAGAAGAGGTCAAAAGACTGAATCTCAGGGAATGCCAATAGTCAGACATTATGAGGATGAGGAGGGATCGTAGAAGGACTTAGGAAGAGTGCCCGATGAAGTAGAAAGAAGTTCAGGCTCGTACGGAGTCCTGGGAGCCACGAGCATACAGTGTTTCAGGAAAGAGGCTGATTAACTGTGTCAAGACTTCCTTCTATTACCAAGACAAAGGATGAGAACGGTCTGTTGGATTTAGCAACATGGTAGTCATTCATGACCTTCAAAAGAGTAGCTTCTGAGGAGTGGAGAAGTTAAAAGCCTTGCTGGATGGGCTCAAGACTACATTATAATATATATTAAGACTCTGTATTGCTAATAGACTCACTCTTGCTCTTCTGCTGGTCTTGACAATCCGAGCTCCCATGCTGTGAACCATCTATAGCAGGGACTATGGTTGGTCTCTAGCAGCTGAGGGCGACCTCTGGTTGATAACAGAAAAAGCTGAAGCCTTCAGTCCTACACTCGCAAGGAAATAAATCCTGCCAACAAGCTTAGTGAGTCTGGAAGCTGAGTCTTCCCCAGTCAAGCAAGAGGAGGAACGCTAGCCTTTAACAGAAAGAAACGGGTCGTGTCTGCAGTTCCAGAATGTTTAGGGAAATCTGGACATTCAAAATTTTCAAATGCCCATATGTTCCCATCTCATGTCAGAGGCACGTTACTTCCCAATCAAGGCCTTAACCTCAGCGTAGCAGACTTGCCAGGTTTCAGAATTAAACCTCACATGATGCTCCACTACCAATTAAGTCCTGGACCTGATCTCTAGCTTTCTTTTTTCTCCAGCTGCAGATGAGAGATTCTTTGCATGTTGCCAAGGAAGCTTTCTCTGTTTGCCTTAAATTGATTATTTATTACCCTTGGCCTTTCATTAGCTTTCTACAACACTGTAACAACCCCCAGTAAAAGCTCTCCAATTCTGTATTCTTACAATTAGTATTTCCTATAGCTCTCAAATGCTTGAGACATTGCGTCTTTCAGTATATTCTCTCGCATGGCTACACCCTACCAAAGGTGGTTTAACAGTCACATCACTGCAGCATGCCCAGGACTTATCATGACTCCACTTCCCACCTATGATGCTGTCCTTAGTGGCAATTTGGAGATTGAAGAGCCAGTTCCAAAATCTGACTTTAAAATGTGTTCTTTAGCACCACTCCTCATACTAACTGTTCGTCTCCTTCCCTGCTGAACAGACTCGGAGATGAAGATTTGTGTGCAGGTGTTTTATAGGGCAGCAATCTGAGGAATAAATGTGCATGGAGGTCAGGGGAGAAGTTGAAATCCAAATTGTTTGTACCAGAGCGGAGTCCTTAGCTGATCCCACTGGAAGAACAGAGTTGGGATGGCCCTTCAGAGATGTTTCTGATTGAAGCAAAAAAGAAAAAAACAAAAAAACCCTGGGTCTTTGTACCCCAACATCAAGCAGTCATTGGATGTAAGACCCTGGGGAGGAGGTATAATCTTGGGCAAGTCAGCTTTGGTGGAGGGCAGTTCCTGGGGGAGACTCTGTTGTCAGCCAAGAACAGCCAACGGTCTTTGCAGTCGGGTGAGTAAACGACTGTGTCCTGAAGCAGGGATCTGGACACTGCAGAATAGCGAAAACAGTGAAGCCAGTGAGGGTAGGGTAGCTCAGAGAGACCATGGAGTTCAGACAGGTGATGAGAAAGAGGACATGAGAAGTGAAGAGGTGGTAGGTCAATGGATTGTAGGTCCTAAAGATGTCAGTGGATTGCTGGAGTCAGCAAATCAGCAGCAGCAAACTAGAAAAATAAAAGATGGCATTTGGAACATGGGAATGATTATAATTGAGATTTTGAAGAGCTTCATTCTCAGATCCTTACATGACCATTTATTCTAAAGACTGAACCACTCGATCAGAAAGTCTCGTCACATAACAAGTCAGTTGTCAAATGAAAGCTTTCCTCCGTATACCAGTGTACAATTTTATTAGAATTGTATGCATTTAAACACACCCACATATACAATCTTACGAGTGTGAAGGCTACAATCATTTTTGCTCCAATGCTGGCGGCAAATTACATTAAAAAGTTTGGCGATAGCTCGTTTGGCAGTTTTCAAATTATCTCAGTGGAAATAAATGGTATTTTTGCATCAGAAGCAGCTATCACCAATTTCTGCCCCCAAACCTAGTTTAAAAGCTGATAGTAAAACACAAGTAACCAAATACTCCTCTTTGTCCATCTATACTTCAAAAGCCAATTCTCTTCCTTCCTGGGCTCTGAAACTCATCACCATTGAAAATGCAGAGGTTCCATAGCAAGGAAAGTTTAGAAGAAGAAACAGAAGATTGTAGACTTCCAATGCCAAATAAAAGTTTGCAGACTTTTAAACTCCAATTAGAATATGCTTCATTGGGAACTTCAATTTTCCATTCATTTCCAGCCGAAAATTCTCTCTCCACTAAATTTTGAAGGCTGCCGGAATAATTCAAGATGAAATGGCTACTTGCACATAGACATAAGGCAGTGATGTGAACTTTAATCAAAATTAGAGGCTGAGAAGGATATTTGAACTCTTCCTTCCCTGGGGATAGATATTTCCTACAGTCCAATAAACTTTTATTTGAAAAAATTCTACCTCTAACTCTGCAGCTGTACTCAGACGTGCATACGTGTGTATGTGAACAACTCCATTCCGGATAAAATCAGATAACCCCCAACTGCTTGACTTTTGCTAGAGCCCTGCGGATGCTTTCCTTTAATGTTCATGACTGATTTTTCCATTTGTGTTGAGGAAGTGTTGTGTGTCTCACAGTCAGGGCCCCAAATGGCATAACCAGGGAAGGCTGATGATCTCATAAATGTGTGTTGAGTTCCTAGTAGGCAAAGGCGGGCAAAAAGAAAGAGTTTATATAAACACAAAGCCAATGGCGGGGAAAAAAATAAACCTATTAATGATTTTAGGTCAATTCTATCATCCACTTATCTGAGGCTGACATTCTCTTCTCCTCTTAAACATGGTTTTCCAGAATCTTTGAGACTACCTGACAAAAGGTGGGTGAGTGGTTTGGGTCAATGTGAAAATCTGATCAGATCACTTTTGAGTAGCCTTTAGGATTAGGTTTGCCCCTTCTCTCCGTCACATCTGATAGACTGGTTCTAGGGCTATTCTGTGTTTTGAGTGGAATCTGATTAAACCAACATATGAAAGATTTTTTTTCATGGGAAAAACTGGATGGCACAATGGACAAAAAGAAACTCCACATTGGTTTTGTTTTCATGGAAGAAAGATAAGCTTGTGTCCAATGAGGGAGCTCTAAAATCCACGAGGAATGTTTTCTTTTCTTTTTCTTTGTTTCTTTTTTTTTTTTTAAAGCAGGAGCTGTTTATTTAATTATTTCATTTTGAGGGGGAAAGGCAATTAGGTTTGTTTATTTTCAGAGGAGGTACTTGGGGTTGAACCCGGGACCTCGTGCATGCTAAGCATGTGCTCTACCTTCCCCCTCCATGAGGAATATTCTCTGTAGTTCCCCAGGAGAGGCTGGGCTTGGGGAAAAGGGTACACAGGGGCTTTAATTGTATTGTTCTAGTTATTTAAAAAATATTAAAAGGAAATATATGACATTATTCATAGATTATTTTATAATTTGGTGGTGGCTACATGGATGTCTATTATAATCCTCTTTCTGTGTCTTTGCAACATTTTATAAGAAATATTATAGGAGATGATTGTGGAAAGAATTATAATATTAAGTTGAATTCTGTGGAATTTATTGTCTTCAATTGTATTTGACCCATGAAAAATGACAATTTCCTATGGTTCAAAATAAGACATTTGAAATATTTTCTTCCTGCAACCACTCAGGGAACATACTTTTCCTGATATTTAATATTTTAGTTAGTGTAGCCCAAAGAAGGAAAACATATACAAGGTAATAATTATTTCAGAAACAGTTTCTCTAGTGTCAATATTTACCTTGTAACCAGTAATGTCTAGTGCATCCATGTTACGGAAAATCTCATAAAATATGTTAATTCTGTTTTTAATATTAAGATAAAACATTATGGGTGGTTTTAATATGGTGGCTTTCTTGAGTGAATTTAGGAATTTTTAGGCTATTCTAAACAGAGCAAATGAAAATTGTTTGAAGTGGATGATAAATTGAATAATGAGCTGCTACAGATGTCAAGGACCTAATTTCCAGAACCTATGGATACATTACCTTACATGGAAGAGAGAATTTGCAGATGTGATTAAGTTAAGGATCTCGAGATGCAGAAAATATCTGGGTGGGTCCAAGCTCACCACAAGTCTCTTATAAAGAGGGAGGCAGGCAGGTCCGAGTCAGAGATGGTTTTTCAGATGGAAGCAGTGGGGGAAAGGAGAAGTGAAGTTGAAAGCAGTGGTCAGAGTGACGTGGAGCCACAAGACACGGACTATGTATGCACAGGCTCCAGAAGCTGGAAAACGCAAGGGAGTAGATTCTCTTCTAAAGCCTCCAGAAAAAAACACATTCCTGCTGACCCATTTTAGATTTCTGGCCTCCAAAACTGTAAGAAAATAAACTCGTGTTGTTTTAAACCCACTGAATTTGTGGTAACTTGTTATAGCAGCAAGAGGAAGCTAATACAAAGCAGTTTTTAAAAGGAAGCATTTCTATTACCTATTTCCGTTACCTATTTAGTCCTCACGAGCCAAGGGGCTGAAACATCTCTTTGCATTTCTGAAGTACAGATTTAAAGTTTTCTCTAAGGCCTTCTGAATCAGCAAAATTCTTGATGCTTGAATTTCTTCATCCTTACACATCATTGATGATAGCAAATCCAAACGTACTTGAACTTGTGCATGGATGTATGAAAAAAGTCTCTCTCTCTATGGGTTTCTCCCAGTGATCTTAGTTGAGTCTATACTAAATAAGGCCAATTCATAATCCACAGTGTAGTTCACCAAAATGTTGGAAGACAGCTATTGGGTCCTTCCTTTTTGCAATAGCACAAAAAAAAACAAAAACTTTGATTTTTCTGGCTCAACAACCATTGCCCATTTCCCCCAGTTTTATTTGGACATTGGGAAATTCTTGACTATGATGCAACCCAGTCTCTGGAAACAAATCATGATTGTTCCAACCTCGTCATGGCTGCTTTAATCTCTTGTAATAGCGATTATTCTAGGGTAGGTATCTAGGCACGTCGGACAATGGCATATACAGAATATTTTTCTCCAATTAAAAAAAAGGCATACAAAGAGAAATGTCACCTTTCTGATTTGGACATGGGTATGCGAAGAGATAATACAGCAGTCCTCTGCAACCATGAAGGTTTAAGGTACAGCATGAAAGGCAAAATGTGGAGGAAAATGGAACAGAATGATAGAATAAATTTAAGTCCTTGAGAAGATCATTTAAGAACTGAACAAATGCTTGAAGTACAAACTTCTAGACTCATTTTTGGAGATAATAAAATACCATTCTTGTAGTCAGCTTGGGCAGTTAAAAAAAATACCATAGACAGAGTGGCTCACCAATAGAAATCTATTGTCTCATAACCTGGAGGCTGCAAGTATGAAATCACGGAGCCAGCATGGTCCGGCTCTGGTGGCTCCTCTTCCTGGTTTGCAGATGCCACCTTCCTGCTGGTCCTCATGTGACGAAAAGAGAATGAACTCTGATCTCCTCCTTTTCTTGTAAGGACACTAATCCTGTCATGGAAGCTCCATCCTCATGACCTCATCTAAACCTAATTACCTGCCCAACTCCAAGTACCACCACACCGGTGGGGGCACAGGAGGGGGTTAGGGCTTCAACATATGAACTTGGGGGGATACAAACATTCAGTCCATTACAATTATTTAAGCCACTTTCGGTTAAGTATTCTGTTACTCTCATCCAAAAGCATCCTCACGCTTACATTTCTAGCCCCAGTTCCTTCAATAGTCTATTTAAATTGGGTGCAAAACTTTTCACAGCCTTGGATTTATATTCGCTTTTCTTACATTTCTCTCTCTGTCTTTCAGGAGGGAGGGCATGATTAGAAGGCTTGGTCCAGGTTTAGTCTGGCAAGAAAGAGAGTGAGATTATGTTATCAGTAATTCTAGATTTTGTAGTTCTATTAATTCACGTTATGATTTTACAATTTTTTTTTTCGGTAGCCTCAGCCTTTAGTTGACTCCAGACGAGGTCACCACCGTTTCTCTAGTGTTTGCTAGGCTGTGTCGCATCTGTGAGGCACTTGTGCAGTTGACTGTTGGGACCCAAGGGGATGATCTTAGTCCTGTTGATCTTAGGGCTGTTGGATCTTTTGAAAATTTATCTTATTTTCTATCGTGTTCTCATATTCTTGCATTTTGATTTACCTTGTTCCAAATATGCAATCTCCCTGCCAGTCTCCACAGATGTGATGAATACTAGCTTTTAAAGAAATCGTTTCTGTAGACGACAGAGCCTTGTGTGACCTCGTGTATGGACTTCCCTTTCAAGCCTGTTCATCCAATTGGTTACAAATGTAAATAGCTGCCCAAGAATCCCTTTCAGGCTGTGATTACCTTTAAGGCAGGGAGCAGAACTTACTCATCTTCGCCAGGTGATGGGGATGCAGAGCATCTGGTTCCCAGTGGGAACCAACAGAATGTTTATTGCATTGGTCCTCCACCTCCACCCTGCCTGCTTGTTAGCGTATGACGCCTTTATAACACACCACTGCCTCACCCGAGGCCAACTGAATGAGACATTTCAAGTGTTAGGTTTAGCTACTAACAACTGTAAAAAGCTCCTAGTATAGTTTTGAACCACTGGTTTATTGAATAATTACTGCATGACTATGACCCAACTTCTTTTTTCACGTCCATAAATTTGTCATATGTTAAGTATACGTTTTGCCATTCTTCCTCCATCACGTTTTGTTTTTATTTATAACACCTGTACATGTCTGCCTCTCTTCTTACATGGCAAATTACTTAGGAGCTCAGGTCATATTTGGTCCCTGTGACAAAGAGTAGAGGACCTTCCCTGCAGCAGCTACTCAACAGGAGCTTAAACAGAACTGAAGGATGATGTTTACAAACCAGTATTGGAAGTGCTCTGCCTTGGAAGAGGACTCAGAGGAGTGTTCTTGGAAAAAGTCATTGGATGCTGTACTGAAGCCTCCAGTTTTTATCTTGGTTTAACACACTATTTTTCGTTGTTTTCTTATTTGTTTTTTTTTTTTCCCCTGATGGCCTTCTGTTAGAGGTTTGTTTTGCTTTTTGCTTATTTGTTAGCTTGTGTTCCCAGCCTCCTGCTAAACTGATGGGGAGAGAAGAGAGACGAGTCGGTATCTAGTAGAAATATTTTGAAGACAGAGAATTTCACCTCGTGCTTGTCATATGCGTGTCTGCTGTTTGTATAGTAGATATTCTATGTAAGAATCAAGATTATATATTTGCTGTGAATCCTTGCTGGCCAAAGAAATTGTGAATATGAGGGTATTCGAAGGCAGGGAAGTAAGAAATGCTACACGAATGTGTCAGGATGCTGGAGTGACTCAGTGTAGGGGAAATCTGGAGGAAATTCTTTTCAGTAATGAGTCATGTAGTTGATACTCTGCTTGCTTTCTATATTTTCTTATTACTTACTGACCTAAACATCTTATTATTATGCTTAGATGCTCTTGAAAAGATAACCTGACCACAAAATGTAAAGAGAAGTCTATATATTTCTGACAAACAGTTTAAAATTGCCCTCATGTTGGAACCAAATAAGGTTTCAATACAAAAGGGCTTGCTTTGGTAACTACTGAAGAATTTGACGTCATCAAGCTTGATTTCTTGAATTTAGGTACTGAGAGACTTTTATTTTACTTTAAGAGACCTGAACAATAATGCTGGAAGACACCGTTTAACCTCTCTTATCCTCATTTTCCTGATTAAAGAAATTCAACTAGGTGAGTGACTTGCCCAAGGTCACATACCGCCTTAACAGCACTGTCAGAGTTAAATCTGGATTTTTAGACTTTCTTTCCATCTACATTATTTGGTTTGCTTTTAGAAAAGAGAGGCGTTACAAGGATGTACATAATGCTCTGTTTAGTTTATGGAATCCTCTTGTGATGCCACATTGAGATATCTGTCTTTTCCTACTTTGCCTAGATTTGACATTTGATTAACTTTTGAGATGATTGAAAATATCTTTATCCCCAGCACAGAAATTTGTATGATACAAATGAAATCACTCACATGGACAAGACTCTGTTTTTTCTATTGCTGGGCTTTCGACGTATATCAGTACTAAAATGGTGGTGGTTTCTTGAATGGCATGTTGTGGGATCACAGGTTGTAAGTAAAGCCACAACAATCTTTTTTTTTTTTTTAATTTCATAAGGTTCATGGACAGAATAAAGAGCCGAACAACTTTAAACAATGCTATCAGGATGATACCTGAGCTTTAATCAATCATAAGAAATGTTGTAACGATTCAGCACAAAACATATGCTGGATAAAATTTTTATGCCTCTTCCAAATAACATAATAGAAGTGAAACAGTGGAATATGTGATTTGAGCTAAAGTTTTGCTTATCTTGGAAGCAGCATGATCCAACAGAAAGACTAAGAAATCTGAAGGCAGACTGGCCCTTCAGGAATTCAACCTGAACACTGCCCCTTTCCAGCTGTATGACATTGATACCGTTGCTGGACTTTTCCAAGACTCACTTTCCTCATCTCCTAATTAACAATAATACCAGGGTTATATTTAAAGTTAAAAGAACACATGAAAAAGTCCTATGCATGTAGAAGTCACTTAATGTTTCCCAAAAGAGTTGATAGAGTCATACTGACTATGACCAACTTCCAGGAAAACAGCTAACATTAGGTTTTGATAAGATTCTATGTAGATTCCATGAATGCTTTATTATGTTCAGCAGACCCAAGAGTTAATTTGCTCAGCAAACAATGGTTTCTTCTTATCTACTGGAAAGTTCAAAGAATGAGTTGTTGTAATTACAATCTACTGATTTTTTGTCCATGCCCATCTTACATCACACATAAGCTTCTGTGACTGAGATTCTAAAAATCTAACAGAACTGCAAGAGATTTGGAATTGCCAAAATAACTCTGAGAAAGAACAAAGGTGGAAAACTAACACTGCCTGATTTTAAGAATTATTATAAATCTACAGTAATCATAACATAATGGTATTGGTATGAATGTAGACACATATCAACAGAACAGAATAGAAATTTGAGCTATAGACCATGCATATATGGATAACTAATTTTCAGCAAAGGCACAAAAATAATTCAGTAGAGAAACTGAAGTCTTTTTAATACATAATGCTGAAACTACTGGGTATCTGCATGAAAGAAAAAGATGAAGAGAAAGAAGAAAAAAGGAAGGAGGGAAGGAAGGAAAGGGGAAGGAAAGGGAAAAGAAGGAATAGAGGAACGAAGGAAAAGAAAGAGTGAAAAAAGAACACTGAATCATACTTCACACCATATACAAAAAAATTAACTAAAAATGAATCATAAATCTCAATGCAAGACCTAAAATGACAGAAGTTTTAGAACAAAGACTAAAAGAAAAATGTTGTGACTGAGGGCTAGGCAAATATTTTTCAGATATAATACCAAAAGCATGATCCACAAAATAATAAATTTATATGTTGGGTTCCATCAAAATTAAAAACTTCTGCTCTGCAAAAGACACTGTTACGAGAATGAAAAGACAAGCCACAAACTGGGAAAAATATTTGCATATCGTATATTTGATGAAGGAGGTATATGCAAAATACATAAACAACTCTCAAAACATAATAAGAAAACAAAAACCCCATTACATTATAGGCAAAAGATACGAACAAATACTTCAAAGAAGACATAGAGCTGGCAAATAATTTCATGAAACATCATTGGAATTTGGAAAATGCAAATTAAAATCACATAATATTTCACTACATATCTGTTAGAATGGCTAAAATTATAGGCTAGCCATATCAAATGTTGGCAAGATGTGGAATTAGAATTTCTATACACTACTGGTGGTAATGTAAAACAGGATAACCATTTTGGAAAAGTTACAGAAATCTGTTGCAGTCCTATACCCTAACAAAGAAGTATCGGAAAGAGAAATTAAGGAAACAATCCCATTTACCACTATATCTAAAAGAATAAAATGCTTAAGAATAAACCTACCTAAGGAGGTAAAAGACTTATACTCAAAAAAGTATATGACACTGATGAAAGAAATTGAAGATGACATAAACAGATGGAAAGAGATACCATGTCCTTGGGTTGAAAGAGTTAGTATTGTTAAAATGACCATACTACTCAAGGCAACCTATAGATTCAGGGCAATCCTTATCAAAATACCAATGGCATTTTTCACAGAACTAGAACAAAAAATTTTAAAGTTTGTATGGAAACTGATAGCCAAAACAATCTTAAGAAAGAACAGAACTGGGGAACACACACCCTGATTTCAGACAATACAACAAAGCTACAGTAATCAAAATAGTATGGTACTGACATTTAGATCAATGGAACAGAATAGAGTGCTCAGAAATAAACTCACATTTATGGTCAATTAATCTACAACAAAGGAGTCAAGAAAATACAATGGAGAAAAGAGTCTCTTCAATAAGTAGTGCTGGGAAAACTGGACAGCTACATGTAAAAGATTGAAATTAGAACATTCCCTAATAGCATATATAAAACAAAACTCAAAATGGACTAAAGACCTAAATGTAAGACTAGAAACCATAAAACTCTTAGAGGAAAACACTTTGACATAAGTTGCAGCAATCTTTTTTGGATCCATCTCCTAAAGTAAAGGAAGTTAAAAGCAAAAATAAAGAAATGGGACCAGATCAAACTTACAAGCTTTTGCACAGTAAAGGAAACCATAAACAAAATGAAAAGACAACCTATGGACTGGGAGAAAATATTTGCAAATGATGCAACGGGCAAGGGATTAATTTAAAAAATATACAAACAGCTCACATAGCTTGATAATAATAATAATACCCAATCAAAAAATGAGCAGAAGACCTAAATAGATCATTACCCAAAGAAGACATATAGATGGCCAACAAGCACATGAAAAGATGCTCAATATCACTTATTATTAGAGAATGCAAATCAAAACTGCAATGAAGTATCATCACACACAGGTCAGAATGACCATCTCAAACTGTCTACAAATAATAAATGCTGGAGAGGGTGTGGGGAAAAAAGGGAGCCCTCCTATACTCTTGGTAGGAATATAGTTTGGTGCAGCCACTATGGAGAATTAATAATAGACTTACCATATTTTCTAGCAATCCCACTCCTGGGCATATATCCAGAGAAAGTTCTAATTTGAAAACTAAATGCACCCCAATGTTCATAGCAGAACTAGTTACAATAGCCAAGACATAGAAACAACCTAAATGTCCATCAATAGATAACTGGATAAAGAAGACGTAGCATATATATACAGTGGAATATTATTCAGCCATAAAAATGAAATAATGTCATTTGCAGCAACATAGTTGGACCTAGAGATTATCATACTCAGTGAATAAGACAGAAAGACAAATATCATATGATATCACCTGTACATGCAATCTAAAAAATGATAAAATGAACTTATTTACAAAACAGAAACAGACTCATATACATAGAAAACAAATTTTCGATTACCAAAGGGAGGGAGGGACAATTTTGGGATTAGCAGATACAAACTACTATATATAAAATAGATGAACAACAAGTTCCTACTATACAGCCCAGGTAACTATATCCAATTATCTTGTAATAAACTATAATGGAAAAGAATATATATATACACACACATATGTATACCTGAGTCACTTTGCTATACATCAGAAACTAACAAAACATTGTAAATCAACTATACTTCAATTAAGAAAAAGAGAAAGAAACAAACTCACAGATACAGAGAATAAACTAGCGGTTACCAGTGGGGAGAGACAAGTGGGGAGGGGCAAGACAGGGCTAGGGGAGATTAAGAGGCACAAATTATTACGTATAAAGTAAGCTACAAGGATATATAGGGAATATAGCCAATATCCTATAGTAACAGTAAATGGGGCATAATTTTAAAAATTGTGAATCACTATACTGTACACCTGTAATGACGTAAAATTGTACATCAACTCTACTTCAATAAATTAATTAAAAATAGAAGCATATACCTATCATGAACCCAGCCATTTCAATCCTAAATATTTCCCTAAGAAAAATAAAAACATATGTTCATAGCAGTTTTGTTTGTAATAGACAAAAATGGGAAACAACTCCAACATTCATTAACATGTGAATAAACTATGGTATCTCCATGCAATAGAATGCTACTCACCAGGAAAAAGGGCAAGACAGGGAGGGGTAAAAAGGAAAGGAAACTTCTGGTGGTGGTCATTATCTTGATGTGGTAATTATTTCAGGAATATATACATAGGCAAAAACTTATCAAACTGTATACTTTAAATATATGCAGGTAATTGCCAATCAAAAAAACCCCAAAAACCAACCCACTACACACACATGCTTTTTTATACCAAAGAATAAATGTCTAAACACTAAAACAATATTATCAAATTACATTTCTACAGTTACTTTATTTCTGCAGCTTTCATCATAGAAAAGCAGATAGGAGCTCACAAATGTTTCACGCATTTCATTAAATGATCAAAATAGATCACTAAGATTCTGTAAACCTAGTTTCCAACTCCCTCCCACATTCTCAATCTCACAAATGTATACAGAAGTTGGAAATAAGGTGCTCCTCTGAGGAGTATCTTTAAAATCATCCTATAACAGATCAAAGCAAACGTATGCAAACCACCCCCTCAGAGACTGGATGTTCCTAGGTAGGAACATTTGATTGCACTTTAAATATATCCACGTGATTGAATTTTCTAAGGAAAGAATATGCCGATTGCGAAGGGATTTGCCACCAACCACAGAAGGAGTGTTTTTGAGGCCTCCTTTTGGCAGTGACCACTAAAGCACTATCCAGGAGAGAGAGCGCCCAAGAACTTGACCCACCCAATTCTTTAGCCAATGTAGCCTGGCTATAAGGCTGGGTTCATAGATCGGAGTGTATTGCACTCAAATATCTAGAATCAGATAATCAGATGTTCTGCACCTTCAGAATGCACCCTGCTAATAATAATCTGGCTTCCAATAGACCCTGCCTTCAGAAAGACAGTGGGCTGGCTGGAGAATTCCAGTGCCCCTTGCTAGTTTCTTAGGAAATCACAAAGAAATATGGATTAAAATCACCAACATTCTAAAATATGGGAAAAAGAAAATGACCTTTTTTTTTTTTTAAAAAGTTTACCCCCTCTTCAGCTGAACCCTAAAGACACTGTCATGAACTGTGCCGAATGGTGGAACTTAGTATTTCCGTCTGTGTGGTTGTCATTCTGTTGCCATTCTTTGTATGTTTCATGTTTAGGTTTTGCAGGAGTGGCTGCAGGAGGAAGTTAGCAGTGTTGCAAAGCTTAGAACCCGTTAAAGGGATATTAAAATAAAATTGCAAAGAGTAAAAAAAAAAGTTAAATGAAACATAGGCTTTTAGGAGTTAGAGTTTAGTCACTGTGGGCGTGGTTCATGTGAAACTTCACCGGAAAGACTGCCTTTCTCTTCCTCACTGAGCTTCAAGATGGGGATGGAGAGTGCGACTTTCTAACACTCGTCCTAACAAGGCAACTTTTGGAGGACCATGCTGCAGCAGTCTGAGTCTTTTCTATGAAAAAAATCTTTGGCTATTTTCCTGCTTTGACGCTTAGAATCCTACTTAGGACTTCTGACCCTGAGGGCAAAGCTCTCTTCATTGTTTCCTGGTAGTAAAGTGCTGACGCTGTCAAGAGATTTAACTTTGTGATACCTGCAGGCACTGAGAGAAGGCCCTGGGGGCTGAGCATTGGGTGATGGAGGTGGAGCAGAGAGAAAACATTTCTTAAAACACACCTACTGAATACAATAAAGGCATTTAAGTCTTACATTGTCAGCCTGAGACCTGCCTTTCTAATGGCAAAAGCACCCACTGCCAAGAGTCAGCTTCAAGGGATTTATTGACTTGTTCAAACTCGGGAGGTCTCGGTCGTGACCCAGGAATACGGTGTGCGCGCGCGTGTGGTCCTCCTGTTCCGCGTACGCAGATGGGCGTGGCTAGGGGAGTGTTTGGGGTTCTCTTTAGGCATTGCTGGTGATTGGGAAGGATTTTCCTGCAGCAGCAGCAAATGCTGAGCTGGAACCTGATTGGGAATTAGTCCAGGCTTCACCCGCCGGATACATCTCAAGGGCTGGGATTATCAGACTTAATTTAGCAGCGAGAGCCATTACACTTCATTGGATGTGACCGGACGTGGGGGGAGGGGGGCGGCGGGGGGGAGGGGCAAGGGGCCTGGAGCGCCCTGCTAAGGCAGTCAGGATATACCAGCCTGGATGGCTGCTATGTTAAAAGGGAAGAGTGAGGCAATTTTTTTCCCCCGCTGGGCTAAAATTGAGGTAATTAAACACGACAGAGCTAATCTGTTGTTGGGATCAGTTCGACGGTTGGTTATTTCTGCATGTTTAAGGATGACAGCCTCACCGCACAGTTTTCTTCTCAAATGGAAGACTCAGCATCGTGCTTAATAAAAATGCACTGCGCAGACCTACAGTCCACCCACTGTCCCAGGGAGGTGAGGGGCCGTGCTTTGTAAGGAAGTGAGGACTGGAATGTCAGTCTTTGGTGAAAGGGAAGAATCAACCCTCAAAGTAACTTGCCTTTTACAATGGAATTAGGGTCTAAATTCCCTGAGGGTAAGAACTGTATTTTTTTCATTTTTATTACCATGGAAGAGTAATTGGTATGTAGTAGGTATTTAATAAAAATTTGCAGTATTTCACCAAAGCGGTTTTTTCAAAAAGAAAGCCAAATCACAATTCAGGGTTGTAAGAATTTTGTTTTATGAATTTGTTTCAATACTGTCCAAGTCAGACCCATCTCCCTGTGTTTCAATACCCACAGGGCTGTTGAATTTACAATGGCAAGCTTGTTCTGGGTGGCTATCTTTATATATATATATATATATATATATATATATATATATATATATATATATATATATATATATATATATTATATATATTTGTATCATTTTATTCATATATTTTACATGCTTATATATTTTTATTTAAGTATAAATTTATGTATTATTTTTAAAATACTTATTTACATTGCATTTATAAAGCAGTGAGGGAAGCAGTGTAACTCAAAGAGGAAGTCTGTCTTAGATCTGTTAATGTGGGAATAATTTTCAATTCATGGAGAGCCTCGAAGATGATGTAACAATTCAACTTTAAGCTGAATTAGTTTTATATTTTTAAGACCATACTGTTGGGTCTCTAGATTTTGGCTTTATTTCAATATTCTATAAAATATACAAATAAAATGTAAATCTCCTAGTCTTAACTATTCGGCTTAGATTTTGTACATATTATTGACTTTTTTACTCTTCTAATTTATGCCATTTTTCATAACATTTTGGTATCAGTTAAATTAATACTTTTAAGTAATAATTCTTAAAAGGTGAGTTGTTTTACTTGAGTATTCAGCTCATATTTTTATATTCTTGAATAGATTATTACTATCAATTATAATTATATAGTGGTGTATGATTAAAATACATATATATTATGCTGGGTCTCTGTGATTCTAATATTGCTGTATTGTAAAGTATTTACAAATTAAGTCACGTGTGATGTCTTAAATAATGATCATATTACATGTCATATGTTCACAAGTGTATGTAATATGTAAAATATATTCAATATTTGCTCAAAAAATTAATCTATGAAAATGAATGATCTGAGCTTTGCTATAAAACTTTAAATATGGGATTTCAGGGACACAGAATACCATACAAAGAATAAAATACCTGACAAAACAATAACTTCCTTGCCCGAGACGTCAGAGGTAGAAGGCAAAAAGGCAAGCTTATTTTTGTTTCTGTGCTGATAGAAGCTAATAGCTTTGACCCTTTGACTTCGGTTGAAAAGTGAAGGGAAACTATCTGGTGTTTCTGCACATGTATTTTTACCTGGAAGCAATACAAATAATCTCTAAAACTGTGCTAAAGGCTTTTAATTTTTCCCTGAATTCATCAATCAATACATTGATCAATACCTACTATGCAGAAATCACTATGGTAGGCAGAAAGGAAAACATAAAAATAAATGGCACAAGATCTGTCCGTACAGAAAGTTCATGCAACATACTTTTCTGTTTTGTTTTGTTTTGTACCACCATGTAGGAGGTGTGGTGGTAGGTGTTTTGATGGCTATAAAAAAGATTAAACACAGACCTTAACTCAACAGGCTTATGGTCTAGTAGGAGGGATAAAACAAGCATATAAACATATTTACTGATGGAGTATGACATTTATTATAAAAAAAGATCTAAAAATGTTATGAAATTTGAAAAGCAGAGTAAGCATATGTAATGTCAGTGGCTTCATCGAGCAGGTGGCCTTTTGAATAAAGTTTGACAGGCATAAAATACCAATTGCTTTCTAGTTACCTCTAATATTTCCAAGACAACTAAAAGAGTTTGACAGCCTCTCCATTTCTCTAAATGGTTGTAATTCCAGATGGCTCAAGAGAGAAGTCATGATACAATGTGACATGTGACTGTGTGTGTGTGAGTGTGTGTGTCACATGGAGAAATGTGACCTTATAAGATGTTTATAGATGACATCGACTTTGCAAACTCTTCCACGTCCACGAATTTAAATAACCACATATATATCAATGACTACCTGACCTATCTTTAGCCCAGACCTTTCCTCTGAGTTTCTAGCCTCACAAGCCAACTACATACTTAACATACTACTTTGAGTATCTTCATGGCACCTCAAACTCAACATGTTTATGATGAAACTCTCGATCACCTTCTAGTTCCCTTCATCTTTATGAATGGCAGCCACCAGCACAAAAGTCAGAAATGTAGAGTTATTCTTGATGTGCCCCCGCGTTCCCCACATCCAGCTAATCTATAGCTCCTATGAATTTTACTGTCTGAATATTCCTAGAATTTGTCTATTTCTCTCCATCTCCATTGCCATTGCTATGGTTCAAGATACTGCCGTCTCTTTCTTGCACTTTTGCTAGTGTTTTAGAATTCCTGACAAATATTAAACTTCAGGATTTAGGAATGAGAAGTCCAGAGTCCCTAGGAATTCTTTGGGAATCCTGAAATCATAAACTAGTCTTTATTTTGCATAACAATGAATGTGATTTTTAGTAAGGGAGCTGTAATAATATTTTTGAACAGTATTTGCATGTACTTAAAAATAATGAATGGCTGTAAAACCAAAGCATGCATCAGTTTTCTGTGACAGGATTATGCTAAAAGTTTCAGAGATTTTCTATAAAATATAATAATAAATGCATGCTTTATTATTTTTATGAGCCAACATACTGTGATAAGATTCTATATTTCAGTAATATATAAAATTAATCTCTGCCTGATGAAGACATTTAGCAACAGAAAACATTAAAGAAGGAGAACATAATTACAAAATGAATGCCAAATAAAAAATCACTTAAAAAATTGAAATATGAAATCCCAAAAATTTAATAATTAAGTTATTCTTAAAGTGAACTTTGAAAATACACAAAGCATCAATTGTCCTATTAGCCTTAATCTTTGTTTCATGACAAAAATTACAGATAGAGAGGGATCTTCTGACATTGCTTATTAGCAGTCAAAGTTTTAAGAGTTTGTCCAGAAGAATTTCAAGCTGGGCATTAAGATACATGTTGCTTCATATAACCTCATATTCTTTTTAATCCAAAGAAGTATTCTGTCCGCTTGCCCCAGTTTTGGTTTTGCCATGAAATCCATATTGCTTTGCTAATTCAGATTTCAGGTCAGTTTCTAATTCTGTACCGAGTGTCCACAGCAACATCCTCCTCTCTTTACACGGCCTCTGTTAAAGTATTTCCATTGCACAGTAAATATTTCAGCACTAGAAAACGCTAGTGAGTCATTTGTTGCAAAGCAGGAAAATAACACGACTTCAGATCTCCTAGCAAGCTTAATAGTACTCAGAACCAGGTGTCAAAATTGCCAAATTAAGGACTTGGCATCAAAAACTTGTTATTTTTTGGAACATCAAACATAGGATTGGTATAAAGTATGCTGCGTGAATAAATCTATTATTTTTATTTGTAAGAACACCTCACTTGGCAGCTGGGGCCACAGATACACACTTGCAATGTGACAAGACTCTGTGCTTATCTAAGCAAGACTGAGGAGGTTGGGACCCCTTCTCTCCTATGTGCTTCTCCTGCCCGGGCTCCTAGAAGTGTTGACTGTCACTTTGCACCCTGCATGTCTACGGCAGCCTTTCCTGCTCTGGCTTTGCCACTTGATCTCAGTGGATTCCTTCAACCCAGCAGTCTCCATGTGGATTGTGGCGTTTAATTCTATTAGGAGGATTATGTCACTTTTTCCTGTTTTTCTGAACTCTTGACTGATTTTTCTCGGCATGCAGAAAAACAAATTTCCTGAGAAATTCCCATGTGGAAATCCCAACTCTTGTAATAGTCTCCCTGTATCCATTTCAGCTCTCCTCTTATCCTTTATCAAATTCAGAATTGTTTTCTAAAAACACAGACCTGTTGAGGGCATCCCCATGTTGAGACATCTTTAATGGCTTCCTCATTGCTCTTAGGATAAAACCCAAATCCTTAAAATGGTCTTTAAGGCATCTGCAAACCTCTCTCGGCTCTTCTTACACCATTTCCCTCTTCAGTATCTACGTTACACTTGAGCTACCCAAGCCTCCTTTTAATTCCATGCTGTTCCCCATCACAGGACCTTTGCACTTACTGTTTCCTGAATCTGAAAATACTTCTCACTACTCATCCTTCTGATCACGGCTCAAATGACATTTCTTTTATTAAGTTGTTTTCTACCTCAAGCTATTTCAGGTTTCTTTGTTAAGTGTCCTCTCAATTTTATCTTCTTTCCTACAAAACACTTAGCTCAATTCATAATTACACAGTAATATGCGTGGGGTTATCTGTCTAAGAGTATGCATAGCACATAGAAGGCATTTAAAAGCATAAGTTGAATGAATGCTAAATGAATAAAGTCATAGTTGAGGAAGAAGCAAAATGTGATATGTAAAATTTACAGTCTCTGTCAGATCATGGTTAAAAAAAAAAAATGTCCTGGAACTGCCTTCCAACAATAGAATTGGGTAGCTATTATATATTAAGCACTATGTTAACTTCTGAAATACAAGAGTGAACAAACCAACCACAAAAACCCCGTCCCCATTGGAGCTTACATGTTCTTGTGGGAGGAGACCTCCGCGTGCAGAATTAGGAAGTATACACAGTATGCTAGATGGTGATCAGTACCATGGAGAGAAATACATCAGGGAGGTGGATCCATTTTCTGGAGATGAGAATTACATATTTATAAAGCATGCCCAAGAAAGCCTCACTAGAGCTGATACAGGTACTAAGACCTAAAAGACGGGGACAGAAACCGTTAAGGGAATATTTAATTCTGTGATTTCACTGGTGGTCACCTCCCGGATTGGGTGGTGACACAAGGCACAGGTCCTCAGGGTGGACAGGGATGGGGGACTGGGTACCAGGCTTATGGGGAGCGTATGAGGGAGCCATCCCACAGTAGCTATTTCTAATTGGCAATTAGAATTCATAGGAATGGCAACTAATAGTTACACAGGAAGCCTACCTTTATGTTACAATCACCCCATTTTGTATGTGGTTCTGCTCTTATTTGACAGACGAGGAAAAGTCAAACAGTGTTTAAGTAACTAATCAAGGTCACTCAGGGGAAAAAAAAAAACAGAGCTGATTGTGGAATCTAGCAAGGGCTCCTACTTTTTCTTTCAGAGATGATTTAAGACAAAACAAAAGAATGACATTACAAAGAGAAGAATGCAAATTTGATGCTTGACAACTGAATGAGCACGGGCCGTTTAGGAATATATCAACATTTCATGTAGAACAGTCATTGAAAATATGTTAAGAGCACAAGGCCATCTCTAGCTGGCAGCCAAACAACAGCAAAAAGCCTTTAGAAAAAGAGTACACACAGTACAATCAAGGCCTGTCTGATGTTCAACACTTCTTTGCCTCCTCCGGAGGAAAAGAGCAGAGGAAAAGAGCTTAGAGTGAATGAAAATGTATTTTATTCACAATCAAATGAAATGTTTTGGGCCTAGAGCCAAAAAAAAAAAAATTGTTATTGAATTTTTTTCAGATGCCTAAAATTAACTTGCTCAGTCTAATTTCCACCCCCACCCCCCATCTGTATCCTTCGTCATCTACAAAATGAGGGCTTTTGACCAAATAATCTTTATGTTCCTTTCCGGCTCTTAAATTTCACAACTCTATTCAGTTTCTTAGTTAAAGGGGGAAAAGAGAGACTTTAACTTTTAGTAAGAAAATTCTATTTCATCAGAAAGATAAAATAACATGTCCTTGACTTAGTAAGTCTTTCTATAAAATATTTTTACTTTCTACTTCATGCTAAACACATCAGTAAGAAGAGATTTCAAAAAAAATACTTCAACCCTGATAAAGTTGGAAGGATTGTTAAGTATAAAAAATAAAACATCTACTCTCAGAACCCTAATCCTAGATTGGAGGGATTCTTAAACATATATTAAAATTAAGAACCAAGAGAATTTCTACATAAAGAAAATAATCAAAATTTATCGTCTTGCATGGTCGTTTAATTTGGATATCTGGAGGTCAGTTTGATGTGTGGAACAGCTAACTAATTGTATTGTAGAATTAACAGATTGACAACATCAATTCTACAAGTCTAAGAATATGTGACAAGCATTTTGAGGAGAGGTTTAAAATCATCTAAATATTTTAATGACAATATGCACTGTTATCTAGATACAAAGGGTCGAAGACCAGTTCATCAGGTGTTGGTTTGTCAAAAGATCTTGCCCTTTACAGGATGTAATAAAACCCTCTCAAAACTACAGAAAATTAAAGAAGTATGTTCATAGGATTCCCATTACTAAAGCAAGGTGAAGTGTCTTATTGATAATATCACCAGGTTAATTAAGAATTATTAGTAATAAGAAAACAGGTGATTTTAAAATTCTGACATCACTGAAAACAGATTTATCAGATGCTGGTTCAACAAAGCAAAATTGTCTTAATGTGACAAGTTTTATAATATAATGCCACTATATTATTTTGTATAAATCATTCAAATTCTTTGGGACTCAATTTCTTCATCTGTAAAAGTAGTTTGGATTGGATTAATCCTTTCCTACCATGAGGACACATAATAAAAGTAAATGTTTATTGGAGATTAACTATGTGTCAAGAGTCATTCTAAGTGCATTGGCATGTATAAACTCACCTAGTTTTTACAATAATATGAGGTAGTTAACAATGTGATCAATCTTGGTTTTACAGAGTACATCACAGAGAGTTTCAACAATTTGCTTAAGATTACATAGCTACTGAGTGGCAAAACTGGGGTTTAAAGTCAGGCCATCCGGCACCCGAGTCCATGGTCTTAACCACAATGAAGTATTGCTTGTTTTTCAAATAACATGTGCTACTTTGATCCCCACCTCTCTTACTTGGGGACACTGTGGTGGGCAGAATCATGCTCTTCCTCCCTAAAAAGGTGTCTAAATTCTAATCCCTGAAACTTATGAAAATGTTACGTTATGTTGAAAAAGGGACTTTGGCACATAAGATTAAGGTAAGGATTTTCAAATGGGCAGATGATCCTGAATTATCTGGGTGAGCCAATGAAAACACAAGGTCCTTATCAGAGGGAGGCAAGAGTGTCAGTCAGAGAAAGATAGGCCCAAGGGATGTGATGGCTAGAAGCCAAAGAATGCAGGTTGGGCAGCTCCTAGAAACTGGAAAAGCTATGAACAGATTCTCCCCTAGACTCTCCAGGAGGAACACAGCACTGTCAACATCTTGATTTTAGCTTTGGGAGACTCCAGACTCTGACACATGAATTATAAGCTGATAGGCCTGCACTGTCTTAAGACTGAATTTGTGGTTATTTGTTATAGCAGCAATAGGAAACTAAGACACTCCCATGGTGAGTTTCTGTTGATGGCCAGTGTGTTTCTCAGGTCTGCTGAGTGAAATAAACATCATAAACCCATGGATTAGACAATCTCTAAAGTCTTTTAGCTCTGAGATCATATACTTATATATGGTAAGTATTTTGTAGCCACAAGCCGCAAATTTGCGTCTTAACAGTTAGCCTTTAAGGTTGATGCTTTGGTAATGCCTCTGAGCAAAACAGGAGCAAGAGAGTCCAATTCTATGTATGAGACAATACCAGGACCTTATAGTAAAATTAAAGTGAGATATAGATGAAATGTTTTTCATGGCATTTTCTATATTCTCCAAAACTATTTATGAGACTAAATTAACAAAGGTTTCAACATAAAGGAATAGATTAATGAGTATTCTTTATGAGAAAAAAGAAGTATCAAGTTGAGTTTATTGGTGAATCAAAACCCAAGGGAAGAGTTTAATGAACTCTAAGCTAGAGTCAGATGCTATTAATTGACAGTCCTAATTCAACATGTAAAGGCAGTTGAGAAACCTTTTGTTTTCCCTTTTAAAATACTAACTTTCTTGCTCCAAGAAGAGTTAATTGCAAATTCTAATATTCCTGATTCAGTATTTAGACTCTGTGTATGCATGAGTGTATTCATATCTAAGAGGGACTGATTGCAATCAAAGCAGATATGCCTGGTATCAAAGGTAAGGTGAGAGAGAGAAAGATGAACTCACTGAGACAGTTTTAATCTATCTCATGCCTAAGCAAAATCTGACTCATGTTAGTCTAAGAAGATTAATTTGGGCAAAGGCAGAGGATTATGTTAAATTCACAAGAGGAAAAATCTATGTGCATAATTCTTCACATAATCATTTGATGAACCTCTCTAACATTTCAAAATATCAGAAAATTCAGAGCTGCTCTGGAGACAATGTTTAGCTGACACAACTAATTTTGATACTGCCTTTTGCTCAGGTTGCACGTGAAGGGATTTTTCTTACTTACCTTCAGGGATATCCAAAGCAAGTTCTGAAGTGAACTAATTGGCAGAGATTTTAAGAAGCACATGCTCAGGAGCATATAAATGCCTTACGCAAAGCTGAAATAATTTAGAGCATCATGGCAGGGAACTAAATCTCAGTGGAGCTTTTTAAAACATTTTTTTAACATCTAAGGATTTCCAGTCCATGTAGAAAAGTGGGTTCTATTTCCTGAAGAGAATGTAATAAGTGTGTGAGTATGAGGACAGACCTGCTTGTGTAGCTCAGCTGGTTTTACCTAAAACTTATTACTGGATAAATTGAAAGTGATTGGGTGTTATTTCACAAAAGCATTGTGTTGGCCTGAAGTAGCATCTTCCACCAGCTGTGTGGGGTTAGGAAGGTCATTTCAGTGGATTAGCAGTTCTTTATGAAGCAGGGAATTATAAAGGGCATGTTGCATAATTACAAAGGGGCAAAAGAATGATTCAAAAAAAGGAAATGAATATGAATTCTCCAGGATCTATTTTTGACAAATACGACATAAATATGAGGAAGATGGAGAAAATGTACACAAATAAATACACAATAATGTGGCATGGGCTGTGACTAGGAGTGCCGAGGAAAGCCAAAATGAAAAAAGGTTAATGTAAGTCTCAATTAGGGAGGAAAGGCTCCTGGAGGAGACGAGCCTTGATTGGCTAGGTGTGGAGTTAATTCAGGATCTAGACAGTCTGAGCCGAGAAAGAAGAGAACTCCATGCAGAGGAGGATGAAGAAACTAGTAGATAGTTCATGTATTCATTCAACAAACATTGCATGATGCCTACATGACAAAAGTACCCTTAGGTGCTAACTATATAATGAATAAAGCAATTAAAAATCACTTCCCAAAGCAACCTAAGTGTCTGTTGACAGATGATTGGATAAAGAAGTTGTGGTATATATACACAATGTAATACTACTTAACCACACAAAAAAAGAATGAAATAATGCCATTTGCAACAACATGGATGGATCTGGAGATGAACACACTAACTAAGCCTAAGTAGAGAAAGACAAACATGGTATGATATCACTTACATGTGGACTCTAAAGAAAAAAATGACACAAATGAACTTATTTACAAAACAGCAACAGACTCACTGACATAGAAAACAAACTTATGGTTACGATGGGGGAAAGGGAGGTGGAGGGATAAATTAAGAGTCTGGGATTTGCAGATAGTAACTACTAGATATAAAACAGCTAAACAACAAGGTCCTATTTATAGCACAGGGAAGTATATTCCGTACCTTATAACAGCCTTTAATGAACAAGAATATATATGTGACTGAATCACTATGCTGCACACCAGAAATTAACATTGTAAATTGACTATATGTCAATTTAATAAATAAATAAATATCACTTCCCTGTAGTTTACATTCCATAAAAATTAGTAAAATGAATGCTTTGTTAGGTGATGGTAAGTGCTATGAAGAAAATAAAGCAGAAAAGATGATCTGGGACAATCAGGTGGGCGACTTTAAAAGGCGGCAGTTAGGGCGAGTCTCACTTACAATGTGATGTGTGAGACAGATCTGGAGGAAGTGAGGGGGGCAAACCCTGTGGAAACCTAAGAAGGGAGTATTGAGGCCGGAGGGTCAGGCTCTGAGGTAAGGTCACGCCTGGTATGTTGAAGCAAGGCTGGGCAGGGAAGCGTGGCTGGAGTAGGGTGGTTAAACAGAGAACCGTAGGTGAGATCACATAAGTGAGATCGCGTAAGTGACAAAAGCCAGATCATGGAGGGTCACAGGGGTCAATATACGGACTCACTGGAGAGTTAAAATACCGAATGGTAGGAACTGGTTCATGTTTAACAGGATTACTCTGGATGATGTGCTGAGGGGAGACTCCAGGGGGCAAGAGTGGAAGGAAAGCATAAGTGGGAAGTCAGACAGTGGCTCCAGGCATCCAGGACAGCAAGTAGTGGCTTGGACCACAGTGGTAGAGCTTGCAAAGAGTGGTCAAAGTTTAAGTGTATTTTTTAAGGTAAAACTAACACATTTTGCCAATAGATTAAACATGTGATAAGGAGGAGGAAGGAAATGAGTGAGGGAGAGTGTGAGAAAATATGAATGGGAATGAATTCTGAGCAACTGAAAGGATGCTGTTACCATGAACTGAAATGGGGATTTTGTAAGAGGAATCTGTTTGAGGTAAAGATCAAATGCTCAGTTTAGGGCAAGTTAAGCTGATGATTCCTTTTAGACACTGAAGTGCAGATGAGGCTGGGTATGAGGCTAGAGTTGAGGAAGGGTTATATGAAGGACGTGTGTAGTTATAAGTGCATATTGTATTTAAAGACTTGGAGTTGCATGATGTCCCCAAAGGACCGAGTAGATAAAAAAAAGAGGTTCAAGGCATGAACTATAGGGCTCCAAAGTTGTGAGGTTGGAGAGACAAAAAGGAAGTGGTACATGAGATGGAAAGCAAGGAGCTAGTTACAGGCAGGAGGAACACAGGAGCGTATGACATCCTGGAAGTTACGTGAAGAAATCGTTTCAAGGAGTAAAGAGAGTGATCACCTATGCCCAAGGTCGCTGAAAAGTTAAGTAAGATGAGGACCGAGATTTGTTCATTAGATGCAGCTACGGAGAGTTTATTGGTAGCTGAAAGCCTTGGTAAATTCTGATTATGTAAATGCAGTCAGCATTTTTCCTATGCCATGTCTCCCTGCGGGTACAGTATGGTTTCAATATCAATTATAAAAGTTTCCAGCTCCTGGTGGTTTAAAAATATGATCAGCAATTCTTTCCTATACTTTCCTTCAAAAGATGGGGCTCACTGCCCTTCCTCTTAAGTGAGGGGCTGGACTTAATGACTTGCTCCTTATGTGACAAGAATGAGGGCATGTCACGTCAATTAGGACATTACAGATTGAGGCTTCCTCCTGGACTTGACTGTGACTTCATGAGATATCAGGAGTGAGGACCACGCAGTTAATGCCACTCCTGAATTTATAACACAGAAACTGTGAGATAATGTGTTTATTAAGTTTGGGGATAACATGTAATGTGGAAATGGAGAACTAACAGAGTTTAGTACCTGGAAGTGAGGTGCTACTGTAACAAATACCCAAAGTAGGAAGTGGCTTTGAGATTAAGTAATAGATCCAGAAGCTAGAAAGACTTTTGAAGGGAGTGGTGGAAGTCAGGACTGGCAAAGAGGCTCAAAGCAAAGTGAGGACTACCTTAACGGAAACTGAAGGGAAGGGACCCTTGTTAAATAGTGTTGGCAAGGTTAGCAACACTGTCACCTGCAGTAACACCTACTTTCTTCTGAAAGTAGAAAATGACTTAATGAACTAAGTGAACAAGGTAAAGTAATTTCTACGTGAAATGTTGAAGGGACTTCTTGGTTTCTTTCTATTTACAGTACAATGTGAGAGGAGAGACATAAATGTACGGAAGTTCTGCTGAACGAAAAGACGCTAGTGTTTTGGCTTTAAAAATTCTCAGCCACTCCAGATGGTGAAAGATGCTAAAATGAAGAAATAGCTTCTGTAAAAATATCAAACCAAGGGCTCTGCCAGGTCTGATGTAGAAGCTGAGGATGTGGCTATAAAATCTATTAAGATTTCAGAAGGATCAATGGCGCTGCCTCAGAATACCATTTAGTCATAAAAGAAGGGCCCTCTGAAGACCTGTATGTCTCATAACTCCCCTCAATCAAACCACATGATTTCCAGGAAGCTTAAGGACTTCATCCCTCAGCAGAAGCCCTCAATATAGAAAAGCTTATCTTGATTTATGGGTATAGATTTATCTAATGAATTGGAGCCCAGTAACATTCACAGGAGACCCACAAAGTTTAAAGAATTATATCGGCAGAAACACCATCAGCTTGGACTGAAACAGACAGACGGAGTGCTGAATAAAAAGAGGTTTTTGGACCCCTTCCCACCTCCAAATTCCACTGGCAGGAATCAGGCTCAGAAAACTACTCAGCTGTAAACACATGTTGCCTTTCACAAAAAAGGAAGGATGGCTCAGAAGGCAAAACCCAGAGTGGGGGCAAGAACCAAGGAGAATTATTCCCAGGCTTTGAGTCCCAATCAAGAAATCGTCAACCTATGCTAGACAGGATTTCAGAATTGGTATGGACCAGTGAGTGACTCCTGGGTACCTTCCATGTCTATAGTGGGTATCCGGTGCTGATCTTACCATTGGGTATAGAGCATGGGGAGAGAGCAATAAATTGTCTCTTAAGCTTTCAGGTCTTCAGTCAAGAGAAACTGTACTCAAGGATCTGTGCTTATGGAACTACACCTGTGGACCTTCATTTGTGCCGCCATCTCATTTATATGATATCATTTTGGATTTCAAGCTAGAACTGTATTGGAGTTCTCGGGAAGGGGGGCAGTAAATGTATTTTCCATGTGGGACAAATACAAATAAATTGTGGCCAGAGCACAGATCGTGATGGTTTTAAAACATGTCTATAAATTCTTGTTGGGAGCATATAGCTCAGAGGGAGAGCACGTGCTCAGCACGCACAAGGTCCTGGGTTCAATCCCCAGCACCTCCATTAAGAAAAAAATAAACATGTCTATGAATTCTTAATTCATCTTTCTTTAAGATGCAGAGCTTAATACTCCTTCCCCTGAGTGTGGGCTGGACTTAGGGACTCATTTCTAATGGATGGAGTTAGGTGGAAGTGACAGAGGGTGACTTCAGTGATGAGGATATAAAAGGCATCCGAGCTTTCTCCTGTCTCTCTCGGATTGCCTGCCTGAGGATATGCAACTGCCCATCATAAAGACACTCAAGCAGCTTTATGAAGTGAGAACTGAGGCCTCCAGGCAAACACCACCGAGTGAGCGTGGAAGACATCACCCAGCTCCAGGCAAGACTCTGGATGGCTGAAGCCCCAGCTGACCTTTTCATTTCTACCTCATAAGAGACCCAGAGCCAAAACCACTCAAATTCATGATCCACAGAAACTGGAGGATAATAAATGTTTGTTGTTTTATGTCAGAAAGTTTGGGGGCCAATATGCAGCCGTAGAAAACCAAGACAAGACTCATCACCCTCCAGCAGGATCACTGGAACCTTGGCCTGTAAATTCTCCTTTGGGGTGTGGTGGGGAGGGCAGGGGGAGGGCAGAATTACAAGGCTCAGAAATGATGCTGTTTCTCATTTTCCATCTGGCTTTCCTCTTGTGGTCACGGGAAGCCCTGTCCTCTGCCACACCCCATATGCTACCTTCATCGCAATATTCTTTTATTTTGTGCCAACATTCATGCTGAGATGGAGAAATGTTTCTCCCTCTCACCTGTGCTACAGTCAGTCACTAAAGCCACATAAGAGAATTTTTAAAAATGTATTTAGTTTCTAGTCCATCCTCTAAGAAAGTAGCTCTTATTTGCCCGCTTTTGTTTTCAGCCCCTTCTTTCCTAGGAAGCTAGGTTTATTTCTGAAGGGCAAGGCTACTGAATAGTCCAAGAGACAGCACAGCCAAGGCACTCAAATCCTCTCAACCTTCTGACTACCAGCCACCGACCACGTCAAGTGCCTGCATATAACCTCCCTCCGAGCAATCCAATCAAGTGCGTGTTTTGTCTCCAAGCTTAGCACAGGTACAACAACAGGACCACAATGGCAAAGAAAATTTTCAGTTTAAGAACTTAATAAACGGATAGTGATATGATCTAAAACCCCTTACCAGATGACTTTCTTCGTAAGGTCCATAAAGTTTAGAGGTGGCATAAATGGTTACTTGCAAGGATATAAAATGTCTTTCTTCAGTAGAAACTGTCCAGGAGGGACCAGCAGGCTGACAGGCACTCCAAGTGGCATGGGTACCTCCTTATTACAGTCTCCAAGTGATGGGAGCAAAATGACCACCTCTTGACTTTCCTTGGCAAAATGACCGAAGGTGACTCATCCCACACACATTGTCAAACTTAGAGTCACTTGACTTTGCCATGCTGACCGCCAAGGATCATGTTACATATGGGTCAAAATTCTGCCACAAGCCATCACCTCTAGAGGTTGCCCAGTAGTCTGTGAGGTGGCTGGGCATGAAAAGTTGACTCAGCATGGATGGTCTGTCTAGACCATGAGCTCACTTTCTAAGTGAGGATCTAATTTTATCAGTAACATCTGAGACACACAGACCTCATCCCCAATCCTTACACTGACCTGAGAGTTTTATTCACTGAGTCAGCACACATTTATCTGACGATTTACGATCACCATTTTAAAAATGAGGAAATTGCAATTCAAAAGATCAAAGACTAGCCCCAGATCACACAGGTAATCCTTGTTCAGAGCTGGGATTCAAACTAAACATTTTCTGGCTTCAAAGTTTCATCCACTGAGCCAATAGTTTCCAAACCTAGCTCCAGACGAGAGTTTATTCATTCAACTAGTAAACACTGAGCAACCAACATGTGTCAGTCACCCAGTCTGGGTGCTGCAGATTTAGCAATGAACAAAACAGACAAAAAGCGTCTATATCCTGAAAGATGGAGACAGACGACAAATAACATGGTTAACAGAAGGGCTTCAAAATAAAGATTCTCAGGTGTCAGTCCCAAAGATCATGCTTTTGTCGGGTAGTGGGGGTGGGGGGGGAGCTTCAGTAGCTATATTTTTACACAGATGGTATTTTCGGGGACTTAGTTTTTGACTTGATTCCACTGCGCTAGAGAATGCTGACTCTTTCCAAACATGTTTTCATTCATTTTTGTTATGCTGTTACGTCCTTAATATTCGAGAATATTAAAAAGTATTCTTGAATACTTCTTACATGCTGTTGACTTAAATTTTAGGAAAAATGATAAGATTCTCATAAAATTAGAGATTAAGCCTGGATAACACGTTTGCTGATTAATAACAGGGCTCCTGGAAAGCTCACAGTCCTAAATATCAGATTAGGATGGAGGAGAGACTTAGCCTCACGAACCCACTAGCAAGGAAAGTACGGATTTTTTGTTTCCCTTGTTTAAAATGCTTTTCCAGTTTTATTGAGAAATAACTGACAAACACCACTGGATAACTTTCAGGCATACGGCATGATGGTTTGATTTACATATATTGTGAAATGATTATCAAAATAGGTTCAGCTAACATCCACCTTCCCATCCAGATGCAATAAAAAGAAAAGAAGGAAAGACTAAAGGGAAGTTTTTCCTTGTCATGAGAACTCTCGGGGTCTTCTTGTAACCAACTTTCCTACCACATGCCTCAGTGTACGCTACAGTCATTACGTTGTACGTTACATTCTTAGTGCTTCTTTATCTTATAACTGGAACTTCGTATCTTTGGACCACCTTCCTCAAATTTCCCCTGTCCCCACCCCAACCCTGCCCCTACTAACCATAAGTCTGACCTCTTTTTCTGTGCGTTTCAGATTCCACATATAAGTGAGATCATATGAGATTCGTCTTTCTCTGTCTGACTTATTTCGCTTAACATAATGCCTTCAAGGTCCTTCCATGGTGTCACAAATGTTAGGAATTCTTTTATATTTATACCACAACTTCTTTATCCATTCATCCATCAACACACACTTAGGTTGAGGAAAGCACTGATTTTAAAGGCGCAATCACGGGCTTTTTAACAAAAGGATCCCTTGGGGTTACTGATTATTACTTCAGAAGTATGAGTCTTGCAGGCACAATACCTAGAGAAGATGCAGGGAGATTTGGAGGCCTGAGCCTGGAAACTCTAAATCTCTAGAAAGGGCATGAAATGAGGGAGGAGCTTGAATCCATTGACTAGGATGGAAGGCATGTGGGGAGGGGAATGGGGCGGGTGTAGGACAAGCGGGAACACTGTTACAGGCCACTAGATGCTGCCACGGGCTGTGATTTAATATGGGAAGTGACAGAGAGGTATTTCATTCCAAACCAGGAAGGAAGAACAGACAACTCAGGCACATGGCAGAGGAAAAGCAACCGCCAAGTTAATTCGTTTGCTCAGGGAATAAGGGACGGCTGGTGAATCACCCTAAGAAGGGCTTGCTTTGTTGTAAAGAGAGAATTCCAAAGCTCAGATTTGACAGCATGAGCCTTTAAGAACAATTTCACTCATCATCTAATATTGTTCTCTGAATTTCCTGGGTCTCCAACTTTCCCTGGTGGTATAGAAACGTGCTTGGTCTCTTCTGTGACCTGCCTATGAGGTGCAACACTGTGGTGTTCAAATCTGGCCAGAGCCATGGAAGGAATATTCACAAACCCAGATGCTAAAAGGCAAGCTGTATTTCTCATTGTCTTCCTCTCCTTCAGCCAGGACTCTGGAGTATGTGCTGAATATAACCATGCAAGAAATTACCAGCATGAGTCAGACGAACAGTTCCTCACTAATGTATTTAACTCAAGTTCTGGTTCTAATGAATTAACTGCACTTAAGTGGTCTCTGCAGCTGAGAACTTATTGGGGGATAATGGCTTGGATACAAATCCCATCTGTCATCACCCCTTTAAAGCATTTAATACGTGTGCAATATTTAAATCAAGGATTCTTTCCAGTATAGCACAGGGAACTACATTCAATATCTTGTAGTGACTTACGGTGAAAAAGAATATGAAAACGAATATATGTATGTTCATGTATGACTGAAGCATTATGTTGTACACTAGAAATTGACACAACATTGTAAACTGACTATACTTCAATAAAAATATATATTAAAAAATTCTTTCCAAATCCATCGTCAGAGCATCTTAATGGAATGTAAACATCTTGCAAATAAAAAAAAATATAGCAATATTCAATGCATGCAGATGACCATTAGGGAGAAGTAAAAACAAATGTAGGTCCCCGTAACTGGGACCTCTTTTCCCCTTTAGGCTGTGAACATAAATCCCTGTGCAGCTTAATTATTTTGCCAGAGAAAATTCTAGCTGATGACTATTTCGACAAGGCACAAAAATCATATCATGGATCAGCTCTAAATCCTGTGAAGTCAAACAACCATTATTTGATTTATCCACAGTTTGCAGAAAGAAGATACACATGTCGAAAGTGATTCTTGGGAGTTAATATCAGAAGCCAAAGATCATCTCCTGGGCAGTTCATCATGTAGTGATTTGAGCAGCATTTGGGAGCCTATAAATAAACACTGCTTAACGTCCTTTGCCGATGAGCTAACAACGTCAATGATGTCTAGAGAGAGCCAGAGTCCCTCTAAGCACCCACAGCCACTTCCTTGGTCAGTGAACATAAATCAGAAGTTCTCACTTGCACTGTTCTGGCTCAGCCAGGTCAACCTGACTTCGAGCATGCAAAGGACTCACCGTCAACGACGCAGAAGTTTTCATAAAACACCGAAACATAGATGCCACTCAAAGCTGGCCAAGACCTTAACAGAACATCACACTGATTTTAATTTCAGCATGTCAAGAGAGATGTCTGGAAATCGGATGGAGTCCAGAGGCAAAAACAAGAGTGATGATTAAAAAGGAGGGAAAATGGTAGTTCCTAGAAAAGTCTAAAAGGATTATCTATTTATTTATTTTATTCTGGAAGAGATGGGAGCTGGAAAGTTTTTAAAAAATCATCTTCCTTTTTATGACAAAATATCATAAAGGTAGATTGAGGAGGTGTACATGGAGACAGCACATAATATACATGGGTTTAGATACAGCATCACGAAAACGTGCTCTCTGATTTGAAAGTTTTTCAAGTGCCTTGTCACTGAGGGTGATAAGAGCACCCTTCATCCCCTAGCATGAAAATCACTCGTGTCAGGCAGGACTGGTTCTCACCGGGTCATCCTCAGAATTAACTTGCGGTCTTATTTCAGTCTTGGTATAATTTCCCCCAGATACTCATTCACAGTCCCTACTAGAGTCTTACTGCTTAAAATTTTTTTTTCTAGTCCTGCCTGGGGGACTATTTCTTATACTAATTTTTCACCTACTTAACAAAGTAGGTTTAGAACATCTGACAGAGCTTTATGAAGTATGAGACTCGGAAATTCTGCATATCCATTCTTGCTCAGTCCCAACCATACATTTCTGAACCCCAGCTTCTTTCATTTTACATAGTATGGGCTAGCAACAGGTGTAGCTTTAACCTACCGGCCAACTGCATTCCCTCTGACTATCCCTGCCAAGGAGATAGAGACAGACTGTATAAGGATTTGTGATTAATTCTGCCCACCCTATCTAATTGAATTCTCATGTAAGTAAAGGTCTTTTGACAAGACCATTATATAATATAATTAGTCAAATAGCTTTATAAATGGAGAAGGAAAAGAGATTAATTTATCTCTTTGAAAAGATGTGTCAAGATCACTCTGAATAAAGGATATATATGTATTTGGAAAACTTTTGTTGAATGAATGAATAAATGAATGGAAAATATTTAAAAAGTAGCATCTTAAATATGCAGATTATTCTCAAATCACATACTAGTGAAAAGTTCATACTAGCTATTGTCCTAATTTCTACCTTTTCTCTGTGGGTTACCAGATCATTTTAAGTTCAGGAAAGACATTTTTTTCTCATCTTGAATTGGTAATCAACTTCATCTTCCCTTTAACCATAACCATGAGCCATAGAAATCAAGAATATATGCCTACCAAAATGTTCTCTGACATAAATCTTAGCAAAGTTCTCCTAGGGCAGTCTACCCAGGCAAAAGAAATAAAAGCAAAAATTAACAAATGAGACCTAATTAAACTCATAAGCTTTGCACAGCAAAGGAAACCATAAGCAAAACAAAATGACAACCTATGACAGAATGGGAGAAAATATTTGCAAATGATGCAACTGACAAAGCTTTAATTTCCTGAATATATAAACAGCTCATACAACTTAATAGCAACAATAAAAAAAAAACCCCAAACAACCTAATCCAAAAATGGGCAGAAGACCTAAACAAGCAATTCTCCAATGAAGACATACAAATGGCCAATAGACACATGAAAAAATCAATATCGCTCAATATCGCTAATTATCAGAGAAACGTAAATCAAAACTACAATGAGGTATCAACTCACACCAATCAGAATGCCATCATGAATAAGTACACAAAGGATAAATGCTGGAGAGGGTGTGGAGAAAAGGGAACCCTTCTACAGTGTTGGTGGGAACGTAGTTTGGCGCAGCAATTATGGAAAACAGTATGGAGATTCCTCAAAAAACTAAAAATAGACACACCATATGATCCAGCAATCCCACTCCTGGGCATATATCCAGAAAGAACTCTCATTCAAAAAGATACATGCACCCCAGTGTTCGCAGCAGCAGTATATACAATAACCAAGACATGGAAGCAACCTAAATGTCCATCGACAGATGACTGGATAAAGAAGCTGTGATATATTTATACAATGGAATACTACTCAGCTATAAAAAATAATAAAATAATGCCATTTGCAGTAACATGGATGGACCTAGAGATGATCATTCTAAGTGAAGTAAGCCAGAAAGAAAAAAATACCATATGACATCACTCATATTGGAATCTAAAAAAAGAAAAACAGAGGACACTATGAACTCATCTGAAAAACAGAAACAGACTAGCAGACACAGTAAACTATCTTATGATTACCAGGGGAAGGGCATGGGAAGGGATAAATTTGGAAGTTTGAGATTTGCAACTGTTAGCCACTATATATAAAAACAGATTTAAAAAACAAGTTTCTTCTGTATAGCACAGGAACTATGCTATCTATATATCCAATATCTTGTAATAACCTTTAATGAAAAAGCATATGAAAATGAAAATATGTATGCATATGCATGACTGGGACACTCTGCTGTAAACCAGAAACTGACACATTGTAACTGACTATACTTCAAATTTTCAAAAAGAGAATATATGCCTGCTTTTGAAAAATCACTCTATAGAAATAGCTCAAGAGTGATTATTCCATAAATAATGAATCCAAGGCTCCCACTGTCTCTCCTGTACCTTATTGAATCATTGCACACTTTAAGCTGCTCTGTGGTGTGTTTAACAAATCTTTAACCATATCCCGAAGTATTACTCATAATTTAGTCTGAAACACTCAGCGATTTCATAAAGTTTTGCATTCTGGCTCTGAAGTGAGCCTTTAGAACAGAACTGAAAAGTTAAATGTGTTTTATGTAACTAGAAGAGATGTGAATTCATACATTACTAAACGTTTTTGTACATCTTTCTGTTTAACCATCACTGCTTTCTTCCTGCATGGCCATTAATTTTTGTTGTCACCAATAGATACGAAGCCCCTTCCTGCTCACGTATAATGAAGCCAACAGACCCGATAGGATAAAAGAAAACAGGAGGTTTTACACAGATTTATTTGGTGCCCTGGAACGCAGGGGCAGAGCTCAGAATGTAAAGGAAATTGCACTGTCACCGCTTGCTGGCTTTGCAAACTCTCCCATACTGGTTGGAAAGATAAATTATTTCAGGGAAGAGGGGAAATGGCAGGAGCCACCATGAAATTACGTGTCTACTAAGCCGCCAGGGAGCTGCTCCTCTCCTCTCCTCGGCTTGTCCCTGTTTCCCTCTCTACCATTTTCTTCTTATTCTCTGCCTCAGCTCCCCAACCACGTTTGCCACCTTTCACCCGCCCCCTCGCCCAGTTTTCTTTCCCCAGCTGCTGACAGTCAGCAGGTCCAGCCCCTCTGGCTGGACGCACCTACTCCTTTTGTGTCTGCTCCACGCAGACACGCTGGCTAAAGGGGTCTGAGTGCCGAGCATCCATCTGCCCGAGCCCCCCCCCCTCATCGCTCCACAGCCACCTAGCGCACAGCTTGCTTCTCCAGCTCTGATCCACAGTCTTCATTTAGAAACCATCTCAGGTTTGTCTCTGAGAAGGAAAGTTTAAGGCAACAAGAAATATTCCAAAACCTTTTTACACAGAATTTGACACAGGTTATAGGAATACGCTTTCATCCCTTAACGTGATTCACACAGTATATCTGCAGTCCCTTCCACTGCGTCACAACAACTTACGTCTCTGCTGTCCGCATGGGTGAGGAGTCCGGGCCTTGCTCAGCTGGGTCCTCCGCTCAGCATCTCACAAGGTTACAGTCAAGGCGCCAGCCAGGGCCAGCGTCTCACCTGCGGCCTGGGTGCTCTTCCAAGCGCGCGTGGCGGTCGGCACAACGCGTCTCCCGCGTTTGCTGGAAGGAGGGCCTCAGCTTTCAAAGGCTCTTGCCGCCACCCCGCCCCGCCCACGGGAAATTCACGAGGCGCTTGGCTCCTCAATGGCCAGTAAGAAAGCGCGTCTCTTGGCTTCTCCCCATGCCTGATTGTTAGAGCCTGTTTAAATGGCTCACCTGAAAGGTCAGGCTCACCCAGAATAACCGCCTGGTTAATTAACGTAAGGTCAGCTGATTAGGGGTATTGGCTACACCTGCAGAATCCCTCACCTGTGCCTTATAACTTAACAGCATCACGGGAATGACACCCACCCCCCCACCCCCCTTTCCGTGTCTTATTGGTCAGAAGCAGTCTGTAGGTCCCGTCCACACTCAGGGGGGAGGAAGGGATTCTGTAAGAGTGTGGGTCATTGGAGGCAACAAACTATTCTCACATTTCTTTCATTTGCTCAATTCCAAAGATTTTCCCTAAGCCCCATTGCGGCTGCACGCTTTCCTAGTCCTGACCCTCATCACCAACCAGGAATCAGAACTGTACCAAACCAGCAACCGCAAACGCAAACATCCCACCTCTCACCTCGGACTCTCATCAGTCATGACCACGTCCTCACTCCGGAGACGCCCACCTTCCACTGCAGATAGGCAACGCCGCCGGGCTGCTCCTCGTCCTCCAGGTTATCAGCCGCCTCTTGGCTCACTCATTTCTCTAAGTAACAAGTCTAAACTACTTACTTTGTTACTTCAGTCACTTTCTCACTAACATCCTCAATTCCCTTGAAACCCAGTACTTCTACTCTACTTTGCCTTCAGCCCCCGAGGCTGCTTAGCATTGGCACCGCATGTCCCTTTTCAAGTCATTCCAAATTCATAGTGAGCGAGGCTCTTAATTACCTTGCAGTTTTAACATGTTTATTCTCTCTTCCACGTTCTCTCTGAGACCCTGTGTCTTTGGCATCCTATTCAAACCTCCTACTAAAATCCTTTATCCTTTCATCGACGTGAACAGCCCATATTTTACATAGAAAGTTGAAATCTCCAGGAGCAAACAGCCTGATCACTCTACCACCAACAAAATAGATCCTTCACTGGATTTATTACCTGCCATGTTCCCTAAAAGCATCAATATTCCTCTTTCTTTTCAATGTAGTCAACCTTCCTTCCTTCCTAATACTTACCTTCTTTATATGAATGTTTATTTACCAAATGAGAATACAGCACCCTCCCTCTTTTCTTACTACAACGTGCCCCCATCTTTTCCTAGCTCTGGGTCACACCCTCATCCTCATTCACTGAGCCTATGGAATTATGTCCTAACTCATCTCCTTGTATCTACCATTGCTAGAAGACTGCATAGAAACTAAAACGCATCAATATGTCGCTGCTTAAGGACCTTCAATAATCCCCCTTGACTTTAAAACAGAAACACATCTTTAGCATTGCATATGGCACCTTCCAAACACATTACTCCAGTTAATGCTATCTAATGTGCTATCGCCACCATTCCTGTCCTCTCACTATATAATCTACTATTCCTGAATGTCACTCTTCCACTTGGATTTTGTGGGAGATGGCAGGATTTATTCAAAATGTGCGTCACCCGTCCTTGGGAGAGGATAGCACCCTCCTACTCCCTAATGTTAGGCTTGATCATATGACTTTCTCGAGCCAGTAGAATGTGGGTGAAAGTGACAATTGTCACTTCAAGCCAGAATCTTCTGAAGTCACCGATTCATTTAAACATTCACCCTTTTCCCCTCTGCCGTTAGGCTGGCATGTCTCAGATAGGGGCTGCTCCTGCAGCTTGGGTCCCAAAATAAAGAGGATGTGGAATTTGGGAAAGTTCAAAGTGAGAGAAAATGCAGTCAATTTCCTTTCAAATCAGTTTCTCTCCCATTTTGCAGAGAAGAAAGTCGCCAGCAAGAAGAATACATTTCAGGACTTCAGAAGCATCCATCAGAAAAGTTGCCTAGACTTAACTATTTCTCTAGCTTTTTAAAAAAATCTAAGGCAGCATAAACAAAAAAATGTTGAATGACACAAAGCATTATCCAAAGCACAGGCGGTGTCTTAAGAGGGTAGGTTTAGACACTGTAATCTGATTACATTGTTTTGAAGTTTCATTATTTTTTCATCTGAGCGAATATGAAACCTAGACAGTTAATGCAATGAAGAGTGGCAGTGGATGACCCGACAGAGGCTGCTCCAAGTTGCTGATAAAAAAGGGACTGTGGTACCTTCCAGTCTCAGAGTCATTTGTAGGTGTCTTGTCTGTAATCAGGATTTGCTAGGGATGGTGCATGAACTGTTCTCTGGTCAATTGTTATTCAGCGCCATCACCTACCATCGTCTGCGATCTTAAATAGGCTGTCTCATCCATCAAACCTCCATTTCCTCTGCTCACAGTATCTGGAGATCAACAAAGCGTGTAAAGTCAGCACTTCACTGGGTCCTTGAGAAGATGCTGCTTCTGACAGCATGCGGGTTCTTCCTTTCCTCACCACTCCCCGTGACAGGTCCTAGCCCATTCTGCATTTGACTTTTGCAAGTACCTTCCCCCAGATACAGGGAGGCCCCCTGGGGTTGAAAGGTCAAAGGGGTTCTGAATAAAGCCATTCCCTTTTGTAATGCTTCGTGCCTGAGTGCCATGTGGAAGATTGAATACGAACTCTATTCCTCTGATGCATATGACAGTATAATATCCTCTAATTACACCGGTTATGTCTTTGTACAGCAGGAAAAATACTCTTTACGGAGGGACTACAAAATTACACACGTTACAACTGAATATTCAGGTATTAAAAGAGAATTTTCCTGCTTGTTAAGGAAAAGAAGGAACTGAAATTGTTTTTGTTTTTATTTGGCATTTCATGTACTGTGGGCCTGAAGGAGCTGGACTGGGTCATTTTACAGGTGTTTTAAAATACATGGCTCACGGATATTTGAGAGAAATATTCAGGATAATGATGCAAATGTTCCTTCAAGTAAACAATGAATAAATCCATCTTATTTCATTTTTTAGCGCTATAAAGGGGAAAGTTAAAGGATGATTGAATTGCATTTTTTAAAACCAACATCTATTTTGCTTTTTACCACTTTTATTCATCTGGAGTTGACCAGAGTTGTGCCCAATCCAGCTAGTTTTGAGTTAAGTGCATTTTGTAGGACTATGAAATTATCTGGCTTCATATCTGTCCAAATTTGACCATTTGCATCAACAAACGCAGTGAGGGTCGAATTCTCACCCATTCTTTTTCTTTCCCAACCAAGATGCCAAACATTTTGCATCTGATGATGTAAAAAGTCTATTAACTTGTATCTCTAAATAAATACACATGTAATGTAAATAACTTAGAGATAGCTGCTTTCTCACTAACTGTTACTGAGTTTACTCTCTGCACCCAGAAACAAGATGCTTGAGGAAGGGGGAGACAGAGTTCAGCTGACCTGTATCTTCTTGGTCCCGACAGAGCTTACCAGGAATAGTCTATACATAGAGTGCTCAACGCTAAATGTGTTTCTCTTGGTCTTGATACAAAGCATTAAGATAGAACTAAGTGACAGAAAGATATGTAAGATGTAACACATTTTACAAGTAATAATTAAAATCATGTTTTTTGAGTCCGTGATGGGTGCGAATGTTAATTAATCCTCTCAGAAAAATAGGAGACAATAAGTTTACCCAAACTTACTCCTTTTCCCTCATGTTTCTTGGCCATAAGTAAAAAGTGGTAAAATAGCAAATTAGGAGCTTTCACACTCAAATTCAACAATTAACTCTGTTATACAGTCAATCTGAAATCATTGGAAAATTACTTGGTTTTCCTTATTCACCCCAGCCAGGCTCTACCTATGATATCTAAAATCAAAATCTACGTCATTGAGTAAAAACCTTCAATGTTTTCCTTTTGCATCAAAACTAAAATTACAAGATTGCTTGCATGGTGTACAAGACCTTTCTAATGTGTGTTCCTACCTGAATCCACTGTTGGATTGTTGACTTTACTGCTTCATAATTTTTAAAAAAGTTGTCTTTTTTTTTCGTGGTGGAGAGGTAATTAGGTTTTTTACTTACTTCTTTTAATGGAGGTACTGGAGATTGAACCCAGGACCTAGTGCATGCTAAGCATGCACTCTACCACTTAAGCTATACCCTCCCCTTGACTTTACTGCTTTATAAAATAAGTGCAAAGACTGGGGTTCAGACCTGGAGTGTTCGTGTCTCCCCTTATGAGCAGGCCCAGACAAAACAGTAATATCAACTCAGCACATCCTTGGTGCATCCTTTCCTTCCACAGTCCCTCTTGAGATAGTTTCCCTGCCACCAAGATGCACCCTTTCCGGGATGAAGGTCCTACTTCCAGCTGTCCATTTGATACAATGGCAAGAGAGTGAAAGAATCAGAGACTTTTAGAGTCAGACGAAAACTTAGAGACTAACATGAACTAAAATGAGGCCCCTCATTTTCAGATGAGATTATTGACGTCTAGAGAGCTCATGCCAGCTGGCAGGAGAATCAAGAGTCGAAACTATGTCTCTGGACTCCGGGCCCAATATGGCGTCTGTTAAATGATGCAGTCACGTGCGACCCAGTGTGACAGCAGGACTGAGTGCTCCTACCAATTTTGCTAAGTCAAAAAGATTTTGTATTTAGCTTTGTTCTATTTTATTTTGTTTTATTTGATTTTATTATTTTGTGGAAAAATTTTTTTTCCTTGTAATGAGAACTCTTCTGGCTTACTCTCTTAACAACATTCGTGTATAACATACAGCAGTGTTAATTCTGTTTACCATGTACATCACACCCCTAGTACTTAATTGACCTCATAACTCAAAGTTTCTGCTTTTTGACTGCCTTCCTCCACCCCTTGCCTCTGGTAACCACAAATTTGATCTCTCTTTCCATAAGGCTGTTGTCTGTTTTGGGAGTGTAACTGACCTGCAACACTCTGTTAGTTCCTCTTACACAGCATAGTGATTTGATATTTCTACACATTTCAAAATGATCCCCACAGTAAGTCTAGTTACCACTTGTCACCATACAAAGATATTACATAATTATGGACTATATTCCCATACAGTATATTACATACTTGTGACTCACTTATTTTGTAACTGGAAATTTGTGATTCTTACTCTCCCTCACCTAATTCTCTCCTCCTTTCACATCCTTTCCTCTGGCAACCACCTCTTTGTTCCCTGTTTTTATGACTCTGTTTCTGCCTAGTTATGTTCATTCATTTGTTGTGTTTTTTAGATTCCACATCTATGTGAACTCATACAGTCCTTGTCTTTCCCTGTCTGACTTACTTCACTAGCATAATACCCTCTGAATCCAACCATATTGTCACAAATGACAAGATTTCATTTTTAAAATTCTGAGTAGTATTTTACATATATATATATCACAAATTCTTTTTTTCATTCATCTCCTGATGGGATGTCTTGGCTATTGTAAATAATGCTGCAATGAACATAGTGCCTATATGTTTTCTAATTAGTGTTTTTTTGTTTTCTTCAGGTAAATTCTCAGGAGTGGAATTGCTGGATCATATGCTGGTTCTATTTTTAATTTTGTTCAGGAACTCTCATACTGTTTTCCATAGTGGCTGCACCAATTTACATTGCAACCAACAGTGCACGACGGTTCCCTTTTTGCCACATCCTCTCCAACATTTGTTATCTGTGTTTTTTTCATGATAGCCATTCTGACAGGTGTGAGGAAGCATCTCTCTGTGGTTTTAATGTGCATGCTCCCGAGGCTGAGTGCGGTTGAGTATTTTCTCATGTGTCCGCTGGCCATCTGTATATCTTCGGTAAAATGTCTGTTCAGATCCTCTACTCATTTTTTTTTTCATTGGATTTTTGGTTTTTTCAATGTTGAGTTGTGTGTGTTCTTTATATATTTTTGATACTAACCCCTTAGCGGATGTATTGCTTTCAAACCTTTTCCGCCTTCAGTAGGAGGCCTTTTCAATGTGTTGATAGTTTCCTGTACTGTGCAAAAGCTTTTTAGTTTGCACTCCCATTTGTAGTCCCATTTGTTCATCTTTGCTTTAGTTTCCCTTGCCTGGGGAGAATATATTAAAAAAAAAAAATCACAAAGATCTATGTGAAAGTGTATACCACCTAGGTTTTCTTCTACTAGAAGTTTTATGGTTTCAGGTCTTACATTTACCTCCTCAATCAATTTTGAATTTACTTCTTTATATAGTGTGCGAAAATAGTCCAATTTGATTGTTTTGCATGTAGCTAACCAGTTTTCCCAAAGTCATTTATTGAAAAGGCTGTCTTTTCCCCACTGTGTATTCTTGCCACCTTTGTTGTAGATTAACTGCCCATATACATGTGGGTTCATTTCTGATCTCTCTATTTGTTCCATTGATCTATGTGTCTGAAATGTATCTGGGGGTTTTTAGTGCCATGATGTTTTGGTTACTGTAGCTTTGTAGTATAGTCTAAAGTCATGGCACATGATACCTACAGCTCTGTTCTTCTTTCTCAAGCTTTGTTCTGTCTTAGAAACCACAGATATGTTGAGTACATTAGCATTAGCCTTTAGAATGTTTAACATCCCACTTCCTGATAACAAAGTGTTGAACTGACCATCTGCTGTTCTTTCATTTATTCAATCAACATATGACAAATGCCTACCAGAAAGTGCACTAGGTACTGAAAATAAATTAATAAGTTGGACAGGAGACACTTTAGATAAGTTTGTAGTTAAGTGAGTAAGGATTTGAAATACTCTATGTCTAATGGAATCTATTTTGTTCTTTTTTTTTTAAAACAAAATTTTAATAGAAAAGATGTGGTCTTATGCTAAGCAGTAAGATATAATTAGAGGCTTGAGGAAAGAAGAGAATCTGTTTTGAAAGGTGAGAAAAATCACATGAGGGGAGAATGAAAAGGTTACCAAGCAGAGCTGAGATTCTAGCTGTGCTCTCTGCCCTGGAACAGGAGAGGAGGAAAAGAATGTTATCACTGTAAAGTCTATTCCACTGACAGTGGAAGTCCAAGTACATTGCCAAAGTCAGCCCTATGCACAGTCAGATAACAAAGGAATCTTTCAAAAGCCTGAAAGAGTGCACTGAAATATTGTCATGAGTTCCAAGCAGATGAGAGAGGAAACAGAATTGAAAAGATATCATAGGAAGCAGAATAAAAAGAATTCAGGATCTAAAATCAGTAAAAGCTTCAAGGGAAAAACCAGTAGGAATTGAGAAAGGGGAGTGGTCGAAAGAGAGGTAATTGTTGTCTAAGAGAGGAGGGTTTTAGAAGTTTGAGATGATGGAATATTATGGTTCTGAAAATGGCTCCTTGAGATAGAGTAAGGGCAAAATACTTTTAAGGAGAGGAATTCACAGCACTGTACAATAGAGCACTGGAAGGCCATTAGTGTGAACTGGACACACACTCAGAACATTAGGAGTACAGTGAGTGATCTGGAAGTTGGTGGAAGTTGACTAGGAGGAGAGGAAGAAAGTGCATTTACTGATGCATTAGTTTCTGCCGTGAGTCCTGGACTAGGAGGTAGATGAAAACTACATTATAGTAATAAATGAGTAAACAAACAACATATTTTAAGGCAGTGACAACTATTATAAAAATGAAGCAAGGTAATGGAATTTAGAATGACTGGACGAGGGACGCACTAGAGAAGAATCATCTCCCAAAGGAGGTGACGTTTAAGCTGAGGCATGAGAAACCAACCAGGCAAAAAGCTGGGGAAGAGCATTTTCGGCGAACGTAAAAATGTGCGGAAAATCCCTGAGACAGGAAAGAGTTCCTTGTGTTTAAGAAAGAAGAGACCAGCATGGTTGAAATATAATGAATGAGGCAGAGACTGCTAGGAGGTCTGGCCTAAGAAGAGGTGAGGGTCAGACCTCTGGGAGCATGATCATCTATGAGAAGGAATTTCAGTGTCATTTTGGGAAGTCATCTGTGGCTTCCAATGGGTGGGATAGACTCCAGAGTAGGAGGGACTATTAAACAGAGGGGGAAATCATACTTTTGGAATGGGCGGTGACAGCCAAGAGAATGGTGAGCCTGCTACTGGTCTTAAAACACTGAGAGTGGGAAAAGGGAAACACGCTGGGAAATGCAGGAAAATTAGGAGTCAATATCCGTTTCCTATAACCTTCTTGGGTGTAGAGAGTGTCTAAAAAATCAGTAACCATCAAGCCTTTCTTTATTCACGCACCACGACAACATAAGCAAGGGCCAAAAAGAGAAGTTGCCCCCACCCCCACCCTGTGTTCCATCACCCCCCACCCCAGAACAGCAACGAACGGGCAAGGGTCCGGAAGAAGCACCACAGATAAAGGAAACCATCTCACTGCGCAAGAGCCCCAGACATAAGGCTTCTGTCTCTGTATGAACCCGCCCCACCAGCTGGGAACTGGGGTAGAAAGTTACCGAGTCCCAGTGGAGAAAAGTGCCTCCAGGTCACTGAGCGGACGCCCCTGGTTAGGAAGGTAGACATGTATGCATATGAGCACAGCTGGGCCAAGGCTGGGGGTTGACGGGTGGGCGAGTCTTTGACAGCAAATCTCTCCAGAACACTACGGTGATTTGGCTGTGCACCAAGCCTGGACAGGGAAGGGCAGCTTCTCTCCACGAGACCGGATGGACAAAGCCTCATTGGGCCTAAAAGATCACACACAGGATTTTGGCCTGGAGCCACTCTCCTTAGGGAGACATCAAATTTTTAGTAAAGATGGAGAAGCAAATCTGAGACACGAAAGTGAGAAGGATGGAAGGAGATATCTAATGATGTGCTGGCACGACGGTGTCTCTGAAAGCTACCTTTCTCGGGGAGAAAAGAGAGCTGTTTGTGTCAAGCCCAAGGGTCTACTGGGTGTCACTGTGGTCACCGCAAGAAGACTACGCAGGGATAAGAACTGAAAAGGCTAAGACTGTCTCCTAGCGGCATTTGGGAGTTGGTTGCCAGCACAGCAGAGAGTAGGTCGGGGCTGTGGCTGAGGCACACGGGGCAGGTAAATGGAATAATAAAAATGTGGGATTTTAGGACACGGTACTGGGCTGCATCAATTAACAAAACACATCATGCCTTACGTCATACTTTGTATGTTTCAAAGTGTGAAACTCTGGTATTTATATTGTTTTACTTAATAGCTCCCCAGACCAAGTCATTCTGAAAATTACAGCTTCTCGCTAGAGGATTTAAGAACCAGCCCGATAACAGAGAAGCAAACGGAGCTTTGACCATATCTGGAAATGTGAGTTCTAATGGGGACACCTCCATGCTGTAAGTTTGTCATCCCTCTTTTGAGTTTTGTGATAATAATTTAATACAAATTCCAGCAAGGTATGTGGCCCAGTTTTGTGATTTTTGTAGATAGGAGCTCAGTAGGTGAGGGAGAAAAAAAGCCCCATTTTGACATTTTAATCCCTCTTGGTGTCAGGAAGGTGCCGAGAATCCACACAGGTCACCCCGGAGCACCGGCTTCACCGTGTTACTCACTGTCCGTGGGTTTCCTTGTTCCCCGCGCTTCTCCCAGCCTGGAGTGTTTCCTCCCGATGGTGTGTCGTCTGCTTTCCAATTTCAGGTCTCACGTAGGTGTGTGTGATTTCACCCAAAGCTTTCTCTAAACAGCACATTCTCCTCATTTGTGACTTGGCCAGCTTTGTGTTTTCTTTTCGCTGGCTTGCAAAAGCTGTGGGACTCAAAGAATGAAAGTAGGGTATTCAGATGAGAAGTAGCGTAGCAAGGCACAAGGGGAAATTTCACATGTATATTTTAAGCATTTTTTAGGAGAAACTGTCTTTACAATAGGTGAGGACAATTTCAATTGTCATTTGCCTTGCACAGCTGCTGAAAATCAGGTAAGATTTGATGAACTTGGCTCCCTCCTCCCTCCCTCCCTCCCTTCCTTCCTTCTTTCCTTCCTCTCTCTTTCTTTCTTTCCTCTCTCTTTCTTTCTTTCCTTCCTTCCTTCCTTTCTCTCTCTCTTTTCTTTCTCTCTCTCTTTTTCTTCCTTCCTTTCTTCCCTTCTTTCTCTTTCTTTCTTCCTTTCCTTTCTTCCTTCCTTTCCTTCCTTCCTTTCCTTCCTTCCTTCCTTCCTTTCTCTCTTTCTTTTTCTTTCTCTCTTTCTTTTTCTCTTTCTTTCTTTCTTTCTTTCTTTCTTTCTTTCTTTCTTTCTTTCTTTCTTTCTTTCTTTCTTTCTTTCTTTCTTTCTTTCTTTCTTTCTTTCTTCATTTCTTTCCTTTCTTTCCTCTTTCGCAGGGTCTGAGTCATCCTGGATCAGCATTAATTCTCTATTATGAAGGTACAGGAGGAGAGAACTACCCCCCACCCCCACCCCATCACCCTGTGCAAAGCAAAGGGAGTCTTCATCTGGTCCCAGGACTCTGCTTTTTATGGAATTTGTCAGGCTGTTTCTGTTTTGACTGATTTAAGTGATAACATTCTTCTTTTTTTTTTTTAAATTATTATTAGAAACAACAACACTGTCAAATCCTTTTCATTACTTTTTCATAAGTTCTAGGATTTAGTCTTGTTGCTGCAGCCCCTGATGTTAAAATAACATTTACCCTGAAGCCCTCATCAAATTTTCAGGACATCGCTATTATTTTTAACCCATCATCAAAGCCATCTCCTCTGGCTTGCCGTGCTGAGGCTGGAGCAAGAAAATTATCAAAGCATCAGTACTTCTCGGGGTGCGATGGTACCATCTACTCTCTCCCAAGATTAGGAATAACAGTCTACTGGCACTGGAGGTTAAAAAGTAACCCTGACACTTTCACATGTAAAGTAATTTTTTTTTTTTTTTGCTTGCTGCCCTTTACTTACTGGCTTGAGAGAGACTTGTGAAGTGGAAAATGTCTTTGGTGAGTGCGCAGAGGCTGCTCCATCTACCTGGTAGCCCGGAGCCGGCATCTCAAAGTGGAGACGGCTGAGCTGGGCTCTTCAAGATGAATCAGAAGAGCCAAAAAAGGACATCGCGGATGCGGGACCAGCATGCGTCCGGTTATACACTCAGAGGGTGAAATACTTGGGGGGAACATCTAAAACTTTATCTTCTCACAAACCTCATTCAACAGAATACTTTTTCTTTAGTAGGTTTTCAGGGGTTCTCAATATTATTTCACAGCCCTGACGTACCTGAGAGAAAGGATGGCTCTCAGGTAAAAGTAACTCTTAGTGCTGTAGCATGTCACACTGTACCTGCATCTCCGCAGGAAGGAGGATCCTGGGGTCCAGTTTAGAAAAATTCCCGAGAATGATTTTGACAGACTCTGGTTAAGAATCCCAGACACAGGTGCTCCCAGACCAGGGGGACCAGTCCGTCTCACCTTTCCCTGGTAAACTGATAATTAAAAAAAAAAAAAGTGTAATAAAATAGAAATTAAAGGATCAAAATGATAAAAGGAGAAATCTTTTCAAGCAGATGTAGGAATAGGTAGGTTTCACGTACTATTTAAAACACACCCTTATATGTGGAATCCCCCCCAAAAAAGGACACTATGAACTCATCTCCAAAACAGAAACAGACTCGCAGACTTAGTAAACAATCTTACGGTTACTGGGGAAAGGGGGTGGGAAGGGATCAATTTGGGAGTCTGAGATTTGCACATGTTAGCCACTATACATAAAAACAGGTTTTAAAAACTTTCTTTTGTATAGCACAGGGAACTATGTTCAATATCTTGTAATAACCTTTGATGGAAAAAAATGAAAAAAATATATGTATGTATTTGCATGACCGGGACATTGTGCTGTACACCAGAAGTTGACACATTGTAATTGGCTGTACTTCAACTAAAAAAACACACCCTTATAAATAAACAATGGTTCTAATAATAGTCCTGATGGAGAATTCATTTTTTTCAAGATTTCTCTCCAAAATTCACACTTTTGGAGAGCATCTTTAAAAAATGGTAGCATGAACAATGGGGATTAGAAATATTTTACAGTAAGTTATTATTTCCTAATAAAATAATGGATAAAGTGAAAATAATTTTTCAGAGGATTTTGCTTGGTATCATTATCAATTGAAATGAAGCTTTTCTCTTATTTGCTTCAACTGTGTATTAAAAAAATAATTATACCTTTCTCAGGAGAATGTTTACCATATGGAAGAGCTGGGGCAGAGGAAATAGAAGAAGAGAGATAAAGATGTTCCAAAATATGAAGGTCTCTGGAACAGTCCTTTTTTATGTTGTCCGTGGCGTGATGAGTATAGGAGCTGCAAAATGATCAGACAGTAAATTTAGAGCCAATAAAAAGGAGACACTTCACAGGGCATGTAGCTTGCTTGTAGGAATTGCTGACATGGAAGGTCAAGGAATTAAATACTGGGGTTGGATTTATACTAGAGTCGACTGTTTTTATGGCCGAGACAACATTTATTGGTATGCGAAGATAAAGTTAATCAAGTCCTGTGCTTCATGATGGGGAAGCAAAGATTACTTCTTGAAAGTTCGGCAGGGATCTTCCCCAGAACTCCACCGCACACACACTTACATAACCACTTAGTTTCGCCTCCTCTCTGGAGGTTATTAGAAGTTCAGGGAAGATTTGATGAACCCACAGGCTTTAAAGAAAAGTTGAACATCACCCTGAAGCTGTCACATTTTCTGGGGTGCAGTCGATTTACAGTTTGGATTTTCACAAAGACATAAAAAGGTCTCATTGCATGGTTAATTACTGATTAATTTGAGCCCAGTGTTTCAGAGCTTGGGTTAACTGAATTAGAAACAACTGAAAATTAAAGGTTGAAGACAAATAGGGTAGCCACTCATGAGCAGAATAAGGTCATAGGAAAAATAACTAGGGTTCAAATCCTGGCTCTACCACATAGTCTCCCTGTGACCTTGGCCAATGATTCACACTTTGATCTCACATCTTTCTTTATGAAGTGGCGGTTTTCAAAGTTAACTTGGACTGTTGTGTCAAAATTAGACTTAATATGTGATTCTCATTGGAGACCATTTAGTCCCTCAGGGAAGATTTGATGATGTCTGGAGACATTTATGGTGGTCACTACTGGGGGAGAAGGTGCTACTGGCATCTAATGGGTAGAAGCCCAGGATGATATTAAACAGCCTATGATGCTCAGGGAAGCCTCCCATCCAACCCCAACAAAAAATTATCTAGACTAAAATATCAACAGTGCTGAGTAAGAGAAACTGTGGACTATTAAGTGTATAGAATCATACTTGGCAGAAATAAAGAATGGTAATGGTTATAGACCAAACTGTGTCCTGCAAAATTTGCATGTTGAAGCCCGAGCCTCCAGTACCTCCAAACATAACTGTATTTGGAAAGAAGTTGTTTAAAGGGGTGATTAAGTTAAATTGAGGTCTTCAGGGTAAGCCCTAATCCAGTAAGGCTGAAGATTAGGACATGGAGAGAGAAACCAGGAGAACTTGTTCACAAAGACCATGTGAGGACACATGAGAAGGTGACCCCTGCAAGTCACGGAGGACATCAAACCTGCTGACACATTGATCTTGGGCTTCTAGCCTCCAGAACTATGAGCAAATAAATTTCTGTTGCTTAAGCCATGATCTGTGGTATTTTGTTAGGGTAGCCCTAGCTGACTAATACAGGAATGACTATTATTATGATAATTATTTAAAAGTATTTGGTTTGGAAAAAATAAACTACGAAACTCAGAACTAGAATACCTACTTTCTATTGGTAATCTAACAGCTTGTAACTCCGTTAGCAAAAGAGTAACTTGAGATGGTTAAAGCAAATTAAAAAATGGAAACGCTTAGCTCATGGATGTGGCAAAGTGTAGTATTAGGAATCACAGCCATTAAGACTTCACCCAGAGTTTACACAGATAATAAATTTATATTACTTGAACCCAAACTGACCAGGACTTGACACTGTGAACCTTGTGGGTGTCAGCTGCTGTCACAGATTTCTGAGTGACATCTCTACAAGGCACAGAGCCAGCAAATGAATATTATTATTAAAAGCTGATTTTTTGGTCCCAAGTGCTAGATGGAACCCCAGTCCTGATCCAGACCCAGGCGTCTGCTCGGCATGAGGATTCTTTGCGTCTTGCTATTCTAAAGCCTGCCACCAAAAAGAAACCTCTTCATGATCCGGTCCCCCAGCTCACACCTTCATTTGGAATGCTGAGGTGTTACTGCTCTGATGATAAGAAGCCGGGAAAGGCACCAAGGCAAGTGTTTCTCCTGGAGCCTAGAGGAGAAGTTGCTTGACCAATGTTCTCCTACACATTCCCTGCTAGGCTGTCTCTCGACTTGTTCCTTCCAAAGGGAAATTGATCTCGGACATCAGGCAGGAAGGGGGAGAATGTCACTAACGTTTGTGGACATTAGGTGATGTTTTTATGAGAATGGAGCATTGCTGTGGTCACCATGGGCTTATACTCAATTAGCAGAGTAAAGTAGTGATTATGGGAATCCACAGTTTGAGGAGAGAACATAAAACACGTAGCGTCTCACGCCCATTGCACTAGAGACAGTGAGCAGAGACCAGTAAGGGCAATACAAAAGCTAACCAACTGGCCATTTATGAGAATTAAAAAAGGCATCCCTTTTGGTAGACATATGGAACATTCATTTTCTTATTGGAAAGTTTGGAGAAGATAGCATTTGATTCTGGCAGGCAGAGCTCAGCACGCAGGCTGGTTGAATTTCCACCTTGGAAGACACCCCCTCCAGGTGTCCTAGTGCAATGAGTCAGAATGTTGGACAAGTGTACATCCAGGGTTGCTTACAGCCCTACCACTCTCAGGTTATCAGTGGAGAAATTGAGGTCTGGAGAAGTAACATGATGTATCAACTTCAAACAGCTGGTTGGTCATGCCAGGGGCCTTCAGGAGGCAACCCAGTAGCAGCGCCCCCTAGCTGACGTGCTTTCAACTGCACAGGGAGTACAGCCAAGGCCAGAAGAACCAGGAGATGAAACAGCTTACATTTCCCACCCACAGGATTATGAACTAAATAAATACATGTCGTTTTCACCCACTCTGCTTTGGGATGATAGATTAGGCAGCAATAATGAACAAATCCAAATAGCATTTTTCTTATAGTGTTTAAATTATCAAGGACGTTATCTTAAGGTTTTTTTTTTTTGAAGGGGGGAGGTAATTAGGTTTACGTATTTATTTACTTGTTATTATTATTTTTAATGGAAGTACTTTGGAGATTGAACCCAGGACTTTGTTCATGCTAAGCACACATTCTACCACTAAGGTATACCCTCCCCTCATTACCTTACGTTTAAACAACTCCAGGCATCATCATGTTCTTACACAAGGAGACCTGCAGAATTTTCTTTTTCAGAGTACAGAAGCATCCTTATACACAATTTTAAATTTATTTTATTTTATTATGAGTCTGTTTCTGTTTTTTAAATTTTTAATTGAAGAATAGTCAGTTTACAATTTTGTGTTAATTTCTGGTATACAGTATAGTGATTCAGTTATACATATATATGTTTCTTTTTATATTCTTTTTCATTACAGGCTATTACAAGATATTGAATATAGTTTCCTGTGCTATACAGTAGGACCTTGTTGTTTATCTGTTTTACATATAATAGTGTATATCTGCAAATCCTGAACAAATTGGACAAATCCAATTTGTCCCTCCCCTCGCTCCCCCCCGGGAATCATGTTTGTTTTCTATGTTTGTGAGTCTGTCTCTGTTTTATAAATAAGTTCATTTGTGTCATTTTTTAAGATTCCACATGTAAGTGATATCATATGGTATTTTTCCGTCATATAAAATTTTAATTTGTCTCGAAAAGCATTATTTTTGTCCAAAATGTTGAGAGGTAGTTTCAATAAACAACACAGCAAAGAACACCTGTAAATAAATGATAGCAAAATAGACTGGAATACATGTTGTTTATTTCAAAAATTGCTCTTTTACAAAAGACTGTAAGAGAATTTGAAAGAGCAGAGGAATTATTGGAGAGCAATTTGATGACAGTCTACAGTTTGCTGTTATTAATCATTCATATTTCCTCTAACACACACACACACACACACACAGAATCAATCTTTCCTCTAGCAATAGCTTTTCCAAGGGCAGTCAGCAGATCACGGTACACTTTACCCTTCTCCAGAGAACAGTATCAGCCTCAGGCCGCTTATTGTCCCCAAATGTTTTCTGTTTCGTCCTAGTGTCAGAAACAAGTCCGTTTATCCTGACTGACACTGACCTCTGCATCGTCAGATGAATTCTGACAGAGTACAGCTTGCCCCCTGTCTCAGATTGAGGCTCCAGGAGGAAGCTGTGCTGGGTCCCCATGGCAGATGTCTGCCTAATGGGCAAATGGGGTATGGTTTGCAAACAGAGATGGATACTCTTGAAAGCAGTTTGCTTTGGCTCTTGCTGGGAAACCAGGGTCCAGATATCACAGAGGATTGAAAAATCAGGTCACATGTGATGGAAACTTGAACAGAGGCAACTGTTGCTTTTTTTCTATCTGTTTATAGATTTTTTTCCCTGTTGAAATAGCTTTCAAGAGCTGCAGGCATGAGGAAGTTTGGCAGACAGGACAGTTTCTTATTTCTTTTCAGCCAATTGTTCCTGGATGTATCTTTGGCTGGGTGCCGGACCGAAGGCATCTGCCAGTTCCACCGTAGGTTTTGATAAAGAAATTGTGTTATGAAAGAGAGTGTGGGATTGTATACCATCTCAAACTCAACTCCAAGTAATCCACACAGGGAGATCAAACAGAACAGTTTTCCTCCAATTATTCTACAGAGTCATGGAGATTTCATGAAAAGTTAAATTATATTTACTTTGAGGGGGCAAAATATAAAAGATCAGCAAATTAAATCTTCTTACATATTCAATATGCCTTAAAGAGAGCAGGATTTTACAGATTAAGAAGCTGAGATTCAAATACTTGAAGCTGGCAAGCAAGTACTTTCCCCCAAAGCAGGTAAATTTAGAGGTCTGGGGTTGGACAAAGTTAATCGTGCAAATTAGAACACAGCAGATTAATTTCTCAAGTATTTTCTTAGAGAAATTGGCAAATGCAATTTCTGAGTTGTAGAAATAACATCTCAATTTTTGGCCCTCAACAACTTTTCATTTCTAAATGAAATATCTAATTCTAAATTAACAATCTATTTATTGCAGAAACCAACCTTCTGCCCCATAAGGTAAATTGTGTGTGTGTGTGTGTGTGTGTGTGTGTGTGTGTGTGTCTCACTAGTCTCTGCCCTCAGGCTCCAAAATCGAAAATCTTCCATTATTAGAAAGATTAACTCATATATGACTTTCAATACTATCGGTTCCTTAAAAGTTATGTAAAACTAGGCATGACAGCGTTCTTCAAAACCCACAGAATGAGCACAGAATGGCTGCCGATTAAATTTTTTCCCAGAAGTCTCCCAAGTCCTGTGTGCTCTTTTTTGCCCTTGGCAAACATCTCCAGCATTACTCCTTGCCACTAAACTCCAGCAACTCCAGCCTTGTTTCAGTTTCCGGGGTCCATCCATCCCAAGACTCAAGAGTTTTCGCACTTGCTGTTCCTGCAGCCGAGAAAGCTCTTCCATGCCCCCATGAGGAGACTGGCTTCTTCTCTTTCTTCAGTTGTCGGCTTGTAAATCTCCTCCTCAGAGCGGCTTTATCAGACAGCCCAATCTAAATCTTCCCTGCCTAATATCTTCTACCATAGCAACCTGTTATTTTACTGATTAGCCCTTAAAACAGTTGGTTCTCAAGTGGGAGAGATCGTGCCCTCCGGAGAACCCCTGGCAACGTCTGGAGACATTGCTGGTTGGGAGGGGAGGGCTTGCTAGGGGGCGCCTAGTGGGTAGAGGTCAGGGATGCTGTAACGGCTCCCGCAGGGCGCAGAACGTCCCGCAGCAAAGCATCAATATCCGCAGTGCTGAAACTGACCGTTCAGGAGGTCATTAACAGGGCGCGGCCGCAGGCTGACCTGCGCGCTGCATCCGGGCAATCCGAGGCGCCTCGCCCCTCCCCGCCCTCGGGATGTACGGCCCGCCCGCTGTGCCCACAGGGGGAGCCATGTTTAAGGACACAGCCTGGAGAGGGCGCCGTGTCGCTGAGACTGGACTGTGTGTGTGTGTGTGTGACTGAACCCCGTTCGCGCCTCTTTATAAACGTAAGATTCCTGGGGGCAGGTGCGGAGCCCTCCTCGTCTCGTGGTACCCAAGACAAGCGTCACGTAAGTTCCTTGCTTGGTAAACATGCCGCCCACCCGTGCGAGTGGTCTCTCCCCCTCTCTTCCATCTCTCCCTGCCTTGGGGTGACGGGGACCCATTTCAAATTTCACCCGGGAAGCTCCCTGCGAGGCTGCGAACCCACAGTTTGCCAGCCAGCCAGCCGGGAGACCGAAGAAATGGGCTTTAGGAAGGAAGCATCCGCCCGGGGAGGGCCAGGTTGGCCGTGGCCTCTCTCCGTGCGCGGGGGCGGCCCGTTTGTGAGCTGCCTGTGGTCCAAACGCGTGACGACGGGGACGCCCCGGAAACGCTGGCTGCTTCGGGGCGCTTGTGTGAGGGACTTGTGCCCTGTGACTGCGGAGGCACCGTGCCGGGGGTCAGCAAGTCCTGATGCAGGAAGTCTGACCCAGCCACATTTAAGGACAACGGCTTTTCCAGGCAAAAACCAAGAAAAAGCCAGAGAGAAAAGATAGGTTGTAAACGTAGCAGGAGGCAGTACTGTATGAGGCATTTGTGAAACGATTCCTCTCATTAAAATCAAGAGGTTTCCTCAAGGTTTGAGGCGTAATCTGTTCTGGTCGGGAGAGGACCTGCGAACATAATGTTCAAGAGACAGATTAGTCAAGGTGGCTCAGCCCCCAGAGCTAAAGGACCTGGAGTGATCACTAAAACCAGAAAAGGGGCTACAGCCTGATTACTTGCAGTGGTAGCACCCCAACTTTTTTTGTTTATTTTTAGAGTAGGTACTGGGGATTGAACCCAGGACCTCATGCATGCTAAGCATGTGCTCCACCACTTGAGCTGTACCCTTCCCCTTCCCAACTTTTTGATTATGATGAACCCATGTTATTAAAATCTTTTTGAATATGCACCCCAATAAATGCACACACATTTATTCATAAATAATATGCATACAGGACTGATATTAGCATACATCACAAGGAGCCTAATTCACTTCAGCTGCAACTCATTAAGAAACACAGCTAAGAGACATCCATTGATAGTGCATATAAATTCATATTTTAAGTGCTTTACTTAATAATTTCTAAAAATTCTGGAAACTCCCTGAGAGCCCTCATTACATTGCCATTGTTTATCACCCTTGTGAAATTTCCAAAAAATATGCAGAAAAGGTCGATTGTCAACTCCATCCATTTTTGTTGTCCCCACCTAGTCATTTGCATTATCATCTTTGGTCAGCGGTGTTTTTATTCAGGAATATATTAAGCCAGTTGTATATTTTTGAGGGTCAGTTTCGTTACGACTAGACACTACAAGGCATAAATCCGCTTCAATGGGCAAATGTAAACTGCACAATGTTGCAACACTCTAAAAGCAAAGAGAGATACCACTGTTGGGCCATCAGTGTGGCAGACGCCTCCTCTTACTCGGCACTTCATAGACTACAAATGACGTGATCCCATGAGGGCAGGAAAAAAGTTGAGAATGAGCCAATGTGACTCTATACATAATTTCTTTTGTTTCCCTGAATGAAAAAGAATATTAAGGAAAGTGCTAATATTTTCTTCCCATACATCTTCCACAAAGGAGGTGTACATGCCTCTCTTTGGGCATCATTGACCTAGAGAACAAGAAAGATGCCCATGTGTCCTTTGACCAAGAGTGGGGGACCTGAGGGGCAGACTCCTCCAGAGAAAGCCCAGCCCAGGGCTGATGGGCTGCTTTATCCCATGGAGTACGTCTGCTTTCAGCTCTTTGAGGGTAAAGAAAGGAGCTCAATTAATACTCCTTAAATGAATGAAAGAATAAATGATCACACAGAGAGAAAAGACATTGTGAAATAGTCTCACCAGTGAGAGAAAAAGGAACAAAACGACCTCACGTGAAGGTACTAAATCCTAGTGGGGCGATCATCAGGCTTCAGACATGAGCACAAATATCCGTAGCCAGTGACATTGGAGGCTCAGGAAGTACATATCCAACAAGGAAAAACACAAATCAGTGTAGGAAGAGGTGAGAAAGAAGCCTCGTAGCTTTTTTTTGCTTCTTTTTATTTTTATCTACCTGTCTCTGCTTATATATATGGCTTCCATCAATCTAACAGACCATCTCACATAGGACATGAGGAAAGAAATGTTAAAAGTATTGCTAATGTCTTTGTGAACTGCAAAAAGTATTATTTAACAAAACAACAGCAAACAAAAAAAGTCATTAACTGAAATGACCTTGTCATTTTGATTAAATCCTGGCCCCAGAATATTTTTATTTCTAGGATTATTTAACGGTGTCTTCTGAATTAAGATATAACAATGAACCAGTGATTCAGTTCTCACTCACCTTAAGAGTAAATAAACCAATGACCATTCAGATCTTGCTTCTGAGTTTAACACTCTCGGGAAAGATGGGTTAGTGAGGCAGGCACAGTTGTTCTGGGTGGACAGTGGCAGGACCAGCAAAGCTAAGAGAATTGAGCATCAAGTCAAACGAGGCATAATCACATTCATATTCATACATTACCTTGGGATTCTGACTTTTTTTTTAAGAAGGCTCACAAAAATCCAGCACAGGCTTGCGGTAGTCTAGAGGGATGGGTACTCTTTATTCTATGACCAGCCACATCTGTCTTAAAGAAAACATATGATTTCATAAGCAGCTTGTCCCAGGGCAGCACTGGAAGAGGAGAACTTCACCTTGGCCACTGCTACCCTCGCAGAAGCCTCTTTGGCTTGGTGTTTAAGAACCTGGTGTAGCAAGTACTCAGCAGGGCAGGCCAGCGTTGTTGAGATGGAGGGGATGAGATAAACCATTCTGTGTCTTCTCACTAATCCAAGGTCACTGGGGCATTATGTAAACTGTTAACTATATCAGCATTTGAAATACCCTAGCAATGCTTCCCCCTCCCCTTTTTTTGTTTACAAATACTTAATTTTTGCTCTTTGCTTGAGCCTCAAGATACAGAACTCCTTTGCATATTTTAAGACGGAATTTCCTTGATGTAGGTGACCTGCTATATGCAGGTCCTATAGTGGTGTCCATTCAGGAGCTGCTCCGAAACTGTCATCCTGAAGGCGACTGCTATTGAGAACCAGAACAGACCTGTCCCGGACCTGGCTCTGTCCCTCTAATGCGTTACTTACACACGGGAATTACTCATAATGGACGTGTGTCTCATGATCTGATGGGAAATGATGAGTCCAGTCGGGAACACCTGTGTTATGCAGAAAAGACTGAGAGTTTTTGATCAATGAAGTATCCACAGATGCTCTGAAATCCTGTGCTCAGTGGGTGATCCTCATCTCTACAAATAGCAATTGTCAAACAGGAGATCATTAAAATATATAAAAGATTTGATTCAGTGAACTACCACCTGATGAAATCAGAATGTGTATTTGGAAGGAGGTGGGTGGCGAGCAGGGAGAGTATAAGGTAGAAATTCTTAAACGTAAGTAAATGACAGCAATTTCTGCCTTAACCTCTTCAGCTCTGGTTGCTAAGTTACCGTGACATACCACTGTGTCTGCTTCTCAGTTTTTGGTCTTGGGCCTGACAGTTTGATTAATTCTCTGGAGTGCAAAATCTGCACGTTGAATATTTAAAAATTACACATGCACACATGCACACACACATACACACACACATACACACATATATACACCCACTCACCCGGCACCCCGTTATTGCTTCTGATTTATAAAATCTGTTTTATAATTACATTGACATATGTAGTTGGAAACCTGAAATGACACTTCATTTTGGGGAGAGAAAATTCTCTCGTGTGTGATGTTTGTTGAAATTTTTCTTTAACTGTAGCACCCAGTTCACTCTTCTCTGACAGCAGACCCCCCCCACTTTTAATGTACATTTAACCCTTAACTTCACGCAAAACAGAAACATCAGTGTTATTCAGGAGTTGTCTTTGCTTTTTTCTTCTTCTGTATGTCTTACGTGCTGTGTAGTTGCGTTCAAAGGTGTCCATAAATATTACGGCAAGCTGGCTGGCTAGTGGGCTGAGGGCTGTCAGATATAAGAGAGTGTGTCACTGTCAGCTAGCGAGCCCCGTGGAGGCTCAAAAATCCCAGGGCATGGCGCTAATGATAATATAATGTAGTTCAATGTGAAAAAACATCCTAAAAAAGCACACCCAAAATGGTTTCCAAGCCATGCTGCCGTCCTGTTCCGCAGCATTTTTGTGCAATGATTCTGTGGTCCAAAGATATAATGCATTTTTCTCCCAGTCCGTGTTTGTCTTCCTTATGCTTCAGGTTTTCAAACGAAAAGGATAACTTAACATCCTTATCATTAAAACAAAATGAGTTTTTGTAACGCTGATAGGAAAGAATTCATAGCAGAGTGTCTACCGTACATGAGTAAATGCAGACAGACGTAGTCCACGTGGTCTGCAAACGCTGAACTTTAAAACTTACCTTTTTCTTATCACTACTGCATTGTTATCCAAACTGGCTTCTGACCTCCAGAGACTGGCCAGAGAAGTTAGAGCTAGGATTCTGCTGCTCAGGTGGCAAGGAGAAATTCTGCTTGGTTTAGTCTTTGAAGTGTTGTATCATTTTTGCAGTGGAGAATTAAGACCTGGCTGTTCTTCTGACCAAGGAGAAGTTGGTAATGTCTGGAGTTGTTTCATAAAACTAGAAACTTGCCTGTGTTCATGCTTCTTCTGAAGGATCTTCCTGCTACACTATCCAAAGCTTCCTTCCTGCTATCAAAATCTGTTCCCTTGTCTGTGTTCTAGATCCCATTCTTTCTCAACTTCCCAGGATTGTTGCTCTTACAGATAATCTCTCTTTGGACTCCACCATGAGTCACTCTCACCTTTAGTGGGTCATTCTGAGCAATAGATAAACATGCTTCTGAATCTCCCATCTTTTCAAAACCTTCTTTGAGATATTGTCCCATTCCTTTGCCCTCTTCAGAGACAAAGATCTTCAAACAGTTGCCTGCACGTGCTGTCTCTCCTTGCCCAGTGCCATTCACTATTTATCCTCCTTTCACTTTAAATGAATTTTTAACTTGCTGCTTTTCCCCCGGCTCCCTCTTCTCCTCCTGTAAATCCCACCATTCAAATGAAACTGCACTTGTCAAGATGGCTCGTGACCTTGGTGATTGCAAATTTTGAGGGTCATCTTCCTCAGCCTCTTGGCGGCTCCAACACTACTGGTTTTCTTTTCCCTTCATTGTCCTCTTCTTTTTAGTCTTTTCTGCTGATCATTTCTCTTCTATCCAACATGTAAATGTTGGAGTTGCTAAGGACATTCTTATCTATTCTTGGGTGATACGTTTCATTCATATGACTTTGGGTTCTTTTTTGTTTTTAATCATTTTTTTGTTGTCTACAAGAAAATTACTTTATTTTTTAATTGAAGTATAGTTGATTTACAATGTTGTGTTAGTTTCTGGCATACAGCATAGTGATCCATTTATACATATAATATTCTTTTTCATTATAGGCCATTACAAGATGTTGAATATAGTTCCCTGTGCTATACAGTAGGACCTTGTTATTTGTCTACTTTATATATAGTAGTGTGTATCTGCAGATCCCAAACTCCCAATTTACCCCTCCCCACCCCCTTTCCCCTCTGGTAACCATAAGTTTGTTTTCTATGTCTGTGGGTCTGTCTCTGTCTTGTAAATAAGATCATTCATGTCCTTTTTTTAGATGGTTTTGAATATGTGTATGACTTTGAATTCTGTGTATATGCTTGTGATTCAAAGACTTTCCCCAAATACTATGTTCAGATGTGAACTCCTGATTTCTCTCCCCACTCTGAATTTGCTCCTCTGTCAACCATCCACATCTCAGTAAAAAGACTTGTCATCTGCTCAGTTGCCTAAGCAAGTTCCTTAAAGGCATCCCTTACTGCTTCTGTACTTAACATCCTACATCCAAGCCCAACTGATTCTACCTCTGTAACGTATTTCAAATGCGCCCCCTTCTAGGTGGGAGATGGCAATCATGCAGATGGTCTTATTGCTTCCACTCTTGATCTGTACCCTCTCCATTCCCCATTCCAGAATCCTGTTTTTGAAATTTATCACGTGACTTTCTAATTAAAATGAAAATCTCTCCAAATCTCACGTTACAGATCCATTCACATTATCCTCTGATCACTCTCCTGATTTCTGCTTTAGGTCCTTCCTGTTTGTAATTCTGGCTAGAACACAGACTGTCAGCCTCATACAACTTCATAAAACTGGCTTCTTCACCTTGCTCTTAATTTAAACACAGTTTCCCCTTTTTGTAGTAACGTAACCTTTTATGGATATTTCTCTATTTGCTCACTTGCTCTTTTATTGGCTTTCTTCTCCTTAGACTGTATGTTCTATGAGAGCTAGGACTACGTTGTTATTATTCACCATCGTATCTCCAGTGCCTAACAAAGCACCTGGGAAGTAACATTTGTTGAAAAAATAAATAGATGAAAGATTGCTGTCACAGACATGGGAAATGCTTGGGAGGTGGAAGGGCCATGAAACGACATAAGTCAGCTAGGGAACAAGGGTTTTTGTTGACGAGTGAGCCTCTCCTGGGTATCCCCTGCTGAGGCAACACTCAACTATCATTTACAATCGTGACTATGGGCCGATTTCTCTTTGAAAAAGAGAAGAGACATATTACAAGGACAAAGAGAATCTGTACAAATACATGTGTTTGTTTGACTAAACCTCTTAGACCATTTACGGTGAAGTATGCCTCCCATCATTGAGAAAACACAGCCAAGTGTGTGCATTTGCAATGCTACAGAAAAATGGTCTAGATCTGGACTCCGGGATAGACCAGATTTTGTGGAGACCCACCGTGTACCGTAGCTCAGAAGAAGTCCTAAGGCAGGATGACAAACCACATGGAGGAAAAGTTGACAAAGTGTTCAGTCCATCAAATTCTTGTATCACATGCCTCAGGAAAGAGTAGTTTTCTGCTTTCAAAGCCAAGAAAGCCAACCTCTGCTCAGCAGGGTTGGCTCAGCTTTCCCGTTCCCACTTTTTTAGGCATGGTTCTACCAAACACTTTCCAATCTGAGACATAATCGGTGTCTGTGATGGAAAGGGCATGATGCTTTACAAGTTAGAGCTCAAGTTTTTAAGGCTGAAAGTTACAGAATTATGCTTAGGGAACTGCATTTTTTTTCACTTATGTTTGATAGGTGAAGAACCACAGATTGCTTTAGGTGGTACAGGTTAAACCCTGCTCCCGGTAGAAAGGTAGTCAAGCCAAGTAGAAAAGACTGTTCAGGCCCCCCACTCAAAATAAAAGGCTACATCACACATTGGAAATTGGGTCTTATGTAACTTTCCTGCTGTGGCTTGAGAGGAGGAGTCAGAAAGCTACCAATAATGAGAACTAACCAAAAGGCACCCCTTTGCTGAGGTGGATGGAGCTGCCTTTCCTAAAGAAGGAAAGAAACAATGAAGGAAAGAAGGGGAAACAAATAAGACAAGTCCATAAAAACCATCTGCAATATAAATGAGAATTTAAGCTGCAGAAGAAAAAAGTACTTCCAAAAATGATTCATAATTGGATACAGAAGTAAATTCCATCAAGTATGTAGTTTATATGCTCCAGAATACTTATAAGAACAGACTCCAAAATAAGAGATAAGAGTTAACAAAAAGTAATAACAATACTGAAATTTTAAAGATGTCGATTGAGAGGCAGGGAACTGGTGGAGAGGGTGCAGAGAGAGTAAAAGCATGCTTTTCCCTCCTAATATTTATAGGCAGGAAGCAGTAAATTATTTCCTTTGTTATATTGATGAATTGAGAAAGTATATGATTTTCAATATTTGAGAGTATGTACTATTAAAATTTGATGTATATTTTCCATCTTATTAGGGAAATAGAAAAAAGCAAATGAAAGATATTTATAAAACACCATACAGCAAACAACAGGAGGCATTAAAAACTAAAAGCATAAGAAATATTTGACGTGTCACCTTTTAGAGGTCAAAGGCTTGTATTAGTTAAAACAATCAAACCCCAACATTTATACAATTTTTACAAGAAGTACAACTATGAGAGAATTTTAATCAGTTACAAAGTGGGACAAAGATCCCAAGGAAGAGAACAAGAGCTGCTGCCCGCATCGAAGTAGAAATCAGTTCCAAAAGCAGTAGGTGGACAAAGATGCTGATTTCAAATTGATGGGAAATTCCACAATGAAGATATAACAGTTATGAACCTTGATACACCAAATAATGGAGAATGTAAATATAAGCAGTGAGGGCTTTTAAATATACAAGGAACACTTAACGTAACCATAGTAGTGAGGGTTTTTTTTTAAAACACATCTTTTAGGTTTTGAGAGATCATTTAGGGAAAAAGAATAAATGAGATGAATTACTAATTCATAGAATTACAAATATTTCTTAAGTATGCTTGGCATTGTGCCAGGCTTCAGCAGTGCAGTAGTGAAAAGGACAAATAAAGTCCTTGTGCTTTGGAGCTTAGTGTAGCTGGAAAAGCTTATTCATAAAGATGCATATATATATTGAGAATGTGCATTAAGAACATACATGCGTATATTTGTACCCACTGGAGCATATATGACCTAAATATTCATGACAATTATTTTAAATGAAGATAAATGAGAAACATAAGAACTTTCCAGTTATTATATAGGTAAAATTCTATCACCATCATATTCTAACAATAGAAACTGATTACAAAAATTAAAGAGACAAAGCTTTATTGACTAAAAAAAAAATCATATCTTAAATAAAGACGGGAAGAGCTCTTTATTTATATGGTTGTTTGTAGCATGTTGTCAAATTTATATTCAGAGAAAAATTTATATTCTGAAATATTTATTAAAAATAAATTAGCCAGTCATTTTATTCTACAGATTACAAAGAGATCAGGAAGATATACCAGATAATTTAAAATTAAAAATAGGTATTCGTGAATTAGAAAACAGGAAACATAATAGTGATATGTAATAGCACAAAATATGTGAACATACAAGAATAAACTTAAGGCATGTGCCAAAACTATATTAAGAAATATATGTGTTTATATATACATATCTGTGTATATACATACATTTACATATATATTTATGTAAAAATATTGTTAGCATAAATATCAAGGAATAGATTTTTATGTATTACTTAGAAATAAATTTGACAAGTCATATACATTATCTATGTGAATAAAACTACAAAGAAATCATAAACCATGATGTATATAAATGGAGAGATATATCATGTTTCTGAAAGGGAAAAATCAATGCTGGAAAGATATCAGTTCTCACCACATTATTCTGTACTTTTAAGAAAATGAAAATTTCCAACAGGATTTCTATTTTTTTGGCAGGGAGGGGTCGTTCAGGAATTATTGGTGGAATTATTCTAAAATTCATCTAGGAACAAATTGGTAAGGAGAATGAACTAAAATATCATTTTAATTTTATTGTGGTTATAGGTGTCTGTGTTCTCCAGCCAAAGATCCCAGCAGTGCAAACATCCTTCAACACTGGGTTTATAATTCAGTGAATCACTGGAGATTGTACACCCTGGGGAACGGAGGAGGGGTGCTCAGAAAGAAAGTGTTATCAGATTGGGGCTTTGATTGGGTGATTTGTGGGAGGGTCGAAGGAAAAAGGTTTATTTCGTATTGAACGCTGTCAGAAAAATAGGGACAATTCTATAACCGAGTTTATTAGCAAATCTTAGCCAGAGAGACAAAAGCTGTGCTAAAAGAAAAAAGCAGCATTCACTCATACTAGCCAGGAGAGGGCGATGTTCGGTATTTTGTGGATCCAACAGTGACAGTGACAACGTTTAGACCGTGTTATAAAGTGGTCTTGGTCTGTCTCACTTGATCACAGTCTCACACTGACTTTGTCCGAAGTTGGTGTTCTGTAAGATTATTTATGTCCTGCAGAAGAACAGCAGAGCCCTGCTTTTAGTGACAGGCCTGCTTCTAAGGTGCCTCTGGGGTCTTCTTGTAATTTTTCGGCGAGTTCCTGGGTCCCAGAGGCTGCCTTTTTTTCAATCTTATTTGGACTTAAACATCTTATTTTGCCTATTTTTCAAACTATTTAAAAAATAACTTCTTTCTTTTTTTTTCTGACTTCTTGAAGTTTTACAACTTGTTTCTACTCTCTTAGTGGTTACTCTTACCATTTTTAACATCCTTTACTTAAAAAATCTAGTTAGCAAACATCTCTTGCCTTTTACGACATGGCACACAAACTTTGAAATATTTTAACTCTGATTTACTTTCGTTTCCAGTGTTAGTGCTTCTATTTTGGCCCCATCTCATTTTTAAACACAACAAATTACATCGTTAGTAATATTGTGAGTAGGCAATCCTCATTTAAATTCTACCAACGTATTTTCACAAATTCTTTATTCATATCTACGTTTTGTACTCTTCTGCTTTTTTCTGTTCCATTTTCTTTCCTATTAAATGAAACAGATTTTTTTTCAGAAGTTTTTTTTCAACTGGGGTTTGTAATCTTAATTTTGTTTGTTTGTTTATCAGAAAATACTTTTACCTTGCTCTTCACTCTTGTATGATAACCTAGCTGGGTACGGAATTTCAGGCTGAAAGCAACTTTGTTTCCTTGGCGACTTGGTGGCTGAGTTCCATTGTCTTTGAGAATCTATTAGTGCTTATGGGAAATCTGCTGTGCAGAAAAAAGTCATGTCATTTGGTTGGTTTTAATAATTTTTAAAAATCTTTGATAAATTTCTTGCTCCTTTCTCTGAGTGTTTTAACATCTGTAAACCATGCAGATTTTGTAATATGCTAGCAAACCTGGGTGACCCCCCTCAATTGCTCATTTGTTTGTTCAACAAATATGTATTGGAAACCCATTACTAGCCAGGCAGTATTTCTACGCACTTTGATGACACAAAACAAATGCCTGATGTATAAAATACTATATATAAAATGAGTTAGCAAAAAAGACTTTCCCTGCTTCCTAGTTGTTTGGCCACAAATGGCTGAGAATAGTTGTCAGAAGACCTTTGCAAGATTTGCTAAACGTTTGGAAGACTGTGTCATGACTCCTAGCTTATTAATTACCTCCAGCTTTTATGAAATAAGGCTGTCAATTCCTTGGAAGATTGGAGATTGGAAAAGAATACATCCTTAGAGAGTTGTCAAGAGTTCTTACCGTGTGGGGAGGGGAGCTCAAGAAAGCTCAGAGAAATTAACATAGGTGCCCTGGAATGTGAAGGATTCAGGGAATAATGGCCCCCACACACCTGTAAAAGTTTAAAAGTTAGCAACAAGCTGGTGTAGACTCTTAGTGCCCAGTGAGAAAGAGGCCACAATGAAAGGAAGCTGAACTGTCACTGACAGTCGGGGCCAAGGGTGTGTGGTATCTATGGGCCAATTGGGGGACCCATTGAAAGAAACTATGCTTTAGTCTGAAAGTCAAAAAAAAATTTTTTTTTTAAATTAACCTTGTAATAGTTTAATGAAGGTCTAATGACTTGCTACTGGGTCCCAAACAGTTCCTGGCCAAAATGGAGTCCCAGTGCCTCGATTTACCTTCTCCCCAGAAATAACATAAAGCAGGCAAAATAAATAACACAATGATTTTTTTTAAGGCATGAACTGTCACATAATAAAGGACAATGATCCCTGAGAGATGGGGAAACAAATGAGGTGAGCCGTGTGATTGTCCCTGCTTACTGCCTGGAGGTGGTCCGGGCTGTGATGCAGGTGGGGGAACCCCAGGTAGGCGCTGTCAGTTTCTGTGACTACATGACACAGAGCTGGGCACCCAGAGGGGACAAGGAGGCAGAGTTCACAGGGCAGAGGACTGGAGAAGAGAGAGAATCGGAGAGAGCAATCTTTGAGGATCTGTAGAGGGTCTCCGTCTAGCTTTCAGCGGAGATCTAATCAGCTCATATGTGTGAGAAGGCTGTTTAAGACCAGTGTGACAAACAGCCCCACATTTAGAGAAAACGTTCCCCATAGTCAGGATCAGGAAGTGTTTCACTGCAGCAAAGTGGAAAACTTCATAATTCATGGGTAGAGGGCAGAGTACTCAGAAGGGTCTTTCCTAAGCAGTGGTGCAAATTTAGGTCTAGACGCCCCTTGCCCCACCGCCAAGATCAAACTGCTTTCATTTAATTTAAATGCATCTCGAAACAACACCTAACATATTTGTAGGAATATAAATAATCTAGCACTTGATAAGGCAACATTTACAAAGCCTGGTATTGAATAAGAAATTACCAGGCATGAAAACAAGCAGAAAAATATGACACATAATTAGAATTAAAATTACTCCATAAAAACAGATCCAGAAGTCATACTGATAATAGAATTAGTACAAAGGGACATCAAACTAATTATCACAATTGTCTTCTGAATGTTTAAGAAGCTCTCCTTTCTAGTCTGTACTTGAAATATATTAAAAAAAATTCCAAAAACCAAATCAAACTTCTAGAGGAGAAAATGATAATCTATGAGATTAAAAATATACTCCATCAGGAGAATGAGAAGACAAGCCACACACTGGGAGGAAATATTGAAGACCTATCTGATGAAGGATATGCATTTGCTATTCAGAATATACAAAGACCTCTTAAAACTCAACAATAAGAAAGCAAATAATCTGAATAAAAAATGGACCAAAGACCTTAGCAGATACCTCACCAAAGAAGACACACATTATGCATCGTTAGTGAATTGCCAATTTAAACAACAATAAGATGATGTTACACACCTATTAGCATAGTCAAAATCCAAAACGCTGGCAACACAATATGCTGGTGAGGTTGTGGAGCAACAGAAACTCTCATTTAGCATTTCTGGGAATGCAAAATATGGCACAGCCACTTTGGGAGACAGTTCAACAGTGTCTTATGAAACTCAACATATTGTTACCATATGGTCTAGCAGTCACACTCCTTGGTATTTACCCAAAGGAATTGAAAACGTATTTTTACACAAAAACCTGAACATGTATATTTACATAAGCTTTTTTCATAATAGCCCAAACTTGGAAGCAACCAAGATGTTCTTCAGTAGGTGAATGGATAATTTCTGGTACATCTGTACAATGGAATATTATACAGCACTAAAAAGAAATGAGTTCTCGAGCCACAAAAGACATGGAAGAAACTTAAATGTATATGACTAAGTGAAAGAAATCATCTTGAAAAGGCTGAATATTATTTGATTCCAAATTTGTGACATTCTGGAAAAGGCAAAACTATGAAGAAAGTAAAAAAAAAAATCAGTGATTACCAAGGACTTGGTGGAGGGGGATAAATAGGCGAGGTGGAGCACAGAGGATTTCTAGAGAAGTGAAACTCATATGTATGTTACTATAAGGTCAAGTCATTACACATTTGCCAAAAACCAGAGGCGGTACAACACAAAGCATGAAGCAATAAACTATTCGGTGAGTGTTGGAAGCTGTAGCTGGCTTCCTTTGAATAAAGATTTAGACAGTTTCTTTTTTTGCTCACAATTCACTAGTAATGTCATGTAAAATTTCTAGTAGTGTAGCCAAAATTTGAAAACCTCTATCAAATTTCTCTCATTTATGAGCTATTAGCGACACACTCATTGTTATTTGATGTTCCTGTGGTTTTGTGTTCTACAGTAAAAAGAATTCAGGTGAATTCTATTTTGCATAATTACCATGCAAAATTTAAAATGTATGGTCCTTTTATAATTTTATATGTTACATTATTGATTATATTCCTATTTTGACTAGAAATTGATGGGAACTAAATTCTCTGCTTGTAATTTTGCACGTCTAATGACTGGAAGAATTTTTATATAGATGAGTTTCTAGCTCCATATTTGCAAATCTTGTTTTTCCTTCACTACTCACAGATTTCCATGCCAGGTGTTGTAGGACACTTTCATATTGTGATACAGCCTCTATTTTTGAATCTTAATGCCACAGTGATGGTTGAGTCAGCACATTGGCTAGAAATAGAATTCCCAAAGCCATTTTTTATGGAATAAACAACAGTAAATTAACTTTACGTGGAAATACTTATAAACAGCATAAATAAATCCCACTAAACCCAATGAATGCCCAGTGCAACCCACACTTAGTCGTATCTCACAAAATGCCCACAGCCACTTCATTTCTACCCTTCATAATAGAAAATGTAATAGGAGGGAAGTCACAGTGGAAAGAGAAATTTGTCTGACTTTCGCAAATTTACAAACACATATGACCTTGTGCACATATTTCTTGGACTCCTGCCAGGGTCTTGAAAGGAGCTCATACAAGGAAGATTCCCTGCAGCTTAAGATTTGTGAGTTCGTAGTAAATCCATCCTTGCCATCATTCTGCCATCTGAACTAGCGTCGTGTTAGGCTCCTTGACGTCTTGACACCTGTTGAGTAAGGGACAAGTTCATCTGCAACAGCAGGTCAAGTGCTTTTCTTAAATAGAAACCAAAAGTAACCCTTGGGGTGTTTAACTTCTCAAATTATTTTCAAGCTGTTTCAACATATTCAACATGGAACAAAGTTAGGATTAAACACTTTAAGAGCTAGATTAAGCTAGGTTAAGCTTTCGTTTGTTTTCTAGCCTGTTGGCTACTAGGAGAACCCAACAGGCATCCTTGAAGAAAGATCTTATCTTTGTCAAGACTATATATATATAAGGTGATTCACTAATCATGCTGCCAGTGTATAAGTAATTTTGAATTGAGATAAAAAGTGTGATTAACCAAAACAGAATTCATAGTGGTAAAAAATTTGAAGTAATTTTCATGACAATTACTACCATTTACTGAGCATTTATAAAAGTAAGTCAATATATTAATGATATTATGTATTATAACAGTTTCAGTCCCTGCAGGAAAGACATGGCACACTCAGGGTAATTCAGGAGAGTTTAATAAGAAAATTATTTAGTGAGGACATGTCTAAGAGAAACTGATGAAAGATGGTGGTGTACCTGGGACTATGAATCTTGGAGAACTGTTAACACAACCTCACTTGAAGGGGCTTAGTGCATGGTTGGAGCTGAAGCTGTAGGAAAGGCCACTTGAGGAGAGCTGTGGAATTCACTGGAGGAATGTGGCTGCTGGCCCAACTGTCATCTGGCAGCAAGGATGCGGGGGAATAAATACCCCAACTGCATCCTTCTCCTGTCCTGCAATCTACTGCCTGTTCCATCTGAATTAACTGAAAGCTGTGCATATAGATCTGTCTTTTACAACACAGAATATGTCAAAATGTGTAGAGTGTTTCTGGAAGGTCAAATGAATATCGACAATATATCAGGTTGAAGTTCATGAAATTGCCAACATTTGACCATGTTTAACCTATAACAACCACAATTTATATGCTTCAATTAACTACTATTACATTTAGACTTCAAAACAAACTTGCAAGGTTTGTATTATGGTCCTCACTTTATAGTGACAAAACCGAGGCTCAGAGAAGTTGACTTTGAGATCAGGGGAAGAAGAAATTCTCAAACATTAGCCAAAAATACAGACTAAGCTGTCCCCGAACTTATTTTGTTTATAAAGACTGGAAGTTTCAGAGCTCTTTTCCAAGTATTATCCTACTTGAAACTCACACAAAAAAGAAAATGGTATGGTAATTCCTTAAAAAATTAAATATAGAATTACCATGTAGTCCAGCAACTCTAATTCTGGGTATATATCCAATTAAGTGAAAGCAGGGACTCAAATAGATACACTCATGTTCTAAGCAACATTATTCCCAATAGCCAGAATGTGGAAGCATCCCCAGGGGTCATGAACAGATGAATGGATAAATAAACTTAGTATGTGATATACAGTGGAATACTGTTCAGCCTTTAAAAGGAAGGAAATTTTGACAGATGCTGCAACATGGCTGAACCTTGAAGACATTAATCTAAATGAAACAAGCTGGTCACTACAGGAAAAATATTATATGATGCCTCTTCTATAAGGTTCCCAGAGTAGTCAAATTTATTAAAACAGAGAATACCTGGTGGTTTCTAGGGGCCAGGAGGGGGGACAGTGGGGAGTTACTGTTTAATGGGTGCAGAGTTTCAGTTGGGGGAGAGAAAAGGCCTGGAGATAGATGGCTCTGATGGTTGCACAGCAATGTGAATGCAATTAATGCCACAATTATAAAAGGTTAAAATAGTAAATTTTGTGCTTGTTTTAAACCACAATAAAAATATACTAAAAAACTTCACAAAAGTCTAGTCAAAGTGATAGAGCAGTTAACTTTGTTAATAACTTGTAAATACACAGAAATGCCAAGACACAGATTAAATATCTTGCACAATATTGTGCACTTACTGAACAGAGGGACTAAGCTTCAACCCTTCTTTTCTAGAAATGCAAAACATGTTACAAACCCACTCCAGGGCCAAGATAATCCCAGGTTTATCACTTCTGAGGTCACTGAATAAGGCAGCTGATGGTTTGGTGAAGAAGAAAATCAAATCCTTTTCCATGAATAAGTAATGTGTTCGTCAAGAACTTGCTAATTGGTAAAATCCATAATTCTCAAAGGTAGCTGTGAATGATCTGAAGGCAAAGTATTTGTTTCTCATTAAACTATGTTGTTAGTTTTCTGGTATGATCTTGAGAGGGTTCTCAGCATTGAGATCTGCAGTTACATATGTCTTGTCCATCACTGTCAAAGTACAGAAACATGAAGGAATTGCTCTTGTGTTTTTGCTTTTCAACTTTAGCTTCTGATTAATATAGTGGATAGGTCTTGATAAGTATATATATGTTTGTGTGTGTGTGAAGAGAGAAAGGGAGAGAGAGGGAGAGAGAAAGGAAGGAAGGAAGAAAGGAAGGAAGGAAGGGAGGGAGGAAGGAACGAAGGAAGGAAAAGTGGTCAGGTCAGTTTTGATTTGAGAACTTCCTCACAACAACTTAAGCTTTATTGCACGTCTTTTGAGAAACAATCTCAAGAAAGTTCATAGCAAAGAAGAAAAATGAAAAAAACCCCCCCATATTTTGTTAATACTTCAATTATGAAGGAATATAATTTCAACTGTAAATGGATGTGTTGTTAATCAAAACCAGAGCTAGAAGCTGTTGGCTGGGTTACTGGGCGAGTCCCTACCATTCAGATGCCTGTGGAAAACCTCAAGCTTTTATTTTGCAAAGGACACAACACCACACAATCAAAGGCAGAATATTCTAGTGGCAGTAAAGAACTGTCCTTGTTAGGGATCAGATTTATACATCTATTCTCAAAATTACTAAAAACTTTTCTTTAACGCAGACATTAAACTTGTATATAAACTCTACTTCTGATATCGTCCAGTCTAATTGGGCAAAATAGACACCAAAGGAAACCAATGCAAGTCAACCAGTTAGTAATATGATATCCTTGGGGGAGGCTGTCAGTTAAGACTTCAAGCTTATCGACTTTAAGTGGTGTATTCAGTGTCCTTTGAGGGTCTTCTCCTTGGTTCCTTAGGTCCTAGAGGATGGAATGGAATAGAACCCAGAGATCAGGCAGATCCAAGGGTTAAGTAGGACTGACTCTTGATTTTACTCAAAATGAGAACTTAGACGTGGATACCTGCAGTTGCTCTTAAAGTCAGGGACCTGGTTATCTTCTCTTTCTAGGCCCAGTTCCAAATAGACGCTCAATAAATATTTGGAAGGAAGGAAAGAAGGAACAAGAATTTTAAACAATAATTCTAAAGCTGAGAGACTTACTGGTGTGGGAAAGGAACATCTCTGCAGCTCAGAATGATGCAGAGCAATAAACAGATACAAGCATATAAGCTGGGGTCATACGTAGAAATTTAGAATACATACCGAGGAAACTGAGGTTCAAGGACAAAATCCAGGCACTGGTATTCAGCAGTGCAAGGCACCAACTTAAGTCATGAGAACTGAGGAACACGGCAAGAACCAGCTACTGCGAACCTTGTTACCAAGGTCAGAAAGACTCTGCAGCAAGGCTGACCTTGAGGTTGAGCTAGTGAGTTACTGCCACACTTAAGCAATTCACATATATCCCTCGTTTGGGTGGAGACTGGTCGCAATCTGGGTAGAAGCTGGCTCCCTTGGCAGGGTTTCAGTCTGCACACTGAGGTTATTATCATAGACGTGGAGGGCTGGGTGGAAATGACAGCAGCCAGTGAAAGAAGAGGAACACATTCTCAGGTGATCTAAGTAGGTTGTCGTTTGGTTTGTGTGTGTGTGTGTGTGCGTGTGTGTGTTTTAATTTCCAGATTTGCAGGTGTGAGCTCCGCCTTTCCTGAGTGCTCGTTTTGGATTTTAGTTGCTATGGGGAAGGGAGTTTTCAGCTTTAGGGAGCCATTTTTGGAGACTCTGGGGCACATTTGTCTAGGAAAAAAATTTAAGATATCATCATTCAGTATTAATTTTAAAAATGGAAAATATCTGGGCGCCTATTTCCTTGAGTGAGTGAGTCTTAATTTTCCCTGTCTCCTCTAAAGCGCTTACTTAGTTCTACGCCAAATGCCTGTTCTTACATCTTCCAGCTTGGCTTTTCATGTTTCAGCAGTTAACATAAGCCACTGAACTTGTGGGGCTTTATCCAGATCTGGTCTGTGACTATGTGGAGGTATGCTCACAAGTCCCTTTCACTGAAATCTTCTTTTCTGGGCACTGATTTGGGCTGAACCTGCAAAGTAAAAACTGACTCTTGGGACAGAGATGCCAGGCTGAGTCCGATAAAAGATTTTCTGCAAGGTGTTTAGAATCACTGAGCTTTGTTATGAAATTATTATAGCCTTTCCCACTGGGATGCAATGATTTATAACCTACCAATAGACGAGAGTGTTTAACTCGGTTCCCATTAATTGACTGAACAATTTACTTTCTGCTTTGTGCTCACACCTGCTCTTGATCAAAGCTGGTTCATATTCTGCTGTTGGCTGTTGCATGATGCTGTATTAATGGTTTATTGGTTCCACTGTGCCTATAACAGCAGAGTTTATGATGTTTAATAAAACGACAAGTTTAAATAGTCTCTTGGCTTTGGATTGTCTTTTTATCAAATGAATATCATGATGTAGGTTTTCTTTATACTTCAGAACTGCAAATTTCTGAAAAAGTCTGCCACGTGACGCTTCAAATATCCTAACAGTATTCTTGCAATATATGAGATGGGGAGAGAGGACTTTCTTGTTCATCAGTGGTCTTTAGTTTGCTTCCGTCTGCCAGGGGACTCCAGTAGGAGCCTGTTAGGAGGGAGAACCTGGTGAATGCAGACAATTTTAGGCATGCTCTGTATCTCCTTGAAATCGGGTATTTTTAGGAGAGAAGGAAGGATGCGTCATCCTGAGAAGTACACTGGGGAAGGTGATGACTTCTTTCTGAAACGAAGGTCAGCAAACCTAGGAAGCATCCTGCAAAACATAAGTCCCTTGGTAACTGAGTCCGGTTGGCTTCCTTCTCTAAGGAGAACTTGGTGACTTGGAATATATTCTCTTAGGATTATTATTAGAGCAATGTGGGATGTCGGCATCTCCCCTTAATGAGTTTGTGCTGCCTACACTATGCTATCCTGCATCTAGTGATTGCAAACATTTATTAAAGTCTTTCTATAAACCGTGTGTGCTATTAAGAATTAAGAACAAGAGTTCTAGAGTCAGGCTACTAGGGGAAAATTCCAGCTCAACAGACCTGAGGCAGACTAAGCCTCAGGTTCCTCTGGAAATTGGGTAAAATAATATCAAGTGAACGTTGTTGAGGTTTACATTCACTAAAGTTAGTAAAGCTCTTAGCATAGTTCTTGGCATTTAATAAACACAGTGTGAATGTCAGCAGTTATTATTATCATAATAATGTTAAGTTGTAGGTATTTTAACTCTGTCTTATGGTTGAAGGGCAAAGTGCCTGGTATGTAGAAGGAAGATGGAAGGAATGAATATACAGCAGTGGTGACTGATTGGGTTGGATTAATGGTTCCGTCTAATACATTGCCTTGTTTTTAGTAAATGCTCGACAAACGGTAGTAATGAAATTACTTCTTACTTTTTTGGCTACTGTTAGTTTTCTCTGTCCTTGGTTCACGTGAGGTCAGCCAGCTAGGTTATGTGACCAAAGGTTATATTCCTAACCTCAGCCGAAAACTCTAGAAATGTGTGCTTGAGGGAGAAATCAAGGAGGCAAGGTCATCACCAGTGGAAAAACAAACCACACAGACACACAGACTCTGCTAATGAGAATTTTTTTTTTTGTCTACAAAGAACTTCCTGGTTTTTGATTGTAAGCATGAAATGTCAAAACAAACAAACCAAAAATAAGAATGAATAATGTCAAGCACATGCCTTCCCGCCTTCCTGGAGTGTTCTTATTCTCCAGATGACTGGCTCCTGTTTACCCTCGACTTGAATGTCACTTCATCAAAGTGGTCTTGTCTGAGCCTCTTTCCAAAGCCACCTTCCCTTTGGAGGGCCTCTGCTATGCCATGTGGTGTCTTTGGGCAAATTGGAAAAAAGCAGTCGTTCCTCAAGAATTTTTACTTACATTGTGCGAAAATGGTCTTAATATACCAGTTTATTCAACCAAGACGTTTCACTGCCATCTGACGGAGGGTTTTTGCAGTAAATACACAAATCTGTTATGCTGTGACATGAGCAATGCCTCCTTGGGTTATGTCGTGTGAAATTGTACACAGCATCCCTACACCCTGCCTCCTTTGTGACAACATCCAACGTGTCTAATTCACAGTATTTATTGCCCCCTGAAATTATTTGTTGTTTGTTTACGTCTTATTCCTCTACTAATTTAAAAACTACAGGAAGGCAGGGACCACGTCTGTCTTACTGCTCTGCCGTCAGTACACAGAACAGTGTGCTTCTTTCACTGTTGGTGCTCAAACTATATTTCTTAAATAAGTGAATAAAGGAGTAAATAAATGCTTATATCTATTTAATCTGTTAGTCTAACTTATCTATTCCTGTAGCTGAATGCAGTATGTAGTATGAAATATGATTTAAATTTTGATTGGCTATAGAAGTACATAACATGTGGTCTTAAATATAGTAGAAAATTAGTACCTGTGCGTTGACTGAAATTGAAAGCTCTGTTCTAGGATCTGCAAGGATTATGAATCATATGAAACATGGGTCTTGTCACTATAGCATTAAAATCTAACGTGAATGATCACAATGATAACTTAATTTTCTTTGGTTTTTCAAGATAAGAATAAGGATACTGGAGGTAAGTAAAAGAGTAGTTTTGAAGCCTTGCTTTGATGGAAGTATGGTGTGGAAGTCCAGTGTTTGGAGCCAACCCTTTGGCCATAGACAAACCTTCTCACTTTTTTGGGTCTCAGTTTATACATTTATAAGATATTTGGATGAGATTCTCAGTGTATTTTAGATTAAGTGCCCATACAGTATCCACAATCACCCTGAGTTGAGGACCCTGTTCAAGGTGATGACTTTAAGGTCCCTTAGACCATAAGAGTCTATAAATATGTTGTGACTCAGTTTTTCTATCTATTAAAGGGAAGTGATATTGTGTGTTTTTCTCTATCTTGTTATGAGTTTCATAGATATATGTGATGACATGCTGGTGCATGCTAAGCAGTCTTGAGCTTCTCTGGCTAATTCCAGAGTCGAGATCTGTTGATTGTGTCAAATAAGAGTATTGGCCTCCTACTCCTTGTGACATTAATGAAATAACCAGCTTATGCTTGTGTGAGTAAAAGAAGCATGTACATTTGTCATCTGAAACATGGAGAGTTGCGTTAGTCAGGATCTATTTATCAAACAATGTTTCAAGTATTTAGAACAGAAACACTTAAATGCAGGGAATTGGTTATATAGTTGATAGGACAGAAGAACTGAAAAGCCAAAAATTAGCAGTAAGGCACTCAGAAGGAAGTCAGGGAGGGACAGAGGTAGGAGGCAGCATTATCGGAGCCAAGAGTCAGGAAGTCCCAGCAGAAGCTACCACCGTGATGGTTGTGTTACTGAGAAGTTAGAACGTGGAAGGAGATGAAGGTCCTTTTATTTTCTCAGTTCCACTGAGATGTAATTTATATATAACATTGTGTAAGGATGAGGTGTACAACACGATGATTTGATACACTTACGTACTGTGAAATACTTACCACAATAGGGTTAGTTAACCCCTCCATCACCTCACCTAATTGCCCTCAAAGGGCTCTCTTGGCCCTGAGCTGTGCTGCCTTGAGGGAGGGGTTAGGTGGTTCAACTCAAACTGTTCCTCTCAACCCTCCAGTGAATCCAATTTGGGATTTCTTTTTTCTCCAACAATGTGTTGCAATTTTTCCCCTGGACTCCTTGACTTCCATAAAGTTTCTCACCCATGGGTGATTATTTAATATTTTCTTTCTTTTTCTTTAGTTTACAATATTGTTTTATTTAAAACATTTTATATTTATATAATTCTTAAAGATTACACTCAGTATACAGTTATTACAAAATATTGACTACATCCCTCATGTTGTACAGTACATCCTTGTAACCTACCTTATACCTAATAGTTTGTCCCTCCCTCTCCCCTACTCCTGTATTTCCCCTTTCCCCATCCCCACTGGTAACCAAGAGTTTATTCTCTATATCTCTGAGTCTGCCTCTTTTTTGTTATATTCACTAGTTTGTTGTATTTTTTAGATTCCACATATAAGTGATATCACACAGTATTTGTCTCTGTCTGATTTATTTCACTTTGTGTAATGTCTTCCAAGTCCATGCGTGTTGCTGCAAATGTCAAACTTTCATTCTTTTTATGACTAAGTAGTATTCCATGATGTGCATGCATGTGTGTGTGTGTGTGTGTGTGTGTGTACTGCATCTTCTTTATCTATTCATGTTCATGGCCACTTAGGTTGCTTCTATATCTTGGCAATTGTAAATAATGCTGCTATGAACACTGGGGTGCATGTATCTTTTCAAATTAGTGCTTTTATTTTTTTCAGATCTATGCCCAGGAGTACAATCACTGAGTCATACGGTAGTTCTATTTTTAATTTTTTGAGAACCCTCCATACCGTTTCCCACCGTGGCTGCAGCAATTTACATTCCCATCAGCAATGTGTGAGGGCTCCCTTTGCTCTATGTCCTTGCCAACATTTGTTATTTGTATTCTTTTTGGTGATAGGCAGTCTGACAGGTGTGAGGTTATACATCTCACTGTGGTATTAATCTGTTATCGGTCATATCATTTGCAAGTATTTCCCGCCATTCCGTAGGTTGTCTTTGTGTTTTGTTGAGGTTTCCTTTGCTATGCAAAAGTTTTTAAGTTTAATTAAGTCCCATTTGTTTATTTTTTCTTTTATCTCCTTTGCTTTAGGAGATGAATCCCCCCCCTCAAATTGCTGTGATTTATGGCAGAGTGTGTTTTGCCTATGTTTTCCTCAACTAGTTTTATGATTTCTAGTCTTATATTTAGGTGTTTAATCCATTTTGAGTTTATTTTTGTGTATTGTGTAAAGGATGTTCTAGTTTCATTCTTTTACATTCAGCTGTCCCAGCACCACTTATTGAAGAGACTGTCTTTTCTCCATTATATATTCTTAACCTCCTTTATCGTAGATTAATTGACCATAAGTGCATGGATTTATTTCTGGGCTCTCTATCCTGTTCCATTGATCTTTGTGTCTGTTTTTGTGCCAGTGTCACACTGTTTTGATTACTGTAGCTTTGTACTTTGCAGGTGACACACTATACATAGAAAATCCTAAAGATGCCACCAGAAAGCTGTTAGAACTTACCAATGAATTTGGTAAAGCTGTAGGATACAAAATTAATATACAGAAATCTGTCACATTTCTATACACTAAAACAAACTATCAGAAAGAGAAACTAAGGAAAAAATGCCATTTACCATTACATCAAAAGGAATAAAATATCTAGGAATAAAACTTCCCAAACAGGCAAAATACCTACACTCAGAAAACTATGACACTGGTGAAAGAAATGGAAGACGACACAAATAGAGGGAAAGATAGACCATGCTCCTGGATTGCAGGAGTTAATATTGTTAAAATTACCACGCTACTCAAGGCAATATACAGATTCAAGGCAATCCTTATCAAAATACTGATGGCATTTTTCACAGAACTAGAACAAATAATTTTAAAATTCTTATGAAAACATGGAAGACATCGAATAGCCCAAAAGAAGTCTTGAGAAAGAAGAACAGAGCTGGAGGCATCACGCTCCCTGACTTCAGACTATAGAATCTTAGTATCAGGCAAATAGTAGGTCAAAAAGTAATTCAGCTTTTTGGCTCCTTGATTGCCTTGATATTCTTGGGCTTTTGAATTTTAGAATTAGCTTTTCAAGTTCCACCAAAACCCTGCTTTTTAAAAAAGCAGAAATACGTTGATTTTAGAGATTAATATGGAAGAAAATTAATTTCTTTGCAATAGCCAGTCATTTGTTCATTACTGTGATACATTCTTCCATTTTTTTAAGTCAGTTAAAATTTCTCTCAAAAATGGGGGAAATTTAGTTTGTAAGTCCTGCATATGTTTCAGGATATATTTTCTTAGGCATTTAATGTTTTTGATCCTATTGTATATGGTATATTTCACTTTTATTTTTTATTAGTATATAGAAATAAAATTAATTCTTAAATCTTGATCTAGTATCACATAATCTTGCAAAATTCACCGGTTCAGTTTTTGAAAAATTTTCTGTATATTGGCAAATTTTGTGTATATAATCACATAATCTGCCAGTGATGATAACTTTATCTCTTTCTAATCTTTTTGTCTTGAGGTTTTTTTTTTCCCTACCTTATTACACAGCTTAAGCCTTCAAGTACAATGTTGAACAAAGTGGTCTACATTGAACATCTGTTGTTTTTAATCTCAGGAGCAATATCTCCTTCACTATTGAGAATGATAATTCCTGTAGTTGTGTTTTGTTTTTTGCTTTTTCAGATATTATGTAGTTCTTGTTTTTAATAAGTTGTTTTTTAATCATGGTAGACTTTGAAATTTGTTTTTCTTTCTTCACTTATCTGGATGATCCTATGATTATCTCATTTGTTCTGTTAATGCAGTGAATTAAATAGATTAATTTTTTGAGCTTTAAAACAATTGGGTACTCCTAGAATACACAAGTTGGTGTGATGTATTATCTTTAACAAATGCATTTGTTTATCATCAGATTTGATTTGCTAATATTCGTTAAAGATATTTGCATCCATAATTATATGAGATATTGGTTTATAATTTTTCTTTTTGTAATGCTTTTCAAAAATTTTTAGAATCGACATTATGTTAGCCTTGTAAATAAAAGCAGAGAATTCACTCTTTTTCTATTTTTCTACAAGAGTTTGTACAGGACTGGTATAATTTGTTCCTTAAATATTTAGAATTCACCCTGGAAGCCATCCTCACAACACCAGCATTTAGCAAGTATCTCATAGGGAAAACTGGCCAGGCATTTTCGTTCCTTCAAATTTCCAGATTTGGCCCCACCACACAGTCTCTCCCAAATTTTATTGATTTTTTTCATTCCCCGCAAAGGGGCTTTCAGTGAGTGCTACCTTCAGCCCGTGCCCAGAATGGGCAGAAGGTCCTAGATGGAGAAAGAGATGAGACATAATCAGGTCACCTTGGAAACAGTCCATTCCTCTGGAGTTTTTGACCATCTAATCCTCATCACTGTCACAGCTCTCTGATGCCCTAAAAATGTGGGGTTTGGCAATGCATCTGACGTTTTCTGGTCATCACTGCAGAAACATTGGCCTGCATGCAGAAGTGTAGGCTGCCTCACTTTTCCAAATAGATGGTAGTGTTTCATTTGTCTGAAGTCAAGATTCTGGAAAGCTCAAAAGAGTTTTTATGTCCTTTTCATGTTTATAAATCACCCATTCATTTTTTTGTCTGCTTTTATTCAAAGCAGTACCTGCTGACTTCAGGTGTGTGATTGTCCATGTTGTCTTAATAATTCCCAGACTGGGCTGGAATAAGAATTGCATTTGTTCTTGTTCAAAACACAGGTTAAAGGGTCTCAGTCCTGGAAATTCTCTCCAACGGTTGGGTTGGAGCCTAGGAATCTGTAAGTTGGATGTACTTCCCAGGCAATTCTGATGCAGCCCATTCCAAAGGCATTTGGAAACCACTGAACTGGACAGGAAGTGATTAAAAAGTAATGTTCTGAGTCACTATTTTTATGATGAAATGCAGGAAATTTCATGGATTGTAAATAGGGGGGAGATCAATTTTCAGTTCCCACTCCTAGTAGGTATGGAAATACGGATCTCTCAAAGACACTTAAAACCACTTCCCAACATCACAGTACATAAAAGAAAGTAGAGGTGATAGAAAGACCATAAAGGCCAGGACGGAAAATTTCGATTCTGCAGATAGAACACTGTCTCTCACCTGAGGCTGTAGTGAGTTTTCCTGGAGGCTGAAAAGCCATTTCTGGGATGATTTAGAAAAGACCAAGAACTCTGGGTTATTAGTTACTAAGGACCTTGAAATAAGAAGCCAACACTTCTGAGCAGACCAGACTATGTGAGACAAGAGCTATGTGCATCATACAGAACTGCATGCCACACTGGACCAAACCTGCTCTCATAGCCCCACTATTGGATATGATTATAACCGCTATCTTAGTGAAAAGGATGCTCTCTACCTAATGAAATAAAAAATTTGGCACTGAGAAATGGCCAAAGAGATAAGGGCATCCTGATCACATTCTCTCTAAATGAAGTCTGTCTATGTGTGCCACACTTTTTAAGTGACACGCTGGATATGCAGTCACTCATTTAAAGGGCTCAGGATGACAACAGAAGAGTGAGTGCCCCTTCTGTTTGTTGGAGGAAGTTGAGCCAAGGAAACTCCAGCAAGATGATCTTTAATGCATTGTAAAGGTTAAGCATGAGTAACAAAGATGGGTAAATAGTACAGGAGACAGCATTTAGGAGAAATGGTCCTATATAATAATACGGTGTGCTCTGAACAGGCTTAGAAGTTACTTGGACTGACATTTCAGTGTCAGTTATGGTGCAGAACGAGGAAGGGAGGTTGGTTAGCATAAGAGATATCTGACTTCAAGTGATATCCTAAACACTGCTGGTAAGTTTAGACTTTATTCTGAAGATGAATTACAGTCATTGAAAGATTTTAAACAAAAAGTGGCGTGAACAACTTTCTGTTTTTAGAAGATCATTCAAGCAGCATGCAATATGGTTTAGAAAGGGGACATCCTTTGATCAGAATAACAAACACAATTCCTTTCTAAGACTGCAATTCTGAGCATGTAGAGGAGGAGTTGGGTTTGAGAGATATGGTGAAGATAGAATTGATAAAACTTGGTCACTGATTTGCTGAAGAATAGTGCAAAAATGAAAAGTTGAGAATGGCCCTCAGTTTGGGCATCGTTAGCATTATGATGGTAATAACCAAGACAGAATCTACATGAGGATAGACAGATTTATAGGACAAAAAAATGAACTTAGATCTAGACTTGATAGGTTTGAGATGTCTGAAATGGAGACTTGATCAATGGAGATGGAGTGGCCATCTTGGATGACAGGATGGTCCTGTGAGTGGTGGTGATGCTGGCGGAGCCAGAGCAGCTCTGCCACACTGTCCCTGGACATCCCATGTTCAGACTGCATCTTGAGTAGCAAATAGATTTCTGCATCATTCATGCCTTTTTATTTTGTTTTATTGCTACTTGTTGTTGAACCTAGTCCTTACTGCTATGAGATCATTGATGAATTTTGCTGGAATGCATTTCATGAAATAACAAGTGTTAGCTCTGTTACTCTGCCTTCTGCAGCGAATGGTATATGAGTAAGTAAGGTGGTAAGTGACATCTACCTTTCCAAGTCATTTGATGGTAAAAGCAAGGTATACCTTCTTTACATTGTGAAGTCACTTAAAATGATGCTAAGTAGTGTAATAACCAGGAAAATGATGATAAGGCAATTTTGGGAAAGCAGGACAGAAAACTGCATATACTTCATAAATACGACAATGTGAAATTACCCTATTCATTGTGGGGGAAGACCTAAAAGCGTACATACATCAAACCATTAAAAATGCTGGTTTTTGAAGAAAGGGACTATATATGGTCTTTATTTATTTTCTTTATACTGTTTTCTCCCAGTTTTTGTTATATGAATTTTCTCCTATTTCTGTTATATGAATATTTTTTTTCTCCTGACTTGGTGCTAAAATTCTATATTCCTGTAGCTGGCAATTTAATTTTATTAAATAAAATTATTTTTTAATTTAAAATGGAATAGCCATGAAAAGCATTAGGAGAACACTGGTGAAGAAAAAAAAGAAAGATTTTCTAATGAAGATATAATAAATATTTCTAAGAAAGAAAGATTTCCTGGGGTGGAGGCTGACCAGTGAGGCATGAATATTTAGTTCCACCGTCTATATATTTCAAGTATCCATCTACAACCCTGGTGTAAGAACAGAGAAGGCAAGAGGCTGGAATACCCGGGCCTGTAGTTTTCCAGGAGGGTGTGATGGAAGGGTGCAGGGATGAGGAAGTTGTGCCTGAAATGATGGGCCTTTGGGATTTGATCAGGCAAGGGAGAAGGTGAAGCTGGTAGACTGATTGACTTCTTTGAGACTCTAGTCCCTCCGGGGCCGAGATCAGGTGCCATGTGGGTGACGAAAGCAAGAGCTGAAGGAGTTGTAATGATTAGAGAGGAGGTATCCAAATTTAAGATTTTCGAAGTGTACCAGTTCTGATGATTACACTTGGTGGCTGTGACCCTGGGCCAGGCTGCTGGAAGTGGAAAGCCATGTTAGGTCACTGGAGATCATCAGAATGTTTCCATGGGGCTTACCATTTCTGTAAGTGGTAATTATAAAAATTTTTTTTCATTCAAATTTAATTCTTTACATTTACAATGATTTAGTTTCTTCACATTAAATTATTGATTGAAATGGAAAGAGAGCCTGCAATTATGAAAAATCTTTTTTTAAAAAAAGGCTGAGAAAGTATTTCTAAAAGAAAACCGAGGTGCATAGCAGAGAAGATGCAAATGTTACATTTTAGAAATTTCATTTATACCCTCAGTTGGCCTTATTCACTTACTTCTGTGCTCTCACAGCAACTGCATTTCCCCCTTATCATAAGTGAAATATATTCATTTGTCTACATGTGTTCTCTTAAACAGACTGTGAAATCCTTGACATCAAAGACGTTGCTTTTTTACTGTCTAAATATTGCACAGTGTTTGGCTCACTGTGTGTACTCAATACGTTTTGTTATATGAATATTTCTTTCCCTGACGTGATGCTAAAATTCTGTATTCCTGTAGCTGGCAGTCTAAGAGTCAGTCATTCAAAACGGATGGTCTTACATTTCCTTTAAGAATATGTTCAGGCGTAAGTCGAATGGTGATGGAAAGGGCATACTGAGAACAGGTTGAGAACTAAATAGTTTTATATTCTCCTTCTCAGCTTAAAGATTCTATGAGTCTATAACATCTAGTTGTTTGTTTTCTTCATGTGTTAATAGGGTCATGGATTCCATCTCTTTTCACTGTACCTTATGGAGCTGGAAAACATATCGATTACCAGTGCTACATCTTATTATGCAATTAGAGAACCCCAGGGTTCAAAGGAAAATGAAATATCAATTCATCCAGGAGCCCATCTGTTTGAAAAGCTTCCAGTTACCCAAGAGAAAATCTAGACACCAGGCGAAGAAAGAAAACTGCTTGTCCATTCCTTCACTTCTTTCTCAGCATTATTATCTATGGTTCTTACCAGTGACACTTTTTATCCCCTCCCCCATTTATAAGGCCTTGAAACATACAGAATAAACAAGTGGAAATAAAAGTGATAATATTGCTAATTGGAGACAGTAATTTTAAACGTGCGGTCATAGTGGACATCTGTTATTCACCCCTGAACTGAACGTCTTCCCCCAGACTCAAAGGCTTCGCCTGTTGTAGACAGAGCCTGAATTTGCAAACCCATCCCCTGGTGGGGAATGTACCAGGATGCGTTCTCCCTGCAGGAAGACTGAAGTTAAGTATCAAGAGGCCAAGTTGAGCACAGGCTAGGTCTTCTTCTAAACACACCTTTAACATAACCGACTCTGCCTCTTTGGGGGAGAAGGAGTGAGAAGGTTCTTGCTGTATTTCTCGTGGGGAGCAGAGCAGAGATCTCCTGCTGCAAGTACCGCTCTCTCTTTCGCAACACCCAGCGCCCGCCGTCATCCTAAGTAACCCAGGGACGTTCACAAGAGCACCCTGTCTTTGCTAAACATCCCTGGTGGTTTCCCCTTTTCTCCTCTCTTGTTCCCCATTTCCTCATGGCTCTGCAGAAATGGTTGATCTGTATTTTGGACCGTGTGTCCCACCCTTCATAAATAAGGTATCATAATGTCCCTCTGAAGATCTTCGTCCGAGACTTTACTTGAGGCTGTTGGGTAAGACACTTGGGGGAAGCAGTTCATAAGAAGCGCTCTCAGCCCCTACATCCGGGCAGCAGGCTTCACTGTGGCATCCGCCCTACCAGGCGAGTGGCTCTTTCGGCTCCTGATCTAGCCTCACTGCAATGCATTTATTAGGAACACACTTTTCTTTCAAAGGGGCTTTTTCTCCCCAAACAAAAGGTATTTAGTTTGAGAATTCGGGTTCCGACAGCCCATTTATACAACTTCATCTCATTGATGGTTGTCTGGTTCCTCATACTTGCTTTGTGTAGCTCGAAATCCCTAAATCAGAGGTCACAGACTCCAATATCTACAGAGGCCAGGCACACAGTGTAGGTGAGCAAAGCAGAAAGGGGGAATTTATGAGAAGATAATGGGGAATACAGCAAACTGCAAGCCCTGTATAAGCAAGGCACTGCCACACCGTGTTACAGTTCGTCAGGATTTTACGTGGTGAACTAGCTATCTTTCTATCTTGCAGTTTTTTTGGGGGGAGGGGGGAGTAGGTAATTAGGTTTTATTTGTTTTTTCAGTGGAGCTACTGGGGATTGAACCCAGGACCTCTAGCACTGAGCTCTACCCTCTCCCTTATCTCGCAGTTTTTCAAAGGAAGCTAAGAAGCTCAGACTTTTATGGGACACCTCTGAGTGTGAGATACTTAAAACTAGTTTAAAATAAAAAACAAGCTGTTGGCACTGGACTAATGCAAAACAAAGACAAGATAAGATAAAACTTGCAGCTAAAATACTCAGACTGTATATGGCCCATAAGCTAAACCTTTACAGCTGTCGCTCTGTATTAAGTCATTTGGCTACTGGCCCACCGGCTGGTCTTTGCAGCAGGAGGGCTCCAAGCGTGCCCATCCCGGCGGGTCTCCTCTGCCTGACACCCATGTCGTACCCCTGCCCTGGTACCCTGCCTTGTATTCTCAGAATCAAACTCCCCCTTCTGGCTCATTCTCAGAGTTTTCTTTTTTCAGAAACTCTTTTTCCAATTGCAGTTTGACTTTTAAAAAGAATATACCTTTTCGTAACGTGAGCCAGGGAATGTCACTGTGAAATTGGTTTACGTTGAACCTGGCACCATCAGGGTAGACAGGGTTCAGGTGAGTTTTGGAAGCTCAGTGATACATGAGCAACTCTTAATGAGCGGTCTGATAAACAGAGCTTCTAATCTCGCCTGTGTCCTTTCTTAGCAGCGTGAAGCTACCCAGGTCCCCAGCTCTGTGGTGGTTTGCTCTTCTTATATACAAAGTGGAGACACTAATAAAGACAGTTACAAGGGTTAAGTGAGACAATGTATAAGAAAGTACCAAGAAAACCGTTAAGCTTATTGAAACATTGGGGCTTATTCTGATTGATGCTTTTAATATTTAAATCTAAACTTGCCTTGAATTTCTTTCGATTTATTGAAATTACTTAGTTTTCTTTTTTATCTTACAGAAAGGGATTAACAAAAGGCTGTGTAAAAAGAGGGGGAATAACTAAATCTCAGAGCAGGGGCAGGTTTTAATGGAATATATTGATCTGATACAATACTTTTCTCAATATTTCTTTCTTGGAACAGATATTTATTGAGTACTTGCTATGGGCCAGACGTTGTCCTGGGCACTGAGTGTATAGGGAAGAACAGGGAAGGGCCTGCCGTTTCTAATTAGGTAGACAGATCATGAACACTTCCGTAAATAAATATATGGTTTAATGCTGTGTAAGGAATTTGGAGTAAAATAAAGCAGGATATGGAAAGAGAAGGTGACAATAGGAAAAAGAGGAGCTCTTGGAAATAGCGTGGTCAGAGAAAGCCTCTGAGAGCAAGTGACATCTGAAGAGATGAGATGAATTGCAGGGTGAGCCGTGCAGGTGTCTGGGGGGAAAGTATCCCAGGTGGAGGCAGCGACAAAGTCAGATCATCAAAGGCAGGAATAAGCTCGGTGTATTCAGTGAACAGAAGAAATGCCACTGTCACTAGAACAGAGTGAGAGAAAAAGGGAGGAGGTATGGTGTAAGAGTTGGGAAGGGCTGAATTGCAAAGTGCCCTGTGGACCACAGTGTGGATAACGGTCACACGTGTGGATGCTTTTCTTTTAGAAAAGTATACGTGTCACATGTACAGTTAACAAAGGATAGTCACTATCTCTTTAGTGGATAAAGAACTTCTATAATGCAATACTAAAATGGGAAAAATACCATTTCACAGGAGGAAATGTATTTATGGCCACTGCATAGAGGCCATATTTAGAGATACTCAACTTCATCAGTAATGAGGGAACTACAAAATAAGACCATAATTACATAACATGTTTTACTCATTTCATTGATTAAAATTTTGGATGTCTGAAGATACCAAATATTAAAGAGCATGCAGATCAATAAGATCTCTTATCAGTTGCTGGTAGGAGAATAAATTGGTAAAATGTATTTGGAAAATAAGGTATTGTCTTGGAAAGTTGAACAGTTGTATGTCTTAAAACCCAGCAATTCAGCTTTTTGGTGTCTACCAAAGAGAAATAATTGTCTAGGATCACCAGGAGACAGAAACAAAAAGTTCACATCATTGCAGTTCATAATAGTAAAAATCTGAAAGCAACCTTAAGTGAAGGAATAATTAAATCATCGCATATTCAAGCAATGAACTATTACAGAGCAGTGGACTGAATCAACCCCATGTATTCACTAAGACATGACTGAATCTTACTAATTTAATGGAAATGAAAAAAAGTCAAATCCCAGAAGACTATAAACAGCATAATATTCTTTTACAAAATTCAAAAACAAGTAAAACCAACTGAGATGTTATTTAGACATACATATATTTCTAAAACTGTTAAATATTAAAAGGAATAACTAGTATAAAGTTTGGGATTGTATATATTTTGAGGTGGAATGGGAGATGGGAGAACAGGATTGGGGGAGCATATAAGTAGATAAAAGTTATTGTCAGAGTTTTAATTATTGGGTTGCATGGTGCATTCTGAAATGTTTATTTTATTATTAAAATTCATAAATGAATGAACTAATGTCATGTGTGAATCACTGACGATGATCATGAACTGAGGATTATAATTAATCCAATTATGTACATGTGAGATTCTCCAAAATCGTATATAACAAGAACACTTATTTATAAGCTGAAATTAATTACTATGCACAACCTCTCAGTGGGTAGAGAGTAAGGAGTAAAGAGAAAAGACAAGTTCTTTAGTGACAGGTACCATGGAAATGTATTGATGCCTGGATAAATTTACACTTCCCCCCAAACTGTGGGCTGTGTATTTCTGGGTCAATGCTAGGCTAAGGTCAGCCAACATTATCTAGTTCCTATTCAGGGGCTCACAGAATTTGATGTTAATGCAGACCTTGATTTTATTCTACTCCAATGGTTAAAAAGATTCTCTGATTTTTTTTAGAGCTGCTTGAATTATGTGACCTTTTCTTTTAACCTAGCTATTATTTTTTTTATCTTAATGGAGTTTTGGTCTTATGGCAATATATGATTTATATTTCCCTTTAGGAATGTGATGGTACTGCCTTATGGCTTCCCTGGCTAATTTTATTAGTAAGGCTGTACTGAGCATATTTTCCTAGTTAAAGTGGAAGCCCCTGCCCCTTTTCTTCTCCAGCATTTATCAAGACCCTAAAGCTCTTGTCAAAACCACACTGGTGGGTAGGGGGAGGGATCAGAGAGTGGGGCAGGGGAGTGAAAAGGCAGAGCATAGAGAGTCCAGGGGTGTCTGAGGTGGAAAGGATATGAGATATTATAAATGAGAAAAACTGAAGCAGAGAGAGAGAGAAACAGTTGCCTGAAATCACTCAGTTGATTGATCAGTTGAAAGGGATATTCGTTCTGACTAGTGGGAGAGCTGGAAGCGGAACCCCTTTCTCTTGGCTTTGCACTAGTGAACTTTCTAGTTCATCCTGCTGCTCCCCACCAGCCTCTTGTGCACAGAGATGGAGCCATTTCCCCCCCTGTTTTATTTATGCCTAGAAGTTTCTAACATTTACCCTCTTTATGCCTAAGATTCCACTCCGTGGGAGAGGTGTTGGGTTATGTCTGAATCTCCTATGGCATCCCTTCACAGTACGGAAGAGAGATACTTCAGTTTTTGTTGCCAGTGGACACAAGAAGGATTATCACTGGGTACCATACACAGGGTTTCAGAGGGGCTCTGGGGCCACCTGAGTCACTGCCGGTGGTGGGAGGAGGGGGCTGTGGCAGGTGGGAGGTGGGGGTTGAACAGGTGGTGGGCAGGAAACAGAGCTCTTCTGTGGAACTGCAGAGACAGAACATGAGATTTCTATGGTGCCGCCCCCTCCCCTCATGAGTTTATTCATCCACCTTTCGCTCAAGGCTCATCTCACAAACCGATTACCTAGAATATTTAGTTTTATCACATAGTCACTTGAACTTGCTTTCTTTGAACAGTGTCTTCCTTTCAGTTGGTTTCTTTGCAGGCTGCCTTTTAATTAAACTCCTAATATATCTATTTAAGACCTCCCCAGACTGATTAATCAAGTGCACCAGGAAACTGAAATTCCATCATAAAACAGTTCCTAATGTGAGAGGGGGGATTATTAAATTGCTATTTTATTACCCAAATTGACAAAGATCAGTGATGGAGAGTGAGCGCGTGCTGGAGTTGCGTGGCAACACGCTCGTCTAATTAACGAAGTGACAGTTTTACGCTGTGAAGCAGCGAAAGGACTTGACAAGACTCATGGCTTTTCTCACTGACTCTAACAGCTGGAATGATGTTTCTTAACGTTCTCACGAAGTTTGGCAGTAATACATTACCCATGTCACACTTAAAGAAGGAGGGAGGGGCAATTAAATTTTCCCACTGTCGGCGCATCCCAATAGGAAGACAGGGCTGAACGCTCCCCTGGCCCCACCTGCTCTAACTGGCCACGCCCACTCCATCCACTATTCACGCCACAATCAGGTATCTCCATTGACAGTCTTCTTGCTTTTGGGGGCCTCTTTTCTGGGTGAAAGGCGGCTAAATCAACGGGGACTGATGACATTAATTTTTTTTCCAGGGAGAAAAGGAAATAAAAACATAAAGCCCTGACACACAGTTTGTTAATGATTCTGAATTCATAAACCAACGGGATCAAAAACAGAAAACTGGGACTTACTCTGAATTAATCAGACATGAATAACATTGATGAATGTTTTCAGTGACAATAAAGATGGTGTCTTTATCGGGAGAAAAGGCAGGCAATTTAATCTATCTTTTTTAGTTGTTTGCCTGGCTACTTTTCTTGTTTGGCCAAATATTTAGGCCTCTGTGTGTTTTGATTCTGCTCAGATAAGCAAAGAGGATCAGGTGGATTTGAGAACCGTGTCTCTCTTGAGTCTGGAGAGTCCTCCGGAGATCAGATGAAAAACAGCCAGCTCATTTTTGGGATTACAAAGTTCTAGAAAACCAGGTTACATGGTACTCCAAAGACAGTCTTTCTTCTGATATATCAGCTCTTCTATTCTTTTAAGACTTTCCCTCTGAACATCCTCTGTTAAGTTAAAAGGGAATATTGCTTGTCTTTCTCTTACGTGGGTTGATATGGGAAAGTGGAAAAGTCCAGCCTCAGGTTTAAGATCTAACCCCAAGGTTATGTGTGTGAAGCTTGGTCCTGAAGGTAAATGATTATAAATGTAAATTTTATCTCCCTGTGGGGCTCCTTGGCTGGGAAGGATTCCTGGGGCTCGCACAGCTCAGTGGTAATTATTGAGGCTTGAAGGTAGTTTTTGTTTCAAGGCGAAAGACATTTGGCAGCAGCTCCCGTAGGCTCTAAAAAGCCATGTCCTTTTTTTTTAGCCCCCAGGGATGCCAGAACCTCTAATTTCCATACTTAAAATGTTCATGCTTTTCTCTCACCCATAGCCTGGTCCCCACTGGCTTTGAGGAACAGGTATGGCTTTTTCTGAATTGTTCACATCATGGGAAACCACAGAGCTAACAACCTGGCAGAATTGCCCTTGGTGCCAGTGTATCCTTTAGGCCAGTCCCTGTCGGACGGCTTTCAAATCTGCACAGCCCGACACATGTTTCACTTGAAGGGAGAAACCAGAGTTACTCAAGCAAATGATACCCTAGCTTTTTGTACAATTTAGTGAAAAGGTTCATCTCTTTTTCTTCCCGAGGGCAACAAAAGCAGCACTTTAAAGCATCAAGTATGTGCCAGATGTTATGCTAACCATACAGAGAGATCGCAAACTGAAAGACACAGCTCTTGACTTTTTTTTTTTAAAGGTCTGAGATTTGTCTGGGTAATAATACAAGTTCAAAACCAGCAGAGTTTGATTCCAAGGCCCTACGTGAGGTATCCAAATCGTGTGTGTGTGTGTGTGTGTGTGCATGAGACAGAGTATATGGTGTAGCAGGCACTGTGACGTGTGAGGGAGATGCAATGCTGAGATGCTCGTTATGGATCTTGCCTTGCTGAGTTTGTAATCGTGCACTCATCTGTAAGAACAGTTCATGGTCCTAAGGACAAAACTCTAGATGGGCTTTGGAGTAAAATCAACTACGTTCACATCTTAGTTTTTCAGTGTGCTGTAGATAAACCTAGACAAGTTACTAAACCTCTCTAAGCCTTGCCTTCCTCTTCTGGAAAATAGGGATAGTATTATGAACCACATAAACTTTGCAGTGATGAACAGAAGGAATGTAAGTACAACTCCTACTGCAGGGTCTGCTATGTCATAGATGCTCAGTAAATAATGGTTATTTATGGATAGAACGGGATTTTTTTTAAAGGCAAGCGATGAGAGTAGGTGGTGGACCATTCAACTAGCTGACTGAGCCATGCTTGAAGGATGAGAGGGGGAGCAGCATGTGCAAAGGCCCAGAGGTCTGAGGAAGCAGGATGTTGCCCCAGGCCTGGAGTGCTGGGAGAAGAGGGGAAGTAGTGATGAAGAATTAAGTTGAACAGGAAAGCTGAAACCTGACTACAAAAGGTGTAGGATGTCTTACTAAGAAGTCTAGATTTTTATACAGAAGACGATGAGGAATCTTTGAATAGTTATTGTAGGAACATTTCTCGAAGGGAAAGGGGCTTGAACTAAACATTGGTTGATAGTTGGGATTCAGGTTGGCAGAGAGGGAGGCAGGGAGGGGGAAAGCAGGTATACAGAGCTCAGGGGTATAGGTGAGCTCAACACTTACAGGATGCCACCAGCTGACAGGGGCTTTCTCTTGGAGCAATCTTAGAAAGCCATCGTCTTAAATGACAATTCCAGAGGGATTTAGGGTTCAAGCAACTAAGACCGTGGCTGACACCAATCCCAGTATATTGCTATCTTTTAATTATTTATAATCATATGGCCTTCTATATTTAGGTACTCATTTTTCTTTTTGGAAATAGTGATGATGCATTTGATCATTATTGTCACATAAAGATGGTCCACGTTTACCTGAAGAATCTTGGATGCTTCCATAAGTTGCAACGAGCTTGTCTTTTTGACAACTCTGCCTCGCACTGGCTGTGGATGCAATGCCAATGTTAAACTCAAAATCAGTCGTCTGGGTTGACAAGTCTAGTAGTGTTGCATGCTTGAGATCAATGTGGCGGTCCAGCGGTATGTCCCCTGACTGAACGTGTGGATGTTTCCACAGGGCATCACGGCATGAGGGGCAGACATCACCCGGGCCCCAGATGGACAAGTGACAGCAGCGCCTGACTCGATTCTTCAAAACACCCATCAGCTCTGCGATGGGACCCTTACGATTCAATCCAAAAGTAAGTCAGTTCTAAAAGAACTTTTAAACGATTATTATTACACTTTCTGGATTTGTTTCACACAGCATTGTCTCTCATATCTCTAAAGATCATCTATGCCTTAAAAAGAAAAAAAGATTCCTGTCTCCACTTGGTTCCTTTTCCTGTTTGACTTGGTCTGTATCTTTCGTGACAGTGGTGAGATATTGAACGTGAATTGATAGCACGGTGTCGGAAAGGATGACAGTACGTACGTCAAACTTCACATTATTCAACTTCCTTTATTCCTCCTGCTTTAAGCTCACTTCCCACCCTGGCTGGCGGAGGTGGCTGGGCCTCCCATTCCTGGGCTGGCCCCCTGTGCTCTCCGCATAGGTCTGCCTGCTGCTTGTCCCTTTACCTGTCTGCATTCACCAGGGTCCAGCTTTCTCTGCTGTGCGAAGGCACTTGCCGCTCGGCCACTGTTTTCCATCCTCTAGATCATCGCTGACCTCAAACCTTTTGTCTTTGTGGGTTTATAGCTTAGCGGGTTACGGGAGGGAGAAGACATGCATGCACTTGTGCGATTTATCTTTTTAAATTAGAAGGGTGTCCTTGTTTTAAAGATTTATGAATATTCGGATTTAAAAATCGTAAACTAGTCCGTTGAGTATGCAGAAAGTTACTCTGAGACTGATGCTGAGTGTTTAAACTTTTAAAGCCTGTAGGTAGGGAAAATGTGATCCTTTGACAGGTACCAGGGATTTGTTCTCCGTGGTTTGAAAGGCCTAATGGGGCATTTATCTTTAGAATATTCTTTTTCTTTGTTCTGGGAATAGAATCATTTTGGTTGGGTTTCTTGCTCATGCACAGTTTCATTTTGTTATGTTTAGGGTTGTTCTAAGTGGTTTTGAAGCACCCAAGAAAGCAAATGCTTTTATTCATCCATTCATTTATTCATTCACAACTCAACCATTCATTTACCTGTTCATTTACTTATGTGACAAATATTTTTTGAGCCTTTTCTCATTGCCCTGCCTGAACTACAGGGAACAAGGCAAATGCAATCGTTGTCCACCTGTTATTCTGTTTAATAATGTGAAAAGCTGTGCCAGGAGCTGGAGGATGGGGACAGCTGCCCAACAGTGCTGCTCCTCACCAGAGAGCCTCAGCCATACCTGGGCACTTGTTAGCCATGCCGGGACTCAGGCCCACCCCAGACACACTGCACGGGAAACTGTGTGTTTGAACCCAGCATCCTGGCTTAAACAGCCCTCCAGGCGATTCCACTGCACGCTAACATGTGAGAACCACTGTTCTAAAAAACGAACAAACAACAGGCTTAATTTCAAAAGATCAATTTCTGTACGTGAACCGGAAAATAAGGGGAGAGGAGATGGGGAGAAAGAGCTCTGAGATAGTGAGGCTTCCAGAAGTCAGTTTAAAAGTAAATCTGTCCTGTATTCAGACTTGATTTTTTAAAAAAAAAACAAGGACACGCCACTATGTGTCTTATTGAAGATTTCTGGGATTGTTTTTTGGTTCATTTTATGTGCGTTGGAACCCATTTGCTGGTTAGATGTGTGGGTCCAATCCTTATTTTATGGTATTTGTTAAAACTCTAGGTAACCCTGATGTTGAGAGAACCAGCAGGTCTGCTGTGAAGGTCGTCCTCGTCCCTGTTACCCTCCCCAGTGCCATGGTCATGGCCAGTTCTGCTCTCAGTGTCACACTGACACTTTACTGACATTCATCTTGGGGCTTTTACTTTTCTTGGGATGTGGGTGTTAGTTACTAAGAGCTGAATTATCTTAGTGATAACCTAGTATTTTACTCTTTTCAATGATGGCTTAACATTTATGAGTTGATTTCCCTCTGCCTCCATTTTTTTCTCTCCCTTTTAATCACATTGTATTTCCCAGAAGGCTTCTTCTATCTCCCAGAAGGTTCCTGTAAATAGATGCCTAGTGGCCTTGCCCTCAGTTCACCATTCATGTCCAGATATGCCTGTATGTTTAGATTAAAGCTGTCACTCTGTCACGCAGATCACTCCGTTGGGTTTGTTAATTACGTGCAGGGACAGCAGCTGCAGTCGATGCCGTGTTCATTTCTCTTGTGCCCGGGAAGGCGCGATGGCATGAGGGAAAGTGCATGGAGTGTCAGAGCTGCCTCCAACAGCCCCCAGTTCCCACAAAGCCACATGGCCTAGGAAAAAAATGTCCATCCCTCATTGCTGTATGTGCAGAATTTTGGTATCATCTTATCTCTAAGGATCGTCCCTTCCTAACACCCCGTGATTCTACGGTACAGAGGTCTAATCTGCACAAAGAACATTATTCTTGGGCTTTTAGCCATGGATATCATACTTACTTGGGAATCAGAAATATGAGTGCATTTGGAGTATTGGGGAGATGTTGGAAGGGGAAGATTTAACGCCCATTCTTTAACCCCTCTCCCCCCAGATCCCAGAAGCTTTTGTAGAAATTCATTTCCTAAAAACAATCAAACAAACAATAGAAGACGTTGAGTTCTTACCATTAAGTTCACTGTTGTGCCAGTGGGTTTGGGTTGCTCCGCTGTGGCTTCTCTACGACAAATTCAAGTGCATCCTCACTCATGAAGATCTTCGTGATCAGGACAGCTCATCTGCTTCCTTCCTCCCATTCTTCAGATGTAAATCATTTCTCATCACTTCCGACTGTAAACAGACTTAAGCAAATATTCATTATGTGTGTCCTCCTCTTCTCTCATATGTTATACTGGGAGCCTTATCCTAGGAGTTGAGTCGTGCTCATTTTTGGGGAACCCTGTGTTCCACACAGAGCCTAACACGTACGGAATACTTACTGAGTACATGGAAGATTCCTCATTACAGAATTCAAGGGTAGACTTTTTTGTTTTCTTTCAGCACTTAAACATATTGCTGCATTGTCTTCTGGCTGACATAGCTTCTTAAGAGGAATCTGGTTAAATTCTCTTTTGTTCCTTTCCTTTCTTTTTGTTCTTTTTATTTCTGAAAGCTTTTACGATTCTCTATTCATTATAGGTTTTCAGCAATTTGATTGTGATGTGTATTGGTGTGGTCTTATTTGTAACTTCTGTTTTGGATTTCATTGAGATTTTTGGTTCATTGGGTTCTAAGTGTTCATCAAATTTGACAAAAAAATTTGACCATTATTTTCATCAATTTTTTTCTCTTCTCTTCTTTCCTGCTAACGTTCCTAATATATGTTTCTTAGACCACCTGATATTGTTCCACATGTCATTAATCTTCTACTCCTTTTGTTCTTTCAGTCATTTTTCTTCTGTGTTTCATTTTGGATAGTTTCTACTGTTATGTCTTCAAATTCACTGATCTTTCTTCTGTAGTGTACAAACTGCTGTTCATTCCATCCAATGTGTGTCTTTCATTTTAGATATTTTGTTTGTAATCTCTAAAGGTTTCATTTGGTTTACTTTTATATATTCCATTTCTTTCCACATCATATTTACATTTTCCTCTATTTTTTTGATTCTCTGAAGCGTATGTATGATGGCTCTTTAGGCATCCTGGTCTGCTAATCCCATCGTGTGTGTCATTTGGTGGTCTGTTTGAATGGATTGATTTGAGGTTACATTTTCATGCTTCTTGGCATATGTGGTGATTTTTTTATTGGATGTCATATACCATAAATTTTATATTTTGGCAGGCCAAATTTTCTTTAAAACTGAGTTCTGACACTCAGTTAGGCTACTTAGGAGAAGGTAGATCTTTTTAAAGATTGTTTTAAAGTTTTGTTAGCGTGGATCCAGAGCGTCTTTTAGCCTTGGGTTAATTTATATCCCCTACTAAGGTGGTACCCTTCTGAGGACTGGACTGCATATGTATTATATGTTTTTTTCCGCTTCCGATTACAGCCCTCTTTGGGAATTCTTTTTTGGCATATTTTTTCAGTGGTTCTTTCTCTAGCCCTGAGTAGCTTCCTGTCATGCATGTACAGATCAGCAATCATCCAAAGATGTGAAGGGACTTCTTTATAAGTATCTGGATTTCTCTCTCAATATGCTGTCACCTCTCTTGGTACCATACCTCACACATTCCAGCATCACGGGCCTCTATTTACTGTAATACCTATCTTCTCTACAGAGACTCCTGGAGACTTCTAGGCTGTGTGTAGACTTCTCTTTGCTGAGGCTTGGAAACGGTCACTGAGCATAAGCTGGGTCAATCATAGAACTCACTTCTTTTTGTTTCATTTTTTTTTCAGAGGAATTCTGTCCTGCCTCTTCCCCAGCGCCTGAAAACTCAAAACATATTTCATGTATATTTTTTTCTAGTTTTCTAGTTGCTTAAGACCAAAGAATAAATATAGTCCTTGTTACCTTATTGTAGCCTGAAGAGAAATTCTTGAATAGAGTGTAGATCCAAAAGAATTTGTGATAGAATGGAAAAACAAAACAACCATATAAGCAATAACTGGTTCTTCACCATAGAGCAGCATTGTTCAATAGAACTTTCTGAGTTGATGGAAACGTTCTGTATCTGTACTGTTCTCTACAATAGTCATCAGCGGACATATGGCTCTTTCCAGACAAATTGAGTACTTGAAACGTATCTAGTATGTCTGAGGAACTGAATTTTTAATTGCATTTAATTTAGCAAATTTAAATAATAACAGGTGGCTAGTGGCTACTCTATTGGACAATGCATATCTACAGACTTTAGAAAAATGTTAGCAAGACTGGCACAGAGAGAATGTTAGTGAAGCAGAACAAGGCTAGGTTGAGGACCAGGGATGGCTGTTTCTCTTTTCAGGTAGAACAAAGCTGAGTCACGTGTGCTTAAGGCTTGTGCCGAAGAAGAGAACAGGCAAATCAGGGGAGACATGACATAATGTAGTGAGGGTTACATGAACTAACTTTTCAAAAACTACTTTGGACTCGTGTGCTAGTCATTGTTGCCAATATTATTTCCCTAGGGATCTGAGGTTAAGGTGAGCAATTGCGTAACAGATACCATGAACGAGGAGGGACACCTGTCTTAATTCCAGCATTCTCTCCCATTTAGGGCTCTAGGGATTTCTAATCCCAAAGAGGCCAGTTTATGATGTCTGAGCTGTGCCCCAAGGTATTCATGGACAGAATAGTTAAATTGGTCAAGGATAGCACCTCTTCCAGGATGTTAAGAAATTCTGGCATTTTCCCCAATCTGGTGCATAGAAGACAAGGAGGAGCTGCTCTTGAACTTGCCTTTCACAGTTTTCTGTTGTCCAGAGTGATCATCCATAGTGCCATCAATTCTTGGAAGCCCTCTTCCTGAAGCTCAGATATTGAAAGACCAGCATGTCAGGGACCCTTTCTTGTGTGCAACTCTCATGATAACTGGTGACCTGGGGATGTGGGAAACGTACAAGGATCTTCCCAGGATGATGTACAAGTCTGTAGTAACTTCAGGCTAGGCCACAGTCAAGGGGTCTATTGCTCCCTTTGGATGCTGAGTTACATTTGAGTGTCTGTATGGAAGTTTTGTTTCTAGGTTATCATTCCAAGAAGGCCTCTTCATCATTGACCTATTTTTATGGGCCAGACCATTAAAGAAAATAGGAGATAAATTGCATCGTTTGCCACCTGTACCTACAGTGCAGTATATATAATTCACTAAAAGATACATAAACACACAGACTTCTATTAGTCACTGTCAGGATATCTAACAACTTGGCTTGCTTGTACCTAATCCACCATTAGTTTTAATCAGAAATACGGTAATACTCATGTTTTTCTTTGAAAAATGCTTATCTTTAACATATAATAAGCCAGCCTGCAGACATTAGTTACTGGATCGTAAAAGCATATTAGAGATTTTGCAGTAGTCCCTGGTAGGTCACAAAGGTAACGAGGGTTAGGATGAAGCACTGCGGTAAACTCATTCACAGAAGGAACATGAGAAAAATCACAAGGAGTTCTTGCAAGGAAACTGGCAAGTCACAGAGCCAGGATTTGAATCTGCATCTGTTTTGCCCCCTCGATGCTGGACTCCTTTTCCACAGACTCCCTTAAGGCCGGGCCTGTGTAGCTCACACGCTGACAAGCCTCTCAGGGCAGAACACATCCAAGTCTTTGGGCAGTTTAATGGTAAATGAATTAATCCAAATAATTAAACGTCTCAAGCATATTAAACACAAAATAACTAGGACATGGTTAGATCTCCACATGAATTCCTCCTGATGAAGCTCTTTCTGCTGTGACAGAAATAAAATAAAGCCTCTTGGTAATTAGAAGCATATACAGCAATTAATTCTACATGTATATGGTCTTTCTTTTTTTTTCCAGAACTGTCTTTTAATTTTTTAAAGCGCCATTTTAATATCTGTGCTGTAACTGAAAATTATCTGGGGAAGGAGGCAGGAGGAAGAGGATTTCAGTGGCAGCACAAACAGTTTTTAATGCAACAGCTGCCAAGCTTAAATCTACCACGTGCCTGTTAGAGGGAAGATGGTCTGTGGCTCGTGCCTCCCGCTGCGAGGTCATTGGTTTGAGTCTACTCAAAGCTGGTCATGGCTGAAGGTCACCTTCACTTGATTGCTCCTTGGTGGCCTCCGTCAGTGAGATAGTGGACTTACCCAATTTCCTGCTGGACAACCACCCAGGACGAGTTCTGAAGGCCCTCCTCCTCCTCCCCTCTTCCACTCCCCCCTCCCCCCCCCTACTATGCACTGAGAGGCATCCAAAAGAACACCAGTTTGGAAGCAGCAAGCACATTCGCTTCAGTTGCTGTTGATCACGATGGCTGGAGATGAACACAGGAACAGCAGTGAAGCTCACTGCTTCTACTCCACCCATCTGCAGAGTCCATCTTAGGTCCCAGCTCACCACGAAGCTGCCAAGGACCAGTAGCCCATGAGGCCCCGTGAATTCCAGCTGTCTCTGCTGCCTGGGGACACTGTGATGGCTCATTATCATTCATGACTTCAGATTATTAACGTACTGTGATTTTGGATGCTCAGTTGGAAAACAGCAGGCAGGACATTAAAATCTGTTGTAAGTTCGTTGACTCAGGAACCTTGGCTTAATATAAGCCTTCAAATGGCCTCATTTGAACAACCATAGTTTCCACCAAGGAGTCCTTCCCCGAGGCTCTCCTTAATACAGCAAGTCTCGAAGTCACCTACAGCAGTCACACACCAGCTGCATCCTTACCCCTGCATGTAGGAAAGACTGCATCAGAGGTGGGTATGCATTCTCTCGGGCGGCCTCCTTAATGTCCTTATCCCGCCTACACCTTAGAATTCCTACGTTCCTTTAAGAAACGTAGATTTCTTAACGTAAATTTAAGGTAGAATATTAACTAATCAATTAGCTAGTTAACTTCATATGTAAGTCTGTAATCTCCTGAATACTCTTCCATCATAGCTCTATCTTTTTCTTTATTGAAGTATAGTTGGTTGGTTTATAATGTGTTAAATGTCTGGTGTACAGCATAGTGATTCAATACATATATATGACGTTTCATATTCTTTTTCATTATACACTATTACAAGATATTAAATATAATTCCTTGTGCTATACAGTAGGACCTTGTTGCTTATCTGTTACATATACTAGTTAGTATCTGCTAATCCTGAATTCCCAATGGATCCCTTCACCTACCTCCTTCCCCCCAGTAACTGTAAGTTTGTTTTCTAGGTCTGTGAGTCTGTTTCTGTTTTGTAGATAAGTTCTTCCCACATATAAGTGATATCATATGGTATTTTTCTTTCTCTTTCTGACTTTCTTCACTTAGAATGATGATCTCCATGTCCATCCACGTTGCTGCAAATGGCGTAATTTTATTCTTTTTTATAGCTGAGTAGTATCCCACTAAATGAGTCTTTAGAGACACAATGTTGATTTCTTTTTCCCAGAGGTGACAATAGGGAAAGAAGAAGCTACCATTGGTTTACCTTTCCCATCAACTCATCCTGTTACGTCTGTGTATGCTGGGTCAAAAAACAACCTTCTTTCTGGGAAAGTTATTCTTCCTGGCAGTGCACGTGTGAACAGAGAGGGAGAAGGTCAGCATTCTCTTGGTCACTGAGCTCCACCAAAACCACCTTAGAGGATATTGGGATAAAGTATCTCCGAACGGATTACCAAGGAGCACATGACTGTAAGCCTGAAATGTGAATTTATCATGCCTGACGGCTGCCAGCTCCCTTGGCTTTATGCCTTTATGGGATAGAGAATTAGATGTTGTTGCCTTGTGCAGTGAAGCTGCTGCTTAAGTACCAGTCCGGGTACAGCCCAGCTGAGATGCTCTCCGATTCCGAGCTCTCCGGGGCAGGAAGTGCAGAAGGCCTCTATTTCCAAAAGCCATTAAGGGAGAGTTGCAGGCACTCACTCAAGCTTTCACTTTAATAGCAAAAAGCCTCCATCTCGGGGGCTTAAGTCCATCTCCAAGGTGAACCCAGGAAGGTGGCAGAAGTGTAGCTATTATTGTAGCAATTTGTTCCCTACAAACAGCAGCTCCCGGGGTGGAGAAATGCGAGTAGTTAACTTGATTTTTTTCCTCCCGGATTATTTTTTTTCCTGAGTCCCCATGGTGCCACCTCAGAGAGGGCAGAACAGCCTTTTTCCTGTCCTCCTGTCCTCCTGAGGACAGCCCACCATCCACTGGTTCCCGCAGAAGCCCAGTCTCTTCCCAGTGGACAGTCAGACGTGTTGAGAGTAGAGAATGTCATCCTTTTATCAAAAGACACAGAGAAACGCAATTATCCTACAAAGAGAACAGGAGAAAAAGTCGGCGCCCACCCCAGTCTTCCACAATTTCTGATTCATGCTGGTGATGCTGTTAAAGGGAAGAGTTGGTTCGGTGGCTTTTGTGAATCTAGAATTTTTTTTTTTTATCTTTTAGGGCTCTGAAAACAGGGCTATCCTTCTTTTGTTTACAGACTGAATGAAAGTCAGATATCCTCCCATATTGCCTGAGAGATGAAAAATACACTTTGTTTTTTGCTTTTAATATCCAGGCTTCCAAAAAAATCATATTTTCTCAGATTCTTATCTGGGGCTGGCATTTTTTTGTTTGTTTTTTGTTTTTTTCCTTTTCATCTCCAACAGAGCAGAAACGGTAAAGCACATTAGGAGGAAAATTTTACTCCCTTGTAATTAAATAATTCCAGAGAACTCTTTCATATTTCAGGGAAAGAATGTTAAATCTGAGCTTGGGGAGGGCGATGGCGGTGCTGGGTTTTATTTCCCTAGCCTGTAACAAGAAGTATGAAAAATATTGATCTGCTTCGGAGAGATGCCAGAGCAACTTAATTAAAGTTGTTTAAGTACTTCAGAATCTTTTGATAGAAAGAAGCACATAAAAGCGTAATGTGCTTTAATGTAACGTGAACTTTTCAGAAACCAGAAGGAAGCCTTTCCCCACTTCGTCCCATTTCAAAACAATGTGCTGGGGAAGTTATCTTTCAATATCCACTTATATTTGGTTGTGATAAATTTAGTTTTTGACCTTTAGCAGATGTGAAAGTGGAAACGGAGAGAAATTGGACCTGCTGGGACGGCTGCTGCTTATTCTGCAGAGGCTCTCAGCACACTGATTGGCTGGAAGACACTTGGGGGAGCTGGTAGATGAATCCACCCCATGGGGGGAGGAGAGCCTGGGCTTCTAAGACCCTCCGCAAGATAACTCACACGAAACAAAGACTAAAATAGTCAATAAACCTAACTTCATGGCAAAAGGCTGGCAGCAAGCTCTGTCGGACTCATGTTGGGGGTAGACAGTTTCCCCCTCTTGGTTCTCCACATGGTACAGAGCACACATCTCCCCCGAATAAAAGGCTCCGAAGGCAGATTCTTAGCTGATGCCTCCCAGAAGCAGGATGGCTTTCTGTCAACCGACTCAGTCTGGATCTCAGCTGACAAGACCTTGACTTCTCTCCTTCACCCTGTCAGCGACTTGACTGATCCACTTTTCCCTCTTCCAGGCTCCCGGAGTCCTCTCGCCGGCATGTGTCTGCTTAATAAAGTCATTGTTGAAGTGCTGTCTCTTAACCCTCACCCATGGGAGACGTGGACGCATTTCCCTACTCATCACAGACTTCCCTTCTGGCTAGTCAGGCCCTGACTGCGACTTCTTGACGGGCTTGTAGGAGAAAGCTGCGCTCGGAGTTTTAGCAAGAACAGCCCCCTTCCCGTAAGGCACCCTGCGTGATCACGGCCTGAGCTTGGTGCTGTCGGGGAGGATGGAATCGGGGCTTGGGTGGGGAAGAGGAGGCTTCACCTGAGTCCCTGATGGCCTTGGGCTCACCTGGGAGGGTCTGTAAGAACAGAGCCACACGCTGGACTGAAGACAGTCTAAGGGATGGGAATCCCACCATGCTGGGGGGGCCTTTCCTATCTTGGGCTCTCTCCTAATGAAGGGAAACTTCAGCTATAGGGGCAACCCCCTCATTTGTTTTTGAGGCAAAAAACAAATGACATTTGCTGTCTGATAGGGTTTCATGGCCTTCTGCACTGGCCCGGGCCACCTTCATGAACTAGTTGGTCACTCTCGTCTGCTGGCTTCGTCACTCTTACCACACTTCCGCCTTCGTTCTCACTGTGGAATATGAACTGGGCTTGTTAGTGTTTGAGTCGTGGCTCTTCCCACTGGAAGGGGTTTGTTTATCCCTCTGGCTGTGGCGCCCTGGGTGTCTCTCATGGGTGACTCCTGCCAGGTTTTACTCATAGAACCCCCAGCTGACCTCAGACCCTGAACTAACCTCCCAAATGGACAGTCCGTGGCACCACACTGCTGGAAGTGGGCAGGTGAGATTTGGAGTCCGTGTTACTGTGACAGATCCTGGACACTTGAGTGCATTCCATTCATTTTCTCTTAATTTCCGCCATGATTGTTCGCGTGGTGTGGTGACCAGCATTTCAGCTCCCCAAACTGCAGGCCACTAGACTGGAATTCTGCCAGTCTGCCTCCTACAAGATTGGAGCCTCCTTCTCCTTTTTCTTTCAGAAGCTGGGTAACCAGCTAATATAAGTTAGTGTTCTTGTACTTTCTCTTCTGCTGAATATATTGCATATTATAACCATAGCATAACTTATTTGACTGTCCCTTGATAACATGTTGTTTCTGTTTTTTTTTATTATGAATATATATATATATTTTTTTGAGTAGTAACCATTTTATTTTTGGGGGGGTTAACTTATTTATTTGCTTATTTTAATGAAGGGACTGGGGATTGAACCCAGGACCTTGTGCATGCTAAGCATGTGCTCTACCACTGAGCTATACCCTCCCACCACAAGAATATCTTTATGCATATTTTTTTGTGATCATTGTTTCAGTTGGAAACACACCTGGAGATTAAGCTTTGGGTCGTAGGGTATGACTAGTTTGGCAGATCTGCCAAATGGTCTTCCTAAAAGTTATATCAGCATTGCTGCCAAGGAAGCTCTTAGAAGAATCTAGTGCTTTCCCTCCATATGATGTTAAGCTGCTTCCTCCGTACCCTACAGATCTCAGCTAAAATGTGGCCTCCCTAAGAAACAGCCCCTGACCTCTGTGCATCCTCCTCTGTCTCTCTCACTTGAACGTGTCCTGCCCTGTCGCTGGGGCAGGCCTGGAGCCTGAGTCCGGGGGGCCTGGCCTTGGCATTGAGACCGACCGCAGCAAGGCCTAGACTCTGGTTCTGCTGGAGCCTGAGGCCACAGGGACGAGTCTGGAGCCTGGGTTGAGCTGGGCTCCTAGGTCTGTAGGGACAAGCCTGTAGTCTGGGGCTGTGAAAGCCGGCCTGGCCCTGGGCCCACTGGAGATGGCTGGGTGCTGAGGTGAGCCTGGGGCCGCAGGGGCTGGCCTGGATCCTGGAGTCTTGGGTGCTAGCCTGGAACCTCGGGCTGTGGGGCCCCAGGATCTGGGGCAAACCTGATGCTTCACTGGGGCGGGCCTAGTGCTGGGGTCTGCATTGAATTCGGACATTCATATGACTTTCCTTCCCCTCTAGGGCAGTTGTCTTTCTCTGTGCTGGGCTTTGCGGACCTGGGGCATGTGAAACTGTCCTTTCTACTCTCTTATATGCATCTTGTCTTATTTCTGTGCTTTACCTGGGTGCTGTAGTCTCTCATCTAGAGTTCTTATCTCTTGTGCAGGTTTTTTATGCAGGTGGATAGTCATTCAAATTGATGTTCCTGCTAGGGGAGGACCGCTGGGAACTCCAGTTTCACTATCTTGCTGACATCACTCTAGCTGAATGATTCTTTTTCTGCTGCTCTGAGACTGGGATTGTACCAACAATGGGTACAATAGTTAAGAGAAGCTTGGCGCAGGCACACATAGAACAAACAATCATTTGGGGTTATTTCAGTTCCAGTGTATCTTGGACACTGAGTTTCCACTGGGCTTGCTTGGTGGGGTGAATTGTTGAGTGATGAGTGGCCTCAGCCAGGGTCCAAAGGAGGACAGGATGAGAGCTTTTGGAGAGATGCTCTACCACTGGCGTGAAGAAGGATTATGTGCTCATTAATATCATGCCTTAAGCCACCTGCATGACCTGGAATATGTCACTTAAAATCTCTTAGCTTGTTCTGCATGTCTGTTTAGCTCACGAATCCCTGCAAAGATAAAAAGAAATACAAGGTTAAAGATCCCCAAACACTTTGCAAACTTAGTGCCACTAAAACATGGGTACAAATCATTGCCATAAAAATTCATCAGATTCCTTAGACAATCTTCTCTACTGTAAGACAAGTAAGAACCCTGGTCCAATACATAACCAAACCAGAATCTGGAAACGTAAAGAAGACTTTCTATGAATGCCCTAGTTTTTCTTTTCAGCATTTAGCATAATGAGGTTTCAGTCCTTGTTGGATGGAAAAATGGCTGGTCCCACATGTAAATGGCAGGCAGTATGAGAGAGGGCATTCCCAGGTGCATCCCTCTTTGGGACTTGCCAGATGTTCTCAGTGCACAGGAATTAATATACAAGTTGGCCTTCTATGACATTGATGGGTCAGTAAACAAACACAAATCTGGGGGCAGGTTCTGCCAGCAAATGTCCTCAATTCGGATATAAATTGATGCAAACCACTAATAAAAAGAAAGTGAAATGTGGCCAGGAAAGCAAGTAATTGCCTGATTTCTTTAAACTAAATATGTGTTGCTTTTAAAGCCATAATTAAATTTCACTTTTGCAGAATAGTTCCATTTTTATCACAGTTAATGTCACAGGTAAATACAACCAATTGTTATCTCTTGGAATTTAACATCTGTGAACGGTGTTAGGTTTACCTTGAGCTAAAAAAAGAAAAGAAAAACACGCAAACAAAAAATTCAGGAACTTTCAGATGAGCAGATAGGATTTGATTTGTAGGAAATTTGGTTTTCAGAACAAAGAAGTCAGATATTCGGAGAAAAAAGTAGGCAATTATCAGTAGCAAAACCACCACAAACGTTTCCATTATTATGTACTATAGGGCAAATATGTTTGTAAATTTAATTTATCTTGAATATCATCTGCTTATATTTATGAACTCCTATTTATTGAGTGTAGCCTACTCAGCACATACTCTGCTGTATGCCCAGAACACAAAAATGTAAGATGTTTAGAGTGTGTGTATTTCAGTACACAAATCCAGGTGGATTAAGAAACAGGGAACTTTTTATTTTCTTTGAATCAGTTTAGTTTCTGTCTTGAGGCCTGTTCCCGCTGTGTTGGCAGGTAATTCAAGGTTAGCACGCCTGGGCCTCCCACCTCCCCTGCTCCCACAGGCCACACCATGTGCAATTCCAAGGCATCGCATTGAGGGGATGCTGGAGGGGGCCTCTGCTTAGTAGGTATCTGTGGTGATGAGCTGTATCTCTTCCTTGTTTGCATGATGCCTTTAGGTCCTTCCTGCCATGCATGGGAGGAAGGAATCTTACGAGGCTGGGGACTCTGGTGCCTAAATGCTTGTCCCAGATCTTGCTGCCAGTCCTCTCTGGGGCCCTGGTCCCATCACCCCATGAGCCATAGACCTCTTTCTCCCATACAGTCCAGGGGAACGCCTTTCACAGTCTAGAGAAGCATCTTTCTCCCTCTTCCTTCTTTTTGCACACCTGCTTCCCCTTCCCATTTACTTCCTACAAACTTGAAGGCATTCTACAAAGTTAGGCTATTGGAGACAAAAGCCAAGATGTGGCCCAGCCACACCTCCCTTGAGCCAGTAATAATGAGTCCCCTCTTTTTCAACTTGTGGTCCTAATTTAGATCAGCACAGTATTTCAGGAGCTCTCATAAGGACTGTCTCTCTAATTCTGTTTCTCTCTCTCTCTCCTTGTCCTCTAAAGCATTCTGTATGTCGTACCAAATGACTTGTCCCGAAGAGGAGTTCTAATTTTGTGATCTCGGGTTAAAAAATCTTTCCTATTTTTCCATTACCGAGAAAATTAAGTCCTCACATTTCAGATACTTGAAATCTTCCATGTTAACCCCCACATGACTGTTAAAATGTTCCCTCCCACACGTTTCTTTTATGTACTTTGTGCTCCAGCCAAACTGGAAAACAACCTAACGTACATTCCTCCCCCTTTTCTGTCTTGGTTTGTGATGCTCCTTCTGCAGGAAGGGCCTTCTTCCCTCCATCCTGAGTTCTTTTTTGTTGTTTTTTAAATTAATTTTTTTTATTGAACTATAGTTGATTTATCAACTATAGTGATACACATATATATATATAATTTTGCTGTACATCTGAAACTATCACTGTATGTATCTATTTATATAGATCTATATCTATCCTTTTTCAGATTCTCTTCCATTATAGGTTATTACAAGATAGTGAATATAGTTCCCTGTGCTATATAGTAGGTCCTTGTTGTTTATCTCTTCGATATATGGCAGTGTGTATCTGTTAGTCACATACTCCTAATTTATCCTTCCCTCCTTCCCCTTTAATGAACATAAGTTTGTTTTCTATGTCTGTGAGTCCCTTTCCATTTTGTAACTAAGTTCATTTGTGTCATTTTTTTTAGATTCCACATGTAAATGATATCATATGATGTTTATCTTTCTCTTACATCACTTGGTATGATAATCTCTAGGTCCATCCGTGTTGCTGCAAATGGCAATATTTTATTCTTTTTATGGCTGAGTAATATTCCATGATATAAATACACCACATCTTCTTTATTCACTCATCTGTCGATGAGCACTTGGGTTGCTCCTGTGTCTTGGCTATTGGAAATAGTGCTGCTGTGAATGCTGGGGTGCATCCATTCATACTGATTTCTTTGTGACCAAAAGCTGTCTTTCAAGGACCAGATGCCATGCTGGTCTCATCAGGAAGCCTTCCCCTTACTCAGAGAACACTAGCTGCCAGAAGAGGAATAACAAAACAAAAAACTGAGATGAGTTTATGTTTGGTACCAAAAAGCAGAATGGAGAGTTAGTTTGGGAAAAATGCAAGCATGTGAGGTGAAGTCATAGTCCTGTAACAAGTGTCAGGGACTGAGTGAGGAGTCACCTAAGACAGTGGTGACCGAGCCTGTTGGGCCTGGAGTGAGAATACTCAGCAGTGGGTCCAGGCATCGCCCACTCTATGCTGCTGGCAGACATCAGGGCTCTTTCTAATCCAGCCTTAGGCAATGGTCACGTTCAGCTTAATGACAGCACCTCCTGGTGACGTATCTGAACTCCCACTGTACTTTCATTGTACCTCCTTTATGACACTGCAGTTAACAGTAACATAACCAGGTCATTGTTTATCTGTTCTGTCTTTACTACTGGATTATAGCCTCCTCAAAGGCAGGCCTCTCACCTCCTTCACCTTGGTGCCCTCCAAAGCACCTGACACAAGACCCTGCACGTAATTTGCAGACCACCCGTGCTAAAAATGGAGACATCAGGTCATTGGTATACAGGATGATGTCAAAGCCATTAAAACATTGACACAACAGTAAAGTCAAAGACCAAGGGGTTTGTTGCCATCCACGTGCTGGTCTTACCTGGCTGTCCGTAGGCGAAGCGGTGACGTTCTGAAGCTATCAGCGCTTGTTTATCAATACAGCACATGCTAACCAGACAACAATTTCCCAAGCTTCTTTTTACAGTTCTGACTGTACCTTAACACTGTAGGAGTTTAAGTGAAGTATGAGAGGTCCAACCCTTGGCATATCAACCAATGTCTGCACCTGTAATTGGCATGAGACCAGAATTCTCCATGAGACCAACACCATCCCAACAGGAGAGGTGGATACAGTCATTCCACTTATCTCCGTAAAAGGATAACATGGTGAAAAAAAGTAATTTTGCTGTAAAATACTGAAGCCACTTAAGAGTCTACCACAGCCTTCTTTAATAAAGTGGAAAACACTTGCTCATTGGCTCGCCTGTGAGCAATTATGATCTGCTTTATAAGTGAGACACTTGGGGTAGATCTGAGCAGAAGCAAAATGATAAAGAAAGTCACTTTTGTCAATTAAAAAATATTTGTCTGTTTAAAAATGTGCTTTGTTTATCTATTGGTACTTCCTTCAACAGGGACAGTCTACCTAGTCATTAAAGGAAACCTATTTCCAAATCATTTAGGTGCATAGTACTTCTGCAAGCCTTGTTTGTTCTCAAGGATCCTCCTATGGAAAGATTTGAAAACAGATTTGTAGAAGTTTCTCCTTCCTCTCATGGCATCCTGAAATGCACTGAGGCTTAAAATGACTTTTTTTTCCAGTCATCTTTTAGTAAAAATTTCCCCCCACTTACGAATAAAATGTTCTAATGTTTTTTGGATACCCTGGATTTGAACAGTTTTCATAGGTCGTTTGTACATCCGACTGAATTAAATATTGAATGTGTCAGTCCTTTAATGTTATCCCTTGTACTTGGTAACTCTCCTCCCTGGGAAAACTAAGGAAACCGGGAGACTTGGATTAAAGGCTGGTCCAGGAATACCTTGTTTGCTTTCCTGCCTTCTCTTTGGCTAAATGCTACATTGATTGGAGCACTTGAAGTGTTGGCCACCTTCAGCGATACAAGCTTCACTTGATTTGATATTTAACTTGCAGGGAAGGAGCCCAGCTCTTTCTCTCCCTCCCTTTCTCCCCGTGTGTTTACTGAAATAGGAAGTGTCATAACCAACTTGTCTGTTTACTTTCATCCCATTGTTTTGGGAAGAGTAAGAAAACTGACTAGCGTTCAGAAACAGCGGCCAAGAAAAACACACATCTTTTTTCTTCTTATACATCAACTTGTTTAATCAGAGCATTTGTGCTTTGATGTATTATTATTATTTCTCTCTATGGGAATTGATTTGTAATGTTACCTAATCAGTGTGGTTCCAATTTTAATCTTGGAGCTGAGTAATAAATGTAAGACATTAATTTCCATAAACCATATATATTTGAAAGCTTCATTTACATAGTGAGCAATTTAGGCCTATAAATTCTAATGTGTTTCTATTCCTTTTGGGTTACTGTTTGCATAACCTTTTTATAGCTCTGGCAAAGCATAATGCTGCTCAGTGCTGACAAATTTCTTGCTGTTGTCCAATGCATAAAAATGTGTTTGAAGTAACTCTCTAACACTCCCTGAGTAATTTTTCTCCTTTCTTTCTCACTCACCATTGAAGGTAATTCCCTTTTAGGAGCCAAAATATTCCATATCTTTTCCCTATCAATTTCAGCATCTCAACTGGCAGTTTTCTGTAGCCTCGGATTTAGTTCCGATAGAGCTGGTACCAGTACAATCTCATTTATCCTTGGAAGGACCACTCAACTGTCAGAAATGTGCAGACTTGGCTGTAATTAATACCACCCTTGTCTCTAAGAGATTGAGAGCATGAGACCAGGTGTGACTGAGTGTGCTTAACACATAACCTGAGCGTTTCTGAAGGTGATGTAAGAATGGATTAAAGATGTTAAAATGAATCATCCTATTTCAGGGAAAAATATGTATGTGTATACATACACACACACACACACGTGTATTTATATGTGTGTGTGTGTATATATTTATATATATATATATATATATATATATATATATATATAGAGAGAGAGAGAGAGAGAGAGAGAGAGAGAGAGAGAGAGGGAGGGAGCTTTAACAGAGAAAATAGCTTCCGACCATTCATCTTTAACAGTTTCTACAATGTTAAAATTTCAAACACTGAAATTTTTTTCAATTTTCTTAGACAACTGCCTTGAGCCTAATCTAATAACCTCCTAACTGTGGACAGCGCTGTATAATTTTTAACGCACTTTCATGTCCATTGTCCCATTTGATCTTATAGTATTTCCATAAGGTGTTGCCACATTCATGTTGAAGATAAGGAATCTAAGGACCAGAGATTTTCAGTATTATATTGCTGTTGACCCAAAGGGAACGTTTATTGGGTTTATCTGGCGTATAGGAAGCACTGAAGTCTATACCTGTTCCTGCACAGCTGTTAAGATCTTGACATCTTTTAGTAAGAGCACAGTGCGTGTTTCCCTGGCTCCCCAGCCTTTGGAACCTGAGGGAAGGTGTACTGCAGGCAGGATGCTGGCTCAGGCCCTAACTGCTCTCCTGTGGTTCCACCCACATGCTTCCCCTGATGCCAGACCAGGTGGGCAGTGAACCGGAGTCACTAGCTGCTGTTTCACAAACAAGGCGAAGTAAATCAGGGGTCTCAACTCAGTTCCTAAAAACAAGAGTCCATTTCACCGTTCCTACCTCTGTTCGGCAGTCTTAGCGGTCAAAGATTAATTGGTACAAGAGGAGAGGGCCCACCCCTCTCCCTGGAGTCAGATGGATGCTGAATAGGACACTGGCTCTGTGTGTAGCTGGGAGCAGAGGGAGCACAGCTCAGAGGTGAAAACAAAGGTGTAGGAAGAGGATGCTGAGGCTCAGTTCTGCCCCCGGCACCACCAGCCCACCATGCCGCCGTCTGGGTGTTTCCCTGAGTGAGCTGCGGGAAGCAGGACTCAGGCAGACGGGGACCACAATCCATGCTGCTCCACTGACCAGCATTGGGACATAGGGTGTGTTGCTTAACCCACCAAACCTCAGCCTGGAGAATTGTTGGGTATTAAGTATGTACTGGTGTTCTACTGCTGCGTAACAAATTGTCACCAACTGAACACCCATTTATCGCTCTACAGTTTCTGTAGACCAGAAGTCCAGGCACTGAATGGTTGGCCTTCCTGCTCAGGGTATCACGGGACTGAAATCAAGGCATTGACCAGGACCGCAGTTTCCACCTGGCCCACAGGATCTTCTTCCAAGGTCACTGGCTAAGTGCAGAGTTCATTTCCATAGAGTTGTGCCACTGAGTACTCATTTCCCTGCTAGCTTTTGGCCAAGAACTGCTCTCAGCCACTAGCAGGTGCCTGTGATTCCTTGCCATGTGGTCCCCACGGGAAGTTCCCAAGAGGGATGTTTGCATTTTTCCATCTCTCTGATCTCCTTTTCTGCCAGAAGCCAGAGAAAAGTCTCTGCTCTAATTGGTTCTTGTGTTTCGGCCATGCCCACTTGGATAATCTCCCTACTTTAAAGCCAACTATACTATAAAACATAACCTCATCATGGGAGTAAAATCTATCATATTTAGACACGGGATTATGCAGGTGTACGTCACTGGCAGGAAATCTTGGGGACACTTTAGAATTCAACTTATTAAAAGTGATACAATTTATGTGAAATTCACCTAGCTCCAGGCAAATACTTGGCATGCAATCAATGGTAACTCTTCTATAAAACAGGGTGAAGATTTGATAGATTTTAAAGGATATGTTAATTCTGGTAACTTTTATATATTTGTCTCCCATTAAGAGAACAATCCCATGTAAATGACAGTTTTTCCATCAAGCATACTGCTTAGCTTACTACCAAGCACATAAGAAGTTCTTGGTAAAGATGTGTTTAAACGATAGAGCTATGAAAAAAAATAAATCATCCTATCACACTAAGAAATAACCTTAATATTGTGGAGATTCAGGAATGTCTTGGGGCATTCATATTCATACTTACCATTTTTTTGTTGTTTTTATTTATTTATTGAAGTATAGTCAGTTACAGTGTGTCAGTTTCTGGTGCACAGCACAGTGTCCACTCATGCATATACATACATATATTCATTTTCATATTCTTTTTCATTAAAGGTTATTACAAGATATTGAATCTCCCAAATTTGCCCCTCCCATCCCCTTCCCCCTGGTAACCTTAAGGTTGTTTACTATATCTGTGAGTCTGTTTCTGTTTTGTAGATGAGTTAATAGTGTCCTCTTTTTTTCTTTTTTTTTTAGATTCCACATGAGTGATACCGTATGTTATTTCTCTTTATGGCTTTTCTTTCTCTTTCTGGCTTACTTCACTTGGAATGATGATCTCTAGGTCCATGCATGTTGCTACAAATGGCATTATCCAGTCATCTGTTGATGGACATTTAGGTTGCTTCCATGTCTTGACTATTGTATATAGTGCTGCTATGAACACTGGGGTGCATGTATCTTTTCAAATTAGAGTTCCCTATGGATATATGCCCAGGAGTGGGATTGCTGGATCATATGGTAAGTCTGTTTTCAGTTTTTTGAGGAATCTCCATACTCTTTTCCATAATGGCTGCACCAAACTGCATTCCCATCAGTAGTGTAGGACGGTTCCCTTTTTTCCACACTCTCTGGAGCATTTATCATTTGTGGACTTTTGAATGATGGCCATTCTGTCTAGTGTAAGGTGATACCTCCTACTTACAGTTTTAAATGATACTCATTTATTAACACCTCGCACATTTTTATTTATAAACCAGACCACTGTCAGCTCTTTGGCGTCTATTTACAACTGCATACTGGTCATTTCAACTTGTGTGTTACCTGAACATCTTAAACATGTTGGAATGGAACAGCACCACCCCCTTCACCATCACATAATTTCCTTCTTTCATAATGTCTGTCTCAGTGAATGTCTTACATTCTCTTTAAGTCAGAAACCTGAGAATCATTCATCATAGACTCTCCTTCTTATTACCTCCTTCATCCAACTGTCCAAATCACGGCAATTCTATCTCCTGGGTACTTGAATGATTTGCCTTTTCATTGTCTGTGCTAACCCTGGCCCTCCCATGTCCTGCCCGGACCATGGCAAAGTCTGTCCCTAATCAGGTCTCCTGTACTCAGGTTCTCCAATCCATCCTGCACTCCAGTGTCCAAGTTACGTTTCAAAAGTGTAAATCTGGGGCTGCTTCTTGCCAGTTTTCAATGACTCTCAATTCATGCTAAGAAAAGAGTCTCACCATCCAGCTTCTGTCTTCACTACCTGGCTCTTCATGGGTCTCCATACAGCAGAAAAAGTTCTCTTTTAAAAATATTTTTGAGGCATAATTTACATACAATGAAACACACACAAGTATTGCATATGTTTTGATGCATTTTGATAAATGTATTTGTAAAACTACCATCCAAGTAAGATACAAAACATCAAACTTAGCTATTTAAAACATAAATCATATTATGCTCCTTGTCATAACTCTCAAATACTTCCCAGCACAGAATGAAATCAATTTCCCTTCTCACCTGTATAATCACACGGGGTGGGGGGCCTGCCAACTTCTCCCACCTTTCCTCCCACACCCACCCCCTGACTCACACACCTTGTACTCTTTCCTAGTTGTCCCAGATTTCCCAACCTTATTCCTGCCTCTGCTTAGAGCATCCTCCGGGCTTTCCCCCTCACTTCAGTCCTGTTCAAATGCCACTTCCCCTGGGCTCTTTAAACACTTGTTTAAATGATACATGCTTTGGGGAGCTTTCTCGATCGCCCGGTTTAAAATTGCACCACACCTCCATCCTTTCCCTTACAGGTATCACCATCTGACACTATTTGATGCACTTGTTTATGTGTTTGTACCGGAATGTAAGGACTTTGGATGTCTGGTTCACTGCTTCTCTGGTTCTCAATATTTTCCATGGTGTCTGAGAACAGGTTTTCAGTTAATATTTGTGAATGAAGGGGATGAAATCCAAATTCTATAGCCTGACATGAAAGGCCCTTCGTGATCTGGCCTTTGCTTTATTTTTCATTTATATCTTCCACTTCCCATAATCCCTAGACTTCAGTCAGCTTCAACGACTTACATTTCCCTAGAGACAACAGATTTCCTTTAACCTCTGAGCAGATCTTCTCACTGCTCTTGGCGTACCTGCTTCCTTTGTCTGACTTTCAAATGCCAGTCCCTTCTCAGCTTCAGTTTCTTCTTCTGAGTATCTCCTTGACTCCTCCAACACACTTAGATCTCACTGCTCCCTGCTTTCTTTTTCAAACATGTTTCTTAGAATAGCTCCCAGAATGTCCAGTAAACATTCATATTTCAGCAGTGTTTTTCCACCAGCACTTCAGCTTTTCGAGCATATTTTTTTTCACTTAAAATTATATATTTTATTATTAATTCTCAGGAAATTAGTATAACTGACCACATCTTGTATATAATGACTTTTGAAAGATCACATTTTTTCCCAGCAAATTCTTGACCCTTAATAATTTCTATTTATCTCATTGTGTAGGGAAATAGTCCATTAAAAATTGCTGTTATTTTAAAATTATACATTTTTAAACATTTTTATTGATTTATAATCATTTTACAATGTTGTGTCAAATTCCAGTGTAGAGCACAATTTTGACATGACTTTTCATCTTTCTTATCACCAGCACCTAGCCAGCTTGCTGTAAAATTTGAACTCACTGAATGCTTTGTTAAAAGTAGATAACAGAAAACAAGAGAGGGAAGAGGATAGAGGTAGTTAAGAAGAGAGGAAGAAAGGAAAACAAAATAGATATTCAGTTAAGGAAATGTGAAGGTTTGAATTCAGTCCCTCCAATTGCAGAGTCCGAGGACTCAGCGAAATAATCTAGAGTTAATTCATGCTTATTCCCAGTTGTTAAACCTAGGACTTATTTTCATTTAGGATTTGCAAATTCTTCTTCCTTCTGGTATCTCTGTGTTTGTGTTTGTGTGTGACTGTATTTCTGAAGGGAAAGAAGATTGTACAGAAGATATATTAAGTAGCAGTTTGCATATAAACCCACAACAGTTTTAAATACTAGCAAATGGTGACACACATCTGTGTGATGTTTATTATACGTATAACGGATTCCCTAATGTTTTTGTAAATGATGGGAAACACATTCACAATATAGTCAGATGTGAAAATAATCTTTTTATGTATCATGCCCAATAAAATCCTGATTTTTTTCCCCCTCATTTCAATTTGGTTCCTCCCTTGACCAATCTTTCCTTTTGAGGTTGAACAGACCAAGAAGAGTAGAAAGAAGGCTTAAGGGATGGTTGTCTTATTTATGTTTTTTATCTCCTGTATTTTAGAATGCTTTGACATCTTGGTACCTTGCTGGGGAGAGATTGTCCCTCCCAAGGATACCTAAATCCAAAAGAGAAAATGACTCTCCTCTGAGCACATCTTTCAGATGTTTTTAGTTTTTTGGGGGGCGGGGGGATGCTAGTAATTAGGTTCATCTATTTGTCTATTATTACTTTTGGTGGAGGGACTGGGGATTGAACCCAGGACCTCACGCATGCTAGGCATGGACTCTACCACTGAGCTATATCCTTCCACCAACATCTTTCACATGTAAGCCAACCAACCAAAGCCCACACTCTAACCACCTCCTTAATTTAACTTGCACCTACCAAGTCAGTATTTCTCCTGCCCTAAATCACCCCAGGGTTGGGTATCAGGTAACTAGAGATCACCCCTATAGCCCAGAGCCTGCTGAAATTATTTAAATCGTCCAATCCTAAACTTGCTCAAACTTGCCTACCCTACGTTGTCCATTTCTTCCTGAGAAAACCACAGTAAGGCTCTGACCACACTTTGTCTTTCACTCCTTCTGCCTCCTGACCAACCTGGGGGCTTCCCCATGTAGATCTGCATGGTGTGGCATGTCCCTTTCTCGTGGAAACTGTGTCGTCACCTCTAGAAATTAAAGTCAGCCTCTATAAATTAAATTCTGGGTACAGTGGAGACAATGGTTCAATGCAGAGGAAACAAGAACTAGTAATGAATCCTTGAGTTATTTGCTAAATTCTAATTATCAGCGCTCTGCATGCCCCTTTCCCCCAAGAATTGCCTGGTATAGTAATCATAGCAGAAAAATCAAGAATTGCCTGTAATATTAATCACACTAGAATGCAGGGAGCTATGAGGAAAAGAACTGGAGGAACTCCCTGGGAAACACTGCAATGCATGATTACACTGTTCTCGGAAACAACACTTCGGAAAATCCATTTAACTTGTTCTCAGCCATCAGAGTTGCTTTCCTGAGTCATGAAATTCCCATTATGAAATAAACCCTGGCATCAGCTTGATTAGTACGATCATAAATCTTAACCTCAGCATGCATGCTTCACACTGCGGTGTTTGAGGCCACAATTATGGATTCTATTATTTCCCCTCCCTCTTGCAGTAATTAGGTATTATTTCAATGCACAGCCAATTGTTGGCAGTACTTTTTAAATGCATGTAAAATAATCATTGGTGTAAAACCATCGAAACAAGGTTTCTGAGAACTCAATGGAAATATATATTATTACTTTTATTGATTCATTTTGAATTCAATTAAAATGGTACCAAAATTATCCATAGTCTTTGCTTATACAGCTATATATTCCCATTTATGTATAACTTTCTCTGAGTCTTTCCACGTGTGGGCACATCTAGAGGTAGGTAACTAGTTAGTTATTTTATTTGGATATATTTTTTAAAGGGGGCTTTGAATTCTAAATTAAAAGCTTTGTAATGAAGGCTTTTCTTTGGACATTTATGTAAATGTTCATATTTTAATTTATGTAAATTTATATTGATACAAATTTCATGAATGAATATTCATCAGTAGTCCTGCTATTAAATGGGCTGCTACTACAGGATGCTCTGTGGACTTCCGTGCAGAGGTGGAGGTTTGGAATTCAGGCCTTTGTAACTGGCTTGGTCATATTTCTGAAGATAAAGGAGATTCTAGCTGATGCCCAGACACAGACAACACCAGTACTCAGAATTTCCATCACAATGAAGTCTACTAGCAGTAGGCTGACTTTGCCCCTGAGTTTGGATTTCAGCTTTGCCAATATTTAATTCTGAGCAAACTTGGGTCTGTTATTTGACCTCTATCATCCTTCGTTTTATTATCTGTAAAGGGAGAGGTGGAAATGAATGATCTCTAAGGTCTTTTTAACTGCTCACCTAAGTATGGAATTCAGGAATTGCGTGGCATACATATCTAGATTGTACATATAAGCAGACATAGAGATGGTGACTATCATTTACTGCATTATTCTGACACATTCGTTTGCTAACTCATTCATTTAGTCACTCATTAGTCAACAAACACTTTCAAGTATGTATTAGATATAAAAGAAACTTAAGATGGGCTCCTTGCTTCGAGGATGACCTCTCTATACCAGCCCCCCTGAGGTTCATCAAAGAAATGCTGGTTTAGTCTTTGTTGTGGCCAGATGAGTTGTTTTAAATTCTGGCTCATCAGAGAACATACATCAAGAAATTGTTGAATAATCAGTGGTGATAATAATAATCTTGGTGATATTAGAAAAGTTGTTAATTGATCTTAAAATTACCTCTCAGTTCTTGCTGTTCAACTTAATTTCCTTGGAAGAACAGCCATGAAAAACTAAAGAGTAGACATGTTTTAAAATTTGCTTTTATGTAGAATTGTTTTTATGATCAAGATGGCTGAACAACTGAATGGAATTCCAAGCTAAATTATCAGATCTTTTATTGAAGTTTCAAAACAGGTTGGGTTTTCAGTGGTCTGAAATTATGAGAAATGGAGCTGACTCTCATAGAGCTTATTAATACAAATCAAATAATCATGTTTAAAATAATAATATAACAGTAATAATATGTAACCTGGTCCCTCCATAATCAGTTCAAAGATATGGTCATCTAACCAATGAACAGGGCTAGGAAGAAACACTAAAAAAAAAGTCATTTTTATAGCCCACAAATAAAGAACCTTAGAAACTCCATTCTCCTTCTTTGAAAATATATATCCCTTAGTGATTCTTTTTAATACTTAAAAATCAAAATGTCCTACTGTATAGCACAGAGAACCATATTCAATATATTCAATAACTTGTAATAACTTATAATGAAAAAGAATATGAAAAAGCATATATATATGTAACTGAATCACTATGCTGTACACCAGAAACTAACACAACATTGTAAATCAACTGTACTTTAATTAAAAAAAAATCAAAGCTGAAAATATCATGGCTTGTCATTCCTCTATCACACTCTTTAGCTGTGTGATACACACACACACACACACACACACACACACACGCACCCACCCCATAAAGCAAGGTGCAAATCAAGCAAAGAGTGGCCCACTGTTGCCCATTAGCAGATGACAAAAGATGACCAAGGCTTGCTGCAGAATGCCCAGCGGAAGGAAGTCTAAGCTCCCAGACTGACTAAATATTCAATGTGCTCCAAAATCCTGATTATCAGATGAGAGTTTGAATAGCTAATGCACAAGCAGGCTCAATTAACCCTAATTAGTTCAGAGTCAGGCTACAAAAGACTTAATTAGCAGTTATTAGGTGCCGCTCAGAAAAGGAGCATAAATAATGGTTGGTAGCAAACTGTGTTTAAGAGGCTCCTGGCTGAGTGACACAAAAAAAAAAAAAAAAAAGTGAAAGCAATGTGCCTCCATTGACGATTAAATGTAAAATAATAATATGGGTCTTGACTTAAATTTCATTTATTCAGAGTGGATCATTGATTTCATTATTCTTTGCTGGACGACACAGATGCTTCAGGAGAGGAGTTTGGAAGTTTAATTGGAATAGCGTGATGGTTATACTCTACCACACAGAGATGAATTTCTGCTGTTGGGATGGTGAGTGGTTAACAGGGTTCAGAGGAAGAGACAAAAGGTTTTGCTTGAACATTTCAGAAGCCTTTGGAGGGTCTCACATTACGGAAGTCCAGAGAAGGAAGGTTGATTTGCAGAGGGAGTTGGAAAACCGAGCTATACTGAGAATAAAGATAAGCAGGTGACTGGGGCCAACTCTGACTGGTCCAAGCCTGAGTCCTAGCTGCACATCAAATGGGTTCCCTTCAGTCCAAAACAAATCCTTCCTCTTTCCCTGGCCCCCTTATTCAGCAACATGTTTCCCACAGGAGCTGAATGTTAAAGATCCCTCTCTGACTTCACAGTAAAATCATTGTCATCAAAAAGACACAATGACCAGATTAAGATAAAAACCAGAGGCAAAGGAACATGAGACACTGTCTCCACCAGCTTTGCTCTCTTTCTCTGACACGTTTATAGAATAAGTATGACCCTCAGAGAGATAGAAAATTGTAATATTCCTCTGAAGTTTTATAACATCATGCACAAAAGATGGGCTTGGCATGAGTGAGGTCAGGAATTTGTTTTAGAACACTACAGGGTCCTTACGTTTTAATGCATATTTGATTATCTGTATTTAACATGACTATAAATGTTATTGCTCATAAAACTTTCCAGCCTTGTCATAAATTATTTCATAGAACAATTATTTCATAGTATGTGAACATAGAAAAACTGTCTTTTAAGAGGCCACTTTACTCAACCATTAATTTCATGTAATAATTGGCGTCTTAAAAAAAAAATAATGCCAAAGGACCATTTAGGAAGAATAGAGGTGTATTTGTTTTCTGTTGCTGTGTAACAAATTACCACCAAGTTAGCATCTTAAAACAATATCCACTTGTTAGCTCATAATTCTAGAGGTCAGAAGCCCAGGAGGACTTGGCTTGGCTCTCAGAAGATCAAAATCAAGACCAACCTGAGCTTTTGCTGGGAGAATGGGGGAGAATCCTTTTCTAAGATCATCCAGGTTGTTTTCAGAATCAGTTGCTTGTGGCCATAAATCTGGGTCCTAATTCCCTTACAGGCTGTTAGGCGAGGGCTGCTGTCTGCTTCCACAGGCCCCTCCCACCCCCACAATATTCTTCCTTGCATATCCATCATCTTCAACGCAGCAATGATATACCGAGTCCTTCTCACACTTTGTCTCTGACTTCTCCTTCTGCTTAAAATTCATTGCTTGTAAACGTCCCATGTGGCTAGATTGGACCCACTTGAACAATCTCCCTTTAGATTAACTCCAAGTGAGCTGATTAATAACCTTGATTATCTCTCACAATTCCTTCTGTCAAGTAGCATAACATAATCACAAGCACCACATCTCGCCATTTTTATAGTTGAAAGGATTCGGGCTCGACCTTCCTTGCATTCACACCTGGGCCTCTGCTTGGAGGGGACCCTCCAAGCCTCCAGCACATGCTCCATTGTCCCATTGGACTTCACTTACAAAAGTAAAATTTAAAGATAAGATTATGAAGACTTTAAGATGGCGACCACAGAATATTAAATCCCAGCGGGTCTCCTTTCTGGGTATAAGAGCCTGTGAGACTGCTCTGATCACATACTTAGGAAGCTGGGCCCTGGAAATAAACACTGCATAAGTGTTTGCTATTTGTGTGTGTGTGTGTGTGTGTGTGTGTGTGAGACAGTAGTAGTATTTTGTGGGCATCACTTAGTCGTTTGCTTCAAACTACCTGTCTTGTTCTTATTTTGTACGAATGGACTTAGGAAATCAGTCCTGAGGCATGTTGTATCCAGTGAGGCTGTTCCAGAGGGCTGTCTATAAAGACTCGAGACCACTGGCTTCAAATATTTCTTCTCCTGGCGGAAATGAATTTGGCATTATACATGAAATAGGCAAGACTGCACTCTTTTTTCACTTTTGCTGTTGTTCTGGGTGTTGCCCTAACTCCCACGCTGGAAATCTGGCTTGTTTTACCATCACTGAAATTAATTAAAAACAAATCAACTTGAGCTTACAATCACTTTAAGTGTTTCCTGGTTTTTTTTTTTTTAAGCTTATCACATAATTTAATGCAAATTCCATTCTGTTACAGAGTAAGTTATGAAAATTTCACATGGTTTTGTCTTTTTGTTCTTCTTTTTCTGTCAAAGCTACTATAGATGGTAAAAGCTTAATCCCAAGGAAACCAATAAAGTGAATTGTTCACACAATTACATATTATTTTCCTGTTATGTACAATTCTCTCGGGTGCCCGATGCTCAGTGATTGACTGATCTATGAAGCTAGAGTCCTGTCTGATTTTGAGCTTTGAGTATTCAGCCGCCTCTAAATTTTTTGACAGGGCTGTTTAAAGTGTGGTGTGATTGAATCATAAGACCACTCAAGAAACTGCAACATATGCTTTGTTCTTTGTGGGGGAAAAATTCCTATCATCCATAAAAAGAGGAAGGGAAAAAAACACAACGAATTCTCTAAGAGTGGTGAGCTGAGCCAAAGATGATATGTCCTGGAGAGAGATGGATCTGGGCTTTTGGCTAATGTAAAAAGAAGAATCAGAGTGCAGCAGTGACAGCAGACAGTGGGTCTAATTATCTCCAAAGGGGGGCATTAGAATTTTTTTGGCTCCAGCTGTCAAGCAGCTGTAGACTTCTTCAGGCTAGTGTTGAGTTTTCAGACTACAACTGCAGACCTCAGTTTCACCATGGGACCACAGGGTCAATGCTGGGCCAACCCAGTCCTGCTCTTCAGGCGCTGGGGGACTTGCTTAAAGAAATCTGGTCATCTTTCCAGGTGCATGGTTAAAACTTGAAATCCTGGTAGTGGTACCTTTGAGACTTCCAAACAGTCAGCAGGTTCTGATTCTAACACTTGTGGGAGAATAGATCAACAAAATTGAATTTAATCCCAGTAACATTTATAGAGTACTTTATGTGGGAAAAGTATTATGCCAAGGAGGCAGTGTGATATGGTGGCTAATAGCTGGACTTTTCCATCTGCGTAGCCTGGGACAAGTAGCCTCATCTCACTAACTTAGGAGGTTCTTATGCATATTGTGACAAGAATAACTATGCATATATTGGTTGTCTTACTTTGTGTTTCCCTGGAAACAAGCCCCCCCGCCAAAGGATTGAGAAAGATAGTTTACTTGCACAGTGATGCCAGAAACACTGGTAAGGGAGCGAGGGAGGGAGGGAAGAGAAGGCAACCAATGAAGAATAGGTTGTCACTGTGATACCTAGAGCAAGTGTTGAGTCTCAAAGTACGGTTCGGGGGTGACCAGCTAGGTCTCACTCTAGACCTAGTGAATCAGAAATTCTGGATATGGGTCCAAAAATCTGTTCTGAAAAAACCCTGCAGGTGGTTTTGTTGCTGACACAAGTTTGAGAACTGGCAAACGAAGGAATTTGGGGAGAGATTCTGCAGAATGTGCAGAACACCTGTCTCAGAGTTATTCTGGGTGGGTGTGGAAGATAGCTGGGATATTGATACACCAACAGCCATCAGCCATTATTGAGGACTGCCAGGGAGAGGGTGTTGGAAATAAAGCAATGATTCTCCAGCACGTTCTCCTGTGATGCCTTTGGGTATATTAGATTCCACAGTGAACCCTTGGCAAAAAGGTGTTGATCCTGGCAGCTGGAAGTCTTAGGAACCTTACAATTTCTAGACCTGAGGACATTTGAGTGGGGGTGCCAACAGCTACTATTGTGATGTCTTAAGGATTGAGGTAACACCTTAAAGGGCATTGCAATGCCTATCACAAAAACCTGTTATATGCTCAAATCTGAGGATAGGGCACAGGTTAGCAAGCTGTAACCCCTGCCCTCAGAGAGTGGTGTGTTTCGAAGGAGAGTTAGGATGCAGACTCACGAGTAGAATCTAAGGCAGGAGGCGGTAAATGCCACGTGTGATGGAAGTGCAGAGGGGGAGAGCATATCTGATCTGAAGAGGAAGAAAGACGTTCACGAATCAGTGGCGCATGAGATGGGAGGGGTAGCCTTTGGGGCAGGCTGCGATGAAACAAGAGGGGTGATTGAACTGTGGAGAAGAGCTCAGGTCCCTGTATCAGCTGCCTTTTCATCACTGGAACCCAAGTGCCTATGGAGTCTGGATGTCTGAGCTGCTCAGATTCATTAACAACATGGAAGTAACTTCCCTGGGCTAAGAAATCTGAAGCAGAAGGATGCTAAAGGTTCATATTGCTTTGCCACTTGACATCTCCAATGGCCTCACCAGTGATCTTCTGGGAAAGAATTAACGCTTACTGGCTTGAAAAACACAAAAAGGTGTTTCAAGAAGCTGCACAGATGTGCTGCTTTCCTGGGACTGGTATGGAAATGAGAAAGTGCTGACTTAATTTTTTAAGGAGCATTATTATCATCATAACACACCATTTATAGTCTCAGGCAGAGCTGTCAATATATATTGTAATAATTTTGTACATATAAGTTAAAAAATCAGTTTTGAAGAGGAGACTGGAGTGAAGAGAAGAAATAAGTTGAGTAGGTTGAATATAGAATTCTGGATTTGTGAGGATTGTTTTCCCCCTGGAATCCAGATGTCACAGCATAAACACATCCCTCTACTCCGACTTCAAAGATTTCCTTGGTATCCACCTCCTCTGAAGCCACTGCTGTGGGCTGAACATTTGTGTCCCCCACCTCCAAGTCATAAATTGAAGCCTTGACCCCTTGAAGGTATTTGGAAGCTGGGTCTTCGGGAGGTGTTTGGGTCATGAGGATGGAGTCCTCGTAGGTGGGATTAGTGCCCTTATAAGAAGACACGTGAGAGAGGTGATCTCTCTCTCCACCATGGGGGGATCCAATAAGAAGGTGAATGACAGCAAGCCATGAAGAAGGTTCTGACCAGACGTCAGATCTACTGGCACCTTGGTCTTGGACTTCTCGGTGTCCAGCACTGGGAGAAGCAAATGCCTGTGTTTAAGCCCCACAGTCTGATATTTTGCTATAGTGGCTCAGGCAGAATAAGGCAGCCTCCAGCCCCTCAGGTTCCCGTTCCTCCTCACATATGCTGCATTTCGTTGCACCCCTAGTGCCTCTCTCTTTCCCATCTGTAGGCTCCATGGAAACTGGCCCACATTAGCCACATATTGGGGCTCTCCTACCTTTTCATGAAAAGGGCTTTTAGTCCTTAATTTTTTTTTCTGAATCCTTGAGAATATTGGTGAGAATAAGGCTAGGGGAGAGGAAAGAGGGACTAGCAATGTGGTGCTTAAGTAAAGCAAAAGGGAAGAAGCTTAAAGTATTTGGAGAGAGCCAGGAAGGAGACTGCACTGCCAGCTTGGCTGTCCTCTTCACTGTATTCTCCAGCACAGTGTGGAAAGGGGTGTGTGTGTGTGTGTGTGTGTGTGTTTGTGTGTGTGTGTTGTGCGTCATTCACACACAATATGAAATCTACCAGGAGAACTTGTTCAAGTAGTTGGAGACCTATTGAGAGGTTCCCTGTGTCAGAGTTTTAAGTGTTAAAGTATTTAATGGTGCTGAGTCTCAAGGGTTGGATAAGTGATGCCTGAGCACAGCGCATACACCCAGAACGCAGACTCAAAGTGTGCAAACTTCTGGTTATAAAGTGATTAAGTTCTGGGAATTTAATGTATAGCATGATGATTATATTTAATAATATTTTTTATATACATAAAATTTGCTAAGAGAGTAAATCCTAAATGTTCTCCCCCCTCACACACACACGGTAATTAAATGACGTGATGGGGGTGTTAGCTAAGGCTATGGTGGTAATCATCTTTCTACATGTAAGTGCATCATATCAATACATTGTATGCCTTAACGTTACACAGTATTTTCTGTCAATGGTATCTCTATAGTACTTGAAAAAAAAAAGAAATGATCTTTGCCTATAAATAAATTATGATTTAGTTGTGTATAAAATAAAGATAGCATATATACTATGTGATAAAGGGTAAGTGGTATATAAAAATACACATTTAGTCCACTGTATACTGGAGAAGGATGAAGGTAGAGAAGAAAGAAATAATTTGAATATAAAAATATATTTCTTCGGGGTCAGGAATTTGACAAACATTAGGCTGTATTATGCTAACTGGATGGACTTACAAAGTATCAGAGGGAAAGGCCAGTGGGGAAGGTGTAATATGTGTGTATCTGGCTCCCCGAACAGGCTGCTCCACATGATACAAGTCTTCCCAGCTTTATGGAAGTGGCACCAGTCAACATAGTCCCTTTTCTTAGGTTGTATCAGGAACTGATCTACTTAATGTACAGTGTAACTCAAGTGATAAAATTTTAAACAGGATACAAATTTTATCCTTTTTCCTTTCATGGACACTCATAAACATATTCCCCGTGCTATTAATGAAATTTCTAACTCAACTGAAATATGCAATATGCAACACTGTCTGCTATGCAAATTTCATTTTTATACTCACAATAAGACCACTTACAGCCCACATTTAAGCAACACTAATGTGTTACTAAGGCTAGGAAAAGGAAATGAATTATACATAGACCTCACCCTTCTCCCTTGGCTGATTGGATTACATTTAGGCATCATGATATATGTTCAACATAGGTGATACTTTTAAACCCTGACCTATTGTTATAGTTATGGTATGCTGTGTAACAAACTACCCCAGAAGATAGTGACTTAAGACAACAATGTATTATTGTTGCTTGCTATTTTGTGAGTGACTCAGCTCAGGCGGGCTATTCTTGCCTGAGGTTATTTATATAGTTGTAGTCAGATGGCAGTTGGGGCCCAACTGAAGGCCCCCTGGGCTGGATGTCCATGATAGCTTTTAAACTCACAAATCCTGTGCTGAGGGTTGACTGGGCATTTCTCTCTAATGAGAGAGCTTCTCCATTTGGCTAGATACTTTGGACTTCCTTACAACATGGATTTCTCAGTAAAGCCTCCTTACATGGTGGCTGGTTTTTCCCTTGAACACACATTTCAAGAGACCAGCGTGGAAACTGCATTTCTGTATGACTTAGTTTCAAAATTAACACAGTATCACTGTACCTAAGACGTGATTACTGGGAAGCATGTTTCACTGGGGAAATCCGTCTTTGAAGGCAAATGACCACTTTTGTCATGTATACCTGATTGAAATATGATGATGCCTGGCTTTGGTAGATAGACTCTTGTTGTACCCAAATTAATCAGGTCACCAACAAGTATTAAAAATCCACTTTCAAAAGAGTACCTAGAATAATCATTTAAAATCTACATCAGAGCTTATAGCAGTTAAAGAAATTATTTAATTAATGATTATTTAACTATCTGCTCAGTGTCAGAGACCGTGCTGGATACAGATACATTCTACACCGGTGCGGTAGACACGTGAGAAAACTGAAGCTCAGAAGACTTGAATGGAAGTAGGGTTGTCTCCAGTGAAAGCAGCAGAGTCAGGGGCTCATACGGTGCAGTGGCACTGGGGACACTTGCTGATGGGGGAAAGAAGACAGAGAGGAGCAAAACAAAATATTGGGCTGCAATTTTATTTTATTTTTTTATTTTTTATTTTTTGTTGAAGTGTAGTCGATTCACAATGTTAGTTTCAGGTGTTCAGCAAAGTGATTCGGTTATACTTATATATACATAAATAAATATATTTTCAGTTTCTTTTCCATTACAGCTCATTACAGTAGTAGCTACCCCATTGGGTTGTTTGTGCAGATGAAATGATAGAGAGCAAGAATGCAATCAGTGGTGACCACACTAATGATTATAATTCTATAAGAGATACAGTGCTCTCCTCATATGTCTTACCTGAGGGGTTCCTGTGTGCTTTGTGCAGAGGCATACCTGTTTGCTCTGCAGTCTTCCAGATTTCCTGTAGTCATCTTCCAGACTGCAAAGCTGACAGCTGTGAGCACTGTGCCTCTCCTGCTTTCATCGGAAAGAAATAACAGAACTTCCTGATGATCTATCTTCTTCCTTGTATACAGTGCATCAAATCTAGCAAACACGTATTTAAAAATAATCTACAGACTCAACAATAAATCTTACTGTTTTCAAGTTAAACCCCTCCTGGGATTGATATTAAAGGAGAATTAGGTTTGCATTAGTTGAGCTTTGCAGGATGCCCAGATAATGCCTCAGCAATCAAAATGTAATTACAAAATAGGGACGTTTCAACTGCAGATTTCTTTTTCTATTTAATGTAAACTGTAACAGTCAAGCATGTAGTTGTATTAAGGTGAAGATAACAAACTGAGTTCCAGATCACTTATCAAGCTGTGTGGACAAATACAGGACAGTAGTTAACAACAACAACAACAATCCAATAATAAATAAATCACAATGTATTTCCTTGACTGTCAACAAATGTCATAATCCTTGTTTTTCCAGTAAAATTATCCTTGTGAGGCTGCTGGGAGTGCATATGTGGTCATGGAATCAGCTCGCTCTTGTTTTGACTTAGCCATTGCTTCACGCACTGGGCCACACTCAGTCCCTTTCAGTGCCTCAGTTTACTTATCCAAACTAGATTTACATTCTTTCCATGTAGCATTTGTGTAACACTTCTGAGATGCTTTGTAGAAAAAGCCTCCTGTAGTCGAAGGAGTTCTGGAAGCATTCCACACTCTACTTTTCTTCAAGAGTCAAGACCCATATTAGCATTTGGAAAACTCTGAGAACGCCGATGCTAAAGAAACCGCTGTTTTCCAACTGTAATAGACCAGGGATATTTCATAGCAACTGAATTTCCAAAGCATATACTTCTTTGAGGAATGCTGCTCCAGGTTCTAACTGCCTTGCACTTAGTGGATCGTAAGTGCATGAACTCTAAATCAAAGATACTTTCTCTAGCAAAACAGTTCTTCAAAAAGGAGTCAAAAAAAGACATTCCTAGGTAAACAAAAACCAAGGGAAGTCTTTGCTAGCGCATCTATCCTACAAGAATGTCCTTTAGACTGGAAGGAAATTACACCAGATGTGAAAGCAAGGAATGAAGGAGAGGGAAATGTAAATATGTGGGTAAAGAGGAATTACTCTCACTATATATTTTTGTTTTCTCTTAATTTCTTAAAAATACCCGTATGATTGTTTAAAGCACTGACTGTGGCACTGTTACAGTTTTCATGGCATAAGTAGATGCCATACATATGACAAGGGCAGGGATGAAGCTCTACTCTACTAAAATTAGGTCAGTAAAATCTGATGTGGGAGGTGATAAATTAAGATGAGGAGGTGGGAGAGATGGGGAGATGGTCAAAGATACAAATTTGCAGTGATGTCGAATGAGTAAGTCTAGAGATCTAATGTACAGTAACTACAGTGTAACGTTGTATTGAACATTGGAAATTTGCTAAGAGAGGAGATCCCAGGTGCTCTCACTGCACAAACAAAAATGGTAACTGTGTGGGGAGACGGATATATTACTTAGATTGACTGTAGCAATCATTGTACTATATATATTTGTGTGTGTATATATGTATATATACACACACACACACATACATACATATATAAACATTATACTATATACCTGAAATATATACAATGTTTATTTTTTAAAAAAATATGCATGTTGTAATCTCTAGTGTAAACCACTTTGAAAGTTAAATTTCAAAAATCAGAGTAAAATCTCAATAGGGTAATGAAAAGGATTTACTAAAATATATTGGTTTAACACAAAAAGATGGTAAAGGAGGAACAAACATACATGGGACATATAGAAAACAAAGAGCAAAATGACAGATGTAAATCCAATGCTGTCAGTAATTACACTAAATATGAATGCACTAAAGACTCCAATCAAACAGCACAAGTGGTCAGTCTAGATAGGAAAAAGCAAGATTTAATGATACTTGCAGTAGACGGTTTAGATGCAAAGACACAAACAGGTCGAAACTTTAAGGAAGGAAAAAGATACACCATGCAAATGGTAACCAGGAGAGACCTGAAATGCCTATATTTAAGGGTAATATAAAAGGTTTATTTAAAAAATCTGTATTTATAAAATGCTACAAAGTACTTATTTTTATAAACATTTAAACATATTGAAAATCTAGATGTCCTCTTAAAATGCACAAGGGGACACTCATTTTTTGAAATTATGTTAGAGGCTGTGGAAGTAAAAATGTTTGAAGTCTGCTCTTCTATACACATTCTGTCATTGTACAGAAAATCAATTGTCTCACGGAGTTCTGACTTATCCAAAAATCACATACTTTATAGCAAAGTCAATGTTAAAAGCCATGCTGTCTTTCTTGGTCCTGCATTTCTTGCCTATTTTAAAGAGGCACCATATGATAATGATTAAGTTAATAGAATTTGGAGCTTTATTCAAAAAATTCTAATTCCAACCCTTGTCAGCTGTGTGACCCTGTGAAGTTTTCTCAACTTCTCTGTGCCTTATGAACCCTCATCTGTAAAATAGGAATAATAATGGCACACATCTTATAGGAATTGTGTGAGTTAATGCACATGGAACACTTAGAACAATACCTGGTACAAGGCGGATACTCCATAAATATAAGTTATCTTTATTCCGGGCTTTGGGATGTTCCAACAAATGTGCTAGAGATAAATCATTATCACATGTGCCAACACAGTTCCACAACGCTGGCACAGGTTTTGGAATTCCTGACTCAGATGCTGAATCTGCATCTGGACCTCAAGCCATTTTAGCTGTCAACATTAGAGGGGTTGAGTTGCAGAGAGGTAGTGAAGGGAAAACCTTGCTAACAAGATACTATATGCTGAATTCAGCAGGCTTGTCTGTTACTGCTGATGAAGGGGATGGAGTGCAAAATGGGAGGTGTGGGACACTCAGAAGAAAGTCTATATAATGTGTATAATTTATTGCTGGAAGTCTAGAAGCAGAACGGTGGGTCAGCAAGTTGGCCAGATGGCAACTCACTGACCTCAGAAATTCTCTTTGTAAAGAACAGCTTTCTTATCTAGCCCTCTGCTCCCCACTTCCCTTCCTGGACTCTATGTGCCGCCCCCCCCCCCCCGCCACCCCACCAGACTCAAGCCATATTCTCTTGCTCTGTCCCTTTGTTCACGTGGGTCACTGGTTCTGGGATGTCTTCCGCCCGCTTGGTACTTTTCCTTTCTCGTCTTTTGCCACCTACTTTCACAGGGTGAAATTCATTCAGCCGAGAACTTACCATGTCCTGAACACTGGGATGAGCACTGAGGATACAAATTCACGCAATTTGAGAATCAAGTGTAAGAGAGGGTCTTTATCACACTTTTTTTTGTGATTGTCTACAATAGAGGTTGGCACAGGTGTTCTGTGAGTGCAGACAAGCTGTCTTACCCACCCTGGGCACGATCAGCAGCCCCCTCCTGAATGGTTTCAGGTGTTGTAGTCAATGCTAGAGATAAAGAGAAGAAACAAAAGCAAGGAACACATGCACAGGTCAGAGGGAAGCAAGAATGGAGAATTCCAGGGAGAAAATCAATAATAAGATCATTGCCATCTCATGCATGTCCTAGATTACTTAGTCTTAGATTTAGTGCTGTATATCTTAGGGTTGCCCAGAGAAACAGAACCAACAGGATATGTGTGTGTGTGTGTGTGTGTATGTGTGTGTACACAGAGATATAAAACAAGATTTATTATTAAAAAAGTGGCTTATACTATTATGATGGCTGGAAAGTCCCAAGATTTTCAGGGTGAGTCAGCAAGCTGGAGACCCAGGAGAACTGATGGTGTAGCTCCAGTCTGGAGTCCAAGGGACTCAAAACCCAGGAAGAGCTGAGCTTTCAGTTTAAGCCCAAAGGCAAGAAAAACACTGATATTCTAGTTTGAAGGCCATCAGACAGAAAGAATTTTCTCTTACTTAGGGGAAGATCAGCCCTTTTGTTCTATTCAGTACTTCAACTGATTGGATGTGGCCCACCCATATTAGGAAGGGCAATCTACTTTACTCAGTCTACCTATTTACATGTTAGTCCTGTCCAAAAAACTTAAGATGAATACCCAGAATAATGGTAGACCAAATATCTGGGCACCCCCTGGCCCAGTCAAGTTGACACATAAAATTACCCATCACAAGTGAGAATTTTTTCTCCCTGGGGATTGGTTAGCCTCCATCTAGGAATACACAGCACTGGGCAGCCTTTCTAGTCCAACTAAACAAATTCACTCCTGGGTGTTTATTCAAAGACAGTTCAAACAAGCTCCAGATTCTTGAAAACAAAGAAAAATCTCATCCCGCTCAGAAGTTCCTCCCTCTGTTCTCCTCACAGCATGGAGTTGGGTCAAGGTCAGAAATGGCTCAGGGCATTTCACAACCATCGTCTAATCCACTTCGCAAACCCAGAATATCAGCAAAAGGCAAACACTCCTCTCATCAGTTCAAAGTTCTCTTCGCCTTTTGTTTAACTTTCCTGTTGTTTCTTCTCAAGGACCAGACCCAGCAAACAGAAGAGAAAAGAGAATGGGAACACTTAAAATGTATTTTTCATTAGAGGGCTTTTATCTGATCCAAAACACTGTAAAACTCCAAGTTCTGACAGTGCCCTGGTCCGCATTTAATCTTCATTTCTCCACTTCTTGTCAGCTGTGCGTGCAGAGGCTGAGATCCTGTTTGTTTATCAAGGGGCTGGAAAGATTTATGGTTGGGCACATGTTCGGCTGCCTTTTCCTCTCTCTTGGCACAGCTCCTGAGCTGCACAGCACGGGGGACACTTACACATGCTTAATGGGGACGTCGGTCCCACATGTTCCCAGTAGCTCTCATCTGGTGATTTTTTCAGCTTATGCTTTGGTTGAAGTTAAGGTAATTATGAAGTTATTATTTGTCATTTCTGTTATCTTTGGGATCAGAAAGACATCTGTTGTAAGTTAGCATCATCTGTCATTTTTGCCAGCTGGTGGTCAGCATCTGAGTGGACGTAAAAAATGAGGGAAGGAGCTGGATGTCCATGCAGGCTAGCTGTGTGTGAGGAGTGTGTGTGTGTGTATACAGAAGAACCCATCCCTGCCATGAAGTATTGAGAAGTCTATGCCTTCTTGCACCACCAGTAATGATGAGCTGGAAAGAAACATGAGATGCTGCTATCCAGGATGGTCTCAGAGTTTTCAAGTCACTGAAGTGGAGAAAAGTAATGGAGTCAGATGAAGTCTTCTGAGCTTCCTTCCTGCTGGGCTATTTATTTTCTTCCGGAACGTGCTGCACATAATTTTCTTTGCAGTGAAAATGAAATGCTGTATTTTCCAATGAAGCAGTGTGTGATGGATATGATCTGTGCTGGCTTTCTGAGGTCGCAAATACCTTTATGTTTGCAAATTCAAAGTCGTTGGTTGATCCTTCAGTTCCGAGTTAAGCCAGTTTCTTCAGGAAAGGGTCAGATGGGAAATATTTTAGGCATTGTGGGTCACGTGGTCTTTGTTGTATCTACTAAACCCTGCTGCTGTAACCCCAGAGCAGCCATAGGCAATGTGCAAATGAATGAGCAAGGCTGTGTTTCAATAAAACTTTATTTACAAAACCAGGATGTGGACCAGATTTGGCTCATGGGCCATTTACATTTCACTGAATAAATAGATCATGGGGTAGAGGTTAGAGAAGGGATAGTAGAATTGGAAGAGAGAAGAGGAAAGAGTCTTGTACCAAAAATGGATGGTTCTGTAGGCATTGGACCTGTCACTGTGCTGCAGATTCTCTCTGAACAACATATTAGCCCACTCCCTTTCCTAAAGCTTGTATCTACTGAGACAGACCAGCCTTCCTCTAGGATTATCCATCCAATTAGTTTGATAAGCTCTGAAGAGATAAAATTGGGTGATGTTCAGAATTCTCTAGAGCTGAGCATTCAGCTATTTGGAACATGACAGCAGTGCCAGCATTAACCACGGATTACTGTTTGTTTTCAAATCACTTTATCTACCAAAAGGAAAATGAGCAGTTGTGGGATGGTTAATACCCTATCACCTAACCCTCAAAGAGGAAAATGAAATCTTTACAGATCAGTGATGTTATTGCAAGCATCAGTTCAGAGAATGGTAATGTACCAAACCAAAGACCAGAGGTTAGGTTCAGTGTGTCGGACCTTCACCAGGATATAGAATGTGGGGGACGGAACTTGAGTTCAGTTTCCCAAATGCTTTACCTTTTCTCACGGGTTCATCTCAATTTGATAAGTTTAGGGGAGCATGTTCTCTTCTTCTGGATTTGTTCCACCAAAGAAAGCCTTAAAAGTTTAGGAAAACAGGACCAACTTGAACTTTCGTAAGGAAATTAAACTAAAACCGAAGATGTTTACTTGGATTTTTAAAAGTATTGGAAAGAATTAGGAAAAGTGGTAGAATTTGCTAAAATTCAAGAGTAAAGTACAGCCCACTTTTAGTATTTTTTTTCTACCAAGAAATTAGTTCTGAGAAATTTTTTCTTCCTCTGAGGGTAGAAAACAGGGAACTCGAGAGACCTATGGTAAAATGTGGTGTCCATTACATGAATCCCAGTCAGTATGTACATCACCTCCAGCCGGATTTTTCACACATATGGTTGAAGGTTTATGCAGACTAGCTGGAAGCGTCCTTTAATGTGTTAATGTACACCTGCTACTTTCCAAACTCAGCTCCTTATTGTAAAGGTTGTGGACAGACTAAAAAGGGTTATAAAAGTAACAACAATCCCTGGCCATTTGGAATTGGGAATAAATTGCCTTCTTTTTTTTCTTTTTTTGTTTTAATTGAAGTATCATCAACGTGTCAATTTCTGTTGTACAGCATGGTGTCCCAGTCATGCATATACATACATATATTTGTTTTCATATTCTTTTTTTATAAAGGTTATTACAAGAGGCAATAACTTGCTTTAGATAGGATATACATTTATTCAACTTATATGAATCAGGAAAAAAGAAGAAATTTGTGTATTCTGGGGTCTAAAAATACCTTAACAAGCTCTTTGAAGATATTGCCTTTAACATCAATTAGCTTTATTTAGTACAAACATATAAAATGACTTATGAAAAAGTCTTAGCTCTATCTCTGTTTTCCTTTGGATAGTGTTCCAGTAAATTGCATACATAGATATTGATGAGTCAATATAAATGTAAGTAAAAATGTGATTATTCTTACTACTGAGAGCTTTCCTGCATTAAACATTTGGTATTAGCAATTGGTTGACTGCTACAGGACCATATTGGTATAAACATCATACATTTGCATTCATTGCAATCATGTATAAAAATATCGACTTATAATAAAATTAGAAATAGTAAAAAGGTAGAAAACCCTGGCATTTTGTAATCTGAGCAATGTATATAGATTTCAGAAGTATATCAAATACTTTCTTTCATATAATAAAATCAGAATAATTGACAGGAATTACTTTTAAGGTTGTATAATTAAAATACAGTCTTTGTTTTAGGAAAAAAATAACACTTGAGTCGTTAAGTTCTTCTTTACTGTCAAGAACAATCAAGATGACCAACAGGTGTAAACATTCAGGAAAATAGTATCTCAGAACCATCTCACTTCTTTTTCCCTTAGAAGTTAAATAGGAAATCTTCATGGAGTCATGGACTGAGCTGTGAGTTGACTGGGGGTTGATTACAAATACTTAATAATTACTAAAAAAACTTTTCTAACACAGAATTTGCATTGTTGACCCATTTCAATGTAAATACTTTGCTTGGAACAATTACCAGTGAAAACTGCAAAAGCCCAATGGTTGATGGATTGACTAATAATGTGCTAACCAATGGTTGCTTGCTTAATGCGTACAGTGTGTGCTGTCTTGTACTGGGAGCCATGGAGGTCAGCAGTAAAATATGTTAGAGCACCATTTTATCAACAGGGACTTGCTCATCTTCGCATCACCCGTCATGGCTGGAACAATCTTAGCAATAAGAAGCAGCAGTAATAAGCATTACTTACTATTTATTAAATGCATGAGATCTACTGAGAACACGTCACATACAGATAAAAACAAATAAGACTCAGGGCCCTAATATCAAAATGATCTACTGACCTTTAAAATTGCTAGTGCTTTAAAATATAAAATTGGGCTACAGAATGTATACAGTAAGGTGATAGGATATACTATGCTTGACCTTTGGCACCAAAGAACATTGTCAGAGATTTTGGTATTTCATGTGTTAATTGATCACTGAATCCTGCACGTCTCAAAGACCATAAGGAAATGTGCTACACATCTCCCCACAAAAGGAACAATACGCATTACTCTTCAAAATCTTACAACAGATTTCAAATTTCCAGCTGGAAGAGTCATTTCTGCCCTTTTTTTTTTAACATTTTTTATTGATTTATGATCATTTTACAATGTTGTGTCAAATTCCAGTGTTCAACACAATTTTTCAGTCATTCATGGACATATACACACTCATTGTCACATTTTTTTCTCTGTGAGTTATCATAAGATTTTGTGTATATTTCCCTGTGCTATACAGTGTAATCTTGTTTATCTATTCTACAATTTTGAAATCCCAGTCTATCCCTTCCCACCCTCCACCCCCCTGGTAACCACAAGTCTGTATTCTCTGTCTGTGAGTCTATTTCTGTCCTGTATTTATGCTTTGTTTTTGTTTGTTTGTTTGTTTTTGTTTTTGTTTTTTAGATTCCACATACGAGCGATCTCATATGGTATTTTTCTTTCTCTTTCTGGCTTACTTCACTTAGAATGACATTCTCTAGGAGCATCCATGTTGCTGCAAATGGCGTTATGTTGTCAGTTTTTATGGCTGAGTAGTATTCCATTGTATAAATATACCACATCTTCTTTATCCAGTCACCTGTTGATGGACATTTAGGCTGTTTCCATGTTTTGGCTATTGTAAATAGTGCTGCTATGAACATTGGGGTGCAGGTGTCATCCTGAAGTAAATTTCCTTCTGGATACAAGCCCAGGAGTGGGATTCCTGGGTCATATGGTAAGTCTATTCCTAGTCTTTTGAGGAATCTCCACACTGTTTTCCACAGTGGCTGCACCAAACTGCATTCCCACCAGCAGTGTAGGAGGGTTCCCCTTTCTCCACAGCCTCTCCAGCATTTGTCATTTTTGGATTTTTGAATGACGGCCATTCTGACTGGTGTGAGGTGATACCTCATTGTAGTTTTGATTTGCATTTCTCTGATAATTAGTGATATTGAGAATTTTTCATGTGCTTTTTGATCATTTGTATGTCTTCCTTGGATGACATGTTACTATATATAGAAAACCCTAAAAGGTCCACACAAAAGCTACTAGAGCTGATTGAAGAATTCAGCAAGGTAGCAGGTTACAAAATTAACGTTCAAAAATCAGTTGCATTTCTTTACACTAACGATAAATCAACAGAAAAAGAAAGTAAAGAAACAATCCCCATTAAAATAGCACCTAAAGTAATAAAATATCTGGGAATAAATCTAACCAAGGAGGTGAAAGAATTATACACAGAAAACTATAAACCATTGATGAAGGAAATTAAAGAAGACTTTAAAAAATGGAAAGATATTCCATGCTCTTGGATTGGAAGAATCAATATTGTTAAAATGGTCACACTGCCCAAGGCAATCTACAGATTTAATGCAATCCCTATCCAATTACCCAGGACACATTTCACAGAACTAGAACAAATCATAATAAAATTTATATGGAACCATCAAAGACCTAGAATTGCCAAAGCATTACTGAAGAGAAAGAATGAGGCTGGAGGAATAACTCTCCCAGACTTCAGACAATACTATAGAGCTACAGTCATCAAGACAGCATGGTATTGGTACCAAAACAGACATATAGACCAATGGAACAGAATAGAGAGCCCAGAAATGAACCCACAAACTTTTGGTCAACTCATCTTTGACAAAGGAGGCAAGAATATACAATGGAATAAAGACAGTCTCTTCAGCAAATGGTGTTGGAAAAACTGGACAGCAGCATGTAAAACAATGAAACTAGAACACTCCCTTACACCATATACAAAAATCAACTCAAAATGGATTAAAGACTTAAACATAAGACAAGATACAATAAACCTCCTAGAGGAAAACATAGGCAAAACATTATCTGACATACATTTCAAAAATTTTCTCCTAAAAGAAATAAAAGCAAGAATAAACAAATGGGACCTAATGAAACTTACAAGCTTCTGCACAGCAAAGAAAACCAGAAGTAAAACAAGAAGACAACCTACGGAATGGGAGAAAATTTTTGCAAATGAAACCGACAAAGGCTTGATCTCCAGAATATATAAGCAGCTCATACGACTCAATAAGAAAAAAATAAACAATCCAATCCAAAAATGGGCAGAAGACCTAAACATTTATGCCCTTTATTGCTATGTATGCAAGGCTGCATGCTCTGGGGCTGCATGGCTTTAAGGACACACGCCTAAAAGGGTGTGGCAAACTGATGCAGATCTTGGAAGTGATAAGCCATGTACACAAATACATCACACAGCAGATTTTCTGAGCCTAAAAGAAACAACTCTAGGCAACCTAAACCTTATCCTTCTTGGGGAGATGGCCCATTATTTTTCCCTTTGTCATTATTAGGATAACTGTATTTCCCGTGCTTTCATTTTCTTTTTCATGGGAGGCTTCAAAGTCCCACATAAATAAAAATGCATGTAACTGCAGGACACAGGGAATGTCCAGACAGCAGGGAGCAAGGTCATGTATTTTCATTTACTCCCTGTGAAGGCTGCACGTTCTGGAATGTGAGGGAAAAGGCGGAGTGATGCCGATGGCAAGAGTGGTGACCCCAGGCATCAAGATACTCGTGTTCCAGACTTAGTTTTCCAACTAGTCACCTTTGGACCTTGAAAAAAATCCCTTAATGCCTCTGAGCTTCAGTTATGTAATCTAGAAAATGAAATGGTTGCTAGTGCTCAGATCTTGGTTTCTAATACCACTCTCCAACAAAAGGAACCAGGGCTACTTAGAAAAACTGCCTGATACCAGGACTGAAGCAGGGAATAGTGCCAGAAAGTCAGAAAGAGCTCGGAAACCGACATCATATGTCACAGAAGCCAAGTGAAAGAGCTTCCAATGGCCAAAGCTAGAAGAATTAGAGCAACAAAATATGTAATATAGGACTGGAATGTGACTCAGAGTTTACGCTAAAGTTTACACTGTCCATGGTAGTATACAGGCATAAGTAAATAATTGGATAAATAATAAATAGGGAATAAAAGACAAATCATCTGTATGGAAGATTTCTAAATAATTTATATAAATTCTCCCCCTTTGGGGAGGAGGAGGGATAGAAATTCTCACCCCTTAAATGAGGGCTACACTTTGTAACTTGCTCCCAAAGATGACAATATGGAAAGTGGAGCATAAAGTAACTTTACAGTGGAGAAATCTGGCAAACACTACGAGTTATGATCAAGGTTAAGATCATCATTGGTGAGTCACGATGGTAGCACATACCCTTGATCTGATGTGACGAGACGGTACTTTAGTTTGTAGGCTTCCAAAAACTCAGTGTTAACTCCATCAGGAGAAACATATCAGATAAACCCAAATTGAGAGACGTACTACAAAGTACCTAAGCAGGCCTCCTCAAAACTGTCAGGATCATGAAAGACAAGGAAAATCTGAGAAACTGTCATAGCCAAGAGGAACGCAAGGAGACACGGCAACTAAATGTAATTTAATATATTGCATGGGATCCTGGAGCAGAAAACAAAGGTTAGGGAAACATGAATGAATGAATGAATAGATAGATAGATAGATAGGGAAAATAGTCAAATTAAAAAGGAAAGTTAGGGAGTTATGATGTAGCACTATTGGTCCTTTATTTGTGAAGAAGGACCGTAGTGATGTAAGATGTTAACAGTTGAGGAAATTAAGTGTGGGGGTATATGAGAACTCCACGTACTATAGTTGAATCTGTTCTGTAAATTTAACACTATCTAAAACAAAAAGCTTATTTAAATAGAAAAAAAATAGCATGGTTGGACTAGATTCTATGTGTTAGTTTTTTTTATGTTCCATGACTTTGATACCTGGGTGTTGAAATATTATTCCTTTTGTGAGTTTGGACAAGAAGAAATCTACGTCTTCTAGCATAGTTCATTATAGGGGACGTTGAGCAATCTTGTGTCCTCTACTGCCTTCATCAAACTTCCTAGCGCCCAAGACAGAATTCTCAATACATGTTGATCACGTTGGGGAAAAAAAATCATTATCATCTCTTCCCTGATAAATGAGTAGAAACAAATTCTTGTTCAGGTATGAAAACCAGTCCATTAAAAAAAATAAGTACAGTCTTTTAATTCTTAATAAACCCAAAAAACAAACAAGTGCACAATTTTTGAATGGATGGTGCTTACACCCATAGTCTACATCTGTTAAAATCTTTGCATGGCAATAGTTGCTTACCAACACTTTCCATAACTATAATTTACTGTGTCAGAAAGTAAGCACATTCATTCAAAGTCATTGCCCATACTTGGCGCTTGAGTCGCTCAGCCCAGGAATCAGTTGTTTTTAAGGTGTGAATTTTCTGCCAAGTCCTAGTGCCAGGGTTGCATCAAAGGTTCAGCCAGGCTTGGTCTGTGGGAACAGAAGGGATCAGCCTGCTTCCTTAGAGGCAGGAACTCAGGAAGGGGAAAGGGCTTCTCAGATAGATAACCTTCAAGCAAACCAATCCTCCAAATTAAAGATGATACAGTGTCAAGCTCCCTTTTCATTCCTAAGTGATTATGATGGAAAGAGGATTTTAGAAGCAATGTAATTAGAAGTATAGCTTTGGCCTTGGAAACAGCTCAGCACTTTGGCTTGATGGTGGCTGTGCTTTGTGGCGTTCCGTTGTGCTGCTCTTGCCTGGCATCTCTGGATGCACGTGGATCTCTAATGTCTCCCCTCTAGGGCGTGATCAGCCAAACCCTGGCTTCTTCCCTGACATGTGGCAAGGGTGAGAAAGTGAGAAACTGCCAGGGGCCTTGGGAGATGCGATCTGTTTAACTGCGAGGGTGTTATTATATGATTGAAATTGTAACCACCTAGTTGGCAAAAGACAGCATCTCAGAGCAGCAGCCATGTTTGCCAGGCCTGTCAGGGAAATTGAAATATGATGCCCAGTGAAGCAGGGCAGCGATTTAACTAAGAGACGAGAACAAGAAGAGAGTATGAAAAGGGGAAACCTTTCCCAGCTGATTTGGAAAGCAATACAGTGTTATGTTGGAAAGATAAAAAGGGTGTTTAAAGTACATATCCAATTATTTGATTACTCTTTTCTTCATCAGATCTCCTGTAATCAAAAATTTTGTTTTGTCTTGAGTAAATACTTTTCTTTGGCAGATTTCTTAAAGCATACTATTCTGGTTCAGAATTGGTGGCAAATGGAATAAGGCTCATTTACTTCATATTACCTCAGTGTTTTTATTTGCTTTTAAAAAATCTTATTAAAAGGTTCCCAAAGTTCCAAATTATTTAAGAGAATAAACTTTTTGTATGAAGTACAAAATGCTTTTTAAACTCCTACTACTAATCTTAATTTCAGTTTGTCATTTTGAATTGTTTACACTTTAAGGATTTTCACTTTGCCCCTCTACTCCAAATTGTTGTAAGTTCTAATGCATAAAATTGTATCAATTTGAAAATACCCTAGAAGTCAGCCCTTTTAATACTTCAAATTCACCTTGTCCCAGGGTATTTGTATTTGCTTGTGTGTGTGTGTGTGTGTTTTAAATTCTAGGGCACTGGGCTCACATGGTTATGTTTTGCCCCTTTTGAATTCTTAAGAGTTTTGTGCTGGAATGGTTGGGGTTGTAGTCGCCAAAACGTTTTACTTCAACCGAGATTTTTTATGGATGGAATTCTGGTCCCTTTTCCTGCTTGAGAACCCAGTTTGCATGATGGCCTCACTTGATTTTCATGGAATTGTTTGTGTTGGTCAAAGAAGGGATTAAAATAACAAATGGGTCTCTAATGATGAAGCACTGTTGGCTCGTAGTAATAGAGGAGGGGAGGGAAGGTCTTAGTGGACACCTGCCTCTTCATTTCACTGATGAAGAAAGTGAAGCTCAAAACAAAATGATTTCTCCAAGTCTAACAGAAGCAGTCAGGTCAATCTGAACCCAGATTTCCCCAAAACGCACCTCGTGTGCTGTTGGTGCTCTGTGTGTGGGGCCATCCCCAAGGTCTCCCTTGCCATTCGGGCCTATCACATGGTGTCATGGTTTAGAAGGTCTCTGTCAAGGGTAAGCTTCTCTCAGAGAGTAATACCTCTCTCTGGAGTCTTCTAATAGAGTGAGAGGTTCTGCAGCTTAATATTAGGAAATTCATTTAAATTTAAGTTGACCTCCCACCTGCACTGAACACAGGCAAAGTCATGCTGTGATTTCTGCCCTTAGGCACGTGTGTGGAGCTGCTTTTATGGGGCTGCTCCAACCATTGGCAGAAAGAACCCTTTCAGCCTCACGGGAGGAGCAGAGATGGGAGAGAAATCATCAAAGCACATGCATATCAGACCCTTGTTTTCAGTGAAGCCCCACCCTCACTTTGCCTGTTGAAAGAAATAGGTCAGAAAAATGTAGAGTCCAAAATCTGCCTCTGTTACTCCATGAGGTGCGCTAAAGATTGAGACCCACTTCTCCCTTTGCCCCATTTTAACTCTGAGGAAACCAAGGTCCAGAGAGTTTAGGTACTTTTATACAGCTCTGCTGTCATCAGGAAAGTACCTCTTTACCTCCCTTTAAAAAAGATCATCAACTTTGAGGACACAAATGAACTTATTTACAAAATGGAAACAGACTCACAGACATAGGAAACAAACTTTTGGTTACCAGTGGGGAAATGTGGGTTGGGAAGGATAAATTGGGCACTCAGGATTTGTAGATACTAACTACTGTGTATAAAATAGATAAACAACAGTCTTACTGTTGTTGCAAAGGGAACTATATTCAATACCTTGTAATGGCCTATAATGAAAAAGAATATGAAAAGGAATATATATTTACACATATATCTGTAGAAATGAATCACTGTGCTGTGCACCAGAAATTAACACAACATTGTAAATCTATTATACTTCAATAAAAAGATAGATGTTCTGATAATCAATACTAATAGCCATTATTTATTTGGCATATAAAATATTATGCTTTCATTCAGTTTGTCACTTACACCTTCCCAGTCCCTGAAAAAAAAAACCTTGAATTTCTGAAGTTAGATTATAAAAAAGATTGGTGCCTAGAGAAACCTATTTTTAAAGGATATCATCAAACTGCTCTAATTTAGACTAAACTGATCATTAAAATCTGGGTTTTAAAAGCAAAGAATCTATGGATTCAGGGGTGTTGAATTGGGACTGTGTCCCTGGATGTGTTAGTTGCTCAGTTCACCCAGAGGGACACTGTCCCCTCACATTAATTCTCCACGTGTTGCCCTCCCAAAGCTGAGAGGGTGGTCGAGGTGGATAGGCTTTTCTTTTTTTCTTTTTTTTTGTTTTCGTTTAATTTATTGTATATTCCATCGAAAGATTGCCTGCTTTTCTGAGCATTTGAGTACGGTAGTAGATAACTATAATCCTAAAGTTTAATTTCTTTTTGCTAATACTACAGAATCTTACATTGCCATAGAACCATCATTGTGAAAATCAGTTTTCATTGTACTTTCAAAATATGGACATTAACTAACAGAAGTATTACTGATGATAACAGAAATTATTATATATATATTTTTCAGGACATCATTTTTTTGTTGTTAAAGAAGAAATGGCTAAAAGTCAAATGGTTCATATAACAAAGTCATTATTAACTAAAATTTGATTTTTTTGTTCTTCTCTATGGGAAAACGGAGGAAAATAATTAGAATAATGTTTAAAGGGATGGGTTTTTCTTTATGGAGGAGGACTGTATGTTGTTAGGAATATAAAATGCAGCTCCAGTTCCCTTCTAGAGCCTGCACATCAGCAGCGAAATGCCACTTATTGAATTTCGTAGGAGGCAAATTAGACCTGAGAACTTTTTGAGATCTATATTAATACACTCAGTTCTCATTTGTGTATGGTAAACTTATCAACTTTGAGACGCAATGGAAAATAATTCTGTTAGAAACATACACTCTCTAATTTTGTAGCAGCACACTTGGAACTACCCACCACCCACTTCTTTTCTTTCCCACAGGCAGCATTGTGTGGGGTTACCACAATATGGCCAAGTAACTTCTACTCAAATATGATGCAAGTTTATGTTCAAGGTACCAACTACTTGCCCGATTGTTTAGCAATACAGTGTTTTATAGCAGTTCTGAGCGTGCACCCTGTGGTCTTATGTGTGTACCAATTGGGCGCCTTTATTATCTTTTAAGTGAAATAAAGATTAGGAACCATTGATTTACATAGCAGCGTGGCTCCAGATAAAAAAGCAGCAGAAAACACCCATCATTGGTATGAATATTGAGCTTAGAGACCCTGAACGTTAGCCACAGGCTACAATTCAGTGAAAGCATAGTCATGGAAATTGATGATATTAACACAGGATTAAAGAAGAATTAAATCCGGAACATCGTTATGAGCATGAATATATTCCCAGAGATTCCTGTAGTGAGGATAATATCTTGGGAGTATTTTATTGGTTCCCCATCCATGTTTTTCCTTCTTCTGTTGGATTTCCACCATTAAAGCTGGATCATGAAGGTTATGGCCCCAGAGAAATAAATAACAATATCTTTAAAAAGTTTACAGTTTGGGAAGATGAAAATATGACAAAATAGAGATCTGATTGCACAGAAAAAGGGAAGAGAGCTGCCCGCGGTGAGGGGAGAATGGGGAAAAACAGCACAGGAAGCAAGAGGTCAGACCTGAATTCTCTGATTTCCCTTGGACATCAAAGTCCCTCTGGAATAAAGGGAACAGAAACATCTAGATTGTCCCAAGAAGGTCCCGGTGGGCGATCTTACTCTCTCTTCTCCGAGAAGGATATGTGGGAGTGAGAGCAGGATTCAGTCAGTCAGACAGGATGAAGCTTTATCATCACCATCACTTATTTACATTCATACATTTATATGAGTTTAAGTGCATTCATTTCCATCTTGCTACCTTCCTGCAGTTGCTAAGATAAAGGAAAAACCACTGCTCATGATTTTAGACTAATGCCTTATTTGATATGAACAGTGACTCTTGAGGTTTCTCTCATGAACAATTTAAAAACAGACATCCACTTTCCTCCTCAAAAACCATGTTTGCACTTTACAAATGAAGGCCATATGGCAAATACATAAATAAATAATGTAACTGACATTGTTAACTTCATGATATGATCTTAGAGGGTTTTTTTTCCTCATTATTTTATTTAAGCATTTGTGAAGTGTTTGCTGTTTTTCAAAGTTCTAACAACCATGTGACTTGAGAGCTACATATACATATAAATACTTTGAAATTACTATTCCAAATGTGGAGAGAAGCCAAAGGAGGGAATCACAAGAGAATCTCTTTATAGCTTGAGGCTCTGGCCAAAGGGGAGGCTGGCATTTTGTTTGTGCTGTGACATCCGTTCATCCACTGGCTAAGGTGGTAAACTGTATCATCTCCTGGGGAAGGAAGAGCCATGAGGTGAGGCCGGCGAGAGGAGACATGGGGCTGTGGTGGGTACCTGGCAGGGCAGGCACTCGTAGGTGAGAGAGAGCAAAACAGCACGCTACTCCCCAGCGGGTCACTGGCCCCACCAGTTCATCCTCCTGCTGGAGAGATGGGGAGGGGTGTGTTTTTGAATCAGGATAATCACATTCTGTAAAATGAACAGAACTGTGGTTTTTATAACCAAACATAATTGGAGATTATGAAAACAGGCTTTATTTTCGTGAAGAAAACCTTTTTATTCTTCAAGAAAGAGGGGTGAGAGGTCAGCAGAGGAGAATTAGGAGCAGTTGGTGGAAAAACAAAAGTTTCATGTTTTTACCCACTGAGTGGAACCCCCTCCCTATTTGAAAGCAGCTGTCCTTACTGAATTTTGACCATGAGTCTTTGTTCAGTGTTAATTTACAAAGAAGAAACATGCTTTCACAGTGGCGTCAATTAAAGTTCAACCCACCCCATCCTCTGAATTTCAGATTCCTGTTAGTGGGATCTGAAATTTTGAAGGTTTACTGGGAAGCCATATAAAACCCAAATTCAAATCAAAATAAAATAATCCAGTATCAAATTCTAAGGGATAGTTTCAACGGAGTGTTTTGTCCATGTAAGTGTGTAACAGTATAGACCTGTAATAATTCTCTAGGCAGTGGACGTACAAAAGAAAAAAAAAAGCTCTAAAATTTAATTTCCTCCTGCCTCTCACCCTTTCCTTCGCTCGATGAGTAAGTGAATTAAGCAGACTAAAATCTTCATCACAATTTCCTCGCCGCCCCATGAACACAGGTTTGGCTACTTTCAGAAATAATTGCCTTCTTCTTTGTACATGCATCAATAAACTGAGCTCCTGCCAACTGACATTGGTGAGACAGGAGGAAAACTTCAGGTTCAGAGGTTTTAAAAAAAAAAGAAGAACAACTAAATGTCACTGCTTATATAAGCTTTAAGGAGACAATGCCTGAGCTGCGTGCTTGGCGGGCCAGTCTTAGCAACACCGGCTTTGCAAACTGAATCTATTATGATGCGTTGTAATGCCCCAGACCAAGGAC